>NC_053162.1:93588842-94245508 GCF_016835505.1 Polypterus senegalus
AAAATCTTGGATATTATTTTCCAGCATAATGTACTGTATTACTTAAATTCTAGATTACTCAAAATAATTTATGTTCTTATTGAGCTGCAATTACTGTTTCTACTTTTTTTCCATATGCTTAAATTATATTTAACAGAAACTAGAATCTAATTTATTTTTGCAAACTTCTGACAAGCCAAATATGCTATTAATTCATTTCTTTAATAATCAATGCCATCTTTTTCCTTGCATAGATATTATATCAGACTGTATAACTCAAATTCCAGAGATGTTCTGTGAGATCTATGTATTATTTGGCCTCACAGATCAAAGTAAATGTAAATGTCTTTTGATCAGCCATGGGATTTAGAGGATAATGTGAATCAACCATATTTAGGGTCTCCTTCTTCAATGCTGACTTTCCTTTCTTTACAAATTTCATTTTCCAGTTACTAGCAGAAGTAACTAGCATTAATTCAGAAAATTTGTACAATTTAGTTTTAAACAGTTGCCAATTTACCTTCTTTTGAGGTTACTTCTGTTGGAAACACCAAACAGAATCACAAATCAACCCACTTTTCTAAGCTAATTCAAGAATTCTCCTCAGAGACTTTAGAAAATGAAACATTTCTGCAAAGACTCCATAGTTGTTTATAAGTCAGCTGCTTTTCTTTCTCCAATTAAGTTCCATCCATGAATTTCACTGCACTGAATAAATGAGGAATCTTAAAATTGTATCAGAGAGAAAAACAGCTTGTGAGTCAGAACTTGTCCTGACAGCACTGGATACAGGGCATGAAGCAATCTTGGATGAAATGCCAGACTGCTATAAGACACACTTACACACATCACATGCTCCATGCCATTCTGTATCATAATTAGCTCAATTGAACCTTAGTGAAGTTACATAAACATGACATAACACTGTCAGCATTGCACACCTACTGAAAATCAAGGTTGTGTGGTCCTGGAGCACATCCTGAAAGATGTGTGCACAAGGTAAGGACTAACTCTAAACTGGGTATCAACTCATCAACCCATCCTGCCATAACATTGAAACAAATAGCTATAGTATTAAAATTTTTTTAACTTTATTCAGTAATATATTGATAATGTACACTTGTAGGCAAATGTTTTAAGTATGCTACTGTAATACGTGAGGGTTATTCATACACATTATTTTATTTACAATGAGAATCCAACTGACAGGGTGAATCTGACAAGGAGATAAGATGAGTCACTTGTTACACAATGCTGAAGAGTTGCTGTGCCCTATGTAGTCATGATCAGTATCATGGCCAGGGTTGCTGTAAGCTAATTCGGGGCTTTCCAAGCAAGCAACCTCTGCAGTAACCTACCTATGCTTGGAGGTTGCATGTTCAAACAGAAAGTATAAAAACTTGGACAACTGCATGGAACCTCAGGGAGAGACCTACGGACAGATGGAAGACATCACTATATATACAGTAGTTTAGTAAATACTACAATCTAAAGAACCTCTTCCCAGGAAGTGTGTGCACCTCCTCCAACTACAACAGTGCACAGTTCCCCAGACTGAATGTAGGTCTTAGTCTGATACACTGACTATGCAAATTTTACGTTTGTGGGAGCTGGCACCTATCAATGCAACCTTGAGGACATAATGCGAGTTAACCCAAGATGGGATCTGACACCCCTGAAGAGCATTCATTTTACAGGTTTTTCTGAACTGAAATTACCCTATGTTATTTGAATTTCCATTGACTGAAAAATTTTATTGATTTATATTTGTGTAGTTTAGGTTGGCACTGTGGAAAAATGGTAGCAATTATGCCTTATGGACTCAGAATTCTGGTTTCGAATTCTGCAACCTGAAACGGTCTACAAGGGATTCGCTATATATCTACATTTATTTTTCACCAAAAGATGTGCATACAGTATATGGTTCAGAGAATCTCTAAATTTGCCCTGTGTCAGTGTGACTGGTGATACGCTGGACTGGTATCTCATTCAGGAATGAGGCATGTCTTGTGCCCAATGTTGCCAAGATATGTTCAGGTTCTGTGCAACAATGAACAGACCATGATGGTTATGAAACTGCAGTGTACATTACTGTGAATACAACTCAATAAAGAGAGGAGTTTTAAAATATACAGTATTAATAAATAGTGACATCTCTAAATTATAAAATATAAATTAATATTTTTTATAATTTAAAGGCCTTAAGGAACAGTTCATCATCATCATCATCATCATTATCATCATCTATTATTATAAGTTGCTATTGAACTTTCAGCTAGTAAACATTTTGTCATGAAGCAGTTTTTTTAACTGTTTAACTAGCATTACACTTGTAAAACTGTATTACTAATGTTTTACTGGGTTTACATATGAACTACAATGGAAACAGAAAACATTTTGAAAAACATTGATATTCATAACCCACCTATCCTTGTCAAAGCAACCTTTGGATACAATTAACAATTTACAGTAAAATATACACAATACTCTTTTTCAATAAGCTAAAATGTTTTAACTTGAAATACTTTGAATGCTATTTGATTCTGTAATGCAGAAGTTGGAGATCTTGGGAAATATGCATATATGGCATCCTTTTTTTTAACTGAGTGTCTGTACTTTTGCCCTGTGGTGGGCAGATGCCCTACCTGGTGTTTGTTTCCTGCCTTGCACCCTGTGTTGGCTGGGATTGGTTCCAGCAGACCCTCGTGACCCTGTAGTTAGGATATAGCAGGTTGGATAATGGATGGAGGGATGTCTATACTTTGCTGGTCTATATAAGTGAGAGGATGCAAGCAATACATTATACTGTAAGTAAATATGAAAAAACATTAGCATTTATAATGAATGTGAATAGAGAGGGTACCAAATGTTTGTTTCAACAAAACTGAATGGATTCTGCAGTTAGGCATTACAGTAATTATTTATGAAGACCAGCATTATGATATTTTATTCGTCACATGGACATAAAAGAAGTAAGAAAACGCTGTAGAATTTGTGTAAAGTCCAGCCCAGTAGGTGTTAACAGGGAACTGCTATACTTCATTTCTCTCTGAAGTAACATTTTGCCTTAGAATAGCATCAAATGGTAATTTCCTATTTCTTGACAATTAGCTTTTAGGATTATGAGTTTGGTTCTACCTTTTTTTCTAGTAATGTATTACTTTTCTTTTGTTTCAGCTTCTGGGGGGCTTCCTTCTTTATCTGATTTATCCACTTTTGAATTAATTATCTGATTTCCTTGAGCTAGCTTTGAAAAATGCTTCCTTTTAATTTCTGTATATAGTAACTAATCATATTTTTGCTTTAATGAATTTTATTGATAATTCTTGATTTTGCTTGATTAGCAGATTAACTTCATAAGGATTTATTTGGAAAGTTTTATGACTTCAAGTGTGTTTTCAGCAGGGTGGGTTCTCCAGTCTTCAGTAAATCATAACAAGCTATAGTCAGCAAATTCAATATAAAGAAGTTACACCTGGAAATAAGGTTTGAGTAAATATGTAGCAAATTACATTTAAGGTAAATAAAAATATAGAGCCCTATATATTCATGAAGTAAATACAATCTATATGATTCCATCAAATGTTTGAAGCAAGCTTTTAAAAATGGTTTGGCCATCTTATAGATACCAACATTACCCCCAACAAGCTTATGTAACATATTGAATGGAGTACAAGTTAAGGAAGGTAAAGTTTAAGCCATACAACTGATCTGAAATACTGTGTGCAGTCCTTGGTTGCCATATGATGAGATGGACCTTAGGAGAGAACTCCAGAAACTCCAGAGAAGGGCTGTTAAACACATTTCAGAATTGTGATATATACTGTATATATAAAGAGGTGACAAGATACGTTATTTCAAATTTAATTTCTTAAAGAAAATGAGAGGGAAGAGATTAAAAGTGAATAAGGGTAGATTTTGCACAAGTGTTAGTAAGCATTTGTTTATACAGTAAACTAGATATGTGCAAACAGTTGAAAAGATAAAAGTTGCATCCTGAGTGTTTTTAAACGTTCAGTAAATGGCCCATTCATATCAACATTATGTCAAATAAATCTGCTATGGAAAGGTTTTTGATAGTTTTTAGTTTGAATGCATGAAACAGAAATCATTAACTCAGCATTTCTTGTCAATTACTAAATCTCTTTTTCTTTACATAATTTGACTGCACTAGCTGTGAAATTTTTAAATCCATGTAAATCTGTATTAGCTCAGTCTTGCATTGGGTTTCCGTCAAAAATATTGTTGTCTGCATTTTTATTTTTGGCTGAAACAAAAATAAACAGGTTTACCTGGTTGTAAAGGCAAAGTATATATCAAACCATATGATAACCAGACAATATAAGGAAGGTAAGATTAGGTAAATGTCAAAGTGGAACAACTGCCAACCTGTGCTGCTTTCCCAATAAGTTACAGTCCAGTCTGTGGGTCCTTGACATTATTTATGGACCTTGGCTAGTCAGTGGGGTCTATACCAGTCTTTAGAAATATTTATTTTTCTTATTTTTGACAGAGATAAGAAGGAAGTGGTATTTTTTATGGATGGGAAAGTGGGCCAGTCGCACCAAAGTTCTAATCAGGTTCCTCTTGATGTATAGACAGAATAAGTGGTCCTTAGTCTTTATTGCAATTTTCTTTACAATTTGTGCTCTCCTTGTTGCATTACCTTCTTGGTTTCTTTCTGACTCCTTTCTTTCTATGACTCAGTTTCAGCAGTTGATTTGTTCAGCTGAGAAAATCGTTGGATTTTGTCTCCCTACATTAAAAGATCTGTTCATTGCCAGAGTGAAAAAGAGAGCAGGAAAGGTTGCAGCTGACTCCACTCACCCCTACAGCCATCACTTCATTAAATTGCCAGCGCAGTGGACGTACCTGTCTATCGCAACCCAAACTATACACAATCACGTCAGTTTCTTTCCTCAAAGTATTCAGATCCTAAATAAACTTACATACGGATACTCCTAACTGTTTTTACACCATTTAACTAGTAACTGTGTTTTTTGTCTATTTGTAAATACTTCATACTTGCTCAAATTGTACTATTTGATATTTATGTTATTTTGTTTAGGCTTTCTATTTATTTGAGGGTATCATTGAAGTTTGTAAATGTTTTGTTCAAGAAACTGTTGTATTTGTATAATTGCTTGCACAATGTCAGATTAATGGTGGGTTGAAATTGTGCTATCTTGAGTTGGTAATGTCTTGTACTCCATGTTTTGCACCTATCCAAAGTCAATTCTGCTATGTTTCACATGCTAGCAGTAAAGTGATTCTGATTCTGAAAATAAAAAAGAGGGAGAAGAGTGACAAAGAATGTTAAGAACATAAACAGGCAATGGAGACTAACTGTGTTAGCATTTTTGGGTTTTTAATACACCCAGGTTTTGGTTTTTGATATATTTTATGATTAAAATTATTTTATTATGTTTTATGATGTCATTTAGTGTCAAGTCATTAATTATTATTATATTTTTATGTTTAGGCATTACCATTTGATATTTGGTTTATTGTCACAGACGCCTCAATTTTGTTTTTTGCAATTGCTAAAGTCATGTTGTTTATGGTTGCTTTACCCATTGTCGGGTGATATACTGTATGTTGTAATGGTCCAAATCTCACCTGATCTGTGTCATAAGATGTCAGCCATCAGTGTCTAAGTTTCTGGATACGTGGAAAGCTCTAATGTGCACTTAATGAAAAATCATACTGTAAAGTTACAACTTTGCATGTTTTCAAAGACTTGCTTCTAGCTAGAGCTCTGGTCTTTCTTACACTTGGCATCAAGAATCATTTTTGATTTTGACCTGCGCGAACATCCCTCAATGATTCATTACCCTCCCCTTTTGAAGTTTCTTTATTTCCACGCAGTTAAAATCAGTCCTTCAGGATGAGACACTGTCACCTGCTTACCTTAGATTGGAGTTTATGGTTCAATCACAGTTATCCTTGTTTTTATTGTTAAATAAATGCATCAGTTTGCCTACATAATGGTCTTTTTGATATTTTTATAAAACTGAGTTGCATTTCATTCTTATAAACTGAACTTCCACTGAATGTTCTCACACCTAGTTCAGCATGTTAGCAGGACTGGAGTCTATCCCTTCTTCATACTATCATTAAAATAAAACTTTCAAATTATTTCCAACAAAAACACAGCAATTACAGGAACATCTTGAAATTAAAAAAAATGTATGTATCATTTATATAGAATTTCCAGTACTTCGATCTGAATCAAGATCATGAGCAATAACTTGATAAAAATGATTACAAAGCGTCACCGCAGAGCACGGAGTAGAAAAAGAAAGCGGAGAAGAATTATTCAAATTCTATTCAGTGCAATGCTATGACTTAACAGGAACTGTTAATATATACATGTAGATAATTCCAGAGCTTGGGAACCCTATGTGTTTGGACTGCAGTTGCTACAGTTTTTTTTTTTTTTATTATTATTTATCCTTGAAAATTTAAGGAGACATACTTTTTGATATCACAGCAGTGTATGCTTAAATGGGTTATGTTGATTAACACATTTAAAAATAAAAAGGTGATTTTAACAAAGCTTGTTAACAGAAAGGAAATAATGTAAAAAATTGGGAGTGGGCTCCCATAGACTTTCTCGTATACTCAGATATGGGGATGGATATTTGAGTAGAACTGCAAGACAATGATTATATTTTTATGTTATGTACATTAAAGAACTATCAACAACAATTCAAATGAATAATATATTGAACAATTATTATAAAAGTAAAGCTGAATAAATCTGACTCTGCAGCTGCATTTCCGGTTACCGGAAATAGCCCAAAAGTTGAAAGAAATCAATGTTTTGTACCTAGTGCCTGAATGCAAAATTTGGTTGGGCTAAATGAAAGTGTACTCAATTTATCGTGTTTACGTACACACATACATGCACACACACACTCACACACAGACATAATTCCAACAATGGTATTTTCAGACTCAGGGAAGTCTAAAATGTCGAGATTCATCAAAATCTCGAAATTGAATTTTTGGAGGATTCTAATACTTTCCCTATACTTCGTATACGGGAAAGTCAGGGTGGTCTAAAATGTCGAGATTTTGATGAATCATCAAATTGAATCTTTGGATTATTATAATATTTTCCCTATACTCCATATACAAGATAGTAAAAAGTGGAAAAGTTATTTGCCTATGGTTTCTAGCTAGGTATGATCATTGTTATTGTTTTTTGAATTACATTTAGAGGGTAACAGGCTGTCAAAAAATGTTGATACAGTTACTTTGTCTTGCAGTAAAAGTGTTAGCTTTTAAAATATATTGTACAGTGTAGTAGTTGAAGTTGAAGTCATTAGGACCATACAGTATTTGCAACATATTAACTGTAATGCAATACCAGACTTACAAATATACAATTTCTCAACATGGTGCTTCAGGTTTTCATAACATTTGATGTAGAATCATATAAGACCTTGAATACCATCATGAAAGCAATAAATAATATACGTGGGTAGCATCTTGGTTTACATGGGTGTTCTCCAGCTGATCTGATGTCCTCCCACATCACAAGAACATGCATGTTACGTTAATAGGTACTTCTAATTTGAGTTGGTATTAGTCAGTGTATGTGATATTAGAAAGTGTATTATGTGCTAAACTGTTATTGCAGTCATGGTTGTTTCTCTGTTTTTGTGTGATAGTGCTGAAACGAGATCCAGGCCCAAGCAATCCTGAACAGAATAAGAAGCTTTGTAAAGTGGACTGATTGACATGACACCTATCAAAATAATGGCTCATTAAAGCATCTCTGAGAGGTCTAAGCTAATTATATTACAATAAAACAGAACTCTGAAAATAACTGTTGCAATTTGCTGCATTATTCCATGGTTATCCCCAAACTGCTGCCCACAACCATGAACAACACCTAGGGTAAGTATGTTTTGCATGTAGCCCTGACCTTAAGTTCTTTTATATATTTCAGTCCTGAACATTATAGAATATATCATTAAGTTAGAAAAGAAGCTACCTAATTTACTCAGAGAAATATAAAAACCTAAGGCTAGCCAGTCACATATGTCTGTTTATTTTATTATTTTTATCTGTTGTCAAGAGACAATAACAAAAGCATAATTTTCACATTCATAGCAAGCTCAAAGACCTCTGTAAAAAGTGCCTTTATTACAATTCTGTAAGGGAAACGGTTTTAAAAATGGAATACATAAATATTTATCAAATCAAAGAGCACAAATTATTTTGGAATTAATTTATTTTAAAGAATATTTACAGAGAGAAAACAAAATTGCCTTGGTCAGCTCTTTTCATTCTGTTATGTTATCCTCACTTTCACAAATGAGAGAGAATGAAATGTCAATTGTAGCCAACCTTTTTAGGTGAGAAAATTGAAACTGAGTTCTTCCATAAAAAAGTTCTAATATGCCCGATTGCATTTGTATTTAAGTTAGCAACTCACTAAAGGAATGCATCTTTAGCTGTAAAACGTTAAACAGATTACTTTTCATTCTAAGCCTTGCCAGTTTACACATTTATCAATTATCACCAATTGTTGTTATACTGCGTGTCAGTCAAAAGGTTGCATTTAATGTATTGCATGATAAAATGCCAAATACCAGCAATCTGTCTAAGCTTCACACTCTTTTACACACTTGTTTAAGTAATTGGCACATACACCATGATCTTATGTTTACATTTTATGACTTATTTTTTTGTTTACAATGTGACCTAAATTTCCCAAGAGATTAAAACGAATTGCTTGAGGCTTTAAAAATTGAAATAGCTGATAATGTCATTAACCAACCCACAACTTATTATAAATGTATTACAGTGTATTTTCTGGAAGATTAATGCTGGGATATTAACAGGGTTAAATGATAAATGGATCTGATGTGTTTGAAGATAAATGTGTCTTTCAATGATCCATGAACAAAATAATGTTTGAAACTAGAAGAAGTTGAAATAAATTGAATTACTGGAGACATTTATTATTAAACATCATATGTCTAAACTGCACCTTCCCCTTACAGAATGCAATTCAGTATGCCTGAATTATTAGTTATATGTTCCCAAGTTCAATTGCTGTGTTAAAATAAGAGCATAAATGCATATTTTATAAGGGCAACTGGTATTAGCAAATCAGATCAGGCCAGTCAATATGTCCGCCTCTTTTTCATCAATTTCTCTGCAATCAAGGTCATTTATTTTTTTCCTATGAGAAAAACAGTAGAACATCAGGTGGATGACATTGGCTTAGTTTTGCTTCGAGAAGACCAAATAAATTACTTCTATATATTATTCTAACATGTTTATAAAATTTCATAATGGCTATGTATATGTCCCCTCCAATGATAAAATAAATACATATAACCCTTGCCAAGCTGTTTGTGAATAATCCAGCTTTTGTAATAACAGTTACAACTCTGCCTATAATTTTAACTACTTTCATAATAGCATGTCAATGAAAATTGTGAGGTTGTTGAGATACGACAAAATACACCACCTGAGTTACAGTTGTTTAAATTATATGTAGCGATCTTTGTAATTTCCCTCAGATGAAGGAATCAGCCAAATATAAAATAATTTTTCTATTAAATTAGTGACAACTGACAGTGACATCCCTTATTTATTCGTTACTACAAAATTAAGGATTATAACAGACTGGAAAAGACTGTAAAACTATTTAGAAAAATTTTTAATAAGCCCCTTAATTACTTACTAAATCATCAGGAATAAACGGAAAAGTGGAGCTAATATCCCTTTGCTCTGAAGCCTTGAAGAGAAGAATTTAATTAACTGAATATTAGTTTGGTAATTCACATGATATTATACAAATATACAGCTTTGGATTATATGCCATACTATGAGGGCCTTCCTGGAGTGGCTAGGCGGAACTATTGCCAAAAAGTAATTTACTGGGTTAGTTCTAACTAAGATTTTAATTGCTTTGTCACACTGAGCCATTTTATTGTACAGGTCTTCCCAACAAAATGTTCATGTATAAAACATCACATGTGCAGAAGGTTTATTCATGATGTTTGCTGCTGTGGACTGTCTAATAAAATGAGTGAGGATTACATCAGATTTACACTAATCAACGTCAAGCTATTTGACAATCAGAAAAGTGAATGTGAAGGTTTACATCCATCCATCCATTATCCAACCCGCTATATCCTAACTACAGGGTCACAGGTGTCTGCTGGAGCCAATCCCAGCCAACACAGGGCACAAGGCAGGAAACAAAGCCCCGGGTAGGGTGCCAGCCCACCGCAGGGCGTGAAGATTTACACCTTCTTCAAATTGTGTACTTTTAACTATTTTCTTCTGCTGCCTGGATGACTGCTTAACATCTTACGATTTTTCTCTTCTTTAGACACTAAATCTCAAAGTTTTTATGACTTAATCGAGTCGTTCAGTTTTAAAATCATATTTTTCAGGCTACTTGTGAATTTATGCACTATCTTTAGCAGACACCCTGAACTGTTAAGGGGAGTTCTCACTTTATATTAATTCAAACTATATTCATCCTCATGCATGTTCTAGCAAATCTTGGATGAGGCAATTTAAAAATTCTAGGAGAGCTACCGGGCAAGTGTGTTTACCTAGCAGGTTTCTTTTTATGTTGACTGTGTAATTTATAATGACCCAGCAATGCTCAAATGCCTGCAGTGCTTAACATGATATGTGATTTCACTTGAGAGGCGCCAAGAAGTATATTACGCATTACACTTGTCTTGGATTTAATACTTTGGCTACCCTCCAACTTTAGGATGCTGGTGCTGAAATATTCAGAGTCTTTAATGTCAAAAGATTGTGATGGACTTCCCTTAATCTGGTTCTGCTTTTTTCAGGGATAACTGCTGTGAAACTTCAGATGGATGAATTTCAATCTGTTTAAAGCAGAACCATCACAACAGAAGGGCCTAATGGGGTATCTAGAAATCACTAGACAGCTAACTACGGTACAAAGCAAAAACACACACTCATTAAAGACAAACAGAATTTTTTATTTTACAGTATATATTTCCACATACTATTTTAGCTGATAATTTTATTCAAAACAACTTACAAATCACAATAATTTACCCATTGATTAAGTAATAGTGCGGACAGGTAAAGCGACTCTGGATCACACTCTTTATGGAAGTGGCTGAAAGAGTCATTTTGTGGTTTACAGTATATTTTCTCAAGAATTGTGACAACAAGTATTGTTCAATTCAATAAAGAGTGTATTGAGCTGCTCATGCAGTGTTTATGGATGGCTGGTGATTTCTATCTCATTGCACAGCCTATCCATCTCTTTTTTAAAATACATCTTGAAGAAAATCAAAGCTGTATACTAGATTTGTTTTATATAAATGTTGGAATTCATTCTCATTAAATGTAACAGACAATAATTGCAAAATTTCAGATTTTCCTTTTGTTATTATACACCTAGTCTCACTGAGATTGCACAGGTGGTGAACCAGCTGAGGGGGGAAAGGCTGCAGGGATCTGTGGTACCCAGGGTGAACATCTCCAGGCTGGTGGTAAGGCTGTCCTCCTGGCGTTGCAAGCAATCTTTGCTTCCATTTGGGAGACTGGCATTATCCCAACTGACCAACTGACTGGAAAAAGGGAAGGGTGATCTCCTGGATTGTGGCAACTACAGGGGGATAACACTGCTTTCGGTGCTGGGTAATGTTCGACTCAGTTGATCAAGCTGCCATCCTGAGGGTTCGCAGGATCCCCTTGAGGTTGCTGGGTATCATGGCCGGCCTGTACACTGGTACTGTGAGTGCTGTGCAGAGTGGAGGCAGAACCTCTGCATTTTTCCCAGTTGATTCTGAGGTTCATCAGGGGTGTGTTCTTGCTTCTACTCTGTTCAATGCTTGTATGGACTGGGTGTTGGGCAAGGTTGTGGGGTCTAGCGGCTGTGGGGCATTTGTTGGTGAAGAAAGATTCTTGACTTTGCTGATGATGCTGTGATCTTCGCAGAGTCAATGGAGGCCCAGATTAGGGCGCTCAAGAGACTCAGCAAAGAGTCTGAGTGTCTGGGTTTGCGAGTGTCCTGGATAAAAACGAAGATCCAGGCCGTTAATGATCTCTTGGGCACAGCCATCAGCAGTGTGTCTTTTTGCGAAGAGAGTGTCGACCTTGTCAAGAGGTTTACTTACCTTGGCAGTGACATTCATGTCTCTGGTGACTCTTCCTATGAAGTCAGTAGACGGATTGGGAGAGCATAGGGGGTCATGAGGTCCCTGGAAAGGGGTGTGTGGCACTCCCAATATCTATGCAAAAGGACGAAGGTCCAAGTCTTTAGAGTCCTGGTGCTTCCTGTCTTTCTAAATGGTTGGGAGACATGGACACTATACAGTGACCTGAGACGAAGACTGGACTACTTTGGTACTGTATCTCTCTGGAAAATCCTTGGGTACCGTTGGTTTGACTTTGTGTTAAATGAGTGGTTGCTCATGGAGTCCCGAATGAGCCACATTACCTGCATTGTGAGGAAGCGTCAGTTACAGCACTACGGCCATGTGGCGTTTCCCCTAGGGTGATCCGGCTCATAAGATCTTCATTGCTGGGGATCTGAGTGGCTGGACAAGGCCAAGGGGTCGTCCACGTAACACATGGGTGCGGCAGATAGAGGGTCATTTCTGGAGGGTAGGACTGGACTGCGTGTCTGCCTGGGGGGTTGCAAACTTGGATCCCGAGTTGTTTCTTCATGTAGTTGGTGCGGCAATGCATTGTACCAGTACATGCTCCCCAACTTGACTTAACGCCTATCTCAGTCTACTAAGAGCCATGATCAGGGCCTCCATTGACTCCGTGAAGATCACTGCATCGTCAGGAAAGTCAAGATCAGTGAATCTTTCTTCAGTAACAGATGCCCCATAGCTGATGGACACCAAAATCCTGCTCAACAACCAG
The DNA here is from genome assembly GCF_016835505.1 of Polypterus senegalus. Classification (NCBI taxonomy): domain Eukaryota; kingdom Metazoa; phylum Chordata; class Cladistia; order Polypteriformes; family Polypteridae; genus Polypterus; species Polypterus senegalus. Next base: position 93,601,725 of record NC_053162.1, read on the forward strand.
TCCATGCAAGCAATAAACAGGATAGGAGCAAGAACACACCCCTGATGAACTCCAGAAACAACTGGGGAAAACGCAGAGGTTCTTCCTCCACTCATCACAGCACTCACAATAACAGTGTACAGGCTGGCAATGATAACAACCAATTTCGGGATGATCGCATGAAGTCTCAGGATCAGCTGAGTCAAATGCATTGTGAAAATCAACAATGGCTGTGAAGAAACTCTGCTGAAATTCGTCTTTGTGTTCAATGAGAGCCCTCTGTGTCAGGATGTGGTTGATGGTAGACCAGACTGCTCTGGTCACTGGTATGTGAGCAAGTGATCAGAGATCCTATTGAAGATGACCTGAGCAAGGACTTTACCTATCACAGAGAGTAATGTTATCCCCTTGTAGTTGCTGCAATCCAGGTGATCACTCTTCCCTTTCTAGATAGGGACAAGTCCCGTCTTCCAGTCAGTTGGGATGATGCCCTTATCGTAAATTGAAGCAAAAACTGCTTGCAATGCAAGGAGGTCAGGCTTATCACCAGCGTGGAGAAGTTCACCCCGGATACCACAGATTCCTGTAGTCATCCCTACCCTGCACCCTGTCCTACTCAATCAGTGACACTGGGTGGTTCACAAATTATTGGAGAATCAGCCTCAAGAACCACAGACCCAGAAATCTCCAACATCCTTGCAAAAGGATCAGCTTTAAACAGCTGGTCAAAGTAGCCAGCACAGAGGGTCACAACTGCAGTGACATCCATAAGGAACATTCCATAACCAGCACTATTGATGGTGATGAGTGATGAAAATACAAGGCAAACTAGAAAAATGCTTTATTATTTGCAGCTTTTTAATTAATAAAAAAATTGTATGATTCCCCACCACACACACACACCATTTTGCCATGGACCCCTTGATATATCTCTGCAGATCCCCTGGGGGCTGCAAACCCCAGGTTAGGAACCACTGGTCTAATGCACTATTTATATAATGCTCAAAATCTACTGTCTCCTAAGCTATTTCTGTATGTGTAATTAAACTAAAATCTTCATTTTCCAAGTTAACTTTTAGGTTTGTAGGGAGGCTATGTTGTCAAAACTGAACACAAGTTAGAACGGAACATGAGCGTGACATCAGCTCATCATAAAGCACACTCATATAAATGTCTGCATTCATTCATTCATTCATTCATTCATTCATTCATATCAGATTGCTTTATAGTTTCCAAATAAAGTAACATACATGTCTTTTAGAAGTGGAGATAAACATAGATTATCAAAAGGAAAATCCCACACAGATAAAGGGACACAATGCAAACTCTCCACAGACTCGGCCAGGACCAAGTTAAATATCCAGGCAACTGTGCCATCATGATGGCATCTGGATTACCTTCCATAAAATGTTATCAGCAGAAATTATGTGAGTTTCTGTGGTGTACCTAATACATGCATCAATGTATGTAGCTTTGTGATAAATTTCTTGAACTACATTAAAAATATGTAGATACACAGATTTGAATAGAACTTGAATAAATCTCCCTTTCTTATGCACGCTATTGTATGATTCTTACTAACGCCTCCTATATTATCATACAGTAAGTTGTTTCAAATATATTTTAAATTATGCCATTAACAGCATGTACCATCATAACATAATCTTTCGAAAGCAAAGAATCCCACAGTTGCAGGATGAAGCTGAAATTCATAAACAGAATAAATTGAGTCTTCATTTTATGTCTCTCTAGTTCTAGAATCTTAATTAAATTCATCATTGGAGGTGCCAAAATTAAACTCTTTCTAAGCTGTTTGGTATATTGTTATTAAACCTTCATTGTCCAGAGACTGTTACAAAATATAAAAAACAAATGCTGGTTGCGATATGCAGGCAACACAAGCAGGCATGCCTGTCTAAAGTATTAATGCTTAAGCATACTGCCTCTACATGTCTATCTGTATGATGCCTTAATTGAACAGACTGCAACAAAAGAAGCTTCAGGTGTACCATGATGTTTCTGCTAGTGGCATCAATATAGGTTAATTTTAAAGGGAACTGTACTAATCATGCCTGCTATGCCTCTTAACCTTGTTATGGTTCTCCTAGACAATAAATGAATGAATTTATCCATTAATGTTGATTTTGCAAACAGATAAAATATAGTTATGTATATTGTGAGGAGATGCCCAAGTAGCGATTGATTACCAGGGGAAGGTATTGCTCCACTAAGATAGCACAGAGCAAGGCCACATCCCACAGGAAACCTCTGTAAGAGAAAGATATAGGGTGAAATACTGAAATTGGAAAGGTCCTGAACATGCCATTTTGGAAATTCAATGATCACTAGAAACAATACACCTTGTATTTGTTATACACCCACAAAGAACAGTGTCCAAACTAGAGCCAGACCAGACCTATCATACTAGGGAAATTACTATTTCTGCCAGGCAGTTCCCCAAATCCTTCCTCTATTTTCTCTAACCAACTTGGAAAGGGAGTAGGAAATATACCTCCAACTGTACTGTCCTTCAACAGTGGCTACCAGGACAAGTTAGGGGTTTGGGATGACAGTTCATCCATTGGGTCTATTACAGAGTACTTAGTGATACTTTGAAGAGCAAATTGATGATCCACTCTACCTGAAAGACAAGGGCAAAGTGTCTGTATAGGTTGTGGTAAAGCGGGTTCATGGCTCAGAAAAAGTGGCAGATTTTTAAATAAATAATCGCTCCCTGAATGTGCTGGTTTCAATCTGGCATGGGTGGAAAGCGAATACACTTCACCCTGAGGACAGCTGGGGTACGTTTGAATGCGTGTGTCAGTCAGGTACCTCATTACTTCCTTGGCGGGCACAGCGCATTCACATCTGTGCCCTGTTTGGTTCGTTAGAATAAAAGAAGTCTGCACAGGCAGAAGGGGGAAGGTCAAGAGAAACAAAAGATGGAAAAAAGGAAGTTGAAGGAAGAGAGAGAAGCCAACTTGAAGATGGGAGAGAGAGCCGGTGCAAGAATGAACAAACAAATGAAAGAGCTAGATATGAGGCAGGCAGCTGTGAGGAGAGCCCCTCAGGAGAATGGGTGGTCAACACTCAGAGGATATAGTAGATGATCACTCCAGCTAAGTGTTTCAGGGAGTTGGTGTGATCAGGTGGTGCAGATGACTCTCTGTGGAAGTCCGGAAAAGCAGCAGGAGTCGGAGAGGTTCATATGGTGAGCCTTTCTGGTGGTCTGTGGACAGTAAGGACCTGAGCTTGGGCCTGGATGGGGAGCTCTGCTGTTGAGTCATGGAGCAGCAGGGACCTGGAACCACTGTTTAAGAGGGATGTCTGTGCCTGTCAATTTGGCATCCTCTCCTCCTGCAAGGTCTGGTCAGGATAAGGGGAGGAGATGCCAAGATAAAGGGATGCACCAGGATTTTTTTAGCATTTTATTGAATTTACTAAAAGCAAATAACATTCCATACAAGCAAGTCAAATTTTATAACACTAAGTTTACATGAAGTCAATCCCCACCCATGTGAAAGAGAGCTAGGCCAACAGATTAAAACTTTAATAGTAGGAAAAATAAGTAAATAAATATATAAATAAATAAAAATAATTAAAATAGATAAGAGAAGAGAATCCACTTCCTCAATTTAAATGGTTATTCTAAAATGATATTGATTAGATCCTGCCAGGTTTTAAAAAAGGTTTGTACAGAATCCTCTAAGTGAGAATTAGATTTTTTGCAATTTCAAATAATGTATAACATCAGTTACCCACTGACTTAAAAGAGGTGGGTTAAGATTCTTCCAGTTGAGCAAGATAAGTCTACATGCCAATAGTGTAGTAAAGGCATTTTACAGTTTGTTTGTCCTTCTCCACTTTAAGCCCATCTGGGAGTACACCAGACACAGCTGTTGTTAGATTAGGAGGGATTGTGACACTAAGGCTGTCTGACAGGCATTTAAAGATTTTGGTCCAGAATGATGTTAATTTGGTGCACACCCAAAACATGTGTCCCAATGAGAGTGGAACTTAATTGCAACATTTGCAGGATGGATCTTGCCCTGGAAGCATTTTGGACAATTTTAAATGAGACAGATGTGCTCAATAGATGATTTTAAGTTGAATAATTAAATGCTTTGTGCATATGGAGCTCAAGTGAATTCTGTGCATTACTACCTTCCCTTGCTTTTCTGAAATGTGTTAGATCTTTTTCCTAATGTACTCTGTAATCTTTAAAAGGTAGGTTTTTGTATATATATATAAATATATATATGTTTTGGTATATTATTATAAATGCTGTCTGAGTCCCTAAGACTGATCAATATTTTTCCGGAACAGAAATAGGTGGGAGGTGAGGAAAATTGTGCAGGTTTTGTTTAACAAAGTTTCTAATTTGGAGGTAGTGAAATAAATTTTTAAAAGAACAGTTTCTTTGCCTGTAAGATTTTAGCCTCATTTTAAGGAATATTTATTGGTTTGATTTTAACCTCCATGAATGCACTTGGTTTTTTTGGATTATTTATTGAACTTTTTTTTTTGCACTGCACTGTTTTGAACACTGTGGTTTGGATTGATTTTAATAAAAAGTACTTATCATTTTCACACCTACACCTTGCTTTGTGGGTTGTGTCCTCACCCGCTGGCTCATCTCTGGGTATGTTATCAACAGTAGCAGGTTCAACAGGGTTGCTTCCAATTACAGGTGGAAGCACCTGGTAGTGTGGGGCTGACTTATACTGTCATACAGCTGAGCCTAAATAGGCTGTATCTTTTGTTGCTGTGCCTTTTTTTCTACTTAGATTTCTCCCTGTAAAATCACATATTTTTGTATATCTTCATCTTCTGGGCATTTATCTGGGTATAAGGATTGTGATCTTTTTTTGTTGCTATAAATATAGTGCCAAGTTTACCAGACATGATAACCCTGTCTAGCACACAGCAGGGAATAGGCCCTGCAGGTAAAACCCACAATGCTGACTGGGTAGTTCCTCTAAGCATTAGGTGATATTCCTTTTCTAACTTATTTTTTATCTGGAAGCACTTAAAGTTTGAATAATGGACTGAAAAACAGAGATGGGGCATAGGGAATTGACAGTAACACAGACAGCCAGGGAATTATCAAGAATGACCGACCCTTTAATTAAGAATAAGAAAGGGACTTCTTTGGACCTCCAGAAGGTTCAAATGGATCCAGGATTTTTTAAGGTTGATCCCCCATGGGCAGTAAAGGTCCCTTCATTCCTGTGGTACATACACTGAGGTTAAAGTGAGGATGTGAGTTGGGGGAAACATTAATTGGCAGGGATGTGTTATAGAAAAAGTGTGGACCGAGAAGGAGACAGAGTAGTAAGTCAGTAAGAGAATATGTTTAAGCATAAGCTTAGAGCTTTAGGATATTGAGCAATTAAATGAGCCTCTCAAGCTCAGTAGTTAGAGCAGTGCTAAGTACAATCAGGCAGGTAGAATTTATTTCAGTTTCTTTATATGATAGCTTGTACTTTCCCTTTGTTTTGCTCTCTCTCTCTCTCTCTCTCTCTCTCTCTCATGTTTGTGGTTAATAAAATACCCATTTGATATACAGTACATTTTGACTTTGGCACAGGGTTAAATAGGATTACTCTTTCAGTATAATACCTGCAGAACTTTGGATGCCATATGTATTGTTACTTTGCTAGAATAATTTAATTACAGGTGGAAATGTCTGGTTGTATAGTCAATAAACAAAATAATGATTTTAAAACTAGCCATCCGTATAATTTGCAAGCAGACAGGCACATTCGATTGTTTTTTCTTTTGCTTCCTTCCTCTGTGAATCACAATAAGAAGGAAAATTAATTTTAGTTTAGTTGAACCTCAGCTACCAAGTCATTCACAGTTCCTGTTAGATCTAACAGTGCATAGTAGGTGAAAGCCACCTAATGTGCATGTAATCAATGATAGAAAGTGCATTATCAGTTCTTATCAGTCCCAAATGAACAGGCCAGTAAATGAGCTGCCAAAGCTTAAGCACTTTAACATAAACTTTTCTTTTATGGAATGCACTAGGAAATCACTGAACTCCTTAAGGTTTATAGATGCTTCAGTGATATTCATAGTTTACGAAAAGTCCATGTTTTATGTTTTTCTTATGCTCTAGTGCATTTTTAATGCAAAAAATACAAGAGTGCTTAGGAACTACACTGTAAATGAATCTTCCTTACTAAAGTTCTGTGCTGAAAGTTGGCTGTCTCCATAATCAATAAAACTCTAAACAGTACAGTTATTTAATATTGTAGCGGCCCGTGGTGGAGTCTTTAAAGATTTTAGAGCCGAACTCTGCCGTGCACCTCTCCCAAGCTGTCGGCTAGCGGATTGCCAGCGTTATGCACGCAGCTGCACCCAGCTCTTTAGATAACGAGCACTCGTGTCCCATACACCGCACGACTCCGAGTGTCTCTGCAATAATTGCTTAGATAGAATCTTAGCAATGATACAGCTCTGTCCTGTTGTATCTTTTTATTAACAGATAGCCAGTAAAACAAAGCTTAAAACTCATTGTATAGCCATGGTCAAGGTCATTTACAGAGCCATCTTTCTCATTGATGGTGACTATTTACAATAACAACAACCCCGGACGGCGATAACCCAACCCACCTCACTGATTGAGCACAAACACATACAACACTTACAACAAGAAAGACAATTAGGTTACTAAGTTAATTTCGACACAACAATAAGCTTTACATAAATTCCCCACAAACTATTTACATAAATTACCCATACGGCGTCACTCCGCCAGCGCTTGCTGCCGGGTCGTTACAATATTACTTTTTCCTTTTAACGCTAGAATTACCAGAGCCTACGAGAAAACTAGTAAATACAGCCCACCTTAAATCCTTTCACACCTCTTCATCAGTGTCTTTTGTCCTGTAAATCTAGCAGCAAGCAGTCTGCTATTCCATCTGTTATGTCCGGACCCAGCCCAGGAACAGACATATCATTGAGTTTTATTTAGTTTTGCCGGAGATTACATTTTTACCGGCGACTCTTTTCTGCCAGTGTTTCTACACTGCTACTCAGTGAAAGGGACCTCCTACGTGTCTCTGATTGGCCAGTACTTGTTGCCTTCGTGGGTTTGAGTTGGTTGGGTTTAAGCATGAAGACTGATATTGGTCAAAGTGAAGGCAAGAATTTCAGCCAATCATAGGCAGAGTAGGATGGGCTTTCACTGAATAGAGGAGCAGAAAACCAGCATTCTGAGTGAAAACAGCTTGCACTCGTGTGGCAACGGCAGTGATATGGACAGAAATATATACAGTAGTGAGAAGACAAGAGAGAGAAAAGCGACAAAATAGTCACTGTGCCTTGGCTTTTGCTAAAAAGCGGAAGCTTGACACTGAAAACTGGGCTTTTAATCTGGAATGGACCGAGGCGTTTATGTTTATACTAACTGAAGGAAGATTGAAACCGCCGTGTCTCATCTGCTCTGAGACGGTTGCAGTGGTTAAAAGCGGGAATGTGAAATACCACTTTGAAACTAAGCACAAAGTTACATTTGAGAAAAGTTACCCACTAAATTTGCCAGTTAGGCTACAGAAAATAAGCAATCTTAAAGCCAACTAACAATAAGTCAAAAAGGATTTTAATGCATTCATTTACTGGCCAACAACTCGCTAACGAGTCTTACATCAGAGATACGTGGATTTTGAGACGTCACAAAAAAACATTCAGCTATGTCAGTCTTCTCACATGCATGATGATGGCACTGACACCATTCCAGCCCAGATTTAAAATCCTGGCACACCAAGCAAGAGCTCATTTCTCTCACTAAAAAAGAGAAAGTAGGCAGTGGGATATGAGGGAAAGAAGGAGGGGAAGATAGGTTCATTTATTTAAAGATGTTCAGATTTACTGTGAAACTGGTTATGCCTGTTCAGTTGTGGACATATTAAAAACTCTTATGAATTTTATTTTTATATGAGACCAAGTCTTTTTTTGTTGAAATGTTAAAACTTGTTATTATTATTATTATTATTATGAAAGTGCTTATTATTTATAATTCTCAGTTGAATGTCAAAGTTACCTTGCTGTTACTTACTTTTACTGTTATTTATTTTTTCTTATTTTATTGTATGTAGCCCTCCTGAGTCCAGAGTTGCAATGAAAATAAATATTGTTGAAATGGCATTGAACTTTCTTCGTTTGATTTGGGTCATTGACTTCACACAGTGCAGATGTTGATACAACGGCAATGTTACTTCAAAATATATAAATTAATTGTAATGTAAAAATTACATTGCAACTTAAACATGATGTTGCGGAGCTGTACATGAGGAAATTTTCTCTATCCGGACCTCCTTAAATCATAATTGACTAAGCCTGTTATAGATCGTTATTTGGAGCACATGCATTTCATGTGTGTTCCGTTTCTACAGTAATCTGTGTAAACACACTGATAAAACAGAAACTTTTTCAAATTTTAGTAATAAATGATACAAAATGTAGGCGTAAACTATAGAATGTGTGAAGCCTCAAGTCCAAAGATCAAATAAACACTTTCACAAAAGGTTCAAGGACAATACAACAGCTTCCATGGCATAGCGGCAAGATTTGCTGACTTATATTCAAGAGTCCCTGGTTCGATCCTGACTGTCTCCTATATTTACTGTTTTCATTAGTGAGCTGCTCTTATTGTTAATATTATACAGTACACAAATACATTGGTTTGCATCTGTAACAGACCGTGTACATTTATAGTACTGTACTTGTACTTTTATTCTTTTAGTCACGATCATGATACATACTACCGCCCTAGGGACCTGATAGTGTTAGTTTTTATTTGAAACTGGGAATAGCTGTAGATGTGAGTAGTGTTTTGAGGCAATGGAACTGGACATTCTCTGATCTGGAGGGATAAAAGCTGACACACAAACACTGGTGAATCTGCATTCTTCATATCTCATCATCACTTGATTTTTTTTATTCTGTTTTATTGAGTGTTTCTGCTCACGGAGAATTAGTATGCACTTTATGGTTTATGATGTCAAAAAAAAAAAACCAAAACAGAGACGTAGGTATGGATGGTATTTGGAATTATTCATTTTATGACCTTTTATGAGGTCAGTTCAGCGCTATATGCAACCATCAAATTCAAATGTTAACAGTTCACACACACACAAGGACCGCCCTTCATACATTTACGACATGTGCACCTGTTGCAATGCACACACTTCTCTCTATGCTGTGGTTTCTATTACACACCTGAAAGAAAGAGACAATATATGTGACATTTTGAGGAAATCATTTTATGACCTGAATAGTACCAATTAGAAAACATCATCACACTAATGCAATATTATTTGAAAACGAACAGTGTCAGATCGGGTGTGAATTTACGCTGAGTTACTTAGAGTCAGATCAGGAGAGGCGGGGGGTGGTGTTAGAGCGTGATCGTGATTGAGAGAATAAAACTGAAAAAAGCTAACTTTTACAAGTACCAGAACAACGTTCTGGGGCGGTGGGGGGATGGGATAGCAGGCTGCTTGCTGCTTGTTTTAATTGGCACATTTACAGGACAAAAGACGCTGACGGAGAGGTGTGAACATATTTAAGGTGGACCGGATTTACGAGTTTTCTCGTAGGCTCTGGTAATTCTACTGTTAAATTACTCTCTTCATTTAATATTTTAAGTAAACAAAATATACTGGTTTGGAATATTTTAAAATTATCAACTTAAAATGCATTTTCTTATAGCATATGTTCGAACACAGCTACTACACTATACAGGCCTTTGCACCTCCCACTCATCATTATGTTCCAAAACGGCCTTCATCATAAAATGCTTAGTTGAATATGGATACTTTATGAAGCATTATGAAGGATTAAGAACATGCTGTTAAACTTCATTCTATTTTGTGAAATGTAGTTTATGCTCTTGCAAAAAAAGCTTTAATCTATTGCTTTATAACTGTAAAAAAAACTATTTTCTGATGTTGTTTAGACATTTTTAATAAAATATGAAGCCATTAAAGTGTACAATGACCACACAAAAAAGAAACATCATGCCAAAATAAATATATACTCAATTTAAAAAACACAAATGCCTTTGTTTAATGCAATAGATCAAAGTAATGGCAAACAAAACATGCACAAAGTGCATGCAAGGTAATTATAAATAATATCTTATACAGGTAATCTGAGGCAAATTCACAATTAAAAATGTATGAATATAACAAAAAATTAAAGAACATCATTATCACAATGACATTTAAAAAAGGTTAAGGACTGACATGACATTGAGAATGTTCTATTTACAGTTTTATCTTTCTGGACTTCCTTGCTACAAAGTCCTCCATGAAATCATTATGAATGAAGTTGCCCCTATTACCCTTTATTATAATATTACTGACTCATATCACTGATTGCAGCTATTAAATACAGACACAATTAAATCCTGGAGCATATTCCCTGTTGACTTCATATAGCCATGGAGGCATGCTAAAGTATTAATTAGGTAACTGTTATGATATTAAAGTAAGATCAGGATAAATGTGTGATCCTTTCCTTAAAACCTTTCTCACCACTACAGAATTTAGTGATGTTTATGTTGTAGTGATATCACAATTATGCAAATGAAGAAAATACTTGCAGCTATGTACAAAAGGTTGTTAACAGCCTGCAAGCTGACTTTGCACATGCATTATCTAGGGTAGTAAACCTATTTGACTTAATTTAATTTAATTTAATTAATTTGTGCTAATAGTGGACTTCAAATCCAAACGTTGTGTCTTCAGATCCCACTATGTGATAATAAGCAAGTCACTTCACCTGCCTGTGGTCCAAGTGGAAAAACGAAAGAAGTATATTCTTAAATGTTATAAGTCAGCTTGGATAATGGCATCAGCCAAATAATAGCAAAAATTAATAATCACATAAACGTCTTCAGTTCAGGTGCATAAGAGCTAATTGGTATAAAATTAGTTTAGAGGAAACAGTGCCCAAACATGCACAAAAATTAATCTTTGAGGCATGAGTGTGCTTTCCTCATGCCTAAAACAGGAGGTGAAAAAGAACAAGAGCCCAAGGAAGACCATGCCCAGATGTAATAGAAGATGTTTCAGATAATTGTTTGCAGCAATCCCACCTGAGGAACTAGACCACTATTGCTACTTCTAACAGGATTTGTCAAGCACTTGTATATTAGAGGACAGCTTTTGTGATTTTTGTTTCATTTGTTTATGGACTTATAGCTGTTTCTTAAATTCAGCCTTATTTTTTATTATCAAGTACAATTTTCTTGAGATTAGACTGAGCACTTGTTTTACAAATCTCTTTTATAAGCTCCTTAGTCTGTGGCTGTACAACGTCTGCTTTAGTTCTGTAAGTCTCAATAGTCCACAATATAAGGTTCAAAGATCACTTATTCGATATAGCATGCCTTTTGGCCACAAATTTTTGTATTATCTTTAAACAAATTGGGGCCTTCTGTTTAGGTTGTCCCTTTGGGATTTGTTGATTCTTACAATAATATAGCAGATACTGCACATGAAGATCTAACTTGTTTTACACCAGATAAGGTTTGATAGTGCATTGTTTTTCTAAGGTTTTGGTACATTTTGTTTGTTTATTTTGTTCCTATAGCATTGCTCTTCAGCTATAACTCATTGCATTTGCACTAATGTGTTGCTGTCACACAGCTAGCAATGGTGTGGATGTTGTGTGTGACAATTATAAAAGTCAACCATAACTTTTAACCAAAGCAGGGTGCACTGTGGCTTTTTTTCTTTTTTTCCAGGTACTACCCATGATTCACTGCATTGCCATAAGTAAGTAATACGTAACACTTATGGATATTTAAGTTATTTTAAAACTTTTGCTATAATTTGCACAACTGAAATGTATTATATAAAATAAAGTATTTCAAATAAAGTGTAGAGAAGTGATGGCAACAACTCTTACTTAATGACACAAAGGTCTAATTTCCCATGAAGCTACAGCATTAACTATAAATTGAGGGGTCCATGCAAGCATCAGTTAGTCTCCATGGAGTTTTCTCCACTTTTGTGATTGTCCTGCCCAGAACATTCCATGTATCCTTCTTTTCACTTTCCCTATCATTTCAGTAATAAGTTTGTGCATTTCCTGACATGCCAGCTGCTCCTGACTTTTCCTTGAAGTACAGGTAAATAAACAGGCATTTTTGATACAACGCCTTGTATTTTCACTGCAACAAACTGAACATGCTACTACATTTTTTGTAGTAGTCAAAGTGCTTGGTTAAATACAAAATACATTTTTAAAAAATCACACTTTTAAGAGCAAATCTGGACATTTTTAATAGGCTTCATTTTTACATACTTTCCTATTAAGTATTGCCAATCACAACAAGGAATGTGCATAATAATTTATCTTTCTAATTAATACATATATCTGTGACCAAAAGTTATCTTCCTATATAATACATTACTGTGGCTGTCCGTTTGTATGTCCAGAATTTTAAATCACCTGAAACTCGCAACCCGTTTGACCTATTGACCTGACATTTGGTACACATACACTACATGCCGTCTACTATCCGCATTTGGGGTGATGATTGACCTCCAAGATTATCCCTATTATTTATTATACAATCAACTCTCTGCAGCAGCCAGTAGGATGGGTGTGCTAAACATGCGTACGTTTGCCGTTCTTGTCCCTACCACCTTCGCCATCACTTTCCCTACCTCTTCATATCTTAAATCATTCTTCAGGCAGATTGATGACTTAAGTGACAGCTTAAGTGAAAAATTAACAAAAACATACTAAGTACAACACTGACTTAATTAGATTTAAAATGAAAAGATGCAGACAAAAGAAGAAAAGAAGCGGGATGCAAGGATGGAGAAAAGAAGAGCTGCTTAGGAAGCAGCAAGCGCATCAACCTTTGAGCAAATGAATACTAAACGTACAGAGAAAAAGTATGAAAACTATGAATGCTCAAGTCAAGTGTATTCATTGCACGTTATTGTTTAGTACGCCGTTACTGGTACATAAATAAATGTTATTGCAAATAAATAGCATCAAGTAGTAGAATCTTTGAATGGTTCAAGCAAGATATCAAATTTAGGGATCTATAGCAGCACCAAGTTCCTTGTATTATGTAAAGGCAATATGTAAACTTTGTTTCAAGTATTTGAGTGATTCCATATTTCTGTCATGAAACTGTATATTCAGTTATGCCACACGATTAAAAGGTGTTTTTGTTTAGTAAAGTATACTATCAGCCTTACTCACTACAGAAATGTTAATCATATACTGCATGTATATTAAAAAGTTCAAGCCACAGCTAAAATCAAGGACTAAGATTAAAGTCTTGTGATATTTAATGAACCAACCCAGCACTTTAAAACAAAGAGATTCATCTATTATTTCCAAATGGACCTAGCTGTTTATTTTTAATACAGACAGGTATATGATATGTCCAATGCTAACTTTAAGAACTTTGATTCATTATGCACAATCACCATGTTTCTTTTTAAAATAAAGTTATATATTTTTATGCATTAAAATTAATTGGTGAAGCAAACACTTCTTATCTTCTCCCCAAATAAATCAGATAGGATAATTTAGCTAATTTGCATACATTGCACATTTCTCCAAAGATTTACAGACAATTGCTGTAGTGTTGGCAATATACACTAGTGGCAAAATGTTATTGGTATTTAATATAATGATGGATGAAAAACACTCACAGAAATTACTGTTCATCTGCACAGTGCTGGATGGAGACATTTAATGCACTGAATTTACTTAGTTTTCGTTTATCCAATAAAAGTGAATGAAGTCTAAACTCAAAGCCAAGGACCCTTTCTGTTAATTTCTTAATGCTTCTGTCACAAATGAGCAATGTAAGGAATTTTATAAGCATTTCAGCCCACTTACTCAATTTACAAATCCTCTGTTGTGCCTTTTCTTTCAGAGGTTAATATATTTCCTCTGACTCTTAAAGCACCCTTTGGGCAATACCAGAAGATAACTTTGAGTTATGCCTTTTTTTTAAAAAAAATGTGGCTAACCTCATAGGAAATGGAATTTGTAAAGAAAAAGGCCGAATACATATATTTAAAAGAATGATTCTACAGTTTCAAAACTGCACAGATGGCAATTAAGAAACCTTTGAAAAGCTCACAGTACGTTAATCGGCTCTGATTAATATGTTGCCAGTAGCAAAGTGTACAATGTATTATAGAAATTGCTGAAATGAAATATGAAATTGTGGTGGTTCAGCCACTACAGAGATATTTCTCTGTAAAAGCAGTATAAGTGATTTTTCCAGGTTATTATAAGGCCAGTCACAACTTTTTAACAGCAAACATATGACAGTGCTTCAATAATCCTTTCCAACTTTCAAATTAGGATGTTAGGTTTTGGTATTCCGTTTTAAGAATTTTATTATTATTGCATGTTAGATATAAATGAGCTATTTTAAAAATATTACCAGTAAAGTAATAAAAAGACTACTTGAACCTTTCTTCAGCAAGTGTAGGTCAAAATAATCTACTCCATTTCCTTTGCAGCAATTTCATTTTAAACTTTACATACACAGAAATGCAACTGATCAAATACAACTGATCAAATACAGTGTTTGAATTCAAAAGCAAACACATGTGCTTATAGAAATTTTTTGACAATCATTCTCTACAAATGGTTTAAATATTTGTTACAGTTTGCTTCACCTCATGAAGAGGCAAGTGGTGTGAATAAGGGAAAATCCATATGGAAAAGAGCGAGGAATTCCATATGCCTCTGAATATGTTCTTATTATGACTGCAGGGCTCAGGAAACTAAAACCACAAAAAACAGATGGGTGCAGATGAACTTGTTTGAGCCACTTTTTCCTCTTCTGTTCTCCCAGACTCAAGGTGTCATTCTAACAAGAGTGTTTGTCTTTACCATCAATCCATTGATGGATATCCACCTGATGTTTAGCTCATAAAAAGAACACCAAACAGTTCTGTCAAATACTGGACCAAAATAAAATAAATACATATTGTATAATTTGAAACTATCAGCTGTTTAGCAATCTGTCATAAAACTACACATACTTTTTCCCCATAATGTTTTTGTAAAAACATTGCAGTATTTAATTCATAAAAAGACAAGAATGGTCAATGTACGAAATTGCATTATTTTCTTTTTAAGTTGATCAGCTCATTACCTTTATATCACTCTCACTTGGGTAATACAGATGATTGCAAATTGAAATACAAAAGGGTGGAGTTCTTGGTTGTCCTTTATTTACTAGTTATTTTTTTCTTTGACCTTCATAGAAGGAGAAAACCAATGTACTTATAAAAAGATCATACAGTACTCCAGTATCAAATATCAACATATATTTCTCTGAAATATTTGACTTTTTTACACAGTGTTAATATACAATACTGTAACTGTAATCATTCATCCACTTCTCGTAACTCCCATCAATTTTTTGGGCCCTTTTCAAGGTGTTCTTGTCTGCCTTGGTAGAGCACCTGGTATGAGTTCTATAGATAACTATTTTCATGATGGGGTAGTATTTTCTGTGATTTTCAGTTCGGAAATTCTCTAACAAAGAAATCAATAGAGAAGGGGTAGTTTGAATCCTATAGGGCAATTATATTCCAGTAAAACGATGATGTATGCAATTCTAGCTCCAACTAATGTATATATTTTGGGTTGCATATTTAACACCGTTCTACTGCAGCTAAGGAATCCTCTGTATTTTCTGGGTCAAAAGCAAGCATACCAAGCAGGATGTAGAATATTTGATTCTTTAACTTGATTATAATTACTAGAAGACAAAGATGAGGAGACATTATCAAAACCATGAATCAGAATGTTTAATTCTCCTGTTGTCTGCTACAATGAATTCATCTTTCTGCATTTGCTTTTTCAATTCCTTTACCTCTCCTTGCAACTGTCTAATACCTTTAAATGCACTTCTAGTTTATATTTTTTGTCATGTTTTCAGTTTGTACTTTTTTATGAATACTGTTTTGTTCATTAACTATTTTGCATTGTCTTAAGTATATATACATTATTTATATGTTGTTTGGAAACGTGATTTTCTGAAAATGATGAACCAAGGGTGAGGCAGCCTTCTGATGTTGCCGCTCTAACAGCTTTAGAAACCTCAATTCTCTGGGGAGACATTAGGCTCCCTACTGTTGTTCATCACTCCTATTTTTAGGTTGTTGGATAAAGATTTTATCATTATATGTGGTTCTTCTTGTGTATGTTTAGTTTATTGACTTTTTACTCATTAACATTTATTAAGTAAAGAGCTTTGTTTTGGCATACGTACCAGGGGCCTCATGTATAAACAGTGCGTCAGCACAAAAATGTTGCACACTCCCGTTTGCACGCTCAAATTGCGATGTATAAAACCTAAACTTGCCGAAAAGCCACGCACATTTTCACGGTAGCTCAAACCCTGGCGTATGCAAGTTCTCCACTCGGTTTTGCAAACTGGCAACGCCCAGCATCAAAGCAGTGCTTTTGTTCCAGTATTTTGTTCCCTTTCTTTTTTAGATCCACATCCCTGACGCGGTTTTATCAAATAAACTGAAATTAAACGCATATTGTTTATTAGTTTAAGGCATCTGATTGTAATTAACCTGTAACAATATAACGATCCAGGGAATAGCCAAACTATTCCAAATACCATAGCTGATTTAGCGTTGTTAATCTCACTGCACCTTCTTCTTCTTCTTTCAGCTGCTCCCATTAGGGGTTACCTCAGCGGATCATCTTTTTCCATATTACTCTCACTGCACCACTTGGAATATTTATATCACTGTATCTGAGTGTGGAATCACAGCTCTACAGCAGTTGATCGGAAAGAGAATGATCGGTATATAGCATCAAGTACACGCTGTCTCAGCCATGCTGTCTATTTGAACTGGTCTTATTCGACAAACGCTTCAGAGCCTTTCCTGTTTGGACCTCGTGGTTCAGAAACAGTTTCATCCCAAGAACTGTAAACGTAATCAATCAGTCCATCAAGTGCTCCTTGTAGAACTGTTTGCACTTATAAGTACAATTACCTTACTGTAAATTTGCGATACACTTATAATATTGCACAACCTGAGGCACTTTATAAAGCATGTATTTACATATGATGATGATATCATTTTTAAGATGAAATGCAGCAAAATATGTTTATTATATTATGCAGATAAAATGTTAGCATCATTTAAATAATCTATATTGTTAATAATTCAACTTCATTTAAACTTCATTTAAACTAGGGGGCTCCGCCCTCTGCTTGTTTCGCTTGCCCATCCACAGGTTTGGTTTACCAGATATACAATTTAAAGAGATTGTTATTTTCATGGGAATTGTTACATATGCATTATTTTCACTTTTACTTTTAAACTTTTGTAAAAACAATACTGTACTTGCCCTTTACAGTATTTCTGGCCCCGGGCATGGTTAAATCTCTTTCTCGCAGGACGTATAACGCTGCTCATGTTGTGAAGGGGGGGCAGCTGAATGCTGACATGGGAGCTCAGAGGTTAGCCATCAGCTGTTTACTCTGCTAAAAGGAAGTACACATTTCAACAGAACCAAGCAAACCTATGAAGCGTACAAGGTTTTTTTTTTGTTTTTTTTTTAAATAAAATCCATATAATCAAACCTCATGATTGTTTCAACTGATAATATGGTGCCGTAGGCGTTTTTACCTGGTCAACAGTTCATTAGTTCATTAAGTTTACTACAGTTTATGTCTCCTAAACAACAACAGAGCAGGAGTGTGGATCATCAGTCTGACTCCAATTTATTGTTTTTAGCTTAAAAGACCAATTCTGAGTTTATGACCTTTATAATAAAACCTCAGAGACTAAGTAGCTCTCTTAGCATGTATTACATTAATAATACTTCATATGCAACTTCATAGGCTAAGGGGCATTGCTTAGCGTGTGTTTTAAGAATAAAGCCTCGGAGGTTAGGTGGCTTATCTTAATGCGTGTTACATTTAATTCACAGCCCACTATTAAAGAATACCCAGCAAATATGAAAATTCAGTCTGTGAACCTTAGACGTTTGACTTGAAGCATGTGTCTACAGTAAAAGGATCAATACCTTTCCAGAATTAATTACAATGCTAGGAGGCAAATAATGTCATTTTCTAAACCTGCTTAATCCTGAGCAGGGTTGCGGGGGACTCTAGCCTATTCCAGCAAGCACAGGGTGAACATCGTAAAACCCACAGTTTTACCTTGAGAAAGCATACCTGGGGCTTTCTTCATGAATATGCATATTTATAGAGTGGTTTTTCAGAAATATAAAAACAGAAGCATACTCTTCTAAAAGTAACCCCAAAAGATTCATCATTACATTGGAATTAATTTAAGGCCAAATATGCCCAAGAAAAAATTACACATGCCATAGAAATTCTTAGATTAATTCCAATGATCTCTGAAGACATAGAACTGGTTAGCTGTCCATTTGGTAGAGCTGTGGAAAACTTTCAACAGCTGTGTTGTTGGGAAAAAGGCCATCTTATCCCGAAGTAAAACTGTTCTCACAACATAAAATGAACTCTTTCTTTTCTGGAGACAAACAGCAGTTAATTATTGATACAAATGTAATTTCCTTCTGTCAAAAGACACTGGTTTCTATTGTCCTTTGATATCTTTAAGATTGGTATTATATTACTATCTTATTCCTGTTGCAATAAAGTGCATAACAGGAAATGTATTTTGTGAGTTGCAAGGTTCTAACGGTGTTTGGGTGAGGATTTGTCAGGAGAAAAATTTGGGACACTGGTAGGATGTGGAGTCCGTAAGGTGGAATTAGTTACATATTTTCCAATCAAATCAATATCATGAAACTATATACTTTTCAAAACAAGTTTTTTTCCCCTAAATGTTTTCCTTTTTTTAATGTTGTTTGAATACTACCCTCTAACAATATCTTTCCTTTGAGTGGTCAAAGAAACATGAGGTTTTCTGTAGCTTAAAAAATAGTCCTGTTCAATGGAGAGACTGATTGAGACAGAGATGAAAAGTCACATCAGAACTAAAGAAAAACATAAAAAGTTAAATACTGTGTTTTTGACAAATAAGGCATTATAATAATGATAAAAAATAACAAATGGAAATTAAAAATTAATAACACGTAGAGTCAAAAGTAACCATTAAAAATTACTTAAGTGCATGTTCCTGACAATGTGGTTCTCCTGAAGAATGGTTATTTTATTGCAGAGAGAAAATTATATAATAAAAAGTTCATCATATGGGGGTTGAAATGTCTACCTACCCACTGTGTGTCTTCTGATCTTTCATGGATACTCTTGAAGTGCATTATTCTTAATTACAAGTTAAAGGTAACAGGTAAAAAGAATAGAGCACAATGTAGTGGAAAAACATTTCACAGACCTATTGAAATCAGTGTAATATTGTCAACATTAAAATCCTAGGTAGAAACGTAATATACTTCAGTTTCTTGAGTCACAAATTGAAGCCTAGTGTCATGAGAGGTCACCATAATTACAATAAGAAGGCCAATGTTACTCCTCCACCACCGGTGATTGTCAAGTTATTAAGATACTCTGACTTGCAAATTATCCTGCAAGCAGTACAGAAGGATGAATTCATCACTTTTAAAGGCTATAAGATTCCCTTCCTCCCTGATTATAGTGTCCAGACTGCACAGGCCCATGGCGTGAGGTTTCAAATCCTGAAGGAGGCCCATAGACATTAACATTCAAGCTTTTATTTTGTATCTGCCTAGAGTCTGAATAGCACACACTAGCTCGCAGCACATTTTTTTCATCCTAAGTTGGCTTTGGAGGTGATCGATACCTTTCTTTCAACTCATACTTGAGCTGACTGTTTCTTGAACTCTCAATTATTGCCTGTTTAAAGTATTACTGTAGCTGAATTCTAATTGCTAAATTCCCTGTAACACTCTTTCTTTTTCTTACAGATTTTTTTCAATTGCAGATCTCCTAAACATTTTTTTCCTAATCCCAAGCACAAGTGTCACCACAAAGCACAATTAACCTCATTCTGCCATGCAGAAAGCACTGCCATTCAAACTACAAAACTCCTATACCCTTAATGAAACACAAAGATCACACATCTGTCATTGTGTAAGCACAAATAAGCTTAATTGTTACCATAATACTCAAAAGGGTAAGACGGACACAGGTAAGCCCTTTGTTTGTAAAAATGAAGCCCAATAATCAAGAAGAAATCAAAAAAAGACAAAATAAGTAATTGGGGAGGAGAAGATCAGATCTAATGGTAACAAGAAGAGCAAGAAGACACCAAATTATGGATAAAAGCTACAATTATTGACCATGTTATTGTCAATGAACATGAGAGAAGCTGAACAGCGGGTCCAGCCAAATCTAAGCTGCTTCTCAGTTGCATCCATAATTAGGACATTCAGGGAATTTCTTCTTCTTCTTTTGGCTGCTCCTGTTAGGGGTCGCCACAGCCAATCATCTTTTTCTTTATCCTCCTGTCCTCTGTATCTTGCTCTGTTACACCCACTGTAGCTGCGTTTTCCCAAAATTACCAGTTCTGCAGCTTCAACTCAAAAAAAATGGGATTCAACAAAAGCCTGACGCGTAGAAATGATTCCACAGACAAAATATCTTGGTTTTTGAAAGTTTAGTTAAGTTTTGAAGTAAAACAGTTCACACAAAAAGAAAAGATTAAAATAACAAAAAAGAAAAAGTTAATGTTAAGAAGAGTTCAATTCTAAGCTTAAATTAATCTTGTTACATCACAAATCGTTACTTCTCACTTAACATTTCTGAACCATTTCAAAACGGTCAGAAAACTGTATGCTTATCCCATTTCTAAGCTTAAATGGGTCTTTCAAGTCCTTCTTTACTGGGACTTGTTCCAAACAAACTGAGCTTATTATCACACTGTTATTCAGTTATAGTAAGAAGGTTCTATCTCTTGTTAACTATAGGGGGAAAAGACTATACCATAAGCTATGACTATGAAAGACATTAATATTCTATTCAAATTAAGCAAACATCAATGTGAGTTTAACTCAAAACTTTAACTTTCTAAGATTGGCTCTTACACCCACCACCTTCTTATCCTCTCTCACCACATTCATAAACCCCCTCTTAGGCCTTCCACTTTTCCTCTCTGCTAGCAGTTCCATCCTTAGCATCCTCTTCCCAATATATCCAGTATCTCTCCTCAACACAATCTCACCTCTCTGGCTTTGTCTCCAAACCGTCCAACATGAGCTGACACTCTAATGTACTCATTTCTAATCCTGTCCATCCTCATCACACACAATACAAATCTTAGTATCTTTAACTCTGCCACCTCCAGCTCTGCCCCCTGTTTTTGGAGGGTTGCCACAGTCTCCAACCCTTTTAACATAGCTGGTCTCACTACCATCCTGTAGACCTTGCCTTTCATTCTTGCTGATACCCATCTGTCACAAATCACTCCTGACACTCTTCTCCACCCACTCCACCCTGCTTGCACTCTCTTCACCTCCCTTCCACACTCCCTGTTACATTGTACCCAGCCACAGGGGATGCACAAACCAGTGTGTTTCTTTATGCTGGTCCCAAGCCTGGATAAATGGGGAGGGTAAAATCAGGAAGGGCATCCGGTGTAAAATTTTGCCAGATCAATATACGGACAACAATACAGGACATTCAGAGAACAAAACAGGTAATTCACATTGCTGCACTACAGAGTTGTTGCATTGGCTCTTGGATAAACATACTTAAGTGTGTGTTTATTCTGCCTCATAATGGAGAAAAGTTACAGTTTTACAAGACTGAAGCTGGGCAGCAAGTCCAGCCAAATTTGAGCAGATTCATAGTAGCCTTACTTATCTGGGCCTTTAGAGAAGAGAACAGGTAAGCAACCACTTGAGTTTATTTTACAGTACTCTTTAAAGTTGGTCTGTCTTTAGGCTCTCCCTGATTTTGCCTTAGTGTTTCTTTTCATTTAGCACATTGTGTTATAGATTATATTTTTATCTCATGGTATTTTATGTATTGAATATTGTTTTACTGTATTTGATAATTGACTTTCATGGCATAACCAAGATGGCAGATGTAGAAAGTCAACAAAGAACACAGGATCCTAGATGAACAGAATCGGCAGCGTATTATACACCAGACCATGCTGCAGAAACAGAAAGCCTGACTACAAGGAATACCAGAGAGCTCAGCATCATCGACTCCACAACATTCTACTTGGATGCCGGCCTGAGTCAGCTTCACAACTGCTCCACAATTGCTTTGGACGTCTTTGCCCTCCCGACTTGCCAGCACCTTGTAAGGACGTTTTAATTATTGGAGGTTCCATTGTTCGCAATTTAAACTTTCCGTCATCTGACCACAAGATATTTGTATCCTGCTGCCCTGGAGCCCATGTGTCTTGGATATCGAAAGGAAAGCACCACCAATCTTTGTGAAGCAGAAGAACAGACAATTTGGAAGTGTTGTTCTCCACACTTTGGTAAATGATATTCGTCACCATAAGTCAGAGATACTGAAGAAGGGCATGTCATTGCTTGTTAATGCCATCAATGATGGCACCCCAGCTGTGACAATCATCATCTCGGGACCACTTCCAATGATGAGGAGATCAGATGAACCATTTAGCAAATTTCACTCCCTGAACACATTGCTGAAGACTTTCTGTGAGGAGAACCACTCAGCTTCTTATATAACTGGGATCTCTTCTGGGAGAGTAGACTCAGAGCTCGGGTCTGCTCAGAAATCATCGCTAAGGTAGTACAATGCTCTTGAATATCAAATAATACGTTTAATGGGAGCTGGGTTGTCTATTGGCCGGGGAACTCCTGCAGATTTTTTTTTCTTCAGCCTAACTGGAGTTTTTTTTTTGTTTTCTCTGTCCTAACAGCCGTCTGACTTTACTTTGTTATGCTGTTATTTTTTTCTGCAATATTATTGCTTATAGGGCGGCACGGTGGTGCTGCTGCCTCGCAGTTAGGAGACCTGGGTTCACTTCCCGGGTTCTCCCTGTGTGGAGTTTGCATATTCTCCCCGTGTCTGCATGGGTTTTCTCTGGGTGTTCCGGTTTCCTCCCACTGTCCAAAAACATGCAAGTTAGGTGGATTGGCGATTCTAAATTGGCCCTAGTGTGTGCTTGGTGTGTGGGTGTGTTTGTGCGTGTCCTGCGTTGGGTTGGCACCCTGCCCAGGATTGGTTCCTGCCTTGTTGGCTGGGATTGGCTCCAGCAGACCCCTGTGACCCTGTGTTCGGATTCAGCGAGTTGGAAAACGGATGGATGGATGGATTATTGCTTTCTCTCCTTGTAACTTTCTTTTTCTCATCTTGTAAAGCACTTTGGGCTACACTGCTGTATGAAAATGTGCTATAAGGACAAATGTTGTTGTAATGACAAATATGAATATGTATTAATATATAATGAATGCAAAGGGGCTTTATCTGAAGAAATACTTAAAACTATTATAATGAAATACAGATCTGCTAGAAAGTACAGGTGGCCTGGTATAACTAGTAAAACATTTTATGTAATTGACTTTATCACAGTAAAATAGATTGTTTAATTCTATGTGAAATATAATTAAAGGAAAGTGGTGCTAGTGTCCTTTTAGAACCTGCTCCTCTGGATTATAACTTCTTTCATTCTGTTCACCAAGGGAACAAGGGGGAGTTAAATTGTAATGTTATTAGTCTTGGTAATTTCACATCTTTTGAGTATCTTGCTTAAGTTATTCAAGGTGTTTCACATTCTCTACTACTTAGGCCTTGTTCACATGGGCGTTAAGTTTTTGGATTAAGAACTTGCTCTGAACGTCCTAGACGTTTATGTTGCATTTTGTGTGGCGATCGATTGACTTCTACACTGGCGTTCGTTTGTCTCTGTCTAACGCCAGCCTGCAGCCCAAATTGTAGTTTGTGTGTTAACCTGTGGAGGCAGTGTCGGGAACTGGATATGAAAGCCTTTGTCATTTTATTTGAGGTGCCTCCTTTCAATATGGACCATTTTGCTATGTTAGATAGTAATCTTCTTGTTTTAAAAATACTCGTAATACAGCGACGTAGGGAGAGAAAAAATCGCCGCCGCTACTGGGTTCAACCTCTGACTGCACAACATCGGGTTAAAGGAAGTTTTTTTGTGCTTTATGAAGAAATGCGAAAATTTCCGCGCAAGTTTTTTAATTACTGTCGGATGTCGGTTTCCACTTTTGATTGTCTGCTGCAGCTGGTGCAATGCCACATTGCACGCCGATCAACCAATATGCGACTAGGTGTTAGCCCCGAAGAGAGACTACTTGTCACTTTGAGGTAAGGAAACAGTAGTCAAGTGTGCACTTACACCGGTGTTATGCACTGAAATGCCCCCCCCCCTCCTCCGTAAAATAAACGCGCAGAAAACGAACTAGAAGCGGTTTCCTTGCGTTCGTTGGGTTTTGAACACCAAGAAAAAGCTGCATGCAACGTTTTTTTGATGCCGTATAAAGCGCAGCGGACAAACGCGCGTCACCAAAGCCCGTGTGAACACTCTCATTGACTCCTACGTGTAGAAAACACTCGGCGCTTGATCCGCGCTCACCGGACGCTACGAACGCAAAAAACGCTCGATTTTAACGCCTGTGTGAACAAGGCCTTACTGTTTATTGTCCATCAAAAGATAACGCAAACCTTTATTGATGTATTTTTGAACTTATTAGCTTTAATAATAGTGGCTTAGGATAGGTTTGAAATGCTGGGCTATTTTAATTTTCATGTAGATAATCTGGGTAATGCAAAGGCAGGAGAATTTATGAACCTTCTAATCTTGTTTGATCCCAGTCAGCATTATACCCAGCCAACACCTAAAGGGAGCCACATGCTCGATTTAGTCATATCAAAGGGAGTTACATTTCTTTTCTTCAATTGCTAAGAGACATTCTGCAATCCTGAAGTCATGCTCTCAAAACTCTGCAAAGAGTCTGCAACATCAACAAACAGTTAATATTCCCCGATACAATAACATACTATGTGATCCTGTAATGCACTAATCCATCCTCTCCTCTGGATTTGGCCACAACTTCTCAACAATGTCACATCTGATGTTTTCGCTAGCAATGCATCTAGGGTAGTATCTTTTGACATGCCTGATCCATCTTTGACATTACTCTGGTGTAATATTTTGGCATCCAGCAGTCATAGCATCCAGTAAGGAAATGTGATCATGTGGGCGGTGGTCATAAACCTTCCACAGTCACACAGAAAATAATTCCTCAATGGGGTGCCAGTAGGGGGAGTATGATGGCATATGGTGTGCTGCAAAGCACTATGTTACTGCAGGGGAGTAGTGGAATGCCACACTATCCTACACCACAATAAATACTTATGCATTTGTGCTCACCTGCTCTCTCTCATACTCTAGTACCAGCTTCCTGTAAGATTCACTGATAAACAAAATTAGGTGCTAAATGTTGTATGGGCCAGTGACTGGTTTGTGTGACACAACAATATCATTGCATATTGCAACAAACCTCCTCTCTGTCCTGGAACTTTCACAGTTGTGCTTTGTCCTACAATATTTCATTCACGCTAATGTTGTTTTGCCAGATTAAACCCAGCTTCATCCACAAAGATGAACACTTGTGCTGTTTGCATAGCCTCCAACTCTATGACCCTCTAACAGGAAAAACACAAGGTACCATATTGTAAGAATTACATTACATTACAGTAGCATACATTACTGTATACAAAGCTCAATAGGGGATGATCATTTTAGTATATTGGAATTCAAGTATTTATACAGAACCTGTAAGGAAGACAGCCTTATTCAGAGCCGATGATCAATTGGTGGCACAATACCCCTGTTGCAACTCTGGTGTACAAGGGTCTTGTTCAATGGCAGGGTAGTTGGGCTTGGACAGGGTTTGTTTATTCAGAGTGCTTTTCCTTCAAAGCCACAACCACTATTACATTGCATAGACTGCTTACCTGGAGATATCGGTATCTGAGTTCCTACACATTTACACCGTTCCTTTCAAATGGGACAGTGTATAAGCACTTCATTGTCAGCTTATGCTTTTGTAGTACTCTAACAATTGTTGTCAAGTTGACCGTTGTCATGTTGCCAAATACTGTGTGGTCTGCCAGAACTCTGTCTTGGATTTCATGAAGTCGTATGATATTTTCAGGAGTGACCATTCAACAACGGCAGTTTCTTGTTCATCATTAAAAATTCTGCCTCTGGCCCCTGTGCAAGGTACTCGTTGGATCCTATGAGAGAAAATCAATACTCAATACATGTCAATGTACTGTATATAGTACATACTGTACTGAGCAGTTCTGACACTACTAAAGACTGCATCCTACCATCTGGTTTGGTGGGCTATTCTCATGATTGATGCAAATGTGGCATGTTGCAGATTTTGCTGCACTCTTAACCCTGCCTTTCTGTTAGAGAGTCCATGATTGATTGCATGGTCAATGACTGTAGCCCTTATTTTATCTGTGACCACTGCCTTCCCCTCCTTCGCTGGCCTCTCCCTTTGTCTTTGAATTCCATGCATTGTCCCTGAAGTGGCGATCTGACATGCATGAGGAAGAGATATTGCAATGTGTCCTTGATGCATGTGACCCTCAGGTGAAAGCTACTCTGAGGGGGGGGTCGTAAAATCAGTGGATGAGTTGGTGAAGGTGGGGTTCCGAGTGGAAAAGGACTGGGCAGCTACCGGGATTAGTGGGTCTCGAAAAGGGCCCATGTCTTGAGAAGTCCCCTGTCCCAAACCATGAAAAGCCCCAGTGGATCCCCATGCCAATCTCACCTTGCTGCACGCCACCTTGCCCCTCTTATTGGTGCCCGTACAAGTGTGAGGAGTCACTGGAGAGGCGGTCGTAGATACAGGGAGCACTTATACCCTTATGTAATACAGCTTGTGGGAAAAGCTTAAAGTGCCTCATGAGCAGTTAAGTTAAAGTGCAAAAGTAAAATTCTTTCTTTCAGTTGGAAGGGCGCACAGGGCAAAGGGCAGGGCTCCTATGAGGCTCTGCTTACATGAGACGCACTGGGAGACAGAAGTTTACATCCTGTAAGATGACCACCTGTCAAAGCCCTTATTACTAGGAATGGACTCTCTTATGTTAGTAGGTTTTACCATCCATCTGTCGCGGCTGGAGTACGAGTTGCCAGGGGGTGAGGTCCATCGGTTTGGGACGAAGGCTCAAAGTAATCTGGTTTGGCCTAATTTGTATTATTACCTCGCACAGTTGATGAATGAGCCGAGCCCAGCCCAGTGGACAAGGCAATTCTTGAGCAGCCGGAGCTTGTTCAGCCATTGCTTAAAAGGTGGCGTTCTGTGTGGACAGACAAGTTGGGTTAGACTGAGGTGTTGTGTCACCACATCCACACAGTCGACTATGTTCTGGTTCGGCACAGAGCCTACAGAGAGTCCCCTCTGAAAAGAGGAATAACTAAGGAGTGGATCGACCAGATGTTGGCGGATGGGGTCATCGAGCCTTCCACCTCGCCATGGGCTAGCCCTGCAATGCTCATTCAAAAGGCAGACGGGAACTACCAATTCTGTGTGGACTATCAGGAGCTGAACAAGAAGACCTTGAATGATGCTTACCCCATGCCACTCATCCATGACATCTTGGAGTCCTTGCATGGGGCAGCAGTTTTCAGCTCCCTAGATTTGAAGTCCGGATATTGGCAGGTGAGGATGGGGAGGAGTAGCATGGAGAAGACCGATGTCATACAATACAATTTATTTTTGTATAGCCCAAAATCACACAAGAAGTGCCGCAATGGGCTTTAACAGACCCTGCCTCTTGACAGCCCCCCAGCCTTGACTCTCTAAGAAGACAAGGAAAAAGTCCCAAAAAAACCCAAAAAATGGAAGAAACCTTGGGAAAGGCAGTTCAAAGAGAGACCCCTTTACAGGTAGGTTGGGCGTGCAGTGGGTGTCAAAAAGAAGGGGGTCAATACAATGCAATACAATACAATACAATACAATACACAGAACAGAACAAATCCTCAAGACAGTATACAAATAAAAATTTTAGAAGTACGTAGCAGAATTTAGCAGCAGATGATATCACATAATATGATTTGGATATGTTTAGAGTCCTGGAGACCTCGGCCATCAAGGTGCCTCCCCCATTTGGCCATTCCACAGCTGAAATAGCGCTGGGCCAGCCAATCTGATGAAATGACCCCTTTTTCCCAAAATTCCTGCGATCCTCCATCAGGGATGACTTTACCTTAGGCAGGCAAAACAACTTGGCAGGTGGGCTGTGGCACCAAGGCCAAGAAAAGAAACAGAATAGGTGAGGGTTAGTATCTAATTATAACTATCATGTTACTTATGTTTTAGTGCTAATGACTAACAACAGAGAATAAGTATGTACAGTTAATCAGCAGCTCTAGTCAGGATATGCTACACTGAAGTAGTGAGTCTTCAGCCGGGATTTAAAAGCTGAGACCAAAGGAGCATCTCTTATAATAGCAGCCAGACAATTCCACAGTTTAGGGGCCCTGTAACTAAAAGCTCAACCTCCCACTGTTATTTTATTAATCCTTGGAATCCTATGCCGAACGGCATCTTGAGATCTTAATGTGTGCTCTGGTTTGTAAGTCATGATAAGTTCAGACAAGTAAGCCGGACCTTGGCCATTTAATGCTTTATATGTTAAAAGGAGGATTTTGAAATCTACCCTAAACTTAACCGGGAGCCAGTGTAAGGATTTAAGAACTGGAGTTATGTGTTCATATTTTCTTGTTCTTGTAATAATTCTTGCAGCAGCATTTTGGATTAACTGGAGTCTGTATAAAGAACAGTTTGAACATCCAGTGAACACCGCATTGCAGTAGTCAATTCTACTAGAAATAAATGCATGAATTAATTTCTCAGAATCCTGTTTATTTAGAAAGCGTCTTAATTTCCTAACATTTTTAAGACGTTATAGGGTATTTCAAGGGGCACTCTGTCGCTGTGTTCCAACAAAACATCGGGGTGGCATGGTGGCCGACTATATGCAAAGACATCTGGTCAAATGTCTAGACTTGTACCACCTGTAAGCGATACAAAACCCCACCAGTAACCATCACTCCCCGGGGGAGAGTCTAGGCGTGGACCTAATGGGACCATTTCCTGCCAGTAAGGACCGGAAAACCTACCTGATGGTGGTTGTGGACTATTTTATCCGATGGGTGAAGCTATTCCCTATGGCTAATGCCACAGCCAAGTAGATATGCTCCACCCTGAAGGACAAGATATTTACCTGATGGGGGTTGCCAAAAGACATCATCACAGACCGGGGCCCACAGTTTACCGGATCAGTGGCTGAAGAGACAATGGGGGGTGGTTCCCCTGAAGACAACAGCCTACCACCCCCAATCTAATCACACTGAGCGAATGAACCGGACCCTGAAGACAATGATTGCATCCTTTGTCGGAGACCACCATCAGGATTGGACAAAGTGGCTGCCTGAGCATTGAACACGTCAGTGAATGCACAAGGTTACAGGTGAGACCCCTGCATTGTTAGCTTTAGGCAGACAACTAAATGGTCCTCTGGAAAGAATAATTGATCATAATCCACCCAAACCAGACACATCGATTCATGATCACTTACAAGCTTTACAGCAAATTACACAACGGGTGAAGGAGAGGATGGTGAGGTCAACAGTCTCGATCCTACAACTAGAGACATACTGTAAGCTTGTAAAATTCTTGGTTGGGGAGAAAGTCTGGATCATGACTCATCCCCTCTCCAAAGTCTCAGATAAATTCACGGCTAAACTGGCTCCAAAGTGGTTTGGCCTGGCAACTGTTGCCCAACAGAAGGGTCCGGTGGCCTATGCGGTAGAGTGGGGATTGCCGGGGATGAAGAAGGTAGGCATGGTAAACATCTCAAACCTCAAGCCTTGGTTCGGCCGTACACCATGGCCAGGGGGTGGGGATTGTGGCAGTGCTACTATACGTTAAAACTGCATCTCCCAGCAGTCCCTGCAGAGGCTCTGATTGGTCTTTTGTGTGGGGTATAGGGGCTGTTGGGGTCAAAGATGGTCAGAGTGGCTCTTAAAGGAGGGCAGATGTCAAAAGAAAAAAAAAATGCTTTGTTTTTGTATTTTGTGTTCTGTGTACCTGTCTGGCTGCCTTCTGTTGATCAACCGTACTTAGTTGTTGTGTCCTGGATTGTTTCGTTGTTGGAGTCTGGATGATCTTCTATTTACCTGTGTGCTGAGGACTGTTAGTGGATTCATGGCTTTCCCGCAAGAAAACGAGCACTCCTGACCCATCCACCTGTCTTTACCTTTACAGTGTCTACTAGTAGGACTGTCTTTTCATTCCCTTTCAACATACAGATCTCTGGACTTATTATCTTCATCATTTCATTACATCCGGTGGTGTTTTCCATGGACTTTGCTGGGGGGGGGAGTTGTTTGTGTTTGTGGTTTAATGTAATATCGCCGTGGGGGTTGTCACACACGTGCGCATGGGAGGCAGCTAAAGGGCTTGAGTAAGGGCAGTTCCGAAGCATGCTGGGATGTGGCAGAATGCACTGACTCTTTTTCTCCCTTTCCTGTAGACCATTCATGGGAGATCCCACCTTGCTCTCTTGACGTCACTTCCAGGACCGAGCCAATGGAAGAAGACCTTGCCGGCCCCGGCCCCTGTGATGTCACGTCCGGACTCGAACTTACGGCTGAAGACCATGAGCTCGATCCCTATAATCTCACTTCCTGTCTTCCCCTGTAAAAACCTACACCATTTCCCTATTCCCTCAGTTCTGTTTTGGACTCGGTTTTTTGCACAGCAGTGCTATATTCATTTGATCAACTTTGCAGCCAGGAACTCAATTATACGGCTGCCCCAAACCTTTTTCATGACTCATATGTCTCGTTATTGTGACAGGGTACAGGGGTGTTTTTTTGTTGTTTTCATTTATTTCATTTAATTTCATTATATTCTTTAATTATTGTAACCCTCCACCCATTGCTGTTCTCACGGCTCTTCTACTCTTCATTCTGTGTATAGTAATAACCTGTTTTTTACCATCAGAGAGATCAACATCACAGCGGTAAATAATTACTGAAATGCTATAGAATAGTTTGGGTAACTTGGTTCGTAGGGTGCAAAGCCTACTGACATTCATGTCCAAATTTTTTTACAGTAGCACTATCTCTGACTACAACCAAAGAGGAGCATATTGTTAAGCAACGTTATTTTGATACCACGTCTGCTGGCAGCTTTTCTACTACTGTATAATTAATAGTCAGCCTGAATTCACTGGGTTTTCCAATGCAGGCAGCCATGTAAATAATATGGTAGAGCATTTTAATGTGATAATACGGGTTGCAGCAGACCTGGTAACACCTAAGAAACGTGTTAAGAAGTTATTTACATTTGTAGTACAATGGAAAACGTAGAGAGTTTGCAAACTTAAAAGGGAGTGCCATAGGGCAGAATGTCAATGAAGGAAGACTAAACTAATGGTCCATCATGAAATCTTAAAGGCTAGTATAATTGATTATTATATAATTAATGAATAATTACTTAAATATAATTTAATCTGGCTTTCCAGTAACTAAAACATTACATAGTAATATGATAATAGGTTTAGCTCTTTAATGTATAAATAAGAACCAGGGGCCTCATGTATAACGCCGTGCATAGAACTCGCACTATAACATGGCGTAAGCATAAAAGCCAAAATGTGCTTACGCACAGAAAAATAAAGATGCAGGAATCTGTGCGTACTCCAACTTCCACGTTCTTCCGCTACATAAATCCCGATCAGCGTGAAAACTAACGCTCGTGCACGCGCTTTATGTAACGCCCCAACTCCTCCCAGAATTACGCCTCTTTGAATATGCATATTGCTCTTAAGCTCAGCCTTCTGTGAAAAGACAATGGCAAAAGCATGGGGGAAAATATAAGAATTTCAGCGAATACCAAGTGGAGGCAAAGGAAAAAAATACTATTTGTTCAAATAAACCGTGATATAATCAACAAAACGAAGTTGATCGAGTGACATAGCGTGTTGGAGAAACTTGAAAGCTCACGTTCACAAAATCGCACAGTGCCAGAAATAAAAAAGAAGTCACATATCAAAGTCCCCGTAAAAAGGCGAGTTGTAGCCCACTGTCTGAGTGTAATATGAAAGCTTATTAGGGTACAGAGAAAAAAGGCATACAGTGGGGAAAAAGCACAAAATGTCAACTTAAATCTCGACATTTCCACTTTAATCAAGTAGTTTATTTTGTCATTAAAGTAGAACATTATAAACTTCATCTTAAAATCGTTTAATTAACCAGTTTCTCAAATCACATCGTAATTAAAGTAGCACATTAAATACTTTGTTTTGTATTTGATCTTCTATGTGCCTATGTGTGTGAATCACTACTTGCTTCTTAAACCGGCTCTCTTCCTCCAACTGGACGCAGAATCCATTACATTCATGATATTACAGCTCTCTGAATAACTAAAATACTGAGATGTATACGTGATATCATTTTTATGATGATAGGAGTTAAAGCACGTTATTAAACATGAGTTTCACGGCGCAGTGACTGTGTGCAACCTTCGATGAAATTATTTATTGCAGCAATACTCAGGGGCGGCTCTAGGCTTGTGGCAGCCCTGGGCAGAGGAAGAATCGGTGGATCCTTCACCCGCCAATGTCAGTAAGGTAGCTTATGCACAGTGGATGGCCACGTCCGTTGCAGACACTGCATAGCTGCCTCGTGCTCATGACACAAGCATTTAACTTTTGCCGAAATTTGTCGCTGCGTTTTTAGCTGTGTTGTTATTTTCTCTTTCTGTTTTATATTTAATATATATTGGTGTAGCCGCCACTGCAGTCCTTGCTTTTCTTTCCCCAAATACCCAATCACCACACAATCAGCTCTGTAATAGAAGTTAAGCCATCTGTAAGCTTAGAGTGCTGATTCTTCAAAAGGTTTAAGGAACATTGAAATATCTTCGTAGTACATGTTTAATTATTCTATCCTTCATGACACTCCCAGTGAAGAATATGGATTATTTAAATGAAGTAAAAGTTTTATCTGTATAATATAATAAACATATTTTGCTGCATTGCACCTTAAAAATGATATTGTCATACGCGTTTTATAAAGTGGCTCAGGTTGTGCAATATTATAACTGTAGTGCAAGTTTACAGTGGGGTGATTGTACTTATAAGTACAAACAGTTCTACAAGGAGCAATTGATTAAGTGCATTTAAAGTTCTTGGGATGAAACTGTTTCTGAACCGCGAGGTCCGTACAGGAAAGGCTTTGAAACGTTTTGCAGTGGCTGAGACAGCGTGTTCTTGAAGCTGTATACCGATAATTCTCTTTCCGATCAGCTGCTGCTGTGATTCACACTCTAACGGGAGGAGCTGAAAGAAGAAGAAGAAGAAGAAGGTGCAGTGAGAGTAACAACGCTAAAGCAGTTATGGTATTTGGAATACTACAGTATGGCTATTCCCTGGACCAGTATATTGTTACAAGTTAATTACAATCAGATGCGTTACACTAATAAACAATATGTGGTTAGTTTCAGTGTATTTATAAAGCCGCGTCAGGAAAATAAGGTGTAACCACACAGTAGCAGTAGCATTGCTTTGACGCTGGGTGCCGCCAGTCTGCAAAACCGAGTGGAGAACTTGCGTACGACAAGGTATGAGGTACCGTGGAAAAGTGCGTGGCTTTACGCCAAGTGTAGGTTTTATACATCGCGATTTGAACGTGGAAAAGTTCTTACACAACATTTCTGTGCGTACGCACCATTTATACATGAGGCCCCAGGTATTAATCCATTACTTTGTTGTTGTTTTTTTTTTTTGGCTCCAATCATCTGTGGTGGTGCTATGCACCACTCACACCTGCTCAAAGTGCTCTGTTATGCTGTCACCTGGGGTACTGAAGGAAACAAGGAGGACTTGGAAACCATTACTGAGGACTGTGCTAACTGTACCAACTGTGCACAGCAGAGGGTGGGCAACCACCTGGCCAAAGTAATTCTGACTTCTACGATGCAGAAATTGATTACTTAAGTATCTGAATAGTTTGCTCCTGTTTTCTGACTGTGGCCCTCCAGAGGTTTATTTTTCTCCTACTGAACCAATCTTAGGAGTTTGCTGTTTTCCTCTCCTCCGTGTGAGATGGTCAACAAATCACATTCTGGAATCAAGAAGTCCATCTACATCCTAAATCTATCAAAAACTACTATGGACTGTTTTATTTAGTTGTGTATCTTTTCATTAGATTTAATAACCTCAAACTTTCTCTACTTAATGTGTTTCCATGTACTCATGCCTAAGTCAAATGCATATAAGTAAAGCTCAGTCCAACAAAAAGCTTTTTTTTATATTAAGGCAGCCAGACCCACAGCAGGACTAATACTAATAGTCATGGGTCAAGCCTCATAAGCATTATCCTCCGACTCTGGACTCTTTTGGGAGGCGGCTGGCTCCTTTTTAAGCCACACTTGGAAGCACTCCAGGTGGTTCATTAGGGAGGTCTGGAATTGCTCCCAGGCTACCAAAGCCCAAAGTAGTGCTCTACAGCTGCCACAGATCTCACAGCTCCCCCATGCTGCATCCACAGATCCCAACAGGGCTGTACCGGCAAAAAGTAACTCCCACACAACCCTGTGGGAACCCAAGGTGCCATTGCAACCCAGGAGGGCTGCCAATTAACAGTTTGGGGAAGATACCACCCTTCGGAAGTCCATTCCCCCTGTCCTTCCATTTCGGGGGCATCTCAGTTGGGTAATGGAGTCAGCTGCCATATATTTTCGTATACATCTGATTGTTCTCTTGCCATCTTTATGTATAACAATTTTAATTAGAAAACATTCACACAAGAACAAGAGTGATCTCTTGTAATAACACAATAAGACTTAGACATATTCAAATCAAAGTAGTCAGTGACCACAGTTTTTAATAACATCCAGCAGGTCTCCCAGTCAACACTAGCCCAAATCCTTAAAAAATCATCAAGTTCAAATGAAACAACTTTATCGAGTGTGGACTGAAAGAAATTCAAACAGGATGAAAGACCTGTAACATGAGCATGTGGAGGTAAGTATTGTTCACTTTACTGTAATGTTGTGCACTGCAAACATAACCTTTTTACATGTAAATTTACTTCATAGCAGACCAATATTGAACTACACAATGTTGTCTTTTACTGTATGCATTTCAGAGACATTTGCAAAGGATGCTGAGGAAATCCCACATGAGTTTATATACGTTGATGAGGCTCAGTTTAACCTCACAAAAGTCAGAAGAAGAGGAAGAAACATCTTTTGCAACAGGGTTATTTTCAACGTGGGGGTAACATTACCCTTTATGCTGCCATCACACAGAATGGGGTCCTCCATTGCCATGCCAACTTGAGCATCTGAACATAGGTCTGGAGATTGTGAACCTTCCATTGCCATCCTGAGAAAAACTCTTCAATGAGGCTTAGGAAGGGGGAGTACAGTGGTGTCAAAAACTATTTGCCCCCTTCCTGAATTCTTATTCTTTTGCATGTTTGTCACACAAAATGTTTCTGATCATCAAACACATTTAACCATTAGTCAAATATAACACAAGTAAACACAAAATGCAGTTTTTAAATGGTGGTTTTTATTATTTAGGGAGAAAAAAAATCCAAACCTACATGGCCCTGTGTGAAAAAGTAATTGCCCCCTGAACCTAATAACTGGTTGGGCCACCCTTAGCAGCAATAACTGCAATCAAGCGTTTGCGATAACTCGCAATGAGTCTTTTACAGCGCTCTGGAGGAATTTTGGCCCACTCATCTTTACAGAATTGTTGTAATTCAGCTATATTTGAGGGTTTTCTAGCATGAACCGCCTTTTTAAGGTCATGCCATAGCATCTCAATTGGATTCAGGTCAGGACTTTGACTAGGCCACTCCAAAGTCTTCATTTTGTTTTTCTTCAGCCATTCAGAGGTGGATTTGCTAGTGTGTTTTGGGTCATTGTCCTGTTGCAGCACCCAAGATCGCTTCAGCTTGAGTTGACGAACAGATGGCCGGACATTCTCCTTCAGGATTTTTTGGTAGACAGTAGAATTCATGGTTCCATCTATCACAGCAAGCCTTCCAGGTCCTGAAGCAGCAAAACAACCCCAGACCATCACACTACCACCACCATATTTTACTGTTGGTATGATGTTCTTTTTCTGAAATGCTGTGTTCCTTTTACGCCAGATGTAACGGGACATTTGCCTTCCAAAAAGTTCAACTTTTGTCTCATCAGTCCACAAGGTATTTTCCCAAAAGTCTTGGCAATCATTGAGATGTTTCTTAGCAAAATTGAGACGAGCCCTAATATTTATTTTGCTTAACAGTGGTTTGCGTCTTGGAAATCTGCCATGCAGGCCGTTTTTGCCCAGTCTCTTTCTTATGGTGGAGTCGTGAACACTGGCCTTAATTGAGGCAATTGAGGCCTGCAGTTCTTTAGACGTTGTCCTGGGGTCTTTTGTGACCTCTCGGATGAGTCGTCTCTGCGCTCTTGGGGTAATTTTGGTCGGCCGGCCACTCCTAGGAAGGTTCACCACTGTTCCATGTTTTTGCCATTTGTGGATAATGGCTCTCACTGTGGTTCTCTGGAGTCCCAAAGCTTTAGAAATGGCTTTATAACCTTTACCAGACTGATATATCTAAATTACTTCTGTTCTCATTTGTTCCTGAATTTCTTTGGATCTTGGCATGATGTCTAGCTTTTGAGGTGCTTTTGGTCTACTTCTCTATGTCAGGCAGCTCCTATTTAAGTGATTTCTTGATTGAAACAGGTGTGGCAGTAATCAGGCCTGGGGGTGGCTACGGAAATTGAACTCACTTACTTTTTCACACAGGGCCATGTAGGTTTGGATTTTTTTTCTCCCTAAATAATAAAAACCACCATTTAAAAACTGCATTTTGTGTTTACTTGTGTTATATTTGACTAATGGTTAAATGTGTTTGATGATCAGAAACATTTTGTGTGACAAACATGCAAAAGAATAAGAAATCAGGAAGGGGGCAAATAGTTTTTCACACCACTGTATGTTGGAAAGTATTGGACTGTAATTGTGGGTGTTGATGAAAACAGTTTTGAACAAGAGGAGATGGGTATAAAGATACATTGTCCTAGAAGACAATGAATTGCATCTGGTCCATTAAATTGCACAAGGTAGGGGATGAATACAATTAAATATCCAAGTCACTGAATTTAGTTGGAGACACAGCCTGGCCAAAACACCTTGTGACTCTCATCCTGGTTGGCATAATAGAACATCGGATAGACTGGATGAAGCTAGAGACCAGTGGCCTTATGCATAACGCTGTGCATAGAATTCACACTAAAACATGGTGTACAGACAAAAGCGGGAATGTGCGTACGCACAAAAAAATCCAGATGCATAAACCTGTGCGAACGCCAACTTCCACTTTCTTCCGCTCAATAAATCCCGGTCAGCGTGAAAAGTAGCACACTTGCAAGAGCCTGATGCCCCACCACAATCCTCCCAAAGTTACACCTCTTTGAATATGCAAATAAATATAAATAGCTCTTAACCTCAGTGTTCTGTGAAAAGACAATGGCAAAAGCATTTAGAAGAATTTCAGTGAATACCAAGTGGAGGCAAGGAAAAACGTATTATTTGTTGGCTTAAACAGTGGTATAAACAATAAAAGGAAGTTGGTTGAGTGACATAGAGTGTCTGAGAAACTCAAAAGCTCAAGTTCACAAAGTCACAAAGTTTACAGTGAGGTAATTGTACTAATAAGTGCAAGCAGTTCTACAAGGAGCACTTGATGGACTTATTGAGTGCATTTATAGTTCTTGGGATGAAACTGTTTCTGAGCCGCAATGTCCCTACAGGAAAGTCTATGAAGCGTTTGCCGTATGGGAGAAGTTCAACATTCTTCTTTTCTCAGTAGCCACTGTGCATGCCATGCACAGTACATGTATCGTGATTGTGACTGAGAGAATAAAAGTGAAAAAAAAAAATTGGTAACTTTTACAAGTCCTATAAATGTACACCGTCTGTTACAGATGCAAACCAAATGTATGTGTGTACTGTATAATATTAACAATAAGAGCAGGTCACTACTGAAAATGGCAAATATAGGAGGCAGTCAGGATCGAACCGGAGACTCTTGAGTACAAGTCAGCAAATCTTACTGCTATGCCACAGAAGCTGTTTTATTGTCCTTGAACCTTTTGTGAAAGTGTTTATTTGATCTTTGGACTTCAGGCTTCACACATTATATAGCTTATGCCAACATTTTGTCATTTACTACTAAAATATGAAAAACGTTTCTGTTTTAACAATGTGTTTATACAGATTATTGTAGAAGCTGAACACAAATGAAATGCGTGTGTTCCAAATAACAATCTATTATTTCCACTCTAAAACTCCAGCACTTCACTCCCAGATAATCAATCAAGGCATGAGCTGGGAGAACATTGTGCATGTTCTGCGGCGGTGGAGGGATGGGAGACCAGGCTGCTTGCTGCTTGTCTTTATTGGCACATTTACAGGACAAAAGACACTGAAGGAGTGGGCTGGATCTATGAGTGTTTTTGTAGGCTCTGGTAATTCTAGTGTTAAATGTACTACAGTACTTTTAAGTACAATGAAAAAAACAAGCATAAATACTTTTTTTACTAAGAAAGCCAATTTGTATGTTTTCTCTTTTTTTTGTGTGAAAACAGCAATCTTGAGAGAATGTCTCTGTGGGATCTATTGGTTTATTTTTGTCAATTCTGCATTCCCAAGTCTAACAACTGTATCTGACATGGATGAAGTCCCCACAGATGTGTTAAATATATTAAATACCAAAGGAATAAAGAAGCAAGTACAGAAAAAAACTTTCTTTAAAAATACTCCACTATCAAAAATGCATGAAAAGAAAAGAACATTTTCAGATGTGTATAATTAAATATGTGTTCTTTACTAATAAAATATAAGAAACTAGGCTTTTTCAATGTTCAAAATGAAATACAGAATGGAAGCAATTTTGTGAAGATTAGTTGTTCTAAGGTAAATAAGAGAACTCAAACCAGCACAAATACTACATTTTTAAATTTACATCATATGTTTACTGTACCAGAACAGCACATGAAGGCATCAAGGTGAAACAGTGGTGAACATTGGGATTAATCTCTGGCCTCATTCTGTATCTGTACACTTTTACACTACTTGGAAATACTGATATATATTCATATTGATGATATTTATTGGCACAGGAACAACTTGGCTGTACTTTTGGAGTAATGTAAGAGTTAGTCTGGGGTTATTTTACAATAGACAGTCTTCCACTATGCAGTATGTCTTAGGACAGTGTTTCTTAAACTTTTTTTTTCACGGCCTGAACCTGACCCTTCTTAGTGTGTTCAAGGCCCAATCCATGACTAGCGTCAGTATATCCAGAGGGGGTTATGTGACCCATTCCCATTGAATACAATGGTGAGTCACGTCTCTGAGCGACACAAAAGCAGACAACACAAGACTCATTTGGGGTCACATCCCATAGTTTAAGAAACTATACCTTAGACCATATCCCTTGGGTAAGTGGCGGTTCAGCAGTATATAGTGTGTGTGGAAATATATATGAACCGTGCTGGCTGGTAAAAGTTGACCCATTTATAGCTGCAAAACATTGCATACCTTTACTTCTTTACTGAATAAAATGCCATAATATTAATAATCATGTACTTTATAATGCAACTCTTGCCCTTAATAAACAATTTAAGCACAGTTAATATTATTTAATAAAATAGGCACTGTGCACCAGTTAATTAATTAATGCCTTATATTGTACAGTTTACAATGGCTACAGATTATTGATCTGAAAAAGAAAACAGATAGCCACTTGAACCTACCTGTTGCTATATATAATAATTAAAATTATTGTATAATTATTTTGTTTGCCTTTTTTAGGGTTTCTTTTTACATAATTTGTATTGCATATACAAAGTACAAGGAATCTTTTTGAATACTATGTTATGTGTATGTTTCCATAGAACATATATGGTGTTCACATGTCACTTTATCTTAAATTTCATGGCTAATAGTTAGAACTGACTCTTTAGTTAAAATATTTATGGAATGCTGTTATTTGTAATTCTTTATTATTGACTCTCTTTTTAGGCTATACTAAAGTCACAAATGTGTTTCTGTCTATAATTATTGAGAGTAGTGACAACAGTTATTTCTGGCTTGAAAGTCAGCTTGAATAAAGTGAACATCCTTCAGTTGTATCTTTCAGGAAGAAATAGTAATATGCCCCATGCACAGTAAGGAGCCCCTCCCAAAGTTTTAAGAATTCTGATAGTGAGACGGAAATGGCGAGGCATCTGCACAGCACGCAGGTGTGAGGTATTGGGCTGTGGGGGAAAGGATTAAAGTTTCAGAGAGACATAAGGGCTCAAGAAAGACTGAAAGTGATTACTAGTCAGAGGGTAATCAGAAGATGAAGTGTTTGTAGTGACTTACATGCACTCAAGCATGAAGTTGAGTGGGAAAAGGACTGGGACATTTGAAGTGTTTTTGTTTTAGGCTTCGAAAGTTCTTGATGGTTCCTTTGAACAGTCTGGAGAAGGGTGAAGGGAATGGGACTAGAGTCAACATTTGGATTGGAGTTATGTTTTGTTTGTGACTAAAAATGTTGTTTTGTAGTCCTTTCTAACAGCCTGGACAAGGGAGGAAAGAATGGAACAAGAGGCATGAAGTTTTGTTTTTTTTCCCCATACAAAGGGGTGGGCAAATGTTGGTTTCTAGTTGTCTGTATTGAAAAAGATATGCAGGTTATGATTATTTAAATAGCTTTATTAACTCAAAAGAATGTCACAATGACACAGTGCACATAAGACACAAGTTGTTTGTAACAAATAAATAAATAATAATACAAGAATAAACTCATTGTGTGTATTCACATGTGTAAGCCTACTTTTGTCTACTCCTGTATATTCTGTGCTCTTTGATTTACTATTGTTCCACAAAATTTACAGAAAAACTTCAACTTCAAAATTGGTATTTTGACCTGTTTTAATAAAGAACTATTAAGTTTTGTTAAGACTACCAGAAATCCGTTTTCTAGATCTCAACCTGCTAACCAGCTAGATTCTGACAGGCTGAATCTGGAGGAGCTATTTATTTTTGCCACTGATAATTCGAGTCATATTAAATTGAAGAAGAAAGCTTTTCAAGCAGAGAACAAAAGTCAAGTAGATTACAGCACAATATTAGAGCAGACTTAGCAGGGATTGCACAAAGGCAGAACAACCTCAACTAAGCATAACTACTGTGAACGCTGGCCCCGGCACAGACAGACGGACATCATATTCTTTCCACACACTATTTATTTATATACACTATTTACAAAGTCTTTTGCTCACGTGCACTCACGAACCCCAGTGCCTCTAGCACTGATTCCCCCAAGTCCAGGGCCCACAGTTCTGTGTCTTGCTTCCTGGTCGCCTCCTGTCCTCGCTCTCCAGCTCAGTCCGCTTCCTCCCGACTTCCACCAATGACTGGAGGGAGGCGGCCCCTTAAATAAGGCTCCCGGATGAGCCCCAGGTGTTCCGTCCTTAGCCACGCCCAAGCGTGGCGGAAGTGTCGGCTGTCTTCCTGGCAGCTCTCCGGGTGCCACACAAAGTCTTCCCCGGCACTTCCTGGTGTGGCGGAAGTGCCGGGCTCCCGGGATAATTAGGCACCGGGGCGCCGCCTGGCGGTGGCCACGGGTCCCTACAGGGCTGGGCTTCAAAGCCCTGTACCCGAGGCCCCCTGTCTAACCAGGACGGACGCCCCCACTCGGTCTGGAGGAGGCACACGCCCTCCTCCGGTCCTCTAAGGCGTCCTGGCCGGGCTCCACCCCCGGCCGAGGGCCACACGGGATGAACCGGCATCGGGGCGCCGCCTGGCGGTAACCACGGGCCCCTACAGGGTAGGGCTTCCATGCCCTCGACCCGTGGCTCCCAATAGAACCAGGACGGACGCCCCCTCGCGGTCTGGAGGAGGCACAAGCCCTCCTCACGTCCTCCTGGGCGTCCCGGCCGGGCTCCAGCCCCGGCCGGGGGCCACACTACCCAGAATAGAAGAGAGATCAATAGCAAAGACATGTGAGGGGATAGGGGACTGAGGAAAGGGAGAACGTAACACTGAACCAGAAAGTCCCCAAAGCCTACGAAAAAACTTGTAATCCTGGGCCACCTTAAATTTCTTCACACCTCTCCATCAATGTCTTTTGTTTTGTAAATGTGTCGATCAGCACAAGCAGCAAGCAGTCTGCTATCCCTTCAACCCCCACCCAAAAGCAGCATGGCACTGCCAGATCAAAACACTAGCATTGTGAAATGTTTGCGTACTAAAGTGACTATAACTGCAGGTGGAAGTCCCACTTTACTTATGGTGCCAAGCAGAGTTGTGTTGAGGTGCAGCAGTCTATTAGTCAGTGAAAGTGCTATGAAGAAGCTGTTTGTTGTTACAGTTCTGCCTTTGTTCAGAAATGGCTCCATAAGCTTTACAACCACTGACTCGCAGCGTATTTGCCCTGTGTTGTAACTCAAAACACATAGTTCTCAACAAAACATTGTCAGCTGTCAGAGATCGCAGCAAATATGTCATTTTTCACACGTTCTGCACGGGTGTCTTTGTTGTCAAAGTGCAAATGGTGCATGGTAGTCTGATAGCAGTCAAGGGACATCGTATCTTTGTTTGCTGGTACAGCAAATGGTTCTGAGCAAACATCAATCACAGTACCAACTGTGATCACCGCTGCTCTTGTGAAAAGAATGGAGATAAATGCCATCAACTCAGAGAAAGAGAGGCAAGTCTGTTGTACTATGTGAATGTCACTGACAGAATAAAACTGAATAATAAAATAAAATGCTAACTTTTACAGGTATCCAAAATTTACACCGGTTGTTACAGACTCAAATCAAATGTATGTTTTAATTATATTATAGTAATAATAATAGCAGCTCACTACTCAGCGCCTGGACTCAAACCAGGAACCTTTGGTTATAATGCAGCAGTTCTTACCTCTGCACCCTCCATGAATACATATCAACTTTCCGTCGATTGACATTTGACCTTGGGTTTCTAACTCATTGACAGCAACATGTAATTAAATATTTTTTTCTCTTTGGTTATATTCTTGAATAAAAGCGTATTTATTTATTTCATATTTGAAGTAAAGTCTTCGCACATTATACAGTTTGTGTCATTATTAGTATAACATGGAAAAATTTTCTGTTTTAGGTATGTATTGATCATTCCTTGCCATGCATTTCATGTCATCCAACACATGCACAGATCTTTGTAGACATGGAACACACATGAAATGCATTTATTCAAAATAATAATACCTTATTTACCCTATACAACTCTAGGCACTTCACTGCCAGATAAAGAGACTTGAGCTCTGAGAATTGTGTAATAGACTCAGCTCCAACAGTTGGGGGGTGGGATAGCAGGCTGCTTGCTTCTTGTGCTGATCGACACATTTGCAAAACAGAAAACGCTGATGAGGAGAGGTGCAAATGAATTTAAGGTGGCCCGAGATTACGAGTTTTTTCATATGCTTCAGGGATTCTAGTGTTAAAAAGGTACCTACAGCCCCAGTGTGACAAACAGAATAATGGAGGTCTGGGCTTAGCCTCACAACAAAATGTTTTCAAGTAGTGGAGTAACATCTGTGAACAAATTCAATTCTCTTGAGGAGAGACAAATATTTCTCAAGATCTTAGACTGCTGCAAATTCCTCGTATTGTTGAATGAAATGGGATTATGAATTTACTAATCTACCTAATGGAATCATTTTAAAGGACGTTGTAATGGGTAGTGCTGATGCCTCATAAATCCAACATCTTGGGTTCAAATCTCACGCTAAGACATTGTCAGTGAGGAGTCTGCATTTTTTCCTCATGTGTGGGTGGTTTCCTCTCATGACCCCAGAGACATGCTGGTTAGGTTAATTAAAGGGTGATCAACATCGATCCTGGAGGGCTGCAGTGGCTGTAGGTTTTTGTTCCAAAGCATCTGCTTAATTTGAAAACAATCCTTGCCAATAATAGGCCATATTTAATATCATGACTTGTTAATGTTTTACCTCTGCAATGCCATATCATTCACAAATTGTACATTTTTTTCATTTCTAAAGATCTGAAAGCAGATAAAGTCATTTTAATTCTTAACTTTCACTTCAGTTTTCTTCTATGTACTTTATTAAACCAAACAGTGCACAATTAATACACACAGGTATAAATGGAAACAAGCTATATGGAGAACTGTTATTTCTTTTGTTATTTGCATCTTATTGCTAATAAGGAGCAATTATAAATAGTGAATGCAGCTGTTTAAGACTAAAATAAGCAATTAAGGATTCAAAATATTAACAAGCAAGACAACTAAAATAAAAACAATCAAGTGAGAAATGAGTGCTTCATCAGCAATAACTGACTTCTCATGAAACAATTGGATTGGAATAAAAACCTGTAGCCACAGCAACCTTCCATAATCAATGTTGCTTCACCCTAATTTAAATAATTTCAGTCTTTTATAGCAAATCAATGAAATTCAGTTAATTAGCAGCAAAAATGGGTCACTAATTAAGGAAATGGTTAGAATGAAAACCTGTACTCACTATGGCCCTCTTGGATCGGAGTTTGGCACTCTTGGGTTAATTAATGATTCTAAATTTGCCCCTATGTGAGCATGAGTGATGTCCAGGGGCCTCATGTATAAACGGTGCGTACGCACAGAAATGTTGCGTAAGAACTTTTCCACGTTCA
Source organism: Polypterus senegalus (assembly GCF_016835505.1). Taxonomy (NCBI): domain Eukaryota; kingdom Metazoa; phylum Chordata; class Cladistia; order Polypteriformes; family Polypteridae; genus Polypterus; species Polypterus senegalus. Next base: position 93,646,434 of record NC_053162.1, read on the forward strand.
AATCGCGATGTATAAAACCTACACTTGGCGTAAAGCCACGCACTTTTCCAAGGTACCTCATGCCTTGTCGTACGCAAGTTCTCCGCTCGGTTTTGCAAACTGCCGGCACCCAGCATTAAAGCAATGGTACTGTTCCTGTGTGGTTACTCATTATTTTCCTGACGCGGCTTTATAAATATACTGAAACTAACCGCATATTGTTTATTAGTGTAATGCATCTAATTGTAATTAACTTGTTACAATATAATGGTCCAGGGAACAGCCATAGTATTCCAAATACCATAACTGCTTTAGCGTTGTTACTCTCACTGCACCTTCTTCTTCTTCTTCTTTCAGCTCCTCCCGTTAGGAGTTGCCACAGCGGATCATTCTTTTCCATTTTACTCTCACTGCACCACTCGAAGTATTTATATCACTGTATCTGTGAATCACAGCAGCAACTGATCGGAAAGAGAATTATCGGTATACAGCATCAGGCACACGCTACCTCAGCCATGGCAAAACGTTTTAAAGCCTTTCCTGTACGGACATCGCGGTTCAGAAACAGTTTCATCCCAAGAAAAAGCACTCAATCACTGCTCCTTGTAGAACTGTTTGTACTTATAAGTACAATTACCTCACTGTAAACTTGCACTACAGTTATAATATTGCACAACCTGAGCCACTTTATAAAGCGCGTATTTACATATGATGACAATATCATTTTTAAGATGAAATGCAGTAAAATATGTTTATTATATTATACAGGTAAAACTTTAACTTCATTTAAATAATCTATATTCTTCACTGGGACTGGCATGAAGGATAGAATAATTAAACATGTACTACGAAGATAGTTCAATGTTCCTTAAACTTTTTAAAGAATCAGTGTTCTAAGTTTACAGATGGCTTAACATCTATTACAGAGCTGATTGTGTGGCAATCGGTTACTTGGAGAAAGAAAAGCAAGAACTGCATGGGCGGCCACGTCAATACATATTGAATATAAAACAGAAAGAGAAAATAACAACACAGCTAAAAACGCAGCGGCAAATTTCGACAAATGTTAAATGCTTGTGTCATGAGCACGAGGCGGCTATGCAGTGTCCGCAACGGACTTGGCCATCCGCCGTGCATAAGATATCATATTGACATTGGCGGGTAAAGGAGCCACCGATTCTTTTTCTGCCCAGGGCCACCACAAGCCTAGAGCCGCCCCTGAGTACTGCTGCAATAAATAATTTCATCGATGGTCGTGCACAATCGCTGCGCTGTAAAACCCATGTTTAATAACGTGCTTTAACTCTTATCATCATGAAATTGATATCACGTATATATCTCAGTATTTTAGTTATTCAGAGAGCTGTAATATCACGAATGTAATGGATTATGTACAGTCGGAGGAAGAGAGCATGGTTTAAAAAGCAAGTAGTGATTCACACACATAGAGCACATAGAAGATCAAATACAAAACAAAGCATTTAACGTGCTACTTTAATTATGATATGATTTGAGAAACTTAAATGATTTTAAGATGACGTTTCTGATGTTCTACTTTAATGACAAAATAAAAAAATGATTAAAGTGGAAATTTCGAGATTGAAGTTGACATTTCGTGCTTTTTTTCCCCACTGTGTGCCTTTCTTTTCTCTGTACCCTAAAAAGCTTTCATATGACACTCAGACGGTAGGCTACGACTCACCTTTTCACTGCGACTGATAGCTGAGCTTTCAAGTTTCTCCAACACGCTATGTCACTCGATCAACTTCTTTTTGTTGATTATACCACGGTTCAATTAAACAAATAGTATATTTTTCCTTTGCCACCACTTGGTATTCACTGAAATTCTTATATTGCACCCCGTGATTTTCCCATTGTCTTTTCACAGAAGGCTGAGCTTAAGGACGATTTATATTGATTTGCATATTCAAAGAGGCCTAATTATGGGAGGAGTTGGGGCGTTACATAAAGCGCGTGCACGAGTGTTTGTTTTCACGCTGATCGGGATTTATGTAGCGGAAGAACGTGGAAGTTGGAGTACGCACAGATTCCTGCATCTGGATTTATCTGTGCGTAAGCACATTTCGGCTTTTGTACTTACGCCATGTTATAGTGCGAGTTCTACGCACGGCGTTATACATGAGGCCCCAGGGCTGTTTCCACCACTTGTGCTGATTGCTTTCCTGGGATAGCCTACAATACCCTGTGAGCCAGAATTGGATTTCATAGGTATGAGAATGTTATATTAGAATTTTATAGATTCACCTACTATAGCTTACATTATTTTTATCAAGTAATTCTTGGTACATTAAAATGGATGCATTATTTTTAGTCATTTTAAAATTTTCTCAGTTTTATCTGACAAACTGAACTGATTTCATTATGAATATTACTAATACTTGTTTTATTACTCCAAAAAAAATCTAACCTTATAGTAAGCAAGGTTAGCTTTCTCCTGCCCAGTACTTTCCTAATGACCTAACATAAGGAAGAAATGTATATATTTTCACAGTCATTGATTTCAAGATCTTTGTGATCATGCTTTAGTGATCTAACTTTATTTGTTTTAATTGTGTTTAGAATTTACAAATGACATACAGTTAGCTCTGATAAAGTCCCATGAGTTAATTAGCTAGGGTCATTAAGTACTGGGAGAGAAAGGTCAATTAAAGCAGTGACTAACTGGCACTTTCATTGATCAAACTATCTTAACCCCAAATGCAATCAGGTCCAGACATTCTCAATTAGACAAGGCGTTAATGTGTTTTGTAAATAATATTTTACCTTAGCTGTGGCTCACCAATTTCTTTTCCTTGTATAAATGAACATTCAGTTTATTAAAGTAGAAAAGAAACCAGCCAATAAATCAACAAAACAGACTGTTTAGGCACATAAAAAGCTTGCTACATTCTGTTAAAAGCAACATTAGAATGAAATGTAAAGAAAGCATATATCAGAGTGAAATATATTCACTTATATATATATATATATATATATATATATATATATATATATATATATATATATATATATATATATATATATTCACTTCTTTCGATTAAAGAATAGACATTATAGGGGAGCACAACCCCCAACAGGAGCAGAGAATGTCTGGGGGAGGACAGAGAAACAAATAATCCGCCAAAAAGGACAGGAACGGTTCAGGCTTTTAAGTAAACGTAAAACACAAGAACTCTCAGCTGGAGATGTATCACAGTCAATCAGCAACAAGGAGAAATAAATAACGCTGTAGCGTTCCGGTGCCACTAAGATTCACACCGTCGAGAAGACGGAGATTTATTTATTTTTATGTTGGATATTCCAGGGATGCACCCAGCCTTGACCCGACCCACGCGCACTCACAAACAGAGACAAAAACAAAGCAAATTGGTAATCAAACAGCAAATAAAGAATGTAATGAAAACAAATGAAATAAGAAAACAACGATACCACCCCTGTTCCCCTTACGGTGATTACACATTAAATACAACAAAGCACAAACAAAACACACACAGTAAACCATGAAAAATTTCATGAAAAATGGCAAAGGATGAAATGTAATGATGAAAATAGATAGTCCAGAGATCTACACATTGAATGGGAATGTAAAGATAGTCCTACCGGTAGTTCCTGAAATGGTGAAAATGGGTGGACAGGTTCAGGAGCGCTTCTTTCTTTGCAGGATGTCCATGAATCCACTTATAGTCCTCATGTACACAGGCAGACGGCAGACAGTACAGGTAACCCAACAGAAGGCAGACAGACAGGAACTTGAAACACAAATTACAAAAACTTTTTTTTTGCTTTTCGTCACCAGCCCCCTTTTTAAAAGCCGGGCTGACATACTTTGACCCCAACAACCCGGGAAGAAGACGAATCAGAGCCACTTCAGGGACTTCCATCCATTATTCAACCCGCGATATCCTAACTACAGGGTCACAGGGGTCTGCTAGAGCCAATCCCAGCAAACACAGAATGCAAGGCAGGAAACAAATCCCGGGCAGGGCGCCAGCCCACCGCAGGGTGCGCACACACACACACCAAGCACAATTTAAAATCGCCAATGCACCTAACCTGCATGTCTTTGGAATGCAGGAGGAAACCGGAGTACCCAGAGGAAACCCACGCAGACACGGGGAGTGAACCTGGGTCTCCTAACTGCGAGGCAGCAGCGCTACTCACTTCGCCACCATGCCGCCCCTGCTGGGAGTTTCCACTACAGTTGCTTCCTGTTCTCTGTACAGTGCAGTATTGCCACGATAAAAGCCATAAAAATTGCAGAGGATATTTGCGGTTTCCGCTAACAATTATTAGATAGGTTCTAAGGAAAAATATGCGAATTACTTAGGTCACGAACTCTGAGCCACAACTTTGCGGGGGTCTACTGTATATATATATATAGGAAGCATATATTTGATTTAGCAGCTGTCAGTGTGAATAATGAAATTTACTATTGTTAAAGTCTGTTTTACTGAATCCCTAAATTCTCTTTGTTTCATCCTTAATCAAATGCATGTGATTTTGTAGTGCACAGGACCTAATCCTAATGATCCTCCTGTCTTGGCTAGTGATAAGACAGCAATTACATTATAGACATTATAAAGGTATGTTGTTTAAGGTATGAAGGATTCCTAGTAGTGTTCCACATCTCTGGAATACATTGTTAGTTAAACTTCATGTTAGCGTGCGAGAGAGAGAATGTACAGCATTGTTCATAAAGGCCATCTGTTTTGTGTTAATTCTTTCCTCTGCTACTCTTTCCAGCAGATTGACAGTTTGTCCCATAACTGAGCCTGCCTTCTTAATCAGCTTGTTGATTCAATTAGTGAACTAATTGAATTAATGTTACTGGCCCAGCACTCTACGACATAGAAAAAAACATGCTGGCTATCACAATATGTCAATACTCTATAGGGCAGAAATGCATTACCTGCTTTGCCTTGGCAAACAAGTCCTTTGCTTAAGAGGCAGGTGTCAGACCCACTTTTCTGACCACACACTTGTCTTCTCACAATGCCTCTCTTGAAATGAGGTTTCTGGGACTCATCTGATCAGACTGATCAATTACAGGCAAATGACATCCAAAGATGTCTCCATTATGTACCTTTAAACGCTTGGTGAAAAAAGAACCATAACTTAACCACTGGTAATGTTGATTATCAAAACTTTGTACTAGTTGTTAACCAAAAGGTTTGGCTTATGTGCACCCAACAAACTAATGACAAAATGCCCACTTCTTTCTTTATAACCCATATAAGTACTCTGTGGGCTCTCTGTGATCTTGGAATTGGCTGTAACTTCATTTCCAAAGCTGCCTAGGGTGTACTGCAGCTGTAACAACGGCTGAAACAATCAATTTTATTCGGAGCGGTAACTTAGTACTGAACTGTAAGATTGTAAGATCATCCATGATGGATTTGGATGTGGAAGACATGCAAAGTCTAAAATTTCCCAAAGTAAAGCAAGGTATGCAAGCAAGAGAGACCATACATAAAGCAACACAATTATCTAGTTGAAGAAGGGAGTTGACAAATCACTATCTGCTCACCTGACATAATTTTAAGCTGCAGTATCACTGTTAGCCAATAAGTACAATCAAAGCAAAGAAGGAAAAAGAGCATGTAAACAACAGCAAAAAAAAAAAAAACATGCTAAATATCTTTCCTTTTGTGCAAAAGAAAGCTGACCCTGAAGGATATATATATACTGTATATATGTATATATATATATATATATATATAGTCACGCACGAGCGCATTGGGAGTAGTTGAAGGACCTGAAGCGCACCTCGATAAACCCTGTCGAGGGACGAAGACAATGTACTAACCTCTCTCTCCTTTTTTCTGTAGAAAAGACGAAGCGACGTCACCGTATAACAACCCGGAGTAAACAACGGCCTCCACTTCCGGGTTCCTTCCTTCCCTCTGGTCCCCTAAAGATGACGTCAACCTCCCATAAACCATCACGCCTTCCCAGCAACCATCACGCCTGATTTCCGGTCCGCCCCTTTATATTGTCCCTCCAAACCACCATGTTTGGTCTTATGATTTTGGTACATTTTGGTTTATGTCTGAAAGAAAAGACCTATTTTTTGTTACAGTATACGGGGCAAACCCCCAAACCTTTATGTGACTGAAGTGTATACTGTAAAGTTTGCTGTGTAGGTCAGTTATATTCATATAGGGAATACAACAACAGACAGCTTGTACTGGTGAATATGGGAACATTTATGGAGGGGGACCGGAAATGACAAAGACTGAATGCTGGGAAGGAACCGTGGTGGTTGATGGGAATCATGACGTCATTTGAGGTAGACAGAAAGAAGGGAAAAAATGCGGAAGTGTCAACATGGGATTAGGGATTCTGAGCACATTCATGGCGGCACGGCTTTCTTCTTTCTGCAGGAAAAAAGGAGAGAAAGGTTAATGTCCCGCTTTTCCCTTTTGGCATTAGTTTTTGTGCTGTACCTCAGGTCTTTACGCAGCTCCTTATGCGCACGTGCGTGACAATATATATATATACAGTGCTGTGAAAAAGTATTTTTTTCTGCATGTTTGTCATACTTAAATGTTTTAGATCATCAAACACCAAGTAAACACAAAATGCAGCTTTTAAGTGATGATTTTATTTATTAAGGGAAAAAAACTATCCAAACATACATGGCCCTATGTCAAAAAGTAATTGCCCATTAAACCTAATAACTGGTTGTGCCACCCATAGCAGCAACAACTGCAATCAAGCATGTGTAATAACTGGCAATGAGTCTTTCACATCACTGTGGAGGAATTTTGGCCCACTCTTCTTTGCAGAATTGTTTTAATTCAGCCACATTGCAAGGTTTCTGAGCCTGAACCACTTTTTAAGGTCATGCAACAGCATCTCAATTGGATTCAAGTCCGGACTTTGACTAGAAAAAAACCTTCATTTTGTTTTCTAAGCCATTCAGGGGTGGACTTGCTGGAGTGTTTTGTCCTGCTGCAGAACCCAAGTGTGCTTCAGCTTGAGGTCACAAACTAATGGCCGGACATTCTCCTTCAGGATTTTTTGTTAGAGAGTTGAATCCATGGTTCCATCAATCACAGCAAGTTGTCCAGGTGCTGAAGCAGCAAAGCAGCCCAAGACCATCACACTACCACCACCATTTTTGGCTGTTGGTATGATCTTTTTCTGAAATGCTGTGTTACATTCACGCCAAACGTAACAGGATACACACCTTCCAATAAGTTCAACTTTTGTTTCATCAGTCCACAGAATACTTTCCCAAAAGTCTTGGGGATCATCAAAATGTTTTTTGGCGAAAGTGAAACCAGCCTTTATGTTCTTTTTGGTCAGCAGTGGTTTTTGACTTGGAACTCTGCCATGCATGCCATTTTTGCCCAGTCTCTTTCTTATGGTTGAGTAATGTTCACTGACCTTAACTGAGGCAAGTGAGGCCTGCAGTACTTTAGATGTTGTTTTGGGTTCTTTTGTGACCTCTTGGATGAGTCGTCATTGCACTCTCGGGGTAATTTTTGTATATACTACAGGACCTACATTAAAGAACATAAACTTCTAAGAAAAAACACTCAGTCAAGCTTGTCAGTGTCAATTTTGCTAAAGCTGAGTTGCAAACAATTCTCTTTGCACTAAGAAACAATGATCTGCACCTGACGCCTACACTCGTTGTCAGTACACTCCACTAGTGCAGAATCATTGGAGGCTTTCTGCAAGTAACATGACCTGGTGTTTTATTTATTGTCTGAGTTTTATAGTGTGAACAGAAAAATTGACAAGACACATCCATGTGACGTTCAAGTGTTGTTTGCATCCACATTATAGACACAATCCCTGTGCATAGGAGAAATCTAAAAAGATAATCCACACAGTGCTGCCCGCTTTGTCCGCATAGGAGTAAGGCGTTTGGGAGGAGATAGGTATTACATCTTCCATTCCAGTCTTTGTCTTATACTGTAGTGGGTCTAAGCGGTCTTTCAAAATGGGATTCACAAAAAATCTTCATGATGTGGTTCGTTGTCATTAGGCATGTGCCTTCTTGAAACTAGAAAAATACTGGATTTTTCGACAGCAGCTACAATTTCTGTAGCCTTAGTGAAAGACAGAATAGGTAACAGAGAATAACACACATTTCAGGAACAGGTCAAGTCAGGTCAGGTTGGAGAGCATGCACTGGTAGAGTGAGTTGCCGCACCCACCACAAAACGAAACAACTAGAGATCCTGGTTGGCAAACCTCCCAGGCAGACATGCAGCCCATTACCACCCTCAGAAAATGATCTTCTATTTGCCATAGCCAGGGGTTATGTGGGCGTCCCTTTGGCCTGGTCCAGCCACTCGAGTCCTCAACAATGAGGATACTGAGAGAGATAACCCTCAGGGAATCGCACCACATGGCCATAGTGCCATAACTGACACTCCTTTACAATGCAGGTAATATGCCTCATTCGGGACTCCATGAGCAACAAAGACAGATCAGCGGTACCCAAGAATGCTCCGAAGAGAATACCAAAGGAGCCCAATCTTCGTCTCAGGTCACTGCATAGCGTCAATGTCTCACTACCATAAAGCAAGACAGGAAGCAGCAGGACTCTAACGATTTGGACGTTTATCCTTTTGCATTGATATTGGGAGTGCCATACCCCTGTTCCAGTGACCTTATGACCCCCATGCGCTCCCAATCCATCTACTAACTTCATAGGAAGAGTCACCAGAGACATGCATATCATTGCCGAGGTAAGTAAACCTCTCAACAAGGTCAACACTATCTCCGCAGAGAGACACACTGCTGATGGGTGTGCCTAAGAGGTCATTTAAGGCCTGGATCTTGGTTTTTATCCAGAACACATGCACTCAGACTCCTCTCTCTGTAACTTGAGAGCCACAGTCACAGCCTCCATTGACTCCACAAAGATCACAGCATTGTCAGTATTGTTTCATGAAAACAAGCCTTAATTATTACAGGATTAACTCCATCCAGTCCTGTGGCTTTTCCTGTGTGTAGCCTTCTCAGTAGTCTCCCAACTTGGTCATCAGTTATTTAAAGCCCATACTAATGATCTATCTAATGGTGCAGGGTAAATTCATCACTGGCCATTCCATTTGAAATGGAAAAGGAGTAAAATATGTACAGGGAGTAGTTAGTGCAGTAGAGGTGGTGTAGAGGTACTGGGAATTGGAAGAAGATGGCAGTGGAAGGGAAAATCTATTTAAAAGTTGGTTTAGGGTGTTAGCTTTGTCAACGTGCCCTCCTAGTCGTGGATTACTTGAGTCCAGTAATTATTTCTCGTCCACTGCAAACATATTCCATGTTATTCTGAGTTAGTTTGTTTTCTGTTTTAGCTCAGTGTGTTACCTTCCATTTACTAAACCTTTTTTCAGGACTCTCTTTTCGCCCTTCAGAGCCTTTTTGTCACCAAATTTGACAGCTCTCTTCTTATCATTCAGGTGAATTTTTAGGTACTTAGCAATCCAGGACTCTTTTTTGGTAAGCTGTTTGCAGTTTTTGTTGTTAACATGAATGTAAACCTGTTTAAAATTTTCTAAGTAAAAAAGAAAGAAAGAATTGAATGTGGTGGAAGTAAGAGGTAAAATAAACCCCATTTCGCCAGTTTTATGTTTTTCTTTGAAAAACAGGTAAATAATAAAACCATTTGGTTTTACCAGTTAATGTACTCTGCACATGTTTGACACTTCAGTGGAAAATGGATTGTTGAGAAGAGTGCATAAATTCCAAACATACCTGTCCAGGTTGAGACCAAAACCCAATATTTTAAATATGTGAGCCAGTACCACTATATACTGTGGCATTGGACCAATGTATTTTATTTTAAAGATGCAGAACAAAATGCAAAGATATCTATAAATAGATGAAATAAAAAACTGTTTCAGTTCTCCTCAAGAACTGGTTAGCTCAGCTGCTTCACAACTCCAATGACCTTGGGATCAATTTCCATCCCAGACACTGTCTGTGTGGGTATTGTACACACTTTGTTAATTAGAACAAGGCAGAAGAGGCAAAGTTGTGAAAGATATTCAGGTTTCTGCCCACCATGGCATTCTCAGACCTCTTTATTTTACATTGAAGCCCTCACTCTTGGTAGTTGCCATTTAATTTTCTCTTCTTACACACATCTAGGTATAGCAACCCTGGGTGATATTCCTGACAGCTCTGGGCTCCTGATGTCCACATCTATGAAGTCCTAGTTGTCTATTCCCTCTATTTTTTTTTTCTTCAACTGAGATCAGTTTTGAAGTCATGTAGTGTGCCATGGTCCTCTTCCCTCTTCTTCTATCCCCACCCCATTATATGATGCATTTAATTCCTTTTTTCTGGCCAAAAACTAGTTTCCAAACTTTATGCTATTTTAACTAAAACTTCTCCCCACCAACCTCATAGTAATATATATTCGGTTTCCTCTAAAAATCCCAATCACCAGCATGATCAACAGAAAATAGTTAATCATTTGTATCTAATAGCTCATAAACATTTTGCCATGGACTCACTGCTAACACTTTGTGCGATCTCTGTTGCCAGCACATTCATCTAAATGTTTTGGGAATGTCCTGAAGCAAAGAAAGAGATTTAGTAAGCCTAAATGCAAAAGAATGGTCTCCTTTAGCCTTTAACCTGGCTTTCTGAACAGCCAACAGTCTCTTGCCAGCAGTTGTCAGACTGTAATTGGGGCCGGATAATACACTATCTTAAAAGTAATCAATAAAATCTTGAAATTAGTACTACAACATAGTGGCAACCAGTAAAGTTATGATAAAACAAGAGTGCTGTGCTCTCTATTCTTAGTTTTAGTTTAGATTTTAGCAGCATCATTTTGTACTATCTGAAGTCTATTTACAGTTGAGGAGATCAGTGAATTAGTCCCTACATGAAGACACCATTCTAATCCTAGAGATATTTCTAAAATGATAAAAATATGTCTGCACTATCTTTTTGACATGGCTCTCAAACTGCAGGCTACAATCTAACTAAACACCCAGATTCTTCAAAGCAGACTTAATATTGTTTGACAATAGGCTACTGTAAATAAGGACCTTATATCACTATGTAAATGACTTGGGCCAATTCAGTTTCTGTTTTGTCTTAGTTTAGTTGAAGTAAATTGTTAAATATGAAATCTTTACCATCTGCCAAACAGTTGATTATACTGGTCCAATTTATAGGATGTGTTGTCTTCACTGGAAGATATGATTGAGTGTCTAAAGCATAGCAGTGGAAAGAAATACTGTGTTTATGCATTATGTTACCAATAGGTAGCATTTATAAGGAGAAAACGATTAGCCCCAGGTTCTAATTCGGAAGTTAACATAGTAGAAGTGGAAGTGTGGTTCCTCAATAACCATAAAGAACTACCATTAGACAAGTAGAATATGCAGTATTGCAAGGCAATCCCTAATATCCCAACCCAATGCTGTAATCTATCAATCAGTACTTAGTGAGTCTATTAAGTCAAAATCTCCAATTAACTCCAACAGTACCAATACAGATCAGTTAACAATGCCAGCATTCATTAAAATATTGTTAGTGATTTAAAGAAAATCCTTTGACTAGAAATGTTCAAAAATTAGATGCCACTAACTTTTTCTTAAAAGCTACAGGCCTTTTCAATAATGCCTGTGTTATTTTAACACCTATGCTAAAGCATTAGTTTCCCAATCATTGTTGTTTCGCTCCCATTTTTGGATTCTGTTTTTGTAAGTCCAATTTTTATTTTGTATGGTTAATAGACTGTTTGGAATAGATTTTGGATTTCAATGTGGAATCTACTTGCTTTAGGATTGCTTCTTATGGAATACTTTGTAATTAGTTTTTATGTTTTTGGATTCATGTTCTCAAAAACACTGTATTATTACAGTGAACATTGAAGATTTTGCTTACTAGACCTTCTTTGGTGTACTTTGGAGATTTTGGCAACCAGATCACAAAAGTCATCTTTAAATTTTAAAGGTCATGTACTGTTTTATTACTTTCACCTATTTTTTGTAATTCCCTCTCATAAGTATACATATACTGGAATATAGTGGCACTCCTACTAGGAATGCAGCTAGGATATACCAAGTACTATTGTTTATTTGCGAATGGGACAGCTGTGCTAAAAAGTCTCATTACATTAAAAATACCAAGCCGCTTCTTAAGCTTTGAATTCCAGGACAGAAAAATGTGACAAATAAACCCCTTGTTGACCCAACAAAGATATTTTTGTATCCACTTCATACAAAACTGGGACTGATAAAACATTTTGTGTAAGCGATGAACAAGGAAGATGATAAATTTTAATATATGAGACAGATATTTCCACGAATGGATGACAAGGTTAAGCAAGGTATTTTTGTTAATCCGCAGATCAGACACGTCATCGGTGACAAGTGGTTTGAAGATCCGCTGGTGGTTGCAGATTGAAGACATTCAAGGTTGTTGTTGAGAATATTGTTGGTAAATACAAAGATTCAGCTTGAAGCTCTTTACCTTCATCCCCAGACAATTTTCAGGAATGAAAACATTTGACAAAAATTGTTGTCCAGTGTTATTAAAGAAACTTTTTTTGTTAATTCCATATGGAGTTACCTTTCCTTTCCACATTTTTGGGATTTACAGGCTTTTGCCTCTTTTCATATAGATGTAGGATGCAAATCTGCTTCTTGAGTTTCAGGACCAGGTGTACTTCATTTTTCCTGGCCCCACTGATATTTTGAAGCCTAGTTTTGACTTTGTAACCAGAATAGGCTATGGCCCAATGTGACCATGAATTAGTTAAGACGATTTCAGAATGTTAATTATATCTCTTATTTTAAAGTGACTTCAAGACAGTCCTTTCTCTTTAACAAGGACAGTTGTCAGCTAAATAGAATATCTGTATGACATAAAGATTGAATTAATCTACGTAAGATAAGCGTCTTACAAAACATGTTGTTACAGTAACTTTGTATTTGAAATTAAGCTATGTCTTCCATTTATTCCATAGTTTGAGCTTTTCATCTGATTAGTATAGACAACAGATTCAAGTGCAGGTTTGTTGTTATGTGTATAATATTACTGAAAGATGTGATGAAAACCGGGGAGTCAGCGAGCCCCAAACCCCAACACGAACACACAATTACAGTCTTGGTTTCAAATAAAGGTTGTTTTATTCACCAAAACCTTTCTAAAGTTGCAAAAACACAGGTTTTTCTCTCTCCATAATTTAATTCACCACAATTTCTCTCACCACCGCACTGCCCTCCTCCAGCCGAGTGTTTCCTCTCTTCATAACAGCTCCAACTTGCCTGTCCAAGGGAGTGTGTTCCCTTTTATTAAGGACCTGGGTGTACTTCTGGTGCCAGGGCCATTGGTTCATACGGAAGTCCATCACAGCAGGAAGCCTGTCTCCCTGCAGCACCCTCTTGTGGCACCCAGTGATCCAAGAAGGGCGGCTTTGCAGGAATACATCTCCCTGCATGCCCTGCTGGCTTTCCACTGGGCACCGAAATCTAGGGGTGCTGCTATCTAGCGTGCTAGGGGAGTAAAAAGCCCCCAGCGATATTTTTTCCTTTCAATGTGCTGTCTCTCCATCTCTTCCATTTTTTTATTCTGGGTCTGATCTCTTTGTCCTCCCCGGCCGGAATGATTGTCTGTCCGTTAGGAGTCCCCCGTCCTGGCAAGGATCTATCCCATCTTCTCACCAGGATGCCTATCCATCCTGTGTGGCATCTACAAAGGTAAATTTTATAGCTTTGTCATAAAGAAAAGTATTTTGATCTGTCTAGATGTTTTCATTTATAAAATTCCTGACTTTTATATTACTATCTCAAAGTCTAAAAATCTATATTGTATTGTTTTCTAATGTGTCACCAACCTTCCATCATTATCATTCAATGCTGTCACCAGGCCATTATCACAAGGGTTGTTATGGTTTCTTCAATACTGAGACTCTTGACATTTAATTAAAGTTTTCCCCTGCCATTCTGTTCTTAGTTTTCCCGTACTTCATTTACTTCTTCATGTCCTTTAAGTAGTTCCCTGTCCCAAATTGAAAGATGTCCAAAATAAGCAAATGTTTTATACTTCATGCATAGTTATTACATTAAGAATTTAGATTTAGAATTTCCACATTATTCATATTCAATGCCCAGGGTATATCCATCAATTTTCTCTACACTCACATTTAAAATGTTTTTATATTACAGACATTATAAAAGTATGTTGTTGAAGATATGAAGGATCCCTAGTAGTGTTTCCACATCTCTGGAATGATTTGTTGGATAAATGTACTTCATGTTAGTGTGCAAGAGATAGATTGTACAGCATTTATATTCTTCATGCTTGATTGAGTTAGTGTCCAAGTTTCACATCCATTTAATAAAGCTGGCTGTATATTCTTTTCTTGTTTTAAACTAATGGCCTTTGCTGTAAGAATCTTCTGCATGCTGTTAAAGTACCTACAGTTATCTCAATTATTTTGCTAATGTCTATATTACATTTTCTACATTCTGTTATCATATGACCCGTGTATGTAAATGTTATAATTTGTTCTATGTCATCTCTATCAGTCTTGATCTTGACCTTTGGTGTTGTTTCATTTCTTGTTACTAGCATGTTCTTTGTCTTCCTCATATTCATCTTCATACCAAATGACTTTACAGCTTCATTAACATCATTTAAAAATCTACTACAATACTGTTTCTATTTATGCTATTAACACAGTGTCATGATATCATAATTTATTGAAAGCCACTCCACTGATTTTATTCCCTTGTTATTACCAATACTACTGAAGATGTTTCCAGTATGTAAATTAAATAGACATGGTGAAAGAACACATCCATACTAAACTGCTCTCTTAATCTAAATTTCTGGGAAATAAAATATCATCAGCTACTTTTGCATCCAATACAGATTAAGAATTAATGTTAAACTTTTTCATCAATATCCAAGTTTGTCATTTATGTACAATTAACACGATCAAATGCTTTCTTTTAATCATTAACACTAGAACTACCAGAGCCTATGAAAAAACTTGTAGATCCGTCCCACCTTAAAATGCTTCGCACCTACCGATCAGCGTCTTTTGTCCTCTAAATGTGTTAATAAGCAGCAAACAGCAAGCAGTCTACTATCTCATCCCCCACTGGCACGCAGTTTTCTCACCTCAAGTCTGTTTACCTGCATGTCAGTTGCTTAGAGCTGTATAGAGTGAGAAGTCAAGCAAAATGACACCTTTTATAAATACTTTATCGTTTTTTGGAACAGTTGCATTTCATGTGTGTTCTGTGTCTAAATCGATCTATGCACAGCAAACACATTGTTAAAACAGAAAAGTTTTCATGTTTTAGTAATAATTGACAAAATGTAGATATGAATTGTATAATTTGTGAAGCCTGAATTCCAAATATCAAAGAAACCTTTTCAGAAAAGATACAAGTATAACAGAACAAATGCATTTTTTGCCCCTTAAGACTATAACCAAAGAAAAAGAAATCAGGTTAGTGTTGCTTGTTGTCCTGACTTCTCCGGTAGTATACTGGTTAGAGCTGCTGACTCCAGTTCAGAAGGTTCTGGGTTTGAGTCTTAACGTCTCCCAAAATAAGTGTTTTGACTAGTGAGCTGTTCTTATTGTTAATATTATACAATAAAAGCATACATTTGATTTGCGTCAGTAACAGCCACTGTAAATGCATAGTACTTGTCAAAGTTACCATCTTTTTTTAGTTTTACTTTATTTACTTATCTTCCTACAGCATAAGTCACAAGTATACTGCAGAGCTTCCTCTATTTGATCGTCAAGGGCATGCTCACAAATTACACGTGTAATGCCACGAACAATACCTGCTGACACTTTAGTATGCGAGCAATGATACGAGAATACAGTTAGACATTTTTTGGGCACATACACCACGTTAGTGTTTAGATCTGGACGGTGTAGCATTGGTGAGCTCTGTAAGCCGTACTGTTTCTTTGAAGGACAGGTGATTGACAGGATGACGCTGGACTTTCGCCTTTTCTCCTGGAGCAGCTGCGTTGTTCTTATATGTGAGTGGACGTTTTTTGCAGGGAAGTCTTCTTTTTTCTCTGATCTGAGTTCACCTCTGTTATAGCGCGTCTTAATTTGAAAACAGCAGTGTCAGATTGGGGCCAGCGTGAACACTAACTTTGACAAGCACTAAATTTACAGCGGTTGTTACAGATGTAAATCAAATGTATGTTTTTATAGTATAATATTAACAATAATAGCAGCTCTCTACTCAAAAAGGTAAACTTGAGAAGCTGCCAGCATCGAACCCAGAAGCTCTTGATTGGGAGTCAGCAGTTTTTAGCATTGCACCACGCAAGCTGTCGCAACAACAACCTATCATAAGCTGCTTTCTTTTTTCTTCGGTTATATTCTTGAATAAAAGCGCACTTGTTCTGTTATAGTTGTACTTTTGTGAAAGTGTTTATTTGATATTTGGACTTCAGGCTTCACACCAGTCATTCTCAGTCACGCACACCACTCACATCCACGTCCACAGTTTTCCCAGTCTCGTTCGCGCACACAATCTCACATGGTTTTATATACAACTAGCAGAATACCCGCGCTTCGCAGCGGAGAAGTAGTGTGTTAAAGAAGTTATGAAAAAGAAAAGCAAACATTTTAAAAATAACATAAGATGATTGTTAATGTAATTGTTTTGTCATTGATATGAGTGTTGCTGGCATATATATATATATATATATATATATATATATATATATATATACTGTATATATACACACACACATATATATACATACTGTATATACAACATATACATATCTACATATATACTGTATATACACATATATATACAAATGTACATATATATCTACATATATATATATATTAGGGGTGGGACTCGATTAAAAAAATTAATCCAATTAATTAGAGGCTGTGTAAGAATTAATCTTGATTAATCGTATGTAATCGCGACACGTAAATTTGCCCCAAATCGCAAATGTTTTTTTTTTATTTAAAACGGTTTTAGTGGGCGACAGAATCAAATAATAGACATGGACATGAATATTGTAAACTGAAGCTGTTTTAATTTCTGAAAAAAAAGCCTTTAAACTGCATTTGAATTCAAAACAGAAACAAAAATATCATCCCTGGTTAAAATTGGGCAGACTTAAAAATAAAGTGGTAGTTTAAGTACTTTAAGTACATTTGCAGAATAGTATTGTCTTTAAATAATAATAACCAAAATTTCACCATAAAGTGCAGTTTTTCTTCTTAAAAAAATAAGTCAGAAACATAAAAGGTAATTTGACCAGCTTACTCTTTAAACTCTGAGTAACATTAGCCAAAATTATTTTGTACATTAGGCTAAAACAGTGTGATCATTGAACATTTTGTAATTAGATGTATTTAGAATTACTAACGGTCACGGAAGTCCAATGATCCCCAGTAAGAGCCACAAAGTCCGCTTTCTGTAATGCATCTAATTTTGCTTGCTTTTCAGTGTGCACAAAACCATGCTTTTATCAAGGCTTCGCTCGGGAAGTCGAAATGATCAGTCGTAGGAGCGCTTTATTCCGACTCTAACATTTTTGTAGCTGTGATGTGTGCATCAGTGTAATGGATGTACCAGGAAATCATGCATTGACAAAAGTTCCCGTTTGCTTGGAATTGAAAGTGTGATTAAATGCGTTATTTTTTAACGCGTTATGGAGTACATGCATAGAAGCTTCTCAGCTGTGCTTGTGCTAAGAAAGGGAAAATTTTAAAAATAACGTAACATGATTCTGCGTTAACCTAATATTTTTTCATATGTCCCAAACCAAGGAGATGCGAAGGTAAAATGAATCGGGTAGCGCGCGTACATAGTCAGTACATCCCTCTCGGAATCGAACCTCGGCGTTAGAGGCTTAAGACTCTACAATTAGCCACAGCGTGTGGCTTGTCTATGCTAAAGTATGTATTGTAGATCGGGGTATAGAAGTAGAAGTTATGAAAAAGAAAAGGGAACATTTTAAAAATAACGTAACATGATTGTCAATATACAGTAATTGTTTTGTGAGTGTTATTGAATGTTGCTGTCATCAAGGATTTGATTATCATTATTTCTTTCAATCAGGCTCGTATTTGTAGGATGTGTTCAAGTTACATTCCGTGTTTGTCAATCGTTGTAAAGATAAGAGGTTTCATTCATCGATTAGTTCCTTACTGCATCAATAAACAGCTCGTCTTCCTTTTATCTGTGATGTGACAAACTGCATGCACGGTTTTTTTTACACTGTCTTCCTTTAGCAGGACATTCACTTTTCCACCGTGTGCTTTGTTTCGCAGTAGCTGCACTTATGAATATGATTGTATGTATAAGACGCTTCATATTTTTGCTGCCTTCTCAATTGTGTAATTCGGTTTTGTTCAGCACTCTTTGGAACTGTTGCTTTTATCTGTGCACTGCGCCAGTTCACGTGAGCCGCTTGGTGTTCTTGCATCGAAGGTTCCCAGCTGTACTGGTGCCATCTCGTGTAATGTCAGCTAAGACCTGGCACTTAAAACTTTCTCTCGCAGTTTCAATGAGTTTGTGCCAAACACCACCCTGACCATCTCATCTTCCTCTGCATAAGCACAGTCCTTCACACGTGAATATTTACCGGCAGTGTTTGTATTGGATTGCCGCTGATGGATGGCCTTATATGGGCAGGCACTAAATTACAAACGCTAGTGGTAGCCTATGAACTTAATTTAATATAAACTTACGGTTCACGCCGTGCTTTGTTTCCGCAGTAGCTGTACTTATGAATATGCTTGTATGCATCATTTGCTTCATAATGTTTTTCTGCCTTCTCAATTGTGAAATGGCGTTTTGTGCTGATCGCTGTTTGGAGTTCTTCCTTGTGCTCTACGTACTTACGTAGGAAGCGTGATGATGTCACACGAAACTCCGCCCCCCGCCATCTCCAACTCAAGACTCCATTACATTATATGGGGAAAAATAGCTTCCAGTTATGACCCTTATGCGTAGAATTTCGAAATGAAACCTGCCCAACTTTTGTAAGTAAGCTGTAAGGAAAGAGCCTGCCAAATTTCAGCCTTCTACCTACACGGGAAGTTGGAGAATTAGTGATGAGTCAGTGAGTGAGTCAGTGAGTGAGTGAGGGCTTTGCCTTTTATTAGTATAGACCATCAGATTCAAATGTTAACAGTTCCCACACACACCCAAGGACCGTCTTTACAACATGTGTATAAGGTGGTGTTGCAATGCTAAGAACTGCTGACTCTCAATCAATTGGACGCCGAAGTTACTGCTCTTTACCATTCTTTCCTCCGCATGTCCTGGAGTACAAAAGAAACAGCATACAGCAACATGCGGGGACTGGCAGGAACACTCAATAAAACTGAATTAAAAGAAAATCAAGTGACGGTGAGATACGATGAAGGCAGCTTCGCCAGCGTTTGTGTGTCAGAACCCGGTTGGGTGTGGGTGGTTGTGGGGGCGTTAGTATGCATCGTGGTACACTGCAGAGCTATAGCGCGTCTTTAGTGAAAACAGCTGTGTCAGATGGGGTTGTATGGATTGATTCTGAACACGACTGAGCGAATGAAAAGTGAATTAAAAAAAGCTAACCTTTACAAGGATCATAAATTGCACCGGCTGTTACAGACTGAAATCAAATGTATGCTTTTATTCTAAAATAGTAAGACTAAGAGCAGTTTACTTCTCAAAACGGAGTGGTGCAGGATCAAACTCGCGACCTTTTGAATCCAAGGCGAGAACAGATTTTATTGCACCACGGAGGCAGATATAATAAACGGCTGTCAATGTCACATGTTAAAGCGGCTTTTTGTTTCTGCAGTTATATTTTTGAATAAATGTGCAATTGTGTTATATCTGAAACCTTTTGTGAAAATGTTTCTTTGTTATTTGGACTTCAGGCTTCATACATTATATAGTTAATGCCTACATTTTGTCATCTACTACTAGAATATAAAAAACGTTTCTGTTTTAACAATGTGTTGACACAGATTACTGTAGAAACGGAACAGACATGAAATGCGTGTGTTCCAAATAACGATCTATTATTTCCACTCTAAAACTCCACTTCGCTCCCAGATACTCAATCAAGGCATGAGCTGAGAGAAGTTCGTGCACGTTCTAAATTGGTGGGGGGATGGAATAGCCGGCTGCTCCTAGCTTCTCTTTATCAGCACATTTAGAGGACAAAGGACGCTGGCGGAGAGGTGTGAAGGGATTTAAGAAGCAATTTAAGGTGGGACGGAATTACGAGTTTTTTCGTAGGCTCTGGTAATTCTAGTGTTAAAAAGGGCAGGCAGTATAATAGCACTAACAGCAAATAAGCTTCTATTAATAAATGTAAGTTCAAAAAGAAGCACCTTTGTCAAAACTGTAGCAAACTGGCAAAAGGGTAAATATAATAGCCCGTTGGGGCCTCATATATTCTTGTGACATACTGAGAGACCTTGGAGAAATAATGCTTGAGAGCTACTGCCCTACAGTAACACTTCAGTTAATGAATCCTGACCCCAACTCTGCAGGCAGGCTTCAGGCTACACAGACCTCAATTGAGATTTTTCTTCAAAAATTCAAAATATATCTTTAAATTCCCAAAATATACAAAAATACACAGAAAAGGAGAGGAACCACAAAACCTTTGCTTGAGAATGTCTTCTGCCCTCACCACGCGTTTGCGTACTTAGTTATGCAGCGAGCTAAACACTCCTTCAACAAACACCCAAGGCACTGATGATATTCAGGCATTTAATGAAAGTGGTGTGAAACTGTAAAGTAACAAGCAATACCTATCAAAATTTGTTAACTTAATATACATTTTTCCATAAAAATGCCTTCAAATTAAATGCAAATTACTTTGTAATTATTTCCTTTTGAAATGGCATAAATATTACAAAACAGATTCTTTAGTGCAAAGACATCCTGCCGCTTCATATTCAAATGCATAAAAATAAGTCTGAACAATCATATACATATATATTTACATACACACTAAACATTTGCGAAATAATAAAAGGAACAACTAAAACTCAAAACAATGTACAGGTAGTCCCCAGGTTACGGACATCCGACCTACGACTTACGAACGGTGCCTGTGGAGGGACGATTTCGCTGCTTGCGCAGTGTAGTGTCCCTCGGACAGTTCCTGGTGGCAAGCGAGCGGTGACCCGTGGTCCATAGTCACCGGGGCCACAGCTATCGCTTGTGTGCAGGACGGAGGCTTAATGGGGCAGTTCACTGTCCGTCCACTACGCCGCTGCAGCTACTGCTCCTGACTAGATGCAGGCTGGATGGAGTGGTGCTGCCCGTTTTCGGTGGGTGGCTGGTAATGCTGCAAGCGGTGACCCGGCTGTGCCTGAACTTAGACCACTGAGGGTGAACGGGGTGGCGGGGGGTAGCATTGTAGTGTGCTTCGAGTGGCTACCTGTTGTATGGGGGAGGTGGTGGGCGATTGACTACACGCCTTTGGCCGCACCGTGCTCATTCTCGGTGGACGGACGCACGCTGCAGGCTGCATACTGCAGTGGAGGTGACTGTGTGGTGGGTAGGTGGTGAACCGGCCCTTTGCTACTCCCAATCAATCTCAATAGCAAGCCTGTTTGTACTGTTACATACATAGCAGGAAGTTGTCTCTTGTTAGTACACCAGATGTGCTGACAAGGGATGCCTGCCTGCTGTGATAGCTGTGCAGAACAGCTCATCTTAACCTTTTGTCTTCACCCTTCAAGAATGTCTCTGAAACACAAATCTGATGCAAGTGTTGTTAATACAGTAAAGAAGAGAAAAACCATCACCATTGAAAATAAAGCAGAAACAATAAAAAAGTCAGAGAGAGGTGAAACTCCATCATTCATTGGCAGAGCACTTGGTTACAGTCGGTCAACAACAGCATTTATTAAAATAATGTACCTGTTCCGACTTACATACAAATTCAACTTAAGTACAAACCTACAGTCCCTATCTCGTACGTAACCCGGGGACTAACCTGTATATACTAATAAAGAAACAAAATACCTACATATTATGCCTTTACAAGGGCAAATAAACTGTGGTTGGAAATGGATGTCTGCCCCCTACTTTTCCATGTGCTGCTTGCTTCAAGATGGAGTCTTAATAACAATATAAAACAATACCTAATTTAGCCACTATGATTTAACAATGGACAGAACAGAATGAATTAGATTTTTAATAGAAATTGCAAATAATGTCACAAAATTTCACAAAATATAAGGAGCCCGGGGTTTGTTTCCTGCTTTACACCCTGTTTTGGCTAGGATTGGCTCCAGCAGACCCCCGTGACCCTGTAGTTAAAATATAGCGGGTTGGATAATGGATGGATGGATAAGGAACACAGGAAAACACTGATACGTGTCACTTAATATTTCAAAAAATGAGTGGAAGGCAGCCATGCATCGAATACACTGTAGCTCCATATGGACAAAGCACTCAATTATTCAATCTTTTATTGAGCACATTTATCTCATTTAAAATTATCCAAAATGTTTCCAGGGCAAGATTCAACTTGTGAACGTTGCAATCTAGCTCCAGTCTCATGAGGCCATAAGTTCTGGGCATGCACCAAATTAACAACATTTTGGACAAAAATCTTTGCATGCCTATCAGACAGCCTTGGTGTCACAATCACTCTTAATCCACTAACAGCTGTGTTTTGTGTACTTCTGGATGAGCTTAAAGTGGAGAAGGACAAACAAACTGTAATTTCTTTTACTACACTACTGGCATGTAGACTCAGAAGACATATTAGATGTAGATGAAGAATTCCACCCCACCACTCTTAAGTCAGTGGGTAACTGATGTTCTATACTACTTGAAATAGGAAAAAATCTAATTCTCATTTAGAGAATCTGTTCAAATATTTTATTTTAAATATTGCAGGATCTAATCAATAATATTTTAGAATAAGCTTCCATTTCGGGAAAAAGGACACCCTTTTTCTTGCTCCTTTTATAGAGTAGCTCAGTTCCTAGCTCCCCTTTCCTTCTCTTTTGGGTAGAATTATCTTTGATTTGTTAAATTTGCCTTGACTGTATGGAACGCAATCTGTTTCTAATTTAAATCAATTAAAATATTTTTCAAAAAATCACCTGATTCATACATATCAGTAATATTAACAAAATGTCCAAATTTAGCAGAAATGCATAAAAAGTAATACATAAGAATTAGTTAAAATTACAAAAGGTATGAAAATTAAAGAAGGGTCTGGGACTACAACCTGGTGGAAATATAACAATCAGAGCAGAGGTAATAACATTGAAGACGGCAGTTCAGGCTACAGTATAAATGATGCCCAACCCTTCCCTAACTCCATTTGTTACAATACATATCAATATCTGTCCTATGGTGCATCAACCTCTGATAACAAAGCTTCTTATAACAGACTAAAGTACTCTAAGGTATTAACTGTATGTATTATTATTATTTTACTCCTCAAAGTAGAAAATATTACTATATATGCCTTTCTGATTGTTACGCCCTGTGCAAGTAAACAATAGATGCCACCCATAAAGTGTGATCTATACTAATAAAAGGCAAAGCCCTCACTCACTGACTCACTCAGTCATCACTAATTCTCCAACTTCTAGTAGGTAGAAGGCTGAAATTTGGCAGGCTAATTCCTTACAGCTTACTTACAAATGTTGAACAGGTTTCATTTCGAAATTCTACGCGTAATGGTCATAACTGGAACCTATTTTTCTCCATATACTGTAATAAACTTCAGCTGGATGGCCGTGGGGGGCGGAGTTGCGTGTGACATCATCACGCCTCCCACGTAATCACGTGAACTGACTGTGAATGCAGTACGTAGAAAACAAGGAAGACCTCCAAAGAGCGCTGAACAAAAAACGTCATATCACAATTGAGTAGGCAGCAAAAGATTATGAAGCGAGTGATGCATACAAGCATATTCATAAGTGCAGCTACTGCGGAAACAAAGCACGGTGTGAACCGTAAGTTTAAATTAAGTTTATAGACACACTCCCGCTGCCGTTTGTCATGCCTACGGTATTCATACAAGTTTAATGAGAAGACACGAGGTATAAACAAGACTTTGGATCACTTTGTAACGGAGTTAAAATTGCTGTAGCAAGAAACTTTTAAGTGCCGGGTCTTAGCTAACATTAAATAAAGCTGTTGGCATCGCGAGATCGAACGAGCACGGCTGAGAAGCTTCGATGCATGTACTCCGAGCGGTTCATGTCAACTGACTTTGCAGCACTGGAAAAGATTAAATTAAGTTCATACACACGCTACCGCTAAATATTCGCAGGTAATTTCCACAGCTTAATACCGGGAATGCCTGTTGAACATCTTACATTCATGAGTACCGATTTGGGTGGTGAAACTTCGATGAATGAAACCTGTACAACGGTTGACAAACACGGAATATAACTTGAACACAACACATCCTCCAAATACGAACCTGATTGAAAGAAATAATGATAATCAAATCCTTGATGACAGCAACACTCGTAACGGTCACAAAACTATTACATTGACAATCATGTTACGTTATTTTTAAAATGTTTCCTTTTCTTAGCACAAGCACAGCTGAGAAGCTTCGATGCATGTGCTCCATAACGCGTTAAAAAATAACGCATTTAATCACACTTTGCATTCCAAGCAAAGGGGAACTTTTGTCAATGCATGATTTCCTGGTACATCGATTACATTGATGCACACATCAGAGCTACAAAAATGTAAGAGTCGGAAGAAAGCTTGTTGCTAGGACTGATCGGAGGCAAATTTCATTTCAAAAGACTAACCGACAGAAGCCTTGATTAAAAGCATGGTTTTGTGCAAACTGTGCAAAAATGAGTTTGCATTCCACCGACGCACTTAAACCTAACGGTACCATCTAAATGCAAAACATGTTACAGCGAGCACAGAAACTGCACTAGAAGTTCGAGTACCAAAAAAAGGTGTCGGCAGCCCAAACCTTATGAAATGACTGGCTTCAGGACCAAAATTAGTAAGTCAACATCGGTCAAACTTACAAATTGTCTTGCAAAATGGATTGCTTGTGACTGTAGACCACTAACAGTGGTGGAAGATAGGGGGTTAGAAAAGGTGCTACGGTTAGCGTCAGGAGATCCAACTTTTCAACTGCCATGCCGAAAGACTATTTCAAGTACAATTCAACAGCTTTATGACACTGAAAAGAAAGCAAAATTACATGCATTACAGAGCGCGGACTTTGTGGCTCTTACTGGGGATCATTGGACTTCCGTGACCGTTAGTAATTCTAATTACATCTAATTACAAAATATTCAATGATCACACTATTTTAGCCTAATGTACAAAATAATTTTGGCTAAGGTTACTCAGAGTTTAAAGGTGAAGCTGGTCAAATTACCTTTTATGTTTCTGCCTTATTTTTTTAAGAAGAAAAACTGCACTTTATGTTGAAATTTTTGTTATTATTATTTAAAAACAATACCATTCTGAAAATGTACTTAAAGTACTTAAAATACCACTTTATTTTTAAGTCTGCCCAATTTTAGAGTAGGGATGATATTTTTGTTTCTGTTTTGAATTGAAATGCAGTTTAAATACATTTTTTTTTCAGAAATTAAAAGAGCTTGAGTGTACAATATTCATGTCCATGTCTATTATTTGATTCTGTCACCCACTAAAACCCTTTTAAATTAAAAAAAAAACATTTTAGATTTCGGGCAAATTTTCATGTACGATTACATACGATTAATCAAGATTAATTAATTACACAACCTCTAATTAATTAGATAAATTTTTAAAATCAAGTCCCACCCCTAATATATATATATATACATATGTAGATATGTATATATATATATGCGTATATATATGTGTAGATATGTATATGCATATATATGTATACAGTATATATATGTGTGTGTGTGTGTATATGTGTATATATATATGTGTATATGTATATGTATACAGTATATATGTGTATATATTTATGTATATATATACGTATATATGTGTATATATGTGTATATATATGTATATCTATACTAATAAAAGGCAAAGCCCTCACTCACTCACTCACTGACTCACTCAATTTGGCAGGTTCATTCCTTACAGCTTCCTTACAAAAGTTGGGCAGGTTTTATATCGAAATTCTACGCGTAATGGTCATAACTGGAAGCTGTTTTTCTCCATTTACTGTAATGGAGATGAGCTTGAACGCCGGGCGGAGTTTCGTGTGACATCATCACACCTCACGTAATCACGCAGTACATAGAAAACCAGGAAGACCTCCAAAAGCGCTGAAGAAAACATGCATTATATAATTGAGAAGGCAGCTAAACAATAAGAAGCGAGCGAGTGACATATACAACCATATTTATGAGTTCTGCTACTTCGGAAACAAAGCACGATGTAAACCTACACTTTAAATTAAGTTCATAGACAGGCTGCCACTGGCGTTTGTAATTTAGTGCCTGCCCATATAAGGCCGTCCGTCAGCGGCAATCCAATAGCAAACTCCCACTAAATATTCACGGGTTAAGGACTGTGCTTATGCAGAGGAAGATGAGATGGTCAGGGTGGTGTTTGGCACAAACTCAGCGAAACTGCGAGAGAAAGTTTTAAGTGCCAGGACTAAGGTAACATTAAATACAGCCATGGACATAGCACGAGATGGCACCAGCACAGCTGGGAAACTTCGATGCATGTACACCGAGCAGCTCACGTGAACTGACGCAGTGCACAGATAAAAAGCAACAGTTCCAAAGAGCGCTGAACAAAAACCGAATTACACAATTGAAAAGGCAGCAAAAAATATGAAGCGTCTGATACATACAAGCATATTCATAAATCCAGCTACTGCGGAAACAAAGCACACGGTGGAAAAAGTCAATGTCCCGCTAAAGGAAGACAGTGTAAAAACACGTGCATGCAGTGTGTCAGGTCTCAGATAAAGAAGAAGACGAGCTGTTTATTGATGCAGTAAGAAACGAATCGATGAATGAAACCTGTCATCTTTACAACGATTGACAAACACGGAATGTAACTTGAACACAACACATCCTACAAATACGAACCTGATTGAAAGAAATAATGATAATCAAATCCTTGATGACAGCAACACTCAGTAACACTCACAAAACAAATACTGTATATTGACAGTCATGTTACGTTATTTTTTAAAATGTTCCCTTTTCTTTTCTAGCTTTTTAACACACTACTTCTCGCTGTATACACGGGTATATATATATGTATATATATATCCCGATCTACATACTCGAATAATGGATACTTTATTCGCCATCAATGATTGTTTTGGTAAAGCCATACTCAGTGTATTCATTAGATGAGCGGTAAAAAAGTAAGAGCGAGGGGAGGATGACTTATTGAGGCATGCAGGCTGTAGTGCGTCAACTCTATCTGAATTGCGATCACATTTAAAAAATATATCTTTTCAAGTTCTATTTAGTCCATATGTGTCAAACTCAAGGGCGGGCCACATCCGCCCGGCGTAATTATATCCGCCCCGTGAGATCATTTTATATACTGTATTATTGTTATTAATGGCCTGGGTATATGAAGCGCTGGTAACACAATAAACTACAGATCCCATAATGCAGCGCTTCAGCTGCCTTGCCTAACACTTACGCGTTAATCAAGTCTAGCTTATGATGCTGCAAGTTATTGCGAAGCTAGCTCACACGATGCTGAAGAGAAAAGTTGATTCTGAAAATAGAGCCTTTAAAAACCGATGGGAGGCTGAGTATATGTTTACTGAACCCGTGTGTCTCATTTGTGGAGCTAATGTGGCTGTAATTACAGAATTTAATCTAAGACGGCACTATGAGACAAAACATCAGGGTAACCTGAATGCAATGCAGAAGATACAGAAAGCAGAAGAATTAAATAAGAATCTGACACTTCAGCGGACGTTTTTACCCGTGCACAATCACAAAGTGATTTCAAGTGAAGCTGCTTTTATGGGAGACACAAATGCACCAGTGCAATTTGCCCCACTTTCCCTGTTGCCAAGTAATGTTAAACCAAGTCGTCACTACGGTGTTCCCAAATCGCACTTTGCTGATAAACTGAGCGCACTGAGTTTGCACGGCGCTTTGGTGACTTTGAAGAACAAAAAAAGTCCGTCTACATGCGGCTCGAACCTTGTGCATGTTTGGTAGCACATATCTGTGTGAGAAGCTCTTCTCAGTGATAAAGACTAACAAAACAGCACACAGGAGTCGCCTCACTGATGAGCACCTGCAATCCATCCTGAGAATCTCCACAACACAGAACCT
Source organism: Polypterus senegalus (assembly GCF_016835505.1). Classification (NCBI taxonomy): domain Eukaryota; kingdom Metazoa; phylum Chordata; class Cladistia; order Polypteriformes; family Polypteridae; genus Polypterus; species Polypterus senegalus. The sequence goes on from NC_053162.1 coordinate 93,674,662, forward strand.
CACACCAAACATAAACGAACTTGTTGCCAAAAAAAGATGCCAGGCGTCCAGCTCTAAAATGACATATGAGCAAAGACAACTGAATGATTTGATTTGTCCGTTTTAACAAGCAGCGTATTGCACTGATACGAAATAGCTGTGTGTGTATATATGTAGATATGTATGTATATGTATATATATGTTTATATGTGTGTGTGTATGTATATATATATATGTAGATATGTATACATATATGTTTATGTGTGTGTGTGTAAATATATATATATATTTATATATATATATATGACAGCAACACTCATCACTCACAACAGTGACAAAACAATTACATTGACAATCATGTTACGTTATTTTCAAAATGTTTCCTTTTCTTTTTCATTGCTTCTTTAACACACTACTTCTCCGCTGCGAAGCGCAGGTATTTTGCTAGTATATGTATATTTGTAAATATATATATGTATATATTTGTATATGTTGTCACGCACGCGCGAATAGGAGAACGCGGACGGACCTTAAACCACTTCAGAAGATGTTCGCCGGCAGGGAGTGGCGGGTACTAACCTTTCTCCTATTATTTCTTCCAGGAAAAAAGACGCTCTGCCATCATAAGCCTTCCCGCAGTACGTCTACTTCCGTCCTTCCTCCATCTTTCCTGACGTCATCAGTCCCATCCTCCCTCACGGTTCCTTCCCAGCATTCCTCCACTTCTGGCTCCTTCCCTATAAAATGGCCGCCAACGCCTAGAATGGCGTCGCGTGTATGAACATATTTGTGTTTACGTTTGACCTGAGTTTTCATTTTTTTCATTGTGGATTGTCTACTATATAAGGGGCCGGATAACCCCAAACCTTTATGCTGCTTGTTGTTGTCTCTTTTACAGTGGCATAGTCGGCAGGATTTAAATCCGAGAAAGATGACCGAAGGACAGGACCTCAGCACCGTGCTGCAGGGGATGACTGCCCAGATCCTGGCCCTGCAGCAAGCACAAGCCGCTACCACCCGAGAGTTGGAGGAAACAAAGCCCAGGTTGGCAGAAGCCCGGAGGGTAAGGCCCGATCCGCCTTGTCCAACTCCTCCACCTCTGGTACCGATGACAGTGGCCGACGATATCGAGTCCTACCTGGGCATATTTGAATGGACGGCCACCCGGAATGAGTGGCAGCGGTCCGAGTGGGCATCTATTCTGGCGCCCTACCTGAAGGGACCTGCGCAGCAGGCTTATTACGATCTCCCCGAGGAGGAGGCCGCGAGTTATGACCTCCTAAAACAGGAGATCCTGGCCCGCTACGGCATCACGCCGGGCCAGCAGGCGAGAAAATGGCGGAGCTGGCAGTTCAACCCTGAGCGGCCGGCCAGAGCACAAGCCTTCGACTTCTGGGGAAAGATAGGACGCTGGCTACGGCCAGAGGCTCCCCAGGCCCGGACGGTCTTGGAGCAGGTGGCCTGTGAGGGTCTGGTGAACGCCATGCCAAGCTCCCTCGCCCAACAGGTCCGGCGCCACCCCTATAAGGACATGCCAGGACTCCTAGAAGTCCTGGAGCGTCAGCTCGCGGTCTACCAAGCCGGGGGGTCGGAAAGGCAAGCTCGTGGGAACCGACAGGAACGGGCTGCCAACCCCGAGCCCTCTCGACGCGCTGTGGAAGCGCCGCCAAGACCCAAAGAAAAGCCTGCCTCTCCACGCTGTTACAAGTGCGGAGAGACCAGCCACCTATTGCCGACCTGTCCTCTCAACACCGCCTCTGAGCCGATGGACTGCACCTGGGCCACCGCGGAAAGGTACTGTACTCCGTCGCACCTGCTGGCAAGTCCAAACACGGGAGTGGTGTTATTGAACGGGCACTCGGTGGTGGCTTTATTTGACTCCGGCAGCAACATTACCATTGTCGCCGCCGTTACGTGTCAGCGACAGTGGCTTACGCAGCATTTGCAAGTCACTTGTGTGCATGGGGAGACCAAGTCTTACCGTTCCGCCCACTGTTACATCACGTGGAAGGGGCAGGTATCCAACCTGACGGTCGCGGTGTTGCCCGAACCCCCCTATCCAGTAATTTTGGGACAAGACTGGTCGCGCAGAAAACACGGTAAGACGAACACCGCTCCCGGGGCCTCACTAGGTCTGGTTATGAGGGGGTGAGGCACCCTTCCCACGGTCTCAACGCCGTGCTCTGGGGCAGGCCCTAATGGCGCAGGCCCATCGGGGGATGTTTCTCAGGCGACGGACTCTGACCTGGAAGTATCCACCGAGCCGGGGAACACTTCCGCCAACCCGCTCACAAGATCCCCTGAGCAATTTGGACCATCAATTTCGGTCCACGCCTGCCTCATTTAAAAGGGAGCAGTGGAATGACGATTCCCTGCGGTTTGCCCGGAATGCGATTGTTCTTCCAGGCAGCTCACAAGCTGACGGTTCCATGCCACGCGAGCCCTTCTTTGTGCTGGAGAATGATCTGTTGTATCGGGTGGCAACCCACGAGGGTGAGGTGCGGAAATTGTTGCTAGTGCCGCGTACCTTCCGGCGGGAGGTATGTGAACTAGCTCACGCCACCTCCTAGGCGCCACCTTGGGGCCAAGAAACGTTGAGAGAATCAAGCTCCGCTTTTACTGGCCCGGGATCAATGAGGAGGTCTGGCGCTTCTGTCAATCCTGTCCGGAATGTCAGATTCGCCAGATTCCTAGGAGGGACCGCGCTCCTCTCGTCCCAATACCCCTGATAGAAATCCCGTTTGACAGAATAGGGGTGGACTTAGTAGGACCCCTGGAACCCTCAAACCGTGGCTATAAGTACATATTGGTCATGGTGGATTACGCGACCCGATACCCAGAGGTTGTTCCCCTGCGCTCCGCTAACACCAAAAATATCGCAAGGGAATTAGTCAACTTATTTTCTAGAGGGGGTATCCCCAAAGAAGTCCTCATCGACCAACGTACTCCCTTCACCTCAGATACGTTCAGGGAGGTTGCCAGATTACTGTGAATAAAGCACCTGAAGGCGTCTGTCTACCACCCCCAAACAGACGGGTTGGTGGAGCGTTTTAACCAGATGCTTATACAGATGCTCCGCAAGGTAGTCAGCGCCGATGGCAGGAATTGGGACCAGCTCCTACCGCTCGTGCTTTTTGCTTACCGGGAGGTGCCCCAGGCCTCTACGGGCTTCTCCCCTTTGAATTATTGCAGGCGACAACCCCGGGGACTTTTAGACATACTAAAAGAGGGCTGGGAGGCTGAGGCCCTTCCCTCCTCCAATATATTGGAGTATGTGGAGCAACTGCGCGACAGGCTCGCTAAAATCAGGCCACTCCTAAAGGACTCGGGGGATCGAGTGATGGTGCTCGTTCCTATCTCCCATTCCAAATTGCTAGCTCACTGGCAGGGGCCATACGAGGTTAAGGAAAGAAAGGGGCTCGTCGACTATTTGGTTAAACAACCTAATCGTCGAATCGGAGCGAGAGGATCTACCATGTCAATTTGTTAAAACCTTGGAAGGACAGGGAGGAGTCTCCTGACACTCGTAGATCCCTCTCCCTATTCGCTAGCACGTCTGCCCTTAACCTCGGTGACGAACTGACACCCTTACAGCGGCGAGAGATAACCCAGGCTATCCACGCCATCCCCAAAGTAGTGAGCGAGTCACCGGGCCGGACCTCGCTGATTGCGCACGATATAATCACGGACCCTGGAGTAATCGTCCGGGAGAGGCCCTATAGACTCACGGAGGCAAAACGCGCCGAAGTGGAACTGGAGGTGCAACGGATGTTGGATATGGACATTATTGAGGAAAGCCATAGCCCTTGGTCCAGTCCTATCGTCTTCGTTTCCAAGCCGGACAGCTCCTGGAGGTTCTGTAATGACTTTAGACGTCTGAACCAGGTCTCCAAGTTCGACGCCTACCCGATGCCCCACATTGACGACCTACTTGAGCGGCTGGGTGCGGCTCGATACTTGACTACTCTTGACATGACGAAAGGGTATTGGCAAATTCCCTTAACGGCATCTGCAAAAGAAAAAACGGCCTTTAGCACCCCTAACGGACATTGGCAATACAAGGTCCTCCCATTTGGGCTGCACGGAGCCCCAGCGACCTTTCAACGTCTGGTGGATAGAGTGCTGAAGCCCCACCAGCCCTATAGTGCCGCCTACCTGGATGACGTCGTCATCTATTCCGGCACCTGGGAAGAGTATCTATTGCAGGTCTCTGCTGTCCTCGCGACACTGGCTAAGGCCGGCCTCCGCATTAACCCCCGTAAGTGTTTTTTTGGCTTAAAGGAGGCCAAATATTTAGGCTACCTTGTGGGACGAGGACAGATGAGACCCCAATGTTCCAAAGTCAAAGACATCCTGGAATGGCCTCGTCCGAATACTAAGAGACAGGTGCAGGCTTTCTTGGGGCTGGCGGGGTATTACCGCCGGTTCGTACCCCGTTTCTCTGAAAGGGCAGCAACCTTGACTAATTTAACAAAGAAGGGCACTCCCCTGCATGTGGTATGGAACGACAAGGCGGAACACGCATTCAGTGACCTGAAGAAGGCCCAAACATCGGCACCTGTATTAAGGACCCCTGATTTTGGGCTGCCTTTTATTCTCCAGACCGACGCTTCGGACACAGGCCTGGGTGCCATGTTGAGCCAAAGCGTCGATGGTGTCGAACACCCCGTGATGTACCTAAGCCGGAAACTGCTGGACCGAGAGACCAGGTATGCGGTAGTGGAGAGGGAAGCCCTGGCCATTAAGTTTGCGGTAACTTCTCTCCGGTACTACCTGTTGGGTCGCAAATTCACTCTAGTGACTGATCATGCTGCGCTTCAGTGGATGTCCCTGCACAAAGAGTCGAATCCGCGGGTCACCAGGTGGTTTCTCGACTTGCAGCCCTATAAGTTCATAGTCACTTATCGTCGCGGCGCCCTTCAGGCAATTTATTGTCCTAGCCACATCAGCAGTCCTCATGCCTCCCTGCAGCATGCCTAATGCACGTTCACGCAGATGAGCAGGGACCCTGGGCATCTTTCTTTGGGTGTTTTTCACAGTCGGTAGGCAAGTCTCTTTAGTGTCCTGCGTTTTTAGAATTGTGACCTTAAATGCCTACTTTCTGTAAGCTGTTAAGGTCTTAACGACCATTCCACAGGTGCATGTTAATTAATTGATTATGGTTAATTGAACATGCATGGAAAACATTGTTTAAACCCTTTACAATGAAGATCTGTAAAGTTATTTGGATTTTTAAAACATTATTACTGAAATACACATTCCTTAAAAAGGGATGTTTCTTTTTTTGCTGAGTATATATATATATATATATGCCAGCAACACTCATGACAATGACAACACAATTACATTGTCAATCATGTTACGTTATTATTAAAATGTTTCCTTTTCTTTTTCATTACTTCTTTAACACACTACTTGTATGTGTGTGTATATATATATATATGTAGATATGTATATATGTGTGTATATATATATGTGGATATGTATATATATATATGTGTGTATATATGTGGATACATCCATCCATCCATTTTCTAACCCGCTGAATCCGAATACAGGGTCACGGGGGTCTGCTGGAGCCAATCCCAGCCAACACAGGGCACAAGGCAGGAACCAATCCTGGGCAGGGTGCCAACCCACCGCAGGACACACACAAACACACCCACACACACACACACACACACACCAAGCACACACTAGGGCCAATTTAGAATCGCCAATCCACCTAACCTGCATGTCTTTGGATTGTGGGAGGAAACCGGAGCGCCCGGAGGAAACCCACGCAGACATGGGGAGAACATGCAACATGCAAACTCCATGCAACATGCTACCACTGCGCCACCGTGCCGCCCTTATGTGGATACAGTATGTATATATATGTAGATCTGTATATATATGTATATATATGTGTCTGTGTGCATATATATATGTGTATGTGTATGTGTGTATATATATGTATATTTATCTGTATGTATGTATGTGTATATGTATATATGTATATGTAGATGTGTATATGTATATATATATAGATATGTGTATATGTAGATATGTATATATTGTAATGGATGGCCGGCCATTTATCCCGGCCAATACCCCCAAGCCGCCAGGTGGAGCCCTCCTTGCAGCGTGGAGGTCCCCAGAAGACCAGCAGGGCATCATGGACATTGGAGTTTTTATGCAAAGCCCTGCTGGATGCCGTGGGGCCACAGGAGGGAGCTGCAGGAGGACCGAGGGCTTCAGTGCCCTGTGACCCGGAGGTTCGTCACAGGAAGAGCGACGGACTTCCGGGTTGAAGAAAGGGACTATTTACCCTGACCCGGAAGGAATAAGGACTTGTGGACTATTGGGCAGAAACACTTCCGGGTCAGGAGGTATAAAAGGACTATGGGAACTCCCAGACAACGAGCTGAGCTGGGTGGAAGGGTGGCAACGCGTCTGGGAGCTGGAGGATTGGTTTATTGTGTATTATTGTGATTTATTGGTGATTTATGAGTATTGTGGAGGAGAGTGTGCTTTGTACACTGTGGCAAGAAAATAAAGTCAACTTGAGGACTTTTACCTGGTGTCTGGAGTCGTGGACAGGGGTTCAAGGGAGCGAGGCTGCCCCCTATCGTTCACAGTGGCGTAGTCGGCAGTATACTCTAGCGTCGTTTGCAGAGGACCTGAAACAAAAATTTCTGTGGGAAACGAACCCTGAACAGACGATGGAATCAGGAATCACCACAGCATCGCCAAAACCCGAAAAAACCGAGTCCAAAATGGGAAAAAAGAAGGGCAAGCAAAGCGACAACGCCAGCGGGAGTGCCGTAGGTGCAATGGCCGACGCTCGGGAGGAGTTAAGGAGAGGCCTTACAAGTCCGGAGAAACCTCCAGGAAGCAACGATCCCTCTAAGGTACGTGCCGGGAACGACATTAAAAATCCTTTTATTGTTTCTCACCTTGTCCCGTGCATGTACCTTGGAGATGACCACCTGGAGGCTCCGAGGGGAAAAGGAGACTGCCCCGAAGACGACGGCCTTCTCTTGTCGAAGCCAGAGCACCTAGAAATCGACTTCCGCATGATGGCAGCCGACGAGGGACACGGTAGCAAACCCATTGCATCCTGGGAAGGAGGAGCTCTGCGTCCTGCTGTTTGCACCTTCGAGCCCGAAGAAACGGACTTGGTCTTTCCGAAGGGGAAGGGGGAGGCGAGCGAGGCATCGCTCAACCCACAAGAAGGTAAGGAGGGTCGGGAAGTAGCTGATCGGGATGTCGAAAAAATATTAAAGGCAGACCGCAGTTCGCCGAAGAAGGCAACTCGACCCTCCGAGAACTCCAAGTCCCAGAAGCCTCTGCGAGACCCGTCAGAGCACGTGCCTGAAGCGGGCGTGCTCATTGGCTCCCGGTCGGCAGGTAACACGAACGAGGAAGTGAGTGTTCTGCCGGTCGAAATAAATAATTATATTAACTTACGGGAGCTTGAAAAACTAATCGAGCCCGTAGCGAGTGTCTTGCAGGTCCTGACGACCGTTGAAAAGATCGTCGGGGTTTTGGGAGCGGCAGCCAGAGAGCCGTTGGAGAAGGTGAGGGCCTACGTGCGGCGATTTGGTGAGGAGCCTCCCGTAATGAATAATGCGGCGATACAGGTAAGCGAGACCCGTATCGTATATAATAGAGGAACGCTGTGTGATCCGGGCCCGCGTTTAATAAGTAGCGGGTGCCAATACATGGCGTACCCTACAAAGAGGTCGGATGCGTTAACCGAAAGTGGTCGGCGGAAGGGCTAATCGATCCGGGGCAGCTAGACAGTGCTGACTCCGGAGCGAGGCAGCCCTGAAGACGCCGCCGCCAGTAATTTATAAAAGTAAAGGGGTGCAAACAGTAAAGGGTCTCTCTTTACTTAATAGAGAGACTCAGACTATGGACAAGCCCCAGATTAAGCAGGAGATCCCGATAATAAAACGGGGGTCTCCTGACAAGAAAGGGAAAGAGTCAAAAAGAGAAAGCACCAGTAGAGGCGGCAGGGTTTCTCTCCCAGCAAAAGGGGCGGACCTAACAGTTCCTTATTGTTTTCAGTCCCGTAGGGGAAGAATACCAGGAGGACAGAGGCAATGTTACGGGTGCCGAAGGTTGGGCCATATTTGGCAGAACTGTCCTTGGAGAGAGGGGAACAAGAGGTCAATTTGGAATAATATTCCCCCTAGGTTCTCCAGGCACCAAGATGTTCGTTTTAATCAAGGCTCAACCAGGACGTCCTCTTGGAGGAAGACTTCCCTCTCGGGGCAGGCCGCTCCAATAATAATTGTCGCTGGGGGAATACTGTAATGGATGGCCGGCCATTTATCCCGGCCAATACCCCCAAGCCGCCAGGTGGAGCCCTCCTTGCAGCGTGGATGTCCCCAGAAGACCAGCAGGGCATCATGGACATTGGAGTTTTATGCAAAGCCCTGCTGGATGCCGTGGGGCCACAGGAGGGAGCTGCAGGGAGGACCGAGGGCTTTTTCGTGCCCTGTGACCCGGAGGTTCGTCACAGGAAGAGCGACGGACTTCCGGGTTGAAGAAAGGGACTATTTACCCTGACCCGGAAGGAATAAGGACTTGTGGACTATTGGGCAGAAACACTTCCGGGTCAGGAGGTATAAAAGGACTATGGGAACTCCCAGACACGAGCTGAGCTGGGTGGAAGGATGGCAACGCGTCTGGGAGCTGGAGGATTGGTTTATTGTGTATTATTGTGATTTATTGGTGATTTATGAGTATTGTGGAGGAGAGTGTGCTTTGTACACTGTGGCAAGAAAATAAAGTCAACTTGAGGACTTTTACCTGGTGTCTGGAGTCGTGGACAGGGGTTCAAGGGAGCGAGGGCGCCCCCTATCGTTCACAATATGTATATGTATATATGTTTATGTGTGTGTGTGTGTATATATATTGTCACACATGTGCGATTAGGAGGCAGTAAAGAGCCTAAAGGTGAGTGAAACATCGTGAGATAGAGGGTTATCACGTGGTACTTACCCAAATCTCTTTTGGTCAACAGAACACCTGAAGAAAAATAGTTTCTCCACTTCCAGGTTCCAAAATGGCCACGACGACGTCACTTCTGGCCAACCATGATGACGTCACTTCCGGCTCCATCAATCCACCTCACTTCCGTCCAATCATGATGACGTTGTTTCCGGTTCCTGTTTCCAACGTCACTTCCTGCCAACCATTTATTGTACCATAATCCTGTTCTGTATAAAGCCGCCATTTTTGTCACAGAATGTTGTTCACTGTTTTACTTTTGAAACTCTGAATCATTTGCATTCTTTATTGTCTGGACGACAATATATGGGGATGGTCCCCAAAACTTTGTTTTTGTTTGTGCTGTCTTCTTTGGGGAAGAATAAACACCACAATATATATATATATATGTATATATATATATATATATATATATATATATATATATATATATATATATATGACAGCAACACTCATAACAGTGACAAAACAATTACATTGACAATCATGTTACGTTATTTTTAAAATGTTTCCTTTTCTTTTTCATAACTTCTTTAACACACTACTCCACTGTGAAGTGCGGGTATTTTGCTAGTAATTAAATAACTGAAACATGTTTTGATTATGTGTGAATAGTGTTATGATTACCTCCCATTTTATTATACTTAGCACTCCCCTTGGTTATTTCCATGCATGATGTGGTTATTTAGGGGTTTTCGTTTATGGAGAATGCAAGTTTGCCTCTAATTTCTACCTTAGCTTTATTTTGACAAGCTGTTATGTTCTAATACTTGTTTTTTTGTGGCTGACACCATTTTATGGTCCTTTGTTTATTGTTGTTAACCAGATTTCTAAGTTGGGCAATAGGAAGTATGAGGCGTGGGATGTCGTAAACAGTATAAAGGTGGATGTTGTGCACTTCCAGGTTGTTCAAGATTGGGTATACAAACCATTTCCTTTGTAAGTCATTGTAATTCTTCTTTCTATTATTTGGGGCAACTAATTTTCTGGCAATCAATTTAGACTTAAAAAATACATTAGCATTTTGCTTATTGTCAACAGATTTTTTGATCACTTAATTCTGACCTTTGTGTGCCGTTAATTTATGAGACAGAAAGGAGTGCTAAAGTAACTGGTGAAGATTGTCCAGAAAATGTATCAGGGAGTGAAGACACAGGTTAACAGTAGTGTTGGGTAACAGACAAAATCCCAGTTATAACAGATCTGCGCCAGGGATTTCCTGTAAGTTCTTACCTCTTTAATCTTATTATGGATGTGTTGACTCATGGAATAAAATACCAGTCTCTCTGGTGCATGCTTTTTTGCTGATGACATTGAGAGAAGAGCATTAGAATATCAAGAGTTGAAAAAAAAGTTAAAAGAATATTTAAGGTTTAATGATAATCAGGATTCAGAAAATAGTCTGTAGGGAGAGCTATTGAAAGGAGTCGATAAGTTTAAACATCTAGGAAGAGTAATAGCCCAATATGAAGAATAAGGTGCAGAGATAGCCCACAGAGTGCAGTGTAGATGTAACAATTGGATGCAGGTATCAGAAGTATTGTATTAACGAAGAATTAAGGTAAAGGTTAAAGGTAAGGTTTTTAGGACTATGGTAAGATTAGCAATGATATATGGAGTGAGACATGGACAGTAAAGTGAGTACAGAATAAGAAGTGGGATGTGGCTGAAAAAAATTGTTGAGATAGATGTGTAGAGGTACAAAAAAAATAGAAGAAATGAGACAATCAGAGGTACAACAAAACTGGGAGAGATATCTAAGAAAGTACAGAAAAGTAGGTTGAATTGGTATGGACATGTGATGAGGAGAGACCATGAATATATGGCAAAAAGAGCGATGGGAATAGAAGTACAAGGAAAGAGAAACTGAAGGAGGCAAAAGGGAGTGTGGTGGATGGATAAAGTAAAAGAAGATCTGAATTAAAAGTGTTTGACTGGGGAAGAGGTTCAGGGCTGAGCTGTGGGGATAAGGATGACCTGGCATATCAAACCCACAAAGAATTGGGAAAAATGAAAAAGAATAAGAAGATCTCCTGATCCATGAACAATACCTGCCTGCTTGAAAAGTTTATGGACAGCCAAAATTATTAGCATTCTTGTTTTTAACTTAAATAGAAGTATGTCTAATAGAAATTAATAAATAAATAATAAGTAAAATAAATAATAATAATAAGTAATAAATAAAATGACAAAGTGATGATAAATGCTCATAAAAACTTCATGTAAAATGACTGATATCTACCGCATTTTGTATTCATTCATTGCGTGCTGCTGGTGTGACTGACATTTAACAGGTTTGTATTACTCTATAGGAAACTGTAGGTATTTAAACACATATGTAAACATACATAATAATTCAGTGTAACACTGAACACTACATACTATATGCCTCCTGCTCTGCACATTGTTCATACACTAATTTTTCATTGTAATGTACATCTATTAATGGAACAAACACGAAAATGCTTTATTTTGATGTTAGTAGAAGATAAATTATGATGAATTAATCAGAGTTTTCTTTTCCATGCAGTCTCTCAAAAGTGCCACTAACATTAATTTGCATTTTTTTATGTGAAATGTTACTGAAATCACTTGAATTTGTTTTTTAGGGTTTTTTTGTAAGTTTTTTGGTAGTAGAATGCAAGGAAACTTGCTCCCTTAGGGTTAGCCCACAGTCAAAACCACTGTCATCTTTCTTGGCCAAACTGAACCTTCACAGCTCCTTCCTTGCGGCTCCATGTGCACTCCTCTGCCTCGTGTACTGCCTGCATGCACATTCACACACATTTGTTGTGCCTTGCTCTTGGAGTCAGAGGTAACAGCATCTGTGCTCACTTATACAACTTCTTAAGGCAATAAAAAGCCAAGACTCTTTCCCTTTCTCTCCAGTGGTCACCTACCCCAGCTGAGTGGATTTTAGCAGTGGAGAGGTAATTGCAAAGTGCACTTTCGCCATGCCCAGCACCAGAAAATATTGCTTATTAATAAAATAAAAAATAAACACAATGTGTGATATGCTAGCACTCTGTTCTGTTACTTCATGCTTTGTGCCTGCTGCAGTCAGGGTACACTACAGGAACTTCTAATTGTACTGAAAAAGTTGGTTCAGGAAAAAACGAATTTATTATAATAAATAGTGAACAATTTTACAAGTTCATTTTTACCTTATTTTTTAAGTGTTTGTGTCATGTATCTAGAAGTCCAAAATAATTAAATAAAAAAAAAAATAGTAATAGATTTCAGTTGTTCAAAAAGCCTGGTATCTTCATTTATTTTATGGCAGATTTGCTGAGACAGTAATACATCCAAGTCTAATTTATAAACCATGTTTTATTATCTGTCTAGACTACAGTACGTATATTACTATATGTCATGTTCCTGATTACGGATGGTGTGGATTGACACACTTGTGACAAAAACCTCCCAAGCAAAATAAGCTTTAATGGTGCATTACAGCTTATTGATAGGTCATTTGTATCATAAAGTAACTTTAATGCAGCACAACACAAATACAATGCTTCTAATGCTATGATACTGTATGTTAAAGGGAGAATATGAATGTATCTCCATTAATATGACAGTGGATAATATCTCAAGATGTTTGTCAGCTTTACATGGCAGGTTTTAGTGATTCTAGAGCTTTAGGCATTTTTTTATGCTTTTCAGCTACACAAAGATTATAATGTTTCAGATTCAGATTTATTTTAAAAAAAAAAACTTAATTCAATTTGACCTATAAGGTTATTTTTCAGTGGTTGAGTATAAGCCATTCAAAAGTATAATGTGGGATATTACTAAAGCAATGGCACTATATAAATTAAAAAAACAATGCAGCAAGCTTTTCTGCCAGATATGAGGAGGTAATACAAAGCTACAGGATAACCCCACCAGCTAAAAAAATCTGTCTGGGCACAACTCTGAGAGTGTCTGCAGTCTTTGGCTTCAGTCTGTACATCAGTAATTTCAAAACTGGGTCCTAGACTACCACTCTGTGCCTTCTGTGTTTGTTTGGATTAATTTTATTGATCGAGGCCAGTTCCGGTCTGGTACCATTGAACATGTAATTTTATTTCAATATTTAACATACCCAGGCAGAAGTTTCCTGTCTGAGTTTTATTTGTCTATGAAATTTACCAATAATATGTAAACATAGGGTATTTTTTACGATTATTTAAGATGTTACTTTACTTTCATCTTTCATACTGTCAATAATTAAAATAGCTGCTCAATGATGATGACAGTACTGTAGTGAATCTATCAAAATTAGTGATATTTCTCTGGGCTGTCATGTCTACTGAATTGTATTAATACATTCAAATATCAAAAAGCAATTCCAGAACTGAGCCCTTGTGCCATAAAATAAAGCTTCCAGTTTATTATTTAACTAGCCAAAGTACTTGTCAAAGACAGGCAATAGAATAATTCAAAATATTTGCCATCTTCTGCCCTACATGTACAGTGCACCTGGAAAGTATTCACAGCGCATCAATTTTTACACATTTTGTTATGTTACAGCCTTATTCCAAAATGGATTAAATTCATTTTTTTCCTCAGAATTCTACACACAGCACCCCATAATGACAACGTGAAAAATGTTTACTTGAGGTTTTTGCAAATTTGTTAAAAATAAAAAAAACTGAGAAATCACATGTACATAAGTATTCACAGCCTTTGTTCAATACTTTGTCGATGCACCTTTGGCAGCAATTACAGCCTCAAGTCTTTTTGAATATGATGCCACAAGCTTGGCACACCTATCCTTGGCCAGTTTCACCTATTCCTCTTTGCAGCACCTCTCAAGCTCCATCAGGTTGGATGGGAAGCGTCGGTGCACAGCCATTTTAAGATCTCTCCAGAGATGTTCAATCGGATTCAAGTCTGGGCCACTCAAGGAAATTCACAGAGTTGTCCTGAAGCCACTCCTTTGATATCTTGGCTGTGTGATTAGGGTCATTGTCCTGCTGAAAGATGAACCGTCGCCCCAGTCTGAGGTCAAGAGCGCTCTGGAGCAGGTTTTCATCCAGGATGTCTCTGTACATTGCTGCAGTCATCTTTCCCTTTATCCTGACTAGTCTCCCAGTTCCTGCCACTGAAAAACATCCCCACAGCATGATGCTGCCACCACTATGCTTCACTGTAGGGATGGTATTGGCCTGGTGATGAGCGGTGCCTGGTTTCTTCCAAACGTGACACCTGGAATTCACACCAAAGAGTTTAATCTTTGTCTCATCAGACCTGAGAATTTTGTTTCTCATAGTCTGAGAGTCCTTCAGGTGCCTTTTGGCAAACTCCAGGAAGGCTGCCATGTGCCTTTTACTAAGGAGTGGCTTCTGTCTGGCCACTCTACCATACAGGCCTGATTGGTGGATTGCTGCAGAGATGGTTGTCCTTCTGGAAGGTTCTCCTCTCTCCACAGAGGACCTCTGGAGCTTTTACAGAGTGACCATCGGGTTCTTGGTCACCTCCCTGACTAAGGCACTTCTCCCCCGATCGCTCAGTTTAGATGGCTGGCCAGCGCTAGGAAGAGTCCTGGTGGTTTTGAACTTCTTCCACTTACGGATGATGGAGGCCACTGTGCTCATTGGGACATTCAAAGCAGCAGAATTTTTTCTGTAACCTTCCCCAGATTTGTGCCTTGAGACAATTCTGTCTCAGAGGTCTACAGACAATTCCATTGACTTCATGCTTGGTTTGTGCTCTGACATGAACTGTCAACTGTGGGACCTTATATAGACGGGTGTGTGCTTTTCCAAATCAGGGCCAATCAACTGAATTTACCACAGGTGGTCTCCAATTAAGCTGCAGAAACATCTCAAGGATGATCAGGGGAAACAGGATGGACCTGAGCTCAATTTTGAGCTTCATGGCAAAGGCTGTGAATACTTATGTACATGTGATTTCTCAGTTTTTTTATTTTTAATAAATTTGCAAAAATCTCAAGTAAACTTTTTTCACGTTGTCTTTATGGGGTGTTGTGTGTAGAATTCTGAGGAAAAAAATGAATTTAATCCATTTTGGAATAAGGCTGTAACATAAAATTTGGAAAAAGTGATGCGCTGTGAATACTTTCCGGATGCACTGTACTTTCAGCACCTTTTCTTTGTATTCATGTGTGTCTTAATGTCTCTACATCTGTTCCAATGTACCAACCAATGATATACTCTCAGATGGACTGGAACCACAGACTGTATTGTTTTATTATATCATAGATAGACTGCTTTTAAATGCTGCTGCTGTTCTTTAGAAATTTGAATTAAGTTGCAACAGACAAGTGCAAACAATATTTACTAAATAACAGATAATGACCAAATGCTGTCTGTTTTCAATGATTTGCTGTCTCTTCTTGGTAGTGAGGTAGACAATAATCACTGAAAAAAGTTACCTTTATAGTGAATTATACTCTTTCACCTCATGTGATAAAGAAGATCACAGACAAGTCTAATATTCCTGTTAGTGCTCCAGTTATTTCATTTATGAACTGCAGAAATACTAAGGGGTTAAATAAATGTCTACCGAGAAGAAACAGTGAAAGTTGGTAATTAATCTTACTCAATGAAAAATGTCTTCATTTATTCTCTTGTTAGTATCTCCTCAGCATGAAGAACGATGCTTCATACCTATAAAGTTCGATACAGTAGAGTCTCGCTTAACGTCGGATGCCTTTGTTCACAACCACACACTCAGTATAGGAACAAGCCAGTTTCCCTTTCGGTTTGTGCGCGCCAATGATTTCCGTACGTGTTCAGTGTCTCCCTGTGCATTCCCTGTGCAGCGAGAGAGAGAGCGCAAGAGAGAGACACAGACAGACACGCTAGCACACACACGTGCGAGAGAGAGACACACGCACACACTTCAGAGAGGGCTGGCCACATAATCCACTGTAATCATGTTTTACAACAAAACAACAGAAAAATTTAACTGAAAAAATTAACTTAGCAAAAAAAAAAAATAGACTACGCTAACGCTCGCAACTTGCAGTTCTTGTTGCCAATTGCTGTGTTTTTTTTTTTTTGGTTTTTTTTTGTGGTGGGACATCGGATAATACAGAATTTTGGATAAGCGAAGGTCGGATAAGTGAGACTCTACTGTATTTGGTTTGCTGCACTTCAATATGCTTCATTTTTTCTCACTGTGTGCCTATTTCTTTTTTCTTTTCTCTGTACCCTAATAAGCTTTCATATGAAACTCAGACGGTGGGTTATGATTCGCCTTCTCACAGCGACTTTGATATCTGATAACTTCTTTTTTATTTCAGGCACTGTGCTACTTTGTGAACTTGAGTTTCTCCGATACTCTATGTCACTCAATCAACTTCCTTTTGTTGTTTACACCACCGTTAAAACCAACAAATAATACGTTTTTCCTTGCCTCCACTTGGAAATTCTTCTATTTTCCTCTGTGCTTTTGTCATTGCCTTTTCACAGAATGCTTAGCTTAAGGGCTACTTATACTGATTTGCATATTCAAAGAGGCATAATTCTGGGAGGAGTTGGGGAGTGGCAGCAGGCGCATGCACGTGCGTTACTTGTCACGCTGACTGGGATTTACTGTATGTAGCGAAAGAACATGGAAGTTGGCAAATGCACAAATTTATGTACCTGGATTTTTTTGTGTGTATGAACATTTCTGCTTTTGTCCATATGCCATGTTTTAGAGTGAATTCTACACACGGCGTTATGCATGAGGCCCTTGGCATTTTCTTGATCTATTCTATTCATTTCAATGATTAACTTTGACACCTTCTAAATTTGCAATTTAATTTTGTAAGATATTAAATAAACTGTTCTCTTAAAAAAGCCTTCACAGTTTCCCTAGAATATTTCTTCAGAGACCACTGAGGATTCAGTTTGCTTGGAGATGGATTCTGTAAGGTTCTCATCAGCAATTGACATGGGGTTAAGTTGCCAGCTACTAAATGAGTGTTTAGGGTATAGTGATTTAAGCTCCATGATCAGAGGGGCATGATCGAAGAAAACAATAGCATCATACTTGCAAGATTTTAGTGATAAATAAAATATTATTTGTAAAGAAATTATCAATTTTTGAGTAACTACGATGTACTAATAAGAAGAAGGAATGTGACTGAGTGTGAGTTGGGATTTAAAAATTTCTAGGGGTCTGATAAGTTACAAACTGTGTTATTATTTTTGCATTATTAGTTGTTATCGCCGCTGTACTTGAAGATGTAACCAGTGTGGAGGATTGCGGGCTTTCCATGAACTGCTGGATACCATAGGGGGCCACCAGGAGTCGCTGTGGGGGGGCTTATGGGCTCTTTTGTGCCCTATGACCCGGGAGTACGCCGTGGTCACGTGATAGGAAGGAACGACGTGCTCCCGGGTTGAAGAAAAGGACTGTTTGCCCTGACCCGGAAGGAATAAGGAACTGTGGACTGTTGGGACAGGAACACCTCCAGGTCAGGGGCTATAAAAGGACAGTGCCTCAGTCCAGACGCTGAGCTGTGCTGGGTGGGAGAGGAGCAAAGTGTCTGGGCGAGGAGGAGTGGTTATTGTGTTTATTGTAGTTGGTTTATTATATGAGTAGTCTGGAGGGTGCTTGGTGCACTGAAGAACAAAATAAAAGATCTTGGACTTTTACCTGTTGTTTGGAGTCATACCTGAGGGTTCATGGGAGCACTAGCGCCCCCTACTGCCACACCGGGTACGAATTTAAAACTGGTACCTGCCTTTATGGCACTTTGTCTGTACTGTATATGATTCTGTATGTACTTCAGCAGCACATATAAAATAATATAATTTGAGCACATATGGCATAAGAAAAGAAAATATTTGTATTCATGTGCTGCTGAGTTAGCACATGTTTGGAATAACACAGTTAGAGACGGCCAGCAGCTCAATCCGGTCGGGACTTCCCTGAAATGGAAGGTCGGGGGAAGGCAGCTTTTGTAGGACACTGCCTCCCCCAAAACACTAGATGGAAGTACTTCTGGGCTGATTAAAGAACATTTATTTTCTGTCTGACCCAGAAGTACTGGCAAGTCACATGGATGAAAGAGCAGAAGCACTTCTGCATCAAGAACTATATAAAGGACTGCTGAAGACCCAGCAAGAGTCAGGAGAAGTCAGACAGAGCTTGCTGAGAAGTGTGGAGGAAAGAAAATTGTAGTAGTTTATTGTTCATTTAATTGTACATGGTGGCTGTGCTGCTTGAAAGGCATCGTGAAGAAGAAAAAAGAATTAAAAATACTTTGCATTGCTTTTACCCTGTGTCTGCCTATTTGTTTGTTAGGTTTAAAGGGGCAACAACGACCTCTAGTGTTCACAACACACAGTCACAATAGTATTGTAGCACATGAGATTTCAGACTAAATGATTTCATGACATACCGATTGCTCTTTCACTATGGGACATTTTTGTGCAGAGTATCATTTGTTACACACCATAGGCCAAAATAACCATTAATAATACTGAACTGGACAAATAAGAAAAATATGTAGACTGAAGCTGTGATGGGGATCTATGTCAAAACTCCACCCACAATAGGTTGCCTAGAGCAGGAAATGTATTCTTATCTGAAGAAAATGGTACCAAGAACCGTTGATAAAATATACAGTATTACTTCCAGTTTACATTTGACATGGAAATCACATTTTCCTACATTGAAAGTTTTAACACTTCTAGTGTAAACCTTAAGTTCTAAGGTTTTTTTTTCACATTTGGATTCCTGACTCTTTTAACTCTGTTTTATAATACAAGAGCAGGCTTTTTCAAAATTTATAAAAAACGCTTCACTTTAGAACACAATTTCATGTGGCAAATTAAATACATACCATAATTGTGAAGAAATTAAAGTAGTACAAACTGCAGCAGTTTTACAAATACAACAAAATATCATTTTTAAGCAAATTGATAGTTTATTCCCTGTGATTTGGCTGGAAAGAAAAAAGAGTCATGGATAGCCTGGGAGAGAGTCTGCAACCTACATGGTAAAGAGCCAAAGATATCCCATGATACCCAAAACAAAGAAAGATGGTAGCGAATACCCAAAAAATAATGCCTCAGTACCACTAGATTTATGTAATCTGAAGAATAAAAAAAAATACAGTAAAATAAAATTAGATTTTCGAGATCATAGGGCCAAGTATCAAACATGCTACAAGCTCACAAGCCCCACAGTACAATAGCACACAAGAGCCATGTTATAAAATCCTAGTAAGATTTATATTGAAGATAGATTTAAAGCCAGGTATATGAACAGAAAGTGTTGATAACACTAAACCAAAAATAATTGACATCAACACTGTTATTGCACAAAATATAATCCTTGACACTTATGACATAAACAGCAATGAGTATTAAATAAATCAGTTCAAATGTCCCAGTCTTATCAAATGGAACAATAAAGGTGATCATCTTCCAAAAGGAAACATTACAGTCCAACTGGTAAATTTGACTTTATTTAACACAAACATACAATACATACCGGACACTTGTGAAGGACTTTGCTGAATGGTGCAAATTGAACCATCTGCACCTCAACACCAGTTAAGACATAGGAGATTATGTTAGACTTCAAGAAGTTGAAATCCACTTTGCCTCAAGTTCACATTGATGCCGAGGTGGTGAGGACTTACAGATATCTTGGGATGCACCTGAATGACAGACTTGAGTAGAGCACCAACACAGAGGCTGCTTACAAGAAGGGTCAGAATCGTTTCTATTTCATTAAGATGTTGAGGTTGTTTGGTCTATGCAGGTCACTCTTACATGTTTTTATCCAGTCTGTAGTAGCCAGTATGTTTTTCTATGCAGTGGTGTGCCAGGTAAATGATATTAGGGCAGGTGATGCCAATAGACTTCTAAGTCAAGGAATTTTAGAGGCTTTTCCTGACCCTGGAAAAAATTTTGGAAACTTCTTGCAGAAGTAATGACAATATCTTTTAACTTTTGAATGGATAGGTAAAAGGTGAACTGGTAGGGATGTGTTATGACCAAAGGTAGAGAGCCAAAGGATCCTACTCTGTTTGGCCCTTGAGAAAGGCCCATAAACTGAAATTTGCTCCAGGAGTGCTGTACAAAAGCTGACCCTGTGCTTTGACCCCCAAAGGGAATGCGAAAAGACAATTTTCCCTTGGGGATTAACATAGTACCTGTATATAAAAAAAAGAGCAAGTCACTACATCTACCAAGTATTAGGTCGACTTAAATCAGGCCAAGCAACCAAACAATAAAAGCTGTTTTTATTTGTTTTATTTGATACTTTTTGTGCACTCTCTTTGATCATTCCTCTGTTTGTTTAATAAGTATCTGTTGTTTCTTAAATTATTAGAGTTTACTAATTTTATTTTTACTTTGTCACATACTCTGTTTTATAATGAATTAGCACAGTGAAGACTGGATTGCTAGCTGAAGCGGATGCTACTGGGTTATGCTTTCACACAAAAAATGGAACACCCATGGGGCAATAGGTTTGACATTCTAAAAGAGTGGCCTCCTTCTTGTTAAAAAAAGTGAACTTCACCTGAATTTTTACTTTCAACTTTAATATTTGATATGTGACATTGAAATAATGAATGTATCATTTCAAAACATAAGGTGATTACTTGGAATGTCATCCATATCTTCACTGCTATTTGAGATTAATGTTAACTTGCTGCATTGGTATTGCAACCCCTTAGGCAAGGCTGCAGCTTCTTGCAGACTATGTATTAATGGAGAAAAAAGAAAGAGACAGAGAGAGCACATATTAAAAGCATAAAAATAAAATAATCAATTTTTAAGTCTTTCCTAGTAGCAGTTTAAATGATTAATTTCTGTCAATAAACTCACGATGTTGAAAATTTGCAGCGCATTTATTTTGCAATGAAAGACTTTAATAGTACATTAAAGAAATTAATGGAAGGCAAACTACTTAGCATTATGGTAAATTAAAATTGTGCAACAATTTTTCAGTTCTTTACTTAAAAATGAAAGATGCCTCTGAATTCCTATTTTACATTGTTAGGGATGAATGAGCCAATTTGTTGTAAGTAACATAAAAAGTGGAGGCAATGTTTGTCTTCAGCAAAAGTTATTTGTAAAAATTTAGCACTAAAATCTTAAAATCTTTTGTCACACAAGACGAGCAACTAGATAGATTGATAGATAGAGAGATCTTTATTTGTTCTCTTGGGGAAGCTCTTTAAATAAATCAATCCATAGATAAGTGAATAAACAAATATACACATACACCAGAATGCCTATAAACCAAGAAAACTAAAAAGAAAGGAAACCTCTGACTTGGCAGTCAGAATCAGTGAGGCATTTTGCAGACATATTGCAGTTGGTACAAAGGAGCCCCAGTAACATTTCTTAAAACACTTTTACTGAGTAATTTGTTGGCTGAAAGTACTAGTAGAGAGGGGATGTGCAGCATTCTTCATAATGGCACACAGTTTGTTTTAATTATCTCCTTTACTACTACCTCCAGGGGGTCCAAAGTGTGTCCGAAACCAGTCCAACCTGTCATTAACGTGGACCCCCAAGTACTTGTAAGGCTGGGTTTATACTTCATGCTACGCAACGTGTGCACCAGTGGACACCACTGCTATGCAAGCGTTGTACTGTTTATACTTGCGCACGTACTTTATTTAAATCTGTAAGATTCCACGAGGTGGCAATGTGAGATATCATTATAATAAGAAAACGTTTAGCTTCCCTGTGTTGTGAATTCGCTGAAACATCTATTAAATTCTGAGGACACCTTGCCGCACTATCTTAGAAAAGGATGTTTAATGATAACATCCAGGGATGCGCCCATTCCACGAAGCATAAGGTGCAAGACAAAAACAGTGCACAATGAATACAAGCACACAGATACACTAGCGTAATTTTAGCATCGCCAAATCCCCAAACCTTAATGTACTTGGAAGGAAACTGCAGCACACTGTGGAAGCCCACCAGGGAAACATGCAAACTCCAGGCAGGGAACAACAGGAATGTGACTCCCTGCTAGGCAGCAGCACTACCGCTCCGCCACCATGCCGCCCCAACATTTGTAATTATTAACAGGATTTATTATTTAATTGAAGTTAATGATTAATCCATAAAATGTAATATAAATACTTTAATGCATTTCATCATGAAAATGATATCAAGTATAAATCTAAGGATTCTAAATGTGTACAGAGTTGGAATATTATAAATTAAATGTGTTCTGTGTGAAAATTGCTGCTTGCCACTGCTGTCAGTTCAGGAGGAAGCCCCAGAAGCACATAGCGTTTAACAACTGGGTTGGCTTTAAGATGATGTTTACGGCAGTCTACTTTAATGGTAAAATAAACTACGAGATCAAAGTGGACATTTCGAGACTAAAGCTGAAATTTCCACTTTAATAACAAAATAGACCTTTTCAGTGTGTCCCTAATTTTTTTCTCTGTGGCTCAAATATGCTGATGTACATTCTGAAGCTGTTGTGAATGTGCAAAAAAATAATGGTATTTAAGACTTTTAAAATGTACCATGTTATTACGTTTGGGAATATACGACACATTAATATAAAACCACCAGAAATGTTCCACACATCTGTTGTTATGGTTCTGCTTTTGTCCAGAAACGGTTTCATAACCTTTATGACCTTAGTCTTGGAAAAATTTTTCAACCTTGGGGTGACTGGGATCATTTCTTGAATAAGATCAAATATAGTTGTGTAGGGTGTGACAGGAGCTTCCTCCAGCAGCTAAAATCACTTCAGTACACATGTACTTTGTGAGTATGCATGTGTCGATCAAACAGTGGAAGTTCTGCAGTCTACTTGTGACATTACACTGTAGGAAGATAACTAAATAAATCAAGGTAAATAACATTGGATCTGGCTTTTATATAAGTAACATATAAATGTTTTTATACAGAGACCATCACAAAACATAATCACAAACAGGACTTTGCAGAATACCTTGGCAAGCTCTGTAAGTCCTGCTTTTTCTTTGAAGGACACGTGTGGGGCAGACTGACTGTCAGGATGATGCCTGACCTGTTGCTGCATCCAAATGGAGCCATCTTTCACCTTTACGCCTGGAGCAGCTGCATTGTTCTTATATGTGAGTGGATCTGGCGATTTAAAATTGTCCCTAGTGTGTGCTTGGTGTGTGTGTTTGCGCGCGTACCCGGCTTGTTTCCTGCCTTGTGCCCTGTGTTGGCTGGGATTGGCTCCAGCAGACTCCCGTGACCCTGTAGTTAGCGGGTTGGATAATGGATGGATGTTTCTTGCAAAGAGGGCTTTTGTTCTCTTTCTCCAATGTTAAACTCTCATCCTCATCTAAGTTCACCACTGTTATAGCACGTCTTTATGTGAAAACAACAGTGTCAGATTGGGGCAAGCATGAACGTGACTGAGTGAATAAAACTGTGCAGCCATAGGCTCATATAATATTTCCCTTGATAGTGTTTACTGGTTCCTTTAAAAAGAATAATTATTATTATTTAGTCATGCTAAGCGTTGAAGATGTATTCAATTCAGTTATTGTGTTTGGTTAATAGAATTGATTCACATTAAGGTTAATACATTCTGTAGTTTGGTTCTAATGTACTGTGAATCATGTGCTTGTATTTAAAGACAACCAATGTTTTAAGTTATTGGGAGTTCAAGTGTCATGTCTGTGTTTCTGTAATGTGATTGGATGTTATGAGAGAGGTAAAAAAAAAAAGGTTGGTGAGAGGTCAGGCAGTGCTCATATTAGCATAAGGGAATGACTACATGGAGACTTGACTTTAAGAAAAGGGATTGAGTTTTACGGTGTTGCTGATGCTTTTAGCTCCAGTTGATATACATACTACAACCTGTTGGACCACAAGATAATAAGAAGCCATTGTCGAAAAAACAGTGTAGTTCGGATTAACATTACAGGCTAACTAGCTTCGCTAGACTGTGAAGAGACGCTGTATACTCTGGATAGCGCTCCAGAGGCCTCATGTATAACGCTCTGCGTAGAACTCACACTATAACATGGCGTAAGCACAAAAGCGGAAATGTTCGTACGTACAAAAAAATCTAGATGCATAAATCTGTATGAACGCCAACTTCTATGTTCTTCCGCTACATAAATCCCGGTCAGCGTGAAAAGTAAAGCACGTGCCTGCTGTCCCACCCCAACTCCTCCCAGAATTACAACTCTTTGAATATGCAAATCAATATAAATAGCCCTTAACCACAGCCTTCTGTAAAAAGACAATGGCAAAAGCACAAGGGAAAATGCAAGAATTTCAGCGAATACCAAGTGGAGGCAAGGGAAAATGTACTATTTGTTGGTTTAAACAGTGGTATAAACAACAAAAGGAAGCTGATTGAGTGACATAGTGTGTTGGAGAAACTCGAAAGCTCAACTTCACAAAGTCGCACAGTGCCCGAAATAAAAAAGAAGTTGTCAGATATCAAAGTCGCCGTGAAAAGGCGAGTCGTAGCCCACTGCCTGAGTGTCATATGAATGCTTATTAGGGTTCAGAGAAAAAAAAAACGCACACAGTGGGAAAAAAGCTTGAAATGTCAAATTTAATCTCAAAATTTCCACTTTAATCACGTAGTTTATTTTGTAATTAAAGTAGAACATCATAAACTTCATCTTAAAATCGTTTAATTTACTAGTTTCTTAAATCCCATCGTAGCTAAAGTAGCACGTTAAATGCTTTGTATTCTGTGTGTTCTTCCAGGCTTTCTCTTCCTCTGACAGGCAACAGAATCCATTACATTCATAATATTACAGCTCTCTGAATAATTAATATACTGAGATGTACTGTATGCGTGATATCATTTTCAAGATGGTAGGAGTTAAAACATGTTATTAAACATGGGAACACATTGGCGAAGTGATTGTTCATGTCTCATGCAAGATGCAATGCTGCGCCATGCGTGACCTTCGATGAAATACTTTATTGTAGCAGTACTGTCTCTTTCAAACGTACTAACCCTCAATTCCTGTCCTTACTTTTCTTTCTCCAAATATCCAATCGCCACACAATCAGCTCTGTAATACAGTAGATGTTAAGCCATCTGTAAGCTTAGAACACCGATCCTACAAAACTTAAGGAACATTGCAATATCTTCGTAGTACGTGCAAGAATACAGCGCAGGAACAATCCGTGAACAGAGCGCCAGCTCCTCGCTAGCGCTGCGGCACCGTGTCCTCACATGTTTAATTATTAACAATATAGATTATTTATATGAAGTTAAAGCTTTATCTGTATAATATAATCAACATATTTTGCTGCATTTCATCTTAAAAATGATATCGTCATCATATATAAATATGCCCTTTATAAAGTTGCTCAGGTTGTGCAATATTATAACTGTATCGCAAGTTTACAGTGAGGTAATTGTACTTATAAGTACAAACAGTTCTACAAGGAGCACTTGATGGACTGATTGATTGCATTTATAGCTCTTGGGATGAAACTGTTCCTGAACCGCACTGTCCCTACGGGAAAGGCTCTAAAGCGTTTGTCACATGAGAGCATTTCAAATAGGCAGTATGGCTGAGGCAGCGTGTGTTAGATGCTGTATACCAATAATTCTCTTTCCAATCAGCTACTTTAGAGCAGTGATTCCATACTCTGATACAGTGATATAAATACTGTGAGTGGTGCAGTAAGAGTAATATGGAAAAAGATGATCCGCTGTGGCAACCCCTAATGTGAGCAGCTGAAAGAAAAAGAAGGTGGTGCAGTGAGAGTAACAACGCTAAAGCAGCTATGGTATTTGGAATAATTTGGCTATATATTGTTACAAGTTAATTACAATCAGATGCCTTAAACTAATAAACAATATGCGGTTAATTTCAGTGTATATGATAAAGCCGAGTCAGGGATGTGGATCTAAAAAAGAAATAGAAACCACACTGGAACAAAAGCACTACTTTGATGCTGGATGCCGCCAGTTTGCAAAACCGAGCAGAGAACTTGCATACGCCAGGGTTTGAGCTACCGTGAAAATGTGCGTGGCTTTACGCCAAGTTTAGATTTTATACATCGCAATTTGAGTGTGGAAAATGGAGTACGCAAAACATTTTTGTGCATACGCACCATTTATACATGAGGCCCCTGGTGTGTTCTTGATCTAGTCTGGTAATTTCAATGATTAACTCTGAGGCCTTCTTGGTTTCCAATTTATTTTTGTGGGAAAGGTATGAGATAATCTGTCCTCTTAAAAAAGCCATCACAGTTTCCCAGAGTATTCCTGCAGAAACCTCTGAGGATGCCTTTGTCTCTAAAAAATAATAAATTTGCTTGGGTATAAATTCTGTACAGTTCTTGTCAGCTAATAACAGGGGACTAAGATGCCAGCTGTGATATAAGTATGTGGGGCATTGTGATTTGAGCTCCACGATCAGAGGGACATGGTTGGAGATAACAATTGCGTCATACTTGCAAGATTTCATGATGGGCAAGAAATTGTTATCTATTAAGAAATCATCAATTTTTGAGTAGCAATGAAGTACTGATGAGAAGGAATATGCTCTAAAGTATGGATTTATAAATCTCTATGGTTCTGATAAGTTATGATCAATTAAAAACTGTGTGAATATTTTTGCAATATTAGATGTTATCCCCCTGTAGTTGAAGACCTATGCAGGTCTGAATATAAAACACAATTAAATTCTCCAGTAATTTTAAGTTTATGAGTGTTCAAGTTTGGAATGGATGCAAATACGTTTTGGATAAAGTTTCTATCATCCACATTGGGTGCGTAGATATTTATCAAAATTACTTTAAAATGAAATAAATTACCCATCACCGTTACATATTGCCCTTCAGGATTTCAAGAATTTCATATCTCTTGTTTTCTTTGTATAGCTGTAGTGGAATATTTGGCTGTGTTAATTATTTTTAATCACTGCAGTGTCACTCAGTGGCACTGGAAATTTTAGTTCGGCTTTATTTATATAAGCAGCAAGGCACGGTGAGGCATCATTTGTAAGCTGTGCTGTTGAGTGACAAGTACAAATGAATTTTCAACAATAAGAACAAACTTTACCATTTTGTTAACTTTTTTAGGGTGGATGTTGACATAAAAGGTAAAGGGTGCCATAACATTATAGGTAGGCTCTCTTTGGTAGGAGGAATGTTAGACTCTTTGACTTGATCTCTAATCCCTGTGTGTACGTGACTAGTGTAGAGTAAACAAAGTCTAGAATGGCATCAACATCAGGCAAGAAAGCAAAGTGAATGCGCAAAGCAAAATACTCAAGGTGCAGTGCTTTATTTATTTATTTTTTACATATTGTTGCAGAAATGGACTCTGACTTATCAAACTCTGATTTTGATGCATGAGATCTGGAGATTGAAAATGAAAGTCAGGTACCTGCATTAGTTCATCGGTCCAAATCTGATTGTGCAGCTGACATGCCTACGCAAACGTTTACCTGGGAGTTTTACACAGTCACTTATCAAGCTCCAATTTTAATTCAAGCAATCTGGAAAACAAAAATGAAAGACAAGTACCTGCATCAGCTGATTGGTCCCCAGCTGATCGTAGTGCTGAACATGCCTGTGTAGCTGAAGCACTTACAGCAGTGTTCGCCTGGGAGGACTGCATAGACATAGATCTATGAGAAGCAAGCTGGCTACTAGACTTCACCAGACGATGTGGTTGTAGTGGACACTATGGATTCATAGCCTCTCAACTAATTCAAGCTATTTTTTCCAGAAACTGCCTTTCAGGTTGTGAGTAATGTGACAAATAAGTATGTAAGAAGTATTTGAATTTACATACTGTAAGAGGCTCATGGAACATAAA
The DNA here is from genome assembly GCF_016835505.1 of Polypterus senegalus. Classification (NCBI taxonomy): domain Eukaryota; kingdom Metazoa; phylum Chordata; class Cladistia; order Polypteriformes; family Polypteridae; genus Polypterus; species Polypterus senegalus. The sequence goes on from NC_053162.1 coordinate 93,702,370, forward strand.
GCAGAGTGACATTTGTCATAAATATTTTATGTTGGTTTATGTGTGAAACCATTGTTTTGTGTGCTTTTTAGAAAAGTGAAATTTTTGGAAAGATATTCAGCCCTGAGACTACATGATATAAAACTAATTATCCCTAAAAGAATTAAAGATGAATATATTTTAAAAAGATCATTGGAACCTTTTCACCACTGACAGTGACAAGAATAAAAATGAAAATAGATTTACAGTGATGAAGATCTCAAATATGGTTTTACTGTTGTTTCCAACAAACCCCAATGTATAGTTTGTCGAGAAATGTTTTTTAAAAAAAAGTATGAGGCCGTCAAAACTACTTTGACATTTAAATAACAAATATCCAGACAAAAAGACAAAACTGTGAAATTCTTTGAAAGAAAGTGGAATTAGCTCCAGAAACAGCAAGTCATTTTTATTTTGGCAACCACCAATAATGAAAAAGCATCACTAGCAAGTTATCAAGTAGCATTTATCACTGCAAAAGCCAGTAAACCAAATACAAGTGTTGAAAGTCAGATTTTACTGTCAGCTTTTAATATTATACATCTCTCTATAATAATACAATCAAAAAAAGAATAAGTGATTAGATTAATAATAATAAAACATTATATTTATAAAACTTGATTTCTGGTCATCTTCAATTGACAAAAAGCTTTTGATTCATTGCAGTGTATTCAAGAATGAATGGAAAATTTAGCTATGTTTAATATGGTAAATTCTGAGTTCACACTTTGCTTCTATCTCAATTGATAGTGTTAGTGTGAGCCTTGATCTCTCTACCAATAGAATAGCATTGAATAGAATGGAATTGCACTTGCTTAATATGGAAATCAATTCTGATTTGTCTTTATCACCTTTGAAAACACATTATTTAGCTGATTGCTTGAGCCGCTTAACAAACTGTTGAATAGTCTTACCTTGCTTTTGTGTCATCTGGTAAAAATCTTGCCTTGCAAAAGCTGTGTTCACCAGGGACAAAAATAAGTGTTTAAAGCAGCTAGTGCATTGTTGTAATCCACCAACTTACCAGTATTTTCCGAAATAGAAAATACATTCTGCATATCTGGACCCGCATGATGCAAAAGTAATGTACTTCTGCATTGTTTTCTCATTTCCCTTACATTATCTGTTAAAATTTGTCCTTTTCCATCCATGAACAACTCAAATGCTGCTAGCCATCTTGTCCAGGATGATCCCAGTGTGGTAGGTACAGCGTAGCAATTGAATTGTAGTAGAGAAGTTTCCATCATGAAAAATAGTTAAACTCAATTTTCAGTACAAAAGCATCCTTTGGCTTGCTAGACTGTCGAGTTGAATGAGTAGAAAGGACACCGGTTCACACTTGAATGCAATGCTTCTTTTAGTATTAGGCATTAATAAATGTCTTAATAAGGCATTTTTTTATTTCATTTTAGAAATCTTATTGCAATCCCCTCAGCCTTTTATTGCAACCTCTCATTGAGGTTACGACTCACACTTTGGGAACCACTGCTTTAAAGGTTCTCTCCCACACTGCAAAACCAAATTAGTCAACTTAAAAATATTAAGGAAACAGGCAACCTAAAAAATAAGCAAGTTAATTAACTTAAATGTGTAGTGTAAGATATAGTTAAAAATTTTCAGTCTCACAAATAAAATATTTTGGGTTGTATTGACTGTTTATAATTGAAGAGACAAACAAATTACACATTAATTAAATTCTATAATTTTAAGGATGCTTAAAATTTTTACTTTCCACATTGTGATGTTTTGAATTCATTTCATTTTAGTATATATTTTGTATTATGTTTACTTTGAATGACATTATTGATATTGATATTATTATGAATTAAAAAGATAATCACAATTTGTTACCACAGGGCAACATTTTATTACCCAGGTCATGCAATTCTTAAAGTAATGAAAAAATTGCAAGTTATAAAAGTCTTCATATTCAAGATAGATTGTATCAATTGGAATATAAAAAAATTTTAAGCAAATGCCCATGAGAATTGCAGTACATTTTCAGCTCTAAATAACTTAGGAATGCATGATCATTTTTGCCCACAAGGGTCAGTAAAATGAGCACTGAACACAAAATAGTATAAAAAATGTAAAACGGTTAAACTGTAAAACATGAGAGACACAGCTGCTCTTACTGAAATATAAATGTAAATAAGAGCACAAATTTCAGATATACACTATAATCATTCAGTTTGCTTTCAATAAATAAGAGTTTAAAAAAACCCAACTTCTACTTTCCCACTAGTGCAGAACAAAAGAAATAAACTGGTCTACAGACGTAAACATGGCAACAGCCGTAAACGCTAGGTGGTATTACTCCCTAATAGCCAGCTCATATTTCAAACAAAGCTTGAAAAGTTTTAAAGACTTCCCATCACCCAGACCCATTATGAGTCTTTGGATGAAAGTGAAGGTATAGGGGAGGGTTTTAGGATAGTCCAAGTGTGTGCATATGTCAAACCAAACAGCTTCACGAAGGCACCAGGAAAGCTGGAACTATTTTGTTTTCACCTTCCACCATCACAACAGCTTTGTCACGTTTGAACATCATGTCATCATTGGAATCTGTAACCACAGAGTGTAGAGCAACAGGTAGGTGCAGGATTTTGGTTCAGTTGATACATCCATCTGAGGAAAAAACACACAAATTGTGTTCCACTAAATAAAACAATGGGGAATAACAGTCACAGACACATCCTAACACACTTATTTTACCACCCTCAAACTCCAGCTACCCTCACTGTCACTCTAAAGTACAGCTGCTGTTTCATAATCTTGTATAATATGTATATAAACCTCCTTTTTTGCAACACCAGATTTTCAAATATTCTTCCTAAACTTGCAGTGTAACTCTAGCATGTAGCATTTTCAAGTTGTCAACTAGTATTTTGTATACAGTCACAGAACCGTTGTCTAGCAATCTTGAAGAAATGTATTTAACCTGTTCCTATGAGGTCCACATTGATTGCAGGCCTTTGCTGCAAACCTGTACAGCTCACTTTCACTAATAATGACACTCCTTTAAATGAGGAATAGTATTAATTAGTGAAATAAGGTTTTGCTCGTCTAGGGTGGCACAAAAACTTGTGTATACTGAGGATATCACAGAAAAATGTTACATACAGTGGAACCTTGGTTCACGAAAGTCTCTAAACACGTACAAATTGGGTTACAACCAAAAAGTTCGCCAAACATTTGCATCTGTTCACGACCACACACTCGGTTGACGAACAAGCCAGTTTCCCTTCCGGTTCGTACACACCGATGATTTCCGCATGTGTTCAGTCTCTCCCTGTGCATTTGCTGTGAACTCTTTGTGCTGTATTTCGTTTCCCATCCGGTTCGTATGCGCCGATGATTTTTGCACGTGTTCAGTCTCTCCCTGTACTGTACATTGTTCTCAGTGAATCACACAGAGGGACTCTCCCTCAAAACTGTAGCCTCCTCTCAACCCAGCTTCCTCCTGTGGTATAGCGGGTCCACAGCTCCTGTCAAAAAGGCAAGTTTTAAAAAATAATCACCGCACTCGCGGCTTAGCAATGGGGCATGGTGGTGTGTGGCCGAAGCGGTTCCTGAGGAGTTTGTGATGTGGGCGTTTCTGACCTAAGTGCACAGGTGAGAAGCGCTGAGCATCCATAATTGTTCCCAGGAGCTGCTGATTGCCATGACTACCACGCCTTTTCATAAATAGAAGCGCAAGTCGGCTAAAGGGAAAAAGAAGAGAACAGGAAAGAACGTGAGGTTGCAGGAGAAGGCAGGAAGCAGAAGGAGAAAGCTGGTGCAGGAGAGAGAGAGAGCAAAAGCAAGAGAGAGAGAGCGAGCGAGTGAGCGCAGGCTCGCATGCAGCTGAGAGCGAGCGAGCAGCTGAGCAGGGAGCCTGGGTGTTTGTCTCAGTGTTATTCAATGTTTTTACATTTAGTTTACTATTACACTGTGTATTCTATGGTATAACTAGCAAAATACCCGCGCTTCGCAGCGGAGAAGTAGTGTGTTAAAGAAGCAATGAAAAAGAAAAGGAAACATTTTGAAAATAACGTAACATGATTGTCAATGTAATTGTTTTGTCACTGTTGTGAGTGATGAGTGTTGTTGTCATATATATATATATATATATATATATATACATACAGTATATATACACAGACACACATATAAACATATATATATAGATATCTATACATATACACATATATACATACATATATATCTACATATATACACATACATATACATACACACATACATACATACACACACATATATAAACATATATATACATATACATACATATCTACATATATACACACACAGCTATTTCGGATCAGTGCAATACGCTGCTTGTTAAAATGGATAACTCCCGCTCTTACGTGCAAGTCTGCGTGGATATTATGAACTATCGATTTGTTCAAGTTCTATTTAAATTTTAAATAGAAGGAATTTTTATTTAGTTGACAGAAATATCTTTGGTAGGAATGGTAAAAACAGACAGGAATATTATTCCTGAATAAATCAACTCAAACCTTAAACAACTTATAATATTTTGCTCTCCATAAAAATATATCCTGTCTAAATTATACAAGTTAGAAATAAAGTAAACATTAAAAGAACAAACATTCAAATTTCTTTACTCTTATGTAATTTTATATAAAAAATAATCTTAGATTTTAAATATCCCAAAAGATTTTGCTCTCCATAAAAATATATCCTGTCAAAATTATACAAATTCAAATATGAACATGCTGTATAACAAAACCTGGAAATATAAATAAAATGTGTTCCTTTCAGCAATAACAAATCAAATCATTCAGTTGTCTTTGCTCATATGTCATTTTAGAGCTGGACGCCTGGCATCTTTTTTTGGCAACAAATTCGTTTATGTTTGGTGTGAGGTTCTGTGTTCTGGAGATTCTCAGGATGGATTGCAGGTGCTCATCAGTGAGGCGAGTCCTGTGTGCTGTTTTGTTAGTCTTTATCACTGAGAAGAGCTTCTCACACAGATATGTGCTACCAAACATGCACAAGGTTCGAGCCGCATGTAGACGGACTTTTTTTGTTCTTCAAAGTCACCAAAGTGCCGTGCAAACTCAGTGCGCTCAGTTTATCAGCAAAGTGCGTATTTGGGAACACCGTAGTGACGACTTGGTTTAACATTACTTGGCAACAGGGAAAGTGGGGCAAGGTGCATTTGTGTCTCCCATAAAAGCAGCTTCACTTGAAATCACTTTGTGATTGTGCACGGGTAAAAACGTCCGCTGAAGTGTCAGATTCTTATTTAATTATTCTGCTTTCTGTATCTTCTGCATTGCATTCAGGTTACCCTGATGTTTTGTCTCATAGTGCCGTCTTAGATTAAATTCTGTAATTACAGCCACATTAGCTCCACAAATGAGACACACGGGTTCAGTAAACATATACTCAGCCTCCCATCGGTTTTTAAAGGCTCTATTTTCAGAATCAACTTTTCTCTCCAGCATCGTGTGAGCTAGCTTCGCAATAACTTGCAGCATCATAAGCTAGACTTGATTAACGCGGTAAGTGTTCGGCAAGGCAGCTGAAGCGCTGCATTATGGGATCTGTAGTTTATTGTGTTACCAGCGCTTCATATACCTGGGCCATTAATAACAATAATACAGTATATAAAATGATCTCGGGCGGATATAATTACACGTCGGGCGGATGTGGCCCGTGGCCCTTGAGTTTGACAAATATGGACTAAATAGAACTTGAAAAGATATATTTTTGAAATGTGATCGCGCAATTCAGATAGAGTTGACGCACACTACAGCCTGCATCCTCCCCTCGCTCTTACTTTTTACCGTTCATCTAATGAATACACTGAGTATGGCTTTACCAAAACAATCATTGATGGCGAATAAAGTATCCATTATTCGAGTATGTAGATCGGAATATATATATACATATATATATACCCACGTATCGCAGCGGAGAAGTAGTGTGTTAAAAAAGCTAGAAAAAGAAAAGGGAACATTTTAAAAATAACGTAACATGACTGTCAATATACAGTATTTGTTTTGTGAGTGTTACTGAGTGTTGCTGTCATCAAGGATTTGATTATCATTATTTCTTTCAATCAGGCTCGTATTTGTAGGATGTGTTGTGTTCAAGTTACATTCCGTGTTTGTCAATCGTTGTAAAGATGACAGGTTTCATTCATCGATTCGTTTCTTACTGCATCAATAAACAGCTCGTGTTCTTCTTTATCTGAGACGTGACACACTGCATGCACGGGTTTTTTTACACTGTCTTCCTTTAGCGGGACATTGACTTTTTCCACCGTGTGCTTTGTTTCCGCAGTAGCTGGATTTATGAATATGCTTATCAGACGCTTCATATTTTTTGCTGCCTTTTCAATTGTGTTATTCGGTTTTTGTTCAGCGCTCTTTGGAACTGTTGCCTTTTATCTGTGCACTGCGTCAGTTCACGTGAGCCGCTCGGTGTACATGCATCGAAGGTTCGGGAAGTTGGAGAATTAGTGATGAGTCAGTGAGTGAGTCAGTGAGTGAGTGAGTGAGGGCTTTGCCTTTTATTAGTATAGATTAACTATTTTTGTTCTTAAAAATCTTAAAATATATTTACATACAGTTTGTACGGTCTGGAACGGATTAATTGTATTTACATACAATCCTTTGGAGGAAATTACTTCGGGTCATGACCAGAGTTTTGGAACAAATTATGGTTGTGACCCAAGGTTTCCACTGCATATCCGATCTAGATTACTGTAGATAAAGGGCTTCATTGCAGTCCTTGCATTCAACTGCCCTGCAAATTTTGGAGCATTATCTACCCTTATATATCTAATCCAGCTCAAGCAGACCTGACAGTTAACTGAAAATGGAGAAGGGGCATCGATGCAGGGATTACTAAAGCACTTACAGCAGCGTTCGCCTGGGAGGACTGCATAGACATAGATCTATGAGAAGCAAGCTGGCTACTAGACTTCACCAGACGATGTGGTTGTAGTGGACACTATGGATTCATAGCCTCTCAACTAATTCAAGCTATTTTTTTCAGAAACTGCCTTTCAGGTTGTGAGTAATGTGACAAATAAGTATGTAAGAAGTATTTGAATTTACATACTGTAAGAGGCTCATGGAACATAAAGTAGAGTGACATTTGTCATAAATATTTTATGTTGGTTTATGTGTGAAACCATTGTTTTGTGTGCTTTTTGGAAAAGTGAAATTTTTGGAAAGATATTCAGCCCTGAGACTACATGATATAAAACTAATTATCCCTAAAAGAATTAAAGATGAATATATTTTAAAAAGATCATTGGAACCTTTTCACCACTGACAGTGACAAGAAAAAAAATGAAAATAGATTTACAGTGATGAAGATCTCAAATATGGTTTTACTGTTGTTTCCAACAAACCCCAATGTGTAGTTTGTCGAGAAGTGTTTTAAAAAAAAGTATGAGGCCGTCAAAACTACTTTGACGTTTAAATAACAAACATCCAGACAAAAAGACAAAACTGTGAAATTCTTTGAAAGAAAGTGGAATTAACTCCAGAAACAGCAAGTCATTTTTATTTTGGCAACCACCAATAATGAAAAGGCATCACTAGCAAGTTATCAAGTAGCATTTATCACTGCAAAAGCCAGTAAACCAAATACAAGTGTTGAAAGTCAGATTTTACTGTCAGCTTTTAATATTATACATCTCTCTATAATAATACAATCAAAAAAAGAATAAGTGATTAGATTAATAATAATAAAACATTATATTTATAAAACTTGATTTCTGGTCATCTTCAATTGACAAAAAGCTTTTGATTCATTGCAGTGCATTCAAGAATGAATGGAAAATTTAGCTATGTTTAATATTGTAAATTCTGAGTTCACACTTTGCTTCTATCTCAATTGATAGTGTTAGTGTGAGCCTTGATCTCTCTACCAATAGAATAGCATTGAATAGAATGGAATTGCACTTGCTTAATAAGGAAATCAATTCTGATTTGTATTTATCATCTTTGAAAACACATTATTTAGCTGATTGCTTGAGCCGCTTAACAAACTGTTGAATAGTCTTACCTTGCTTTTGTGTCATCTGGTAAAAATCTTGCCTTGCAAAAGCTGTGTTCACCAGGGACAAAAATAAGCATTTAAAGCAGCTAGTGCATTGTTGTAATCCACCAACTTACCAGTATTTTCCGAAATAGAAAATACATTCTGCATATCTGGACCCGCATGATGCAAAAGTAATGTCCTTCCCAGGAGCTGCTGATTACCATTACTACCACGCCTTTTCATAAATAGAAGCGCAAGTCGGCTAAAGGGAAAAAGAAGACAACAGGAAAGAACGTGAGGTTGCAGGAGAAGGCAGGAAGCAGAAGGAGAAAGCCGGTGCAGGAGAGAGAGAGTAAGCGAGAGAGAGAGCAAAAGCAAGAGAGAGCGAGCGAGCAGCTGAGCAGGGAGCCTGGGTGTTTGTCTCAGTGTTATTCAATGTTTTTACATTTAGTTTACTATTACACTGTGTATTCTATGGTATAATTAACTATTTTTGTTCTTAAAAATCTTAAAATATATTTGCATACAGTTTGTACGGTCTGGAACGGATTAATTGTATTTAGATACAATCCTTTGGAGGAAATTACTTCGGGTCATGACCAGAGTTTTGGAACAAATTATGGTTGTGACCCAAGGTTCCACTGTATATCCGATCTAGATTACTGTAGATAAAGGGCTTCATTGCAGTCCTTGCATTCAACTGCCCTGCAAATTTTGGAGCATTATCTACCCTTATATATCTAATCCAGCTCAAGCAGACCTGACAGTTAACTAAAAATGGAGAAGGGGCATCGATGCAGGGATTACTAAAGGGGGCACAAGGACAATGATTAAGAACCATGGGTCACATTTATAGTTGCAGCCAAACGTTTCACTCTTGCATAATCAAGCCTTGCCGAGACCCTTTGTTAATCCTGCCTGCTTCTACATATTTTGTGTGTTTAACAGGATACTGTTTTTGCCAGCTCCTATCGATTGTTTAACATTATTTCTGTTGTCTCGACAAAGCATAACCATCTCTGTTTTACTCTCTGGAGTTCTGAGAACTATGTATATACTGTGACAGGCGGTCAGGTCCCATGCCCGGCCAGGACACCCATGCTGCATATGTTCCGGGGGAGCAACTATGGGCAGCTTAATACCTCCACGCTTGTTGGCAGCCTCCCTGGCCGACGGTGATTCCCCAACCTCCTGCATGGCTCCATGGAAAATGGATTCCTCCACAGCCTGGTTGGGAGCTGGGGTGGCCGCTAGGGTGTGCTGCCTGGATTCAACAGCCCAGCTGGATGAGTCTTCAGCCCCACCCGGAAGTGCAATTGGGATCAGGTGGTCGAGCACCTGGAACACTTCCGGATGGGCTATAAAAGGGGCCAGACACCAAAACTCAAGAGCCAGAGTCGGAAGGAGGAGGACTAAGCTTGAGGAGGAGTGGTGGTAAAAGAAGAAAGAACTGTGTTGTGGATCTTTTGTGGTGTTTTGGGACTGTGTTGGGCTGTGGGACACAGGGAAGACATGCCCTACGGCTGAAGAGAAAATAAAAGTCTTTGTTCATTTTATACGTGCCTCTATGTCCATCTGTGTTGGGTCAGGCGCCTATATAGCACCTTTGTTACAATACATTATACTTACATTCCATGTTTGGAAGAACTCTGAACAGTCCTCATTTAGGTGAGGAGAAGGCCATGAAGAACAACAGTACATCTTGCTATGAGATCCAAGTGTTCCTTTAAAGAGATGGTTTTCATAATACAAACTGTAATAGTAAAACTATTCTAAAATGTAGATAAAAGTGAAAATATGCATTCACAATGAGTTTAAGGAACTAATCCATTGGAGATTCAACTACTGATGAACTTCCAAAATCAGCTGGTACAGTTTTGTGGCTGAAATGAACTCTTCAGTCTCTGAGCTTTCCATGGCACATAGGTTAACCAAACTCTACTAAATTTTATTTGGAAGAACTCTGGCTAATCTTTGGCCAAAGTAGGCAAATATAGACTTAAATTTAAAAAAACAAAAAACCTGGAGACCCTGTCTCCTGAAAATGTTGCCAGGTTCCGCTGTTCTCCTGCCTATGCAGGCTGCCTTATCTCTGTTAATCCAATTATTTTCAGACTATGTTAGTTGACCTCTTTATAAAATTGGTTCACGAGGTTTACATTGCTAATGCAATGAAACTCACTAAAGATCTGTAAACAAAAAAGGCAAAAGCAAAAGTAAACATAAACTAATGATTTGGGTAAGCCATAGTAGACGATTATTTAATAGTGCAATAAAATTTGATTTTGCAACCCTAATTTAACTAAAGCATGCAGTATTATTCCTATTGAGAAATGGACGCAATGTTATCATACCTGCACCTCAGCTTGAACTGTTGGCCATTTTTACATGAATTCATTCAGTGGTGGACTTGCTTTGATAAACTCATGGTGTTGCAGAGCAAGTTACATGCATTAGCTTCTCAATTGGTGAGAGGTTTGTTTCCCTCTTCTCCATTTCATGAACAATCTGGACCCTAAGCTTCTGCAGGCTTACTTAATTTTTCCCCACTGGGAAGTTGGGCGAGTAGTTGACCTCTGTTCATCAAGATTTCTTTATGTGGCTGTAGAGATACTTTATGTCAGGATGGTTTCTGCTCCATTTTCCAGTATTGATGGATACTTCTGTGCAACGAGGATTTGCCAAATTTGTCCTGTAGTTACATATACATATCTTTGTAATGTCACTTTTTGTAATACATTAAAATTAAAGGAACAATTAATATTAACTATTCTGACTTAGCAGAACACATAACAGCTGTTATATGCATAGAGCTGGAGTAGACAGCACAGAGGGGAGTTACAATTCATTTACATAATCTTAAAAGGTGCTTAACAATAATTAAGTTTGTTAGTGTCTTGCTCCAACAATCCCCATTAACTGTTAGCTTCTTTGAGGGCTTTTGAGTGGACTGCCACATTAACTTGCTATTGCACTTGCTTGGGGAGCTAGTAAAATTACAAAGTAGGTATCTTAATGTATAAAGTAAATTAAAAACATAACATGATAAATCTACACATGCTGTCAAACTGTCCGAAAATCTTGCAGCATGGTTCAATAACACAAACACCTGCCAAAATTTAAACTAGTTTCTGGCAAGTTAGCCAGTATGTTAACGTTCATTTTAATCACCTGTAACATGACAGTCAGAAAACATGGCCAGCAAAATGTTAATGTTACGAATGAGTTATCATTCATTATGAGTAACTTTGCATTTGAAACATTAACCCAATTCATAAATGGCAACAGGAATCATTAAAACCTACAAAACAGACTATTACAGCTTACAAGGCTTGAATGTTAGCAAGTAGCCAACATTAGTTAGAGCTATACTGTAAACGTTACTCACCAAAAAGCAAGAAGCCAAGAGAAGTGCTCTGTGTACATGTACTGCTGCAGTTAGGGAGCTCAGTGAAAAACTCAAGGAATTCCAAAAAATCTATTATTAAATGCTGACAAGTGCTACAGTAAATAATGTACATTACATCAATTTTCAAATAATATTTCAGTGTATCCTGATTAAACTTTGCTATTGTTAGCAAAATGGCTATTGCGTATGCAATGTATGTCAGGCATAAATGCGTTATGCTGACCTCACATGTTAACATCAGGTCATACGTGAGTTTACTAAATTAATTTAAGTAGTAAAGCACTCTTTACTCAAAGAAACAGAGGCAGTGTAAATCAAAATATCCAGTTTAGTTAACTGTACTTAAATGTCTGGTGTTATAGTAACTGTTTATCAAATTTTCATTTTACAGTAATTAACACTTTTCTTATGAGTAAGCTTTACTGTGGGGTTTACAGAGCACAATAAACAGTTCTTTCTCATTCCTTTCTTTACTCCATCCAAGCAAGTTTTGTCCACTTCCTTCCAACTCCATTTCCCAGAGTGAAGTGAGGCAGCCTCTTTAATACTGGACCTGAGAATATTTCTGGTTCCATAACATTGCAACCAGGAATCATTTCCAGGTCAGGCAGAACCTCCATAAAACTGGGAGTCATCTCTTGTCAGTAACCTCTGGAGGCACCCAGAGATGCCAGCGGGGCTGCCCTCCTTAACTACCACCCCCGTGCAACCCCGTGGGTGTCCAAATTGGAGCTATACTAAAGAAGCATTGCTACCTATCATACTGAAGAATGGACTGTTCTTGGAATATAGTTCCCCCTAAGTCCATTAATTATATCTTCTCCCCAAATGTAAAGGGAATATGACCATCCTGAATGAGGTACATCCTTGGCATCCTTCAATAGTGATATCCAGCTTGACTAAAGAACCACTCTCAATCAATCAATCAATCAATCAACATTTATTTATATAGCACATATTCATACAAAAAAATGTAGCTCAAAGTGCTTTACAAAATGAATAGAAAAATAGAAGACACAATAAAAAATAAACATAAGTCAACATTAATTAACATAGAATAAGTAAGGTCCGATGGCCAGGGTGGACAGAAAAAAAAACTCCAAGGGCTGGAGAAAAAAAATAAAATCTCTCCATCCCAGTTCATTCATTACGTATAAAAATACTGTATATAAAAGTAAAATGTTATGAAGAGAGTTGTATCCTCACAGACAGGTACTAAAATAATTTAAACATATTTGCTATTTTTTGCCCTAATTGTACCTACAGAACCATTCATCTGTACCTGAATGTGTCTAAACCTTTTTTGACTGGCACTCCCTCAATAGATCCTGCATCTCAGAATCAAAACGCCTTTCTCACCTCATGTCCATTTTTATACTTCCCATCTTTGACAGCAACTCTCTCAGCATTCCTTTTATGCCTTTCTTCTCCTCGTGTGTATCACACTTGCACTTTCAATTGTATTACCAGAGCCAAACTGGCCAATCACACCAAAGCCAAGCTAACCAATCAGATTGCTGTGAGGGGCTGGAAACATACACACAGACTTTAGTATTTTATTATACAGTAGATGTATGTTTAGTGTATATCTTCATCCGAAACAACTTAAAGCTCCAGAGGTTTGAGGTTAAAGTCCAGCATGTTAGGGTGATTGCAGCTCAGATTAAGCTCAATGTAGATGTGTAGATATATGGTTATAGAATGATATCCCATTCAGCACTGGCTCCATTCTTACAACTAGTGTCAGATGAGACTGCTTCCCCACCTTCCTGTTGTAGAATGAGTGGAATAAGCAAGTTACAAAGGTTAATTACATATTGAAGAGCAAAGACAACCACATGTATCAAGTTTTGTTCAAATGTCTCTACATAAATATCCTACATTGCTGAAATCTTATACAAAAACATTATGTGCTGGAATCGTAATATTCTTATGGTTATGCACTATGATATCTGTTTATTGAGATATGTATTTTTATATATTTCATGCTTTCATTTTCTTCACTGCGTATTCTAGGTAGCAAAAACAGAAAGTAGAAGCAAGCTGAATGCTACACTAGAGTAGCAGTTGCTCTAGCAAAGCCATTGGAGTGCATATGGAAATGAGAGCTGCAACAATAAATATACATTACCAGAGTGCTTTTTAAATTGTTGGACATATGAAACAAACTTCATTTTTAATTTTGCTAATTAGTTCTGTATGCATTAAAATGTCTGTAAAATAAAATTCTCTTAGTATTTGAATCAGATGTACTATTCATATAAATAATTAAATGATAAGTCTCCAGTAATTGGCATTCGATTGCCTGATTCAAAGGCAAATGCAAGTACACAAAAAGGCTGGTTCAGCAACACATATAAACCAAAAATTAGGCCAGACTTTACCATCCAAACTATAAAACCATACATGTTCAAATAGAACAACATCACTCTAAGGCCAGGTTTATACTTCACACGGCACATGCTCCAGCAGACGCTCCTGCCACACAAGTGTTTTACTGTTTATACTTGTGCGCGTACTTTATGTAAATCTGGAAGAATCCACCAGGTGGCAGTGCGAGATATCATCACGGTGAGAATAGGTTCGGCTTTGCTGTGTTGTGAATTGCCTGGAACACCCATTAAATTCCAATGACACCATACCGCAATATATCTTAATGATTAAATCCATCAATCCAGGGATATGCCCATTCCAGCTAGCATTGGGCACGAGGCAGAAACAAGCCCAGAAACAAGCCCAGCTCATCGCAAGGTGAATACAAGCACTCGCATACACTAGCACCATTTTAGTGTCACCAAATTTATATATCTTTGGAAGGAGACCGGAGCCCACTGTGGAAACCCAGCAGGAAAACATGTAAACTCCAGGCAGGGAATACCAGTGACGTGACTCCCTGCGAGACAGCAATGCTACCGCTCCGCCACCGTGTCACCCCCATGTGTGTAATTATTAACAGTATTCATTATTTAAACAAAATTAATGATTTATCTGTAAAATGTAACATACATACTTTAATGCATTTCATCATGAAAGTGATATCAAGTATAAATCTAAGGATTCTAAATTTACAGAGAGTTGGAATATCATACATTTAATGTGTTCTGTGTGGTGATCTATTGATGTTTGCCACTGCTGTCAGGTCAGGAGAAGGCCCCAGAAGCTCATATCGATTAATAACTGGGATGACGTTTATGACAGTCTGCTTTAATGATAAAGTAAACTATGAGGTTAAAGTGGATATTTCGAGATTTTAACCACAAAATACACCTTTTCACCATCTCCTTAAATTTTTTTCTCTGTGGCTCAAATACAGCGCTGTTTTCCTGTATTGAAGATGCAAAAAAAAGACAGCACAAAAGATGGTATGTGAGACTTTTAAAATGTATCATGTCATTACAATCGGGAATATAAGACATTTAAATATAAAAGCACCATGAATGCATTTGCATGACGGCATTTTGCTTGACCACATCGAGCCATTCATCAAACATTAAAGTGCCCACATCGATCCCATAGGATCCTCAAAGTGGCTTTCTGTCACAGATAGTAAACAGAGACTTTAAAGTCACCTTCCAACTTTTATCACACTATGCCCCCTGACTTTTTGCTGGTACTGCCACTCGCACACACATCACGTTAATTTCTGAGGACATGGTCAGAGGGTGCGTCAAATGAATGCTGGGAACACGTGGCAGCCATGATGCATGTGCATATGCGTTCTGAGCGTGAAGTGTAAATGAGCCTTTAGGCACCCAGATTCCTCTGTACACCTAGCTCTTTAGCATTAAGATGTTGAAATTCTTGTAATCAATTTCCTTTGAAAAGATTATAATTTTTGGAATACACACTTTTTGACTTTTTATGTCTACTATCAGTTCTTTCCCACTTAATTTAGACAGTGTCTTTGCTAAATCAATACTTATTCAATTTTGCTTATTGCCAAATACACTTAAATCCTACCTCTTCAAAGCAGCTTAGTTTGTTGATGGCATGTCTACATAAACAAATGGTTAAAATCGTAGAGAGAGATTAAAATTTGAAATAATACTAAATATTACTAAATATTTTGAAAATTTATTTGTATTCAAAAAGCCTGTGAGACCCCTTGTAGTTGGAATTGGCGCAATGCCACACTTTGGACTCATGTAGTTCTTGTTCCGAATGTACCAATAGTTAGATCAGAGAGACACGGACACAAATTTATAAATGTGAAGAAAAACAAGTGCTCTTTATTTACAGTTGCTTCAAACAAAGAGGTGCAAAAACAAAATTCCCAAATCAAAGTAATGTTGTGTCATTTAAAAAAACAGTCCTAATTACACACACACAGCAAAAATAACAAAAAGAAAATATTTGCAAAAATACAGACCTACCCTTTCCTCCTGTGACAATCAAAAATCATGAAAGGATAAGAAAAAGAATAACAATTATAAACTCTTATTCAAATATACTATTTACACCAAAAAGAAATATATGTTCTTCCTACATACTCAATAAACAAGAAGAGAGGGAAAAAACTACAGTATATGCAAAAACTAGCATCCTTTTTCTTCTCCTATAAATTATCAGGAAAAAGAAAGCAAAAACTATTTACATTAAAGAATACAAAAAAAAGTCTCACTATCGATATGCAAGGTCTTTAACATTCGCTCACCACTCCACCTTCACACTGCTGATTGTTCTGAAGATTAGCCAACCTGGTCAAAAGAAGACCTCTAATGTCCACTCCTAAGTTTTATATGTCAAAGGCACCTGATCCTCACCGACGCACACTTGTTCCTCCAATCAGGGAGCACGTAGTGATGCTGCTCATGCTGTGCTGCCTGCTCCTCCCAGAACTCTGCCTTTTAACGAGGCAATAGCTGGCATGAGATCCGTAAGGAACTGCCTCTCTCTTTCTCTCTCTTGCATGCAGTTATTCTCTCTCCGGTAAGTACTATTTGTTTTTAAAATTGTAGCCTAGCTTCTTTTTAAATAGGCAATGCACTGCTCTTGTTGCCTCTTTTCCCTTTTCCAACAGTGTGACAGGCGGCAGACCTCACACTTGCAGATGATCATCTAAATCCTGCAACATTACATGAATCAGGCACACATGCCACAGACATGCAAAACCTGAGCTTCTGTGAAGGCGTATCTCTTCCGGAGATACTACACACCTCCTCCTTACTCAGGGTAAGTGTGCCTGTTTCTTCAATAGCTATTTACAAAAACAGGTAAGGCTATAAATAGCTATACTGTTATGCTGTGACAAGTGTTTATCAGTTTCAATGGTGCCCTACACCACAAGGTCACTAAAAATTACACTAATTATACAAAATAAATCCCTTGAAGTTGAAGAATAATAGTACCACTTGTTGGCAAAGCACATTAACCATACCATATTCCAAGCTTGCTTAATCTTGAGCAGGGTCACAGAGGTCCAGAGCCCATCAAAGTAATCATAGGATGCAATACAGGACCAAACCCTAAATAGAGTGCCACTCTATTGCAAGGTGAACACACATACACACACCAGGGCATTTTTTGTGATGTCACTCCACCTAACCTAATGTTTTCAGACTGTGGGAAGAAACTGGAGCACCTGGGGGAAACCAATGCAGATATGCGGAGAACATGCATACTCCACAAAGGGAGGATCCTGGATATGAAACCAGGTATACCTTACTGAGATGCAGCAACACTACAACTACAACACCAAGCTGCCCAAAATACATTACCAACCCCATTTAATATAACACAACATTCTCTAGTCAGCTTATTTCACATCAGTATGTCAGGGTCCAGATAAATTTCTAGCAGCACTGAATGCAAGGCAGAAGGAAGCCCAGATCAATCACAGGGCCATTGTATTATATGTGAACTCAATGAAAATATTAAGTTGAGGTATTTGTTTTATTTAAGTTCCCAAAAATTAACAGTCAAATTAGTTATTTAACAATTATACTCATGTTGATTAGATTAGCACATGCTAGTAAGAATTTTGCTGTACTCTGTACATTAATGACCCTATAAACCTTTAAATCTACAGTATGCTGTCAGGGAACAGAAATACAGAAAAAATACCAAAATGTGAACTATCATAGGACAACTTGAATATACAGTAAAAGTGTTAAAAGTTAGGCACAGAGTAGCTTTAAATTTATTGTTTTTATATATTACATATTTCTCACTTACATTAAGCTAGTTGATTTTATCTGGGTTTGGGCTAACATGGCTGTCTGACTAGCACTTACTTTGATATAAGTGTGAACTTCTCAAATAAATGGCATCTGGTTAATTAGTTTTTGCCATTTTTAAACATAAAAAAAATGTGATTGGTGATTAAACATTGTGCACCAATGTCACTAAATTCTAAACTGGGCAAATATAAAGGATTATCCTTTACATTGCTATCTGGTCACCCTAACTTATAAGAGGGGCTTGGTATGTCTCTTTATCCTAATGCACCAGAGTTTGACAGTTTATCAAAATCTGCTTGCAGGAAAGCAAGGGTTAGTATAGCGTTGCAATGTCTACTCATATACTGTATTTATGTAAATGTCTAGATTGTGTTTGAGTTGCACGGCCATTAAATTGATATGTGTAACCTTGTTTTTTAAAAGTTCCAAAAATGAAAGATTTAATTCCATATGCATGCTGCCAAACATTGCCAGGTGCAAGATTCATATTCTTTTATGACTGGAAACAATCCACAAATAGAAAAGGGAAGCTGCCGGAACAATTACCCCTGATTGAGTGAATTTCAAAAGTCTTGTTTCGGCTTCATAATCAGTTGAACATTGTTACCATTTTAAAACCTTTTTTATTATAAAACTATTTAAGCGATGTCAGTGTGTTGGAAAATGCAATATGTGTAAAGAGTATAGTGCTATAAAATGTCCGTCATTAACAAATGATTTGTTGGTACTTGTTTTAAAATTACTGTGTTGTGAAAGGGCAGAAATTTACAGTTCTTTCTTAGATGTAGTAAACATTTCTATGTGATAATTTAAGTCAAAATATAATGTATTTCAGCAGTAGTTCTGTCATCCTTCTTCAGTTTTCTTGCACCCAATTTATCAAGAGTAGTATCCCAGAGTACATTGAAATGCACTTTAGATCATGTGGAGGCGGGTATTGATTATGCATGTTACTTTGAAACTAGTGCAGCTGCTTTTGTTAATAATGCGTATACTGAAAGTGCCGTTGGTCTTTTGATTTGAAAGGATACTTTTTTTTTGCAATGCAACAGTTTTAATCTAATTATAGTGTTAAAGCAATTCAATAAAATGTCTTTTTGGATAAATATGACTTTCTAGCTGAGATTGTGTGTGAATGTTTTTTAAGTTCAGTATTTCAGGCATTGGAAGATGGAAACTGAACAGTCAGTACCACAGATGACAGAACTGCACATACTGCTACATCAACCAGAGCACAGCAGTGTTCTTCACATGTCTTTTTATTTTTCTTACTTGTATTTTTTTTTACTTAAAATGAAAAAAAAGATTCATCACTGTAAACTTGTAAATATAAAAGATTTTTAGTTGTGCAAAAACAAATCACAAAAAGAACTGTCTTCTTTTGGAAAATTTAATTGCAAATATGCTGTATTTTATTTGTGAATATACATAATGTTAATAATGTGAAATAACTTCAGATCCACCAAGAGAAGCAGCTGCGTTTAAAGAAGCACTTCTTTGAAATCATGAAACAGGTAAGACTTTGTACTTGACCAGAGACATCAGAGAGAGAGTATATCAGTAAAAATGATTTAGTTTTTATGAGGCACTAGCAGTGAAGTAGGCATACTCCTAGCATTACAAAGTGAAAGGCATAGCCCTTTATGATATTACTTATAAATCTTTTCATCCTTCCATTTTCAAACCTGCTAAAAAAAAACTCCACCTATCCCAGCGCTAGAAGGCAAAGAAGAGGAAGCAACACGAGACAGCTGGCTAGCCCATTAAAACAGTGATTGAAACCATCCTGTATAGCAAGCTGAATTAATGATTAGAGACATCTTCAAATTAATTTCCAGTTATCTCAACATGTTCTGTTTTACTTTTTTTAAGATATCTGCAATACGTTTTCAGATATCTCATTTGCATTTCAAGATATCTCAAGTACATTTAGAGACATCTAGAATCAATCTTGCATGCATTTTAAGATCACTGAAATGCCTTATGAAAAATTTCAAAATCACTTGCTGTAAAATTTTGTATTCTTTCAGTGAGACTTCCTGTTTATTTCAAGATGTTTTAAATGTATTTGAGATATCTCAAAATAAGCATGCAATTCATTTGAAATATCTAGAAATGCATTTCAGATATCGGAAAATGGACAGAAAGCTATTTTAAGATACTTGCAAACATATGTGAGAGACCTTAAATTCTATTGTAGATAACTGTTGTGTCTGTTATGTACTTTAAAATGTATTTTAGATATCTTAACTGAATGAGATTCATTTTAAGATATCATGAAAAATGAGAAGCCAATTTAACATTTAGAGATATCTCAAAATATATTTCAGATACCTTTACGTTTTTGGATATCAAACCATCTTAAAATAATCAACTATCTTAGGTTCCTTTACATTCTACGATATTTGCAGTATATTTTGAGATATCTCAAATTTATTTCATGATTTCTCAAATACATTTTCAGATATCTCAAAATAACTGCATGCGCATTCTAAGATATCTCAAATAAAGTTTGAAATGTTTCAAACTGACCCTGCACGCATTTCAAAATACATTACTTTGAAATCACTTCCTGTAAAATTGACTGTTCTTTCAATTGGACTTCCTGCCTATTGCAGATTATCTTGAAATGTATTTGACAGGTCTGGTTTTGAAATTTGAAATTATCAGTTACTGGAAAATGTACAGGAAAATTCAAAACCAAATTAACATTTAAAGATATCTCACAATGCATTTTAAGAGATCTGGAAATGCATTTAAGATATCTAAAATAAATTTCAGCATATTTTGAAATGATACATTGTACATTTGAGATAGCGAAAATGAATTTCAAGTGAAATTCATGATATCCTGAAATACGTTCCTGTGCATTTTGAGATATCTCAAATACATTTTGAGATATCTTAAAATACATCTGCAGGTATTTTAAGATATCTGACATTTCCTATTCCTTCAATGGGACTTCCTGTCTAATTTAAGATATTTTGAAATTCATTTGGGATTTCTCGAATCTGTAGGAAATTATTTTGAGATATCTGATAATGTAATTTAGATAAAAAACATTTGTTTGCCATTTTTCTCTTGTATTTACACTTACTCAACAAATTTATAGCTTGTTGTACAAGTTAGTAGCACCATGACATTTAAGATATGCTTTTATTATTGTATGTATGTTGTCAGAGATGGCTGGGGTGGCGACCCAGCCGGGACACCAAGGAGGACCGGAGGAGGGCTTGCGCCTTCCCCAGACCATGTGGGGGCGACCGCCCTGGTACCTTTTTGGGCCACAGGTACAGAGCTTTGAAGCTCCACACCCGGAAGTGCTGGGGGGGAAGAGAAGCAGGGAAACACCGGGAGTGCTTCCGGGGATGCAGCTGGCACTTCCGCCACACTGGGGCATGTCGGTGGAAGATTGCCGGGACACAGCTGGAGCACATCCGGGGGACCATAAAAGGGGCTGCCACCCTTCATTCAGGGCTAGAGTCGGGTGGAAGAGGACAAGGTCTCTGGAGGAGGCAAAGAGGCGGCCTGAAGACAGAAGGTATTGTGTGTTGTGGCCAGGACTTTGGGAACTTGGGGACTGTGAGTACTTTTATAAATATAGAGCACCTTGTGAATAAACGTGTGTGGGGTGATTTAAACGTGTTTGCCTGTCTGTGTCCGGGTTAAGTTCTACAATGTTTAATACTGCAAATTGTCATGTATTCTTAAAATAAAATAGTATATGTATTTATGTCTTTAAGCAAGCCAAAAATGCTCATAAGAAGGAGTCTGATAGATTGTTCCATAATGCCACAACTCCTCAACAGTAAGAAATATTTTTTGAAGATTAATACTAGTAGTCAATTGCAACAAAAGTATTTTTTGTTTATTTAAGTGTTAACAATAAATCTCCTCCCTTGTTGTAATAGTGGTTTTTGTGCAATGCTCCTTTTTTACATTTTTTCTTCATCCGCACCACATTCACTGAGCATATTTTAATAAAACATTTTTACTGGTTTTGATTATTGAACCTAATGGACAATTATTCACCTTTGTTGAATTTAAAAAAAGATTGGTGAATTTTAACAAAGACTATTACTAGTACTAGAATTAACTTGTATCTTTTTTGTGGTTTCTATTCATGTACTTAAAAATTGTTAAATATTATTTTCTACAATAATACATGTATAATGCATACATTTTTCTTTCCATGGACCGGAACTAGAGGAAAGGGAAGGTTAAAATGTGCTATATGGAAGCTTATTTTTTCCCAGCCTTATATACACAATGAAGTCTATGTTCCACCTCCCTCACAACTTTCATGTCTTACATGAAATTATTTAGTTTTGTACTAGTCATTTAAATATTTTTTTTAGATAATGAAGTTGCTTACAAGTGCAGGTTTGTTCATTTACCTCCCCAACAACTGTTATTATTATCTATTTGAGCATCCCTATAAAAAAACATAAGTAAATCAGTGAAGAGTCTTCTTCACAATATTAAACATAGAGAGGATAATGTAGAAAAATATCTGGGAAATTGGATGGTCAAATTGTTTAATATTCCTGACGTTAAACTATGAAGTACTAACATGGTAAATGTTTATATATGAAAATAATAAAGCATAAAATCACTTCATTCTTTTAATAATAAATTGTTATTTAAATAATTGAAGAACCCGGTGCTAAATTATGATGAGTTTAAAGGGGTAGATTTTTTCATCTTAACAAAAAAAAAGTTAAAAATGACATCTTCAGATTACTCTATGAAAAGTCAGGGTCTCTCATGTTTATACTTTCCAGCCAGACAGGCTCTTCCAAGTCTCTCATATCATTTAGTTTAAACACTCATAAATTTCTATTGCTTTCATCTTTTGAATACCTCCTTAAATTTCCTATTACTGTATGTATTTCACACTTTGTTTTATCCTTTTTCTAGATAATAGCATACTGTATGTTATTCTGTTTAATTCATTATCAAAATAAACAAGGAAAAAATATCAAATGTATTGTAGCAGATTTACAGTATAGAACAGCCGAACTCCTTAACAGTGAGCTTCAGGTAGGTTTTATTGGAGAAGAGGAGCATGATGTTGGCAGATTAACCATGGATCTTTATTCTTGTTTTTGTAACTGTGCCTTCACTGAGTGTTTTAAGGGTGAGAGTGCTCTTGTACCTGGTATAGCTCTCTATCAGCATCATTAAGCACAAGACATTTTTATAGTTGTGTTTAGAGTATTGTCTCATAAGTTTCAGCTCAATAGATGTATACATTGAAGTTTATGTAGGTCAGCATTGCTTTCTGTTGTTATTAAATACCTCCACAATTCACAACAATATCCTTATAGATGACTTTCTGCTTCATGTAACTGCTTCAGAGAGCACGTAACCACTTTAGATCATTAAAAGGTTAAAGAAAAACCAGAGCTTTCAATATTTTTCTGTGTAAAATGTATGCATAGTATCCCAATGCCTGGAATATGTAAGGAAATTCTTATTGCACAAAATGAACTAATTGTTGAACAAAGCTTCCTCGGTAAGTTTGTACGGTAGTTAATTCTAATTTCCCATTTTACTGTTTTATGATCACAGTTAGACATTAACTTGATTTCTTACCTATCCTGGCAAGAAATGCCAACTTCAGGATCTGGTATCACATGCTTTAAAACAAACAGATCTGTGGCCTGAGGAACAAGTTACATATTGCTATTTGTGAGATTTTTCATGAACTTAATAGATCAGGAGGAATTGTGTAATTTTTGCTTTTGTCACAGGTTCCCTTTTATACTCCATTGATATCAATATTACATTTAACCAATACATTCTTGTAGCAACAGTTTGGAAATTCAAGTCAGCTATGATTCAGTTTAAGAGTATTAAAGGGAATTTAAAACTTGACTTAATTCAGAGTATGCATTTTGAATGACCATATTGTAAAATTACAAATCAAAATCCACACTTGAAATGTTCTTGAAAGAAGTTCTGAAACTTCAGATACATTTGTGATAGATCTGAGGCACTGAATTATACACCAGGGAAAAAACCATTCCCCCTGTTTGTCAGAAGGCCCTTGTACTATATATAGCTGATGTGAGGAGGACACTGGGCAGTGTCAACCCACATAAAGTTGCGGAAGTTGATAATATACCTGGTCAGGTGTTAAAAGACTGTGCTCTTGAGTTAGAAGATGTTTTTGCAGACATCCTCAACATCTTACTCCAGCTGACTCATACCTACATAGTTTAAGACTGCCACCATCGTTCCTGTGCCAAAGAAAACAACTGTAACCTGTCACAATGACTACTGCCCTGTGGCACTGACCTGTCATAATGAAGTGCTTCAAACGACTAGTCATGTATCACATTAAAGCTAGCCCCCCACCTTCACTGGACCCCTTACAGTTCACTTATTGTGCCAATCAGTCCACAGATGACGCAATCACACTTGCCCTACACAACATCCAATCATACATGGAGAAAAGAACAGCCACGCCAGGATTTTATTTATAGACTTCAGTTTAGCCTTTAATACGATCATCCTACACCAGCTAATAGTGAAACTCTCACTGCTCAGATTGAACACCTCCCTTTATAACTGGGTCTTGGACTTCTTTTCAGAAAGACAACAGATAGTACAGATAGACATTGCGGTCCCTTAAACATTGTGCACAGGGTCCCCTCAGGACTGTGTGCTCAGTCCATTGCTCTTTACTCTGCTAACACATGCCTGTACTGCCAAATGCAGTACAAATCAGATCATTACGTTTGTTAATGATTGTGGTAAGCCAAGTTCAGTGGCTATAAATAATGCAAATACAGAAGCAGCTGCTTGGCTTATCACGGACATTTGGGGCAAAACAAGTGTTAAATACGTAATGTTTTCATTTACCAGTTTTAGTGCTCATTTGCAGATAAACACCGCAGAGGAACAAAGTTATACAAGCAGTTTGAGCACTGGGGTGCTCAAAGGGTTGCCTGGAGGCCTGCATGTGCTCTGAGAGCAAGCCGTGGGGCTCAAACTTGCCGAGGCACATGTCTGAGGCCGTTTTTTGAGCACACTCACAGTTTCGGATGGCCGAGTGTGGAGGCGCACTTCCATAACCACTGGAGAGAGGCCGAAAGTGCAATATTTAAAGTCAGAGAAACAGGTCAGAAGGATAAAGCTCAGTATTAAAGTAGCTAGCAAAGGGAATTCACACGTGTGGCAAAGCACAAAAGTGAAAGCAGGGGAAAGTAAATCAGTACTCACTTAACGGAGGCTGAATGGGTTGCCCACAAGTTACCAAGACAGACTGGTACGTGCGCCCAAGAGCAGGAACATTTAAATAGGGTGGACTGTACCTGACCAGGTGTTGTTGAAAAGTGCACATCCCGACGTGAATGTTTGTTGGAAGTCCACGGGTAACATAAAGGTGGATTGGATGGGGTTCATCTTTTGACCAGGTCTTTGGGCTTTAATGTAGATCTGTGTTACTGAATTGTTTAACTGAGTAGTGGAGATATGTACTGTCCTTTGTGGTTTTTCCATTTCCCTTTTTGCACATTCTCTGGTTTTAAGAAATGCAATTTCATCCCACTGTATTTTAGATACTGGAATCTATACTAATAAAAGGCAAAGCCCTCACTGACTCACTCACTCACTGACTGACTCATCACTAATTCTCCAACTTCCCGTGTGGGTAGAAGGCTGAAATTTGGCAGGCTCATTCCTTACAGCTTACTCACAAAAGTTGGGCAGGTTTCATTTCGAAATTCTACGCATAATGGCCATAACTAGAAGCTATTTTTCTCCATTTACTGTAATGCAGTCCAGCTCGAAAGAGGGGCGGAGTTTCGTGTGACATCATCACGCCTCTCACGTAATCACGCATTACATAGAAAACCAGGAAGAGCTACAAAACGCGCTAAGGAAAACATGCATTATATAATTAAGAAGGCAGCGAAACAATTAGAAGCAAGCGAGTGACATATAAAACCATATTCAGCGGCTCACGTGAACTGAAGCAGCGCGCAGACAAAAAGCAACAGTTCCAAAGAGTGCTGAACAAAAACCGAATTACACTGCTACGCTCAAATAGACAAACCACACGCCGTGGCGCAATTGTAGAGCTTTCGCCTGTAGCGCCGAGGTTCGATTCCCAAGAGGGGATGCACTAAGTATGTACGTGCGCTTCTCGATTCATTTTAACCTTGCATCCCCTTAGTTTGAGACGTATGAAAACACATGCGGTTAACGCAGAAAGACAGATCACCTATTGAAGCTTCATGAATAATGGATACTTTATTCACGATCAATGATTGTTTTGGTAAAGCCATACTCAGTGTATTCATTAGATGAACGGTAAAAAAGTAAGTGCGAGGGGACGGTAACTTACTGAGGCACACAAGCAAAACCACAATAGCACGTGGGCTCGATGTACTGTAGTGCGCGTCAACTCGATCTGACTTGCGCGATCACATTCCAAAAAATATTTCTTTTCAAGTTCTATTTAGTCCATATGTGTCAAACTCAAGGCCCATGGGCCACATCCGGCCCACGAGATCATTTTATATACTGTATTATTGTTATTAATGGCCCGGGGATATGAAGCGCTGGTAACACAATAAACTACAGATCCCATAATCCAGAGCTTCAGCTGCCTTGTCGAACACTTACCACGTTAATCAAGTCTAGCTTATAATGCTACAAGTTATTGCCAAGCTAGCCCACACGATGCCAAAGAGAAAAGGTGATTCTGAACATAGAGCCTTTAAAAACCGATTGGAGGCTGAGTATATGTTTACTGACATTGCTGGTAAACCCGTGTGTCTCATTTGTGGAAAGTGTGTACAAAAACTGGGGTCTCCTGCCCAGCAAAAGTCGAGCAGCAGGCGCGCGCATAGCTGTGCCGGCCTTTGAGACGCTGACTGCGCTTCTGCCTTAAGTCAAAGTGAGCACTTTTAATTTTTTATCCTCCCCCTGAGCTATAGCCCAGACAAGTACAAACACGGGACCCCTTTTCTACACCACGGCAAAATAATATTAAGGCGATTCCCACTTTCTTTTGCATGTATACGATTATGAGGTCCTCAGCTCGGATTATGAAGACACGCACACGAGTGGAGGACTGACAGTGCCATCACAGCCGATTAATGGCAGGGACGTCTCACCAGTCTACACAAGACCCACCGCGACTGTCCCCAAAAGGCGATCATAACGTCACCGAACACATCTCTCTATACTATATAAAAGAAAAAGGCAACTTTCCTTTCTTTACACCTTTTTTCCTTTTATCCCAAACCAAACCCTTTCTCTCTTAACACTGCAGAGGACACAAAACAAATTTTCTTTAATTGCTGGTAATACCGGTAAGGCACATTACCAGAGGCAGAAATTTGAATGTTCACATAGAAAATATAATTTCTATACCACAGCCGTCGTGTAGCACCTTTCAAAAGGGATCTACTACCGAGAGATGATCCATATACATTTTAGCTGCTGTTAGTACTACTTACCTGTTGTGTTACACAGTCTTTAAAATGTAGTTTACCGGCAACCATTCCAGTAGTGCTTAATGTAGCTTTACTTCTTAAAACGTTAATGTTTTACTGTTTAATAACTTATAGACTATATTTTATTATTTTTCCCTTGCACTTAGTGACCAAAGCTATACACACACATATAGAAACATACATATATATACACATATATATATACCTGTGTGCATGTTTGTATGTATGTGTATATATATATACACACACACACACACACACACGCATACATACATACACACACACACACATATATCTAATTTGTGTGTATTTATGTATGTATGTGTGTGTATATATGATGTAGATAGATATGTATATATATGTGTATATGTAGATATCTACTGTATATACATATGTATATATGTATATAGATATGAAGATATGTATGCTGCGAAGCGCGGGTATTTTGCTATATATATATATATCACAGCGACACTCATAACAGTGACAAAACAATTACATTGACAATCATGTTACGTTATTTTCAAAATGTTTCCTTTTGTTTCTCTTTCCTTCTTTAACACACTACTTCTCCGCTGCCAAGCGCGGGTATTTTGATATATATATATATATATATATATATAGAGAGAGAGAGAGAGAGAGAGAGAGAGAGAGAGAGATATGGGAACAACACTCATATCAATGACAAAACAATTACATTAACAATCATGTTACGTTATTTTTTAAATTTTTCCTTTTCTTTTTCATACCTTCTTTAACACACTACTTCTCCGCTGCAAACTTGATTTTTTTAAAGAATACCTGAAACTGAACTTGAGACAACAGATATAATGTGGTTATGTATGAAAGCTAATTTGTTTGGGCATAACTGAAATTTTCATACTGATTACTTCATATATTCAGTAACATACTTTTTCCTGAAATTAATTTTCAATTAAGGTTTATCCAAGCCTAATATGTTTGTTTACACATAACTGCAGAAAAGACAAGACAAGATAATTTGCATATAAACAATTTCCTCAATAGCAAATTTTACAAAGTTTTAAATTCACCAGTAACTTCTGTCTTAATTTTGTATACTTATTACATCTTTTAATTCAAACAGAGGAAAAAATAGCAGGAATAAATGTGAAGAAAGAGCCAATGTACAGTCGCTATTAAAAGACTATATTGTTTTTAAAAAGTACCAGTGTTGCTTTTGGTGCTGTTTGACATGTAATATATTTTATGCACCTACAATTCTACATCTATGTTTATTCAACTTCATTAGCAAATAATACATTAATAGTTTTCTACAGATTTTCTGAGTTGGCATATGTGTCATATGTCAAGGCATGGAATATTCAGTTGATTCTGTTTTAATTGTGAACTAAACAGTTAAAAGTTTGAAAGAGTTTATTTCTCTTTTTAGAAAACGAGTAGAATAAAAATGTTTAACATATGTTAAATATGCATATGTATAAATTTGCAAATACACATCTTAATATTGTACAATAAATATACAACTTATTACTTAATCAGGTGTCATGCATGTGTCTTTGAGGACTACCTTGCAGGCTGTCATCAGGTATGTGGTACCACTCCGAGGTAGGGGGGGTGCTGTCACTAGCTGCCTTGTGTTTTCTCTCCGCAGTCCTAGGAAGACAGTCAAGGAGACTGACTGAGCGACACATCCCCATCACTCCCATTAGCCCCAGCACCTCTTCCAGAGTGAAGCATATAAAAAAAACACTTCTTGGGAAGGTAGCATATCCCTTGCGACCTGATTTAACAACAGGACTAGGCTTCCAATCAGACCTGCTGATATATGAACCATTGATTATTCACTTATTTTGTGTTCTTGCATCCCATACACCTGTTTATTTTGTTTAAAACTCCAATAACATTTGTGTTATCTTATAATTAAATGGGATTTCCGGGTTGGCACCCCAACTATATTTCAGTCTCCATTCCAAACATGTCTTTAGTTTACTGTCAAACTTTCAATTTAAGGCCATTTTATAAAAACTTAAAATTAATTTTGGTTGGTTTTAACAAGCAGTTTACCATACTGGTTAGTATGTGTTATTGTTGATGATGTTCCCTACCAAACAATGCACTCTTTAGTAATGTTTTAACAGTACAAGCACAATCATTATGGAGTACTCAATACTTGGATGCCAGTTAATAATAACTCATTGGACTTTTGAACACAACATACATATTTATCTTTTAAATGTGTTTCAAGCTGAATTGCATCTTGGACTGTTTAGAGATACTGAACAGATATATCAAGTTGATTGCCTGTCTCCCAAGGCTCCATAAATACATCATCTGAATTATTTTTTTTTTGTTAAACTCTCTTTCAAGTGTTGTGTATTCATGTTAGATGGACTTATTAGGTGATATAGTGGACAAGCCACCAAGCCATATTTGTCCAGCTTTCAGTTGTGTTCAGTTCTAATTCCGTATTTATTGCAGCCTTTTCTGAACATTTACAATCTTTGATTAATTGCTGAGTAGTAAACATATTATAGATATCTTTAGTGTAAATTACTGCAGAGTAAATTATTGCCTTCTTCAAGTAATAATAATGATAATAACTTTATTTGTACAGCAACTTACCATATATCAAGGTGCTTTCCACAGATTAGTATACCATTATCCTCCATTTCATAAAATTTGCTGGAGATGAAATGGTGGGACCATGTATAAAAAGTTTTTTAATTTCAACATAATGTGACCAAAATGTTTGCAAATACCTGTAAATTAAAGTATGCAATGTGCACTTTAATCATGCCTGAACTATATCTCTCTTCTGGCCAGGGAACACTTTGGTATTACCCCAGAGGTGTTGAAGGAGGTAGTAGGAAAAAGGATGTCTGGGCATCATTGCTTAGACTGTAGGCCCTGACCCAGATAAGCAGTACAAAATGGATGGAAATTAACATTTTTTAGATATTGAATGAATCTTAAATGTATTTCCAGATATCCTAAAATGTATTTTGCGATATCTCTAAATGTTACTTTGCCTAGTTGTCTTCCTAAATCTATGTGTTAGCTGCACTAGCCACCATTCAATGTATATACTGCCTCTGGAACTGTGATATCAGGATTTGGATGCTTAACCAGGAGATTGCTTTCACAATTAATTTAGGAGCTTTTAAACTCCTGAAAAATCAGTATAAACAAACTAAAAATCATTTGCAATTATTCCAAGTCACTCTTAAGATTTTCAATGTAGTTTGCACTCTGAGGTCAACCAGCTGCCCCTCAGCAAATAATGGTACCTATAAAAGTTCTAATAGCTTACAAATAGGTCGATGAATATGATCCATGCTGTGTAGTAGCCATCAGGTATTGAACCAGGGTATGATATATATCTTATAACTTCAAGTATATTTTTTTAAAAAGTTAGTCTAACTCAAAATGCTTGCATTCTTACACTAGATGCTCTCATTGCTTTCAAACTGGTAAATAATGTATCTCCTCATCCACCTCACTTTTTTCTAGCTGGGACAGTCTAAATAAAATGTCTTTTTTAGGGGTCTTATCATTTTGCTGGCTTCTCCTGCCTCTTTTCACATAAACATATCTCATATCACTTGTGCAGCTTAAAATTATGTTCTTTGCTCCATGCAGAGTCTAACTTTGAATACAGTACTTAAACTACAGTAATCCCTTGCTACTTCACGGTTCACTTTTCGCGGATTCACGACTTCGCAGGTTTTTAAATATAGTAATAGTATTTCCTAGTCTAAGAACAACAAAACAAGTTCGGTGACTAAGTGCGTTGTAACACGGACTGTGATTGGTACATGGGAGGGAGACGACAAATCACAGCTTCCCGCTTTCTAATTGGGCCTGTGATTGGTGCTTTGACTGATGCCGAGATCCCACAGCACCTCCCCTTGTCTCTCTGTTGCGGCCATTTTGCTTCAAGCTTTCTCGCCGAGCGATTTACTTTACACTGTACTGTGTGTGATTTTTTTAGTAGTTTCTTTGTGTTGAACTTCGCTTCAATTTTCACCCCCTGCAATAGCTCCCAAACATGCTCCTTCTTCCAAGGCTGGTGCTGAGCCTAAACGCCAATGAAGAATGATGACGATCGCTGAGAAGGTGAAACTTCTGGATATGTTGAAGGAAGGAGAGCGTTCGGCTGTGGCTGCAGACTGGCTAAGGATCTGCAAGAGCGGTCACAGGAATGGGACGACGATATGGTTCGATCGGTCCAATTTTGCAACAAGGTCGACGACATCATGACCGCCTACAAGTTGCTCTTCGACCGGAAAAATAAGCAGCGGCAGCAACTGCCGATCACAATGTTTTTGCAGCCTCACAAAAAAGAGCCAGTTCCTACTACTACTACAGATACACCTTCGGAAACCGTGGAAGAGGTGCCCCAGGAAATGGCACCACCGTCTGAAGAGACGTAAAATACACTCATCGGCTGCGCAGTAA
This sequence comes from Polypterus senegalus, assembly GCF_016835505.1. Lineage (NCBI taxonomy): Eukaryota > Metazoa > Chordata > Cladistia > Polypteriformes > Polypteridae > Polypterus > Polypterus senegalus. Next base: position 93,733,917 of record NC_053162.1, read on the forward strand.
AAGTCATCATCACCTTCATCGTCATCATTTTTACTGCACAGCATATTCATCACCATCATCACGTCATATATAGTGTGACAGGCGCCTGGCGTCCATGCCAAGCCGGGATGCCCCTGCACACTGTATTCAGGGGAAGCAGCCCTGGACAGTGCAATACTTCCGTCTGGATGCTAGATGGCCGCCCCCCTGGGCTGGTGTAGTGCCTCAGTTTCCCACAGGGCTCCCTGGGAATTGGAGTTGGGGGCAGCCCTGTTGGGTTCCGCAGGTACCACCAGGGGTGCTGTGTTTGGGACTCCTGAGCCCGTGTGGGCAACAGCTTCATCACACCTGGAAGTGACGCCGGATCTTGGTGATCAAACACCTGGAGTACTTCCAGGTGACCTATAAAAGGGAACCAGCAACCACCACTCATCGGCCAGAGTCGGGTGGAGGAGGACAAGGTTGTGAGCGAGGAGTGGTAGTGCCAGGGAAGAGAAGAGTGTTTGTGCTTTTGCTATACTGCTGTTTGGGACTGTGTTGTGGCTGGGGGGAGTACGGGGAAGACGTGCCCTCCAGCTGAAGAATAATAAAAATCCTTTTATTTTACACGTGCCTCCCGTGTCCAATCTGTGTCGGGTCAGGCGCTATATAGTACCTTTCACATCTGGCGTAGCCGGCAGGATTCTGGTCCATCTGTTTGGGCTGGAACCTGCAGTAAAATTGGATAAGGACCTGACACAGTAGCAGAAAGCACGTGCACAGCACAGCTGTGCAGAAGGCGCAAAGGAAGCCACGGTTTTTCCCCTGAAGCCTCAAGGGACGCTGCGCCGATGGGGAAGAAACGGTCCGGAAGGACATAAAAGTCAACCGTCTGCCGCCGCCATGGTGGCCAGCACCACAAGTTGCAGCAGGAGATAGGTAGCGATTTACCAGAATGTTACTCTGCCTTTTCGTCTACCTGCCTCCTAGACGCTGAGGGGCGAGAGACCCATTGGTGGCTGGAGGATGGGCTTCCATGGCGGGTCGGCGGAGTGAGCCCCAGGGAGAGCGAGGTCGACCTGAGTACCTTCTTCAGCCTTGGAGATCCTGCGGGGGACGGAGGCCCGGACGATCTCCCCAGCACAGTGGCTCCAGAGGAGGAGCAGAAAAGCCTTCCCTTGGCTGGTAACGGGCTGGGAGACGCATGTCGATTCCCCGTTGAGACACGCGTCAAGACGGGGACGGCGAATCTCCACTCCGAACCCGAGAGACACCCGGAGGAGCCCCTGGGCGGAACGCCGGACGGGGGTGGCTCACGGAGAAACTGACTTGTGTCAGGCTGCACGGGGTGTGGAGGCTATTGTCCTACCCCTGCACTCTCTTTTTCAGGTGTTCCAGTCCCTGCCAGAGGCGAAGGAAGGGCTAGAGAAGAAGCTTGGCACGCCGATTGGAGATATCCTGCAGTGGGTGAAGTGGCGAGGGGCTGATTCTTCCGGCCCGACCAAAGCAGAATTACAGGTAAGCGAGGCCTGTTCTGTGGAAGAAGGAGGGGGGCGGAGGGCTGCGGGGCTGTGATTAGTACTGCTTGCCAGGCAACTCAGCCTCCTACAAGAAACACGGCCACGAAGACTTATATGGAGGAGGTGAGTGAGGGGAGGCAGCTGAATGACAACAGTTGTCAAACAACCCTCACACCGCCACCGACGTCAGTCTGAAGGTTGGCCAAAGGGGTGCAGGCGGTACGGGGTCCTCGTTTCTCCCATAAGGGGTCTCAGACCGTCAGGGCACCCCAGAGGAAGAGGAGAACTCGTGACTCCTAACAGTGTGTTTGCTCAAAGGCAGTGAAGGGCTGCGTTGCGAAGGGGCGGAGACACAGAGAGCGCTCTGCTGAGCTGCTGTCGAGGCAGGAATTCCCATCCTGCTTCCACACCCGCAGGGTTTGGAGTAAGGGGGAGCGGCGATGCTACGAACGCGGCCGCTGTGGACACGGTTGGAGTACGCGAGTATGGAGTACGGTACGTGTAAGTGTACTTAGCTATACAGTAACTGTAAACTTATCTACCGATTTCATATTGCTTAACAGTTGTCCCTGTTATTAATAGAGTAAAGGCTGGGTTGTAAACAGTATAGGGAGGGTTTAAAAACGTTCAAATACACGTTAAATAATTAAATAAATATGGTGTCCCTAGTTCGCGGAAATTCAGTTTTTACGGCCGGCCTTGGAACCTATCTCCCGTGATAAACGAGGGATTACTGTACATGATAAATACTCACCCGTGCATGTAAATATAGAATATATACGGTATATACTTGAGTTTAAGTTCTCCTGTGTACAAGTTGGGACTTGATTTTACTGTATAATTTCTGGTATTTTATAATGTCGGTCGTATAAGTTGAATGCGAGAGAGAGAGTAACCATGGAGCACACTGCCTTTTTTTCAATGTGTTGTGTCTATGTGACCACACGGTAATACCCAAACTATTCCAAAGCGATGTTTGCACTGTTTTGTGTTTTTTGTACTCACTCATACACCTTTATCGTAAGAGCATCCCTTATCTATAATGGAGTGTTCCATCAGAAGAAAATATGAAGCTGGTTTCAAATTAAAAGTCGTTGAAGTGGTGAAAGAAATTGGTAACTGCAAGAAAATTCAATGTGTCTGAGAAACCGGTGTGAGATTGGAGGAAGCAAGATTTTAAGAATTTAAGGGTTGCATTTTTAAATGGGTATATAAGTCAGGGTCTGATTTTACGATTTATTTTTTGGGCTTCAAGACCCGACTTATATGCAAGTATATATGGTAGATATATTTAAATAAAGCTTAATATAGCATAAATTTATAGCCCTTTAAAGCAGAAATTACAATGATGTTTTGATTACTGCATATAGAATGTTTGTACCTCATGTTAAGGAGGATAATCCAATACTGTGGGATTTTGTTGTTTCTGGAATGGAGGACCCCACGGTTTTCGAGTGCAGGCAACACAGACTCAAAGGATTGAAGGGACAGAGAATACAACATGCATTAGGCTCTCAAATTGTCTTCAGACCAACAAGTTATGATGCCACTTCTGGTTCCTGTCCAGATGACATAATTTCCCCTGTCTAACTTTAAAAATCTTCATATTCCTTCTGCCAGTCAGTTGTGTTTTGGACTTGTGTTTGTACAAATGTATCATTTACCTTTTTCCCTATTTTTCAGCAAAACTTCAAGTATAAAGGGAGGCTGCCTCAAACCTTTTTGCTGTGTCAAGGTGTGTTATTTTCAAACTGGTGTAGTCAGCAAGATGAAGGAGCCGGACCTGAGAAAAGCCTTGACACCCAATACAGTTGAACTCCAACCCTTATGGCCCTAGGTGGGAGAGTACCGTACCCGAGTAGCCGGGTCTGAAGCGTCTGTTGTGGGTCAGGGAAACCGAGTGCAAGCTCCCACCCAGTGGTCAAAATAAAAACTAGTCCACTGGGACTGTGCAGTTTGGCAACAAAATAGGGCCAGACCCGGAGGGCAACATGCACAGGGCTTATTGTGGTCTCCCAAGAGAAAAGATCACTCACCTAAACCCCACAAAGACAGAGCCCCTTGCAAAAGGTGGGGGAGCCTCAGGGCAGCAGGCGAAGGAAAATATTCGAGTGGGAGTTTGATCTTGGCTAAGGCAAGAATTAAACGGCAAATAATAGAGCAAGTTTCCTGCGCTCTGTTAATAAATGCTTTACCCGATAATCTTACCCAACCTGTAAAAAACTATGATCAACCTCATCAGGGTCATAGAAGGGCTCCTCCTACTCTGGGGACACAGAACAGCCTCGGTATGAATCCAGAGTGAAAGCCTCTGGGCTGCTGTTGTGATGTGAGATTTTGCATATAACTTTATAAATATTTTGTATGTCTTTATTTGTAATTTAGGCAAAGCAATGTAATTTAGTGTTACTTTAGTGAGAAGAATTCATGTCCCCCCACCCCCTTTACGACTGAGTCTCTTTGAATTTTACGACAGAGATGGGGGAAGTGTTTCTCTGCTAGAGTCTTTCAACCCCCACAAAAAACCAGGTTGCCAAACTGGCAAACTTTAGCTCAACAAATGGTTTTGGGGGGATAGCAGGTGTTAAGATGTTCTATTTCCCCATTGGTCTGAGGTATGGCTGTTTGGAATTAGCTTGTCTCAGAGGCCTTTAAGTACTATGACGTCCTATTGGCTCTAGGGGTTGGACAGAACATCTATAAATTTACTTGCTTAACCTCACACTGTCTCTCTCTTACTAACCTCTGATGATGAAGAAGTATCTCTCTTACTAACCTCTGATAATGAAGAAGTATCTGTCTTACTAACATCTGATTAAGAAGACAACACAATGAAGAGCACAGTTCGGCAGCCATATTGAACAGACATGTGGCTGAAAGCTGAGCACCAATGATGCCTTAACTAGAGACATTTTAAGTAACAAACAAGTCTGTGTGCTGCCTGAACTACACATCACCATTTAATCAGGTTGCATGGTTGTCAATATTCAAATGTACTTTGCATATTGTTATTATTTATGAATATTATCAATAATACATTATTTTATGTGTAACTTAACTCCTGCTTGTCTTTTTACTATACCTAATTGCCTGGTGTTATAGCTATAGAAGGGAAAGTGGGAAGAAGTTATATACTATAATATCTTATAAACAGTGATAAGTTTGTGAAAGCAGGCATTCTGACAAAGGCTACATATTAATAATACAATAGGGGAAAGTAGAGCAATATATTACTCTACCAAGATAAAACAGCTACAATGGCAATTTCTTTCCCAGCAACAAGGAGGGTCGGGTACTGTACTCTGGTTAATCCCCTGTTGTTTCCTCTCAGAGGAGTGGTGACATTGAATGGACATAGGGTGTCGACACTTATGGATTCTGGCAACAACATTTCCAATGCCTTAAAAACAAGACCAGTCTGATGTGCATACACGGAGATGTCCGTCAGTTCAGGTCCACCTCCTGCTACATTGGTTTTAAGGGGATTCTGAAAAACGTGATGGTAGCGGTTTTAAAAACCCCTCTGTTTCTAATGATACCAGGGCGAGATTGGTCTGATAATAAAAGAAGTTTAATACTAATCACTCCTTAACGTAATTTGAGCCTAGTGATGGACGGTGAAGATGCATCCCCAGCTGAATGCACATGGTGCACACAGCCAGCAGAGAGGGGAAGTTTGCACTCTTGTAGTGATGTGGCGATTCCCTTGACATTGGGTGCTGAAATGTCATCAGGTGCTGCAATGGCCTGGGACAAAACCCCACCCCTTGAGGTCGACTCTGACCCTTTCTCATTCAAAAGGGAACAATGGAATGGTGATTCCCTTAGATTTGCACAAAATGCAGTAGTTCTGGTGAATGGCCATTGCACACAACATCCCATGCCACAGGGTCCTCACTTTGTATTTAATAATGATGGAGCACGAGGGGTGGTACGGTCACTGCTGTTAGTTCTACATACATACTGGTGGCAGGGCTGTGAACTGGCACACACCCACTTGAACGGATTAAGCTCATTTAATATTGGCTGGGAATCAATTAGGATGTCTACCCTTTTTGCTTGTCCTGCCCAGAATGTCAACAACAGCAGATTCCCCTTATTGACCCGCCTTTGCATATACTGGGGTCGACTTAATAGGACCCCTAGAACCCTCGGCTAAAGGACATAAATGTATATTATTCTTAGTCGATTATGCTACCTGATATCCTGAAGCTGTTCCATTGCGCTTGGCTACATCCAAAGCCATCACACGGGAATTAGTAGGAGTCTTTGTGTGAGTTGGCATCCCTAAAGAAGTCCCAACGGACCAGGGGATGCCTTTTACTTTGGAGATGTTCATGGGAACTTTGGCCAAGTTACTTAAGATAAAGCATTTAAAGACTGGTGTATCATCCGAAACCAATGGTCTAGTAGAGCGGTTTAATCAGACCCTCAAACATGGAAGGAACTGTGAATAGCTCCTCCTACTCATTCTTTTTGCATATCAGGATTTCCAATAAGCCCCTACAGGGTTCTATCCGTTTGGATTATTGTATTGACGGCAACCCTGAGGCATATTGAACATTTTAATCGAAGGCTGGGAGGAGGATACCCTCCCCTCCACAAATATATTACAGTATATCACACAGTTGCATGAAAGATTCGCGAAGATTTGACTCATTCTAAAAGCCCACATGGAGAAAGTGCAAGCAGCTCAGGTCTGCTGTTATGATTGTGGCATGTCTCTGCGGGAGTTCCGCCCAGGAGATCAGGTCATGGTTCTCGTTCCTATCTCCCACTCTAAATTACTGGCACATTAGCAATGCCCGTACGAAGTTAAGGAGAGCAAGGGGCTCATCGATTATTTGGTGAAACAACCAAATCGCTGACCATGAGAACGTGTATATTATGTGAACCTGCTGGAAGAATAGGGACCCAGACAGCCCCATTCATGCTTTGCTCATAAAATAGACCTTAACTTCAGCCTTAATTTTGACCACCCAACAGTGATGGGAGCTGGAAACAGTTATCCTGTCTGTCCCAGAAGTAGTGAGCAAGAAAGCCGGAAGGACCTCCCTGATTACGAATGACATTATGACAGAGCCTGGGGTGATGATCCAAGAATGATCATATTGACGAAAAAGAGCAGAAGTGGAATGGGAGATCAAGTGTATGCTGGACCTATGTGTGATAGAGGAGAGTCATAGTCCCTGGTCCTATTGTCTTGGTCGCAATGCCTGACTGGAGTTGGGGGTTTTGCAATGACTTACGGTGGCTTAAAACTAAGTCTATCAATTAGACACCTATCTATTGCCACGAGTGGATTAACTCCACGAGTGGCTAGACAGGCTAAATTCTTGACCACTCCTGACATGAAGAAACGGTACTGGCAGGTACCTTTAATGGACTCTGCAAAGGCTAAAACTGCGTATCTGTCATCTTTGATTGATCTCTGACTGTAAACTGACTTAATATACAAAAGTGTGGATCTGCCCAGAATCTTGATCCTACATTCCAACCATTTTCCCTGTGTATGACAAATAAACAACTGTCAGATTATACAGGAATGCTTATAAAATTAGCAAGAAAACCAAAAAAATAAGCAGAGAGAATTGTTCAGACAGTCTTCGTATAATCTTATACCATTCATATATTTAGTAAATAAGTCTAAAGAAACTCAATCACAGAATTATATTAAATCCTCAGACTGTAACAAGAAAATCAATTATAGAAAATAATGAGAAACCCAGAAAGATATAATTTAATTACCAATAAATGCTGATCAGAGTATCTGTATATGTATAAATCAACAATTGTCTGCTGAAACCCACAGAATGTTTATCACAGGACCAACCTATCCATGAAAACCTACAGCCAGAAAGTTAATGTCAGTCAGTCATTTTTTAACCTGTTTAATCTTGAACAGGGTCACGGGGGTCTGCGGAGCCTATCCCAGCCAGCATGTTTCACACCTTTTTCTTAAACTAGCTACTGGCACACAAAATAATTTGTTGAATACTTGGATATATTAAGTCAGTGGACAAAATATTTTCCTAAGCTGTTTAGTTTTTCACATTGGTTGGGTAAATAGCCATCAGTCTTAATTAAAAAGTATTATCATTTTCATTTGAATAGAGTTGCTCATGAAAAGAAACTAAAATGGTTTTGTTGGAGGGTTTTTTCTGTTTCTATAAAATCTCTTAAATGCAAACCAAAGCTTGAAAGTGTCTGCATATTTTACTGAAATTGATAGCTCTTTTTTAAAGACAAAAATAAACTATTAAATACATTTTTCTAAATTTTGTAGTTTTTTGCTTGTAAAAAATGAAAAGACAATCATCTGGCAATCCAAAAATGATGGAGCTGGAAATCACAATGAGAGCAAAACTTTTAATTATATAAAATGACAAAATCAAAATATCTAATAAGTAAAATGCAGCAAAATTGAATGTCACGGAGATAAAGCCTTATGTACTTGTAGTATTTAATGCTTAAAGACTGGTGGTTTAGATTTGATCATTCTTGCCAACTATGCAATAGTATTACTTTAATCTTCAAGGACATTTCCAGTGCTTTTTTCAAAGCACTCAGAAAAACAATAAAAAGTTTGCTGATTATAGGAATACTCAACCCAGAAATTGTATCCTTTTTTGTATGTTACTTACCTCATTGAGTTTTTATTGGTGGCTTAGAACAAAATGTAATCCAATTTTGTGAAGAAAGTACATAACAAAGATTAAAACTAAACAGGACCTAATAGTGACATAGGCTGGATAACAGCAAACAGTCAGCAAAAGATAAAAAAGGAACACAAATTCTCAAAGAATTGTAACTTGTGCTCCATAATGCACATGCCCTTTGTAATGGCATCATTTCCAGGTTCTCAAAATTGCACAGCTAATGAGTCGGCAAGGTGGGATTCAGAATGAGTCAAACGCATAACAAAAGAAAATCTACAATCTAATAAACTTTGTTTTAAAAAGTTTTAAAAGAAGTTACTACACATGCAAAATAAAAGGCTGAGAAAAAGGAAACATGAATCTTCACTATTTCATTACTATCCTAGCTTTCTCATGTCAAACGTCAGTTATATTCTATACTTAAATTTACATTACTTTTCTATGGCAAACTTACTGTTCATAGGCTTTAGTATTATTTGAAACTGCCCTAAATGCCTTGCCAACTGTAAGGCCGATAGATCATAGACTGAAGTAGTCTCCACTCAGAATGACAGGAAAAAAATAGAATACTTCATCTATGAATTAGCTTTTGGTGCTTAGAACCTTGCATTATCTATTTAGTAATACATAAACAAACATTTTAACATAACTAGGCAAATACTTATATGAAGTTAATAAAACCTACAGTAAATACCAAATGGCTCTTACATGAATTATCCATTCATATTGTCAAAAGGTGCAAAATGCATGCTAAAAGTACTAATATATTAAGTGCTAAAATAATGGGATAAATCAATAAACATTTCATATTTGATATTTCTTGCTTCATGTGTACCATCCACTTATTTCCAATGCCTTTCCTCAATACTTTTGTGTGTCTGAACCACTCTTTCTGAGTGCTGCCTCTCTGAAGTGCATTCCTACAAAGTCTGTTCCTCAGCCTCTTTTGTTTTGTAAAGCTCATCTCCTACCTGCTTTTTGACTACCACCAATGGTCGACAGCCTGCATTGCCCTCTGTGAAAACATACATGTTCTTGTGAATACTGTACAATGTGCCTTCTATGCCATGACTCTTGCACATGTGTCCCAACCTCTTTTGCCTCTGGCCCTTCCTCTTTCGATTGACAACGAATCAGACCAAAGCCAAGCTGACCTATCACATGCAGACAGCAGCATTTTATTATATAGTAGGTACTTCATTTCAGAAAACTCAGTGTACAAGATAAACAGGACAGATACACCCATAAATACATTGGTTTTGAATTTAAGACTCGCCTCTCCCCTTCATTCATTGGTCAAGAATCCTGTCTTCAATTTCAAAGCACATAATTATGTGAATGCTTCTTCATTGTTTATTTCATATTCTGAGTTTCTCAGAAGTATTTATTAATAATATGTTAGCAAAAATGCAAGCATTTTGCACATTTTGAGCAGACAAATGGATAACAGACATGTGGTTATACAACACAAGTTACATGAGAATTTATTTTCTTTTTCATATTGACAATTTTCTCATAATTTTCCACTGTCATGCGTTGGTCCCTTTTGGGGAAGTTGTACATTTTCTTCATTAAAACATGAGATTATTTCTCTGCCAATACTACAAACTACATGGGGTATGTAACATATAACAAATATAATATTTGGGTAGAGTTTTCCTCAAATGTTGCCTGAAACTGAAAACAGCAGCTCTACTTCATCTATACTACATGTTTCACTCATAATGTTATGTACACGTAGCACAGCATATCCTCCCAATGTCTGCATGGGTTTGTCTCCCACATTCCCAAACACATAGCAGTCTGTGGGTGTGTGGGTGTGTCTGTAAGCAGATATATTTGACCCTGAATTGGATCAAGTGGGTTTGAGAATGAGATGCGATTACTGTAAACTGAAAGTTACTTTAATTATTGAGCAATATATTCACTTTAATAAACTTTCAATATTTGAATAATAAACCACATATACTGTTGTACTTTTTGTTATTTCAGTTATAAAATTATAATATTACAGTAACTGGTCTGCTATTTGCTTTATTATTTTTAATGAACAGTCAAAAACAATAACTAAAAATCACAAGGGAGAATTAGAGGCTGGTGCATTATGTGTGTGCTTATGTATGTTTTACTTAAATCATGCCACTGAAGTGGGTTAAGTGCAACTGAAACAGATGCCTAACAGAAAAATAAGCAGCCTTATTTTGCTGTATTTTTAAAATGGGCAATGTTATATTTGTAGACTGTTGTGATGAGTGCAAATATTTTCAATTTTCTTGTAGATAAACATTTCAAGGAACCTTCTTCTGACTCCACATATGTTTCACACTGTGCTGTGTGCATGCATAATCAGTAATTCAAAGGTCTCTCAGTTGATTAGAGGGTGCAAATAATTTTTCAAAGAGCTCTTCAAATAAACTTCCTACCACTTGCTTTGCAAAGACATGACTGGTGTATCTTTTCATGAAAATGTAATAGTGCATAAAAAAAATGATTTAGAAAAAAAAATGACAACTGTTCTGAAGTGAAAGCAGGCAAATAACATGCTTAAATATTTGCATTTGAGAGGCTCTGAAATATAAGTATAACCAATTCTGCATAAATGCAATATAATTATATTATTAAATGTTGTAAATACAGTGCCAAGCTTTTTTACTAAATGAAAATTTAGTCTTCACTTGTCTTCAGTTGTAATGAAGGAAGTGCATGAGTGCTCTATCAGCAGCCACTGCTTTCTTTTCTGGCTGCACAGATCAGTCCATCTTTTCTCTGTTTACCTTTATTTTGTGGATCTAAGATTTTGGGTTGCCAGCCAAACTGTAGACTGTAAGGAGACTCCTCTTAAGGACATACAAGTGTAAATAGTTAGGTCATGGAACAATCATTTATCTCTGGGTCAGTAGCCTATGGGCTTTGGGAGAAATAAGAAGTGTTGCTTGTCCTATCTGAGACACCATCCCTCAAGCTTTTCACCTTAGATTAACCTCTGTAGATAACCAGATAGTCACACCCATGACTCAATATGCAAAGCAGAATGTTCATGGAAGTACTTTATCTCTGAGGCATGTAGTGAATAGTGTTAGTGATGAAAAACAGATCAAGCCAAATTAAATTAATCAAGGAGCTCGTTCAAGTTTATCTCACTTAGTTACTTGACATTTGTCAAACTCTTGTGATGGAGTGTTGTGCGAGACTGGAATTGCAACAGACTTGGGATACTCCAGCCACCATAAAAAAACCTAAAACTATTCCAATGTGGTGCCGAGGTGTCACCTGCTGCACAGGAGACATTGTGGGCAGATCTAGGAGTGGGATAACTGTCAATCTATTTAGCTGTACTTGCAGAGCACTGGAGGTCTATGGCAAGACTCTATCAATGAACTGAGCACAATGTCACTGTGGAGATTACAGGAGGTTATCCAGAATCAGCGTGATCATCAGAGGATGGGGAGGTTGTCCGTGGCGCACCTGCAATGCCACCATGGTGAATCAGATGTGTTTGGCAGCTGTCTCCCAGCACAGCATTAGGTGACCTGGGATACCATTTATAAAGGTTAAGGGGTGAATGCTCCAGACACCGAGGGGCTCTGTTTATGTGACTCTTGTGGTGATTTCCCCAGACAGTCCATTTTTTGTACACCGAAGGGCACTGCTTTTTGTTATCAAAGGGACGCATGCCCTGGACACCAAGGGAGACCTCCAACCCACGAAGTCCCCCCAAATTTGAAGTCTAGTAACACTGACTGTTGCATTATGGACAATAAAGGGAACAGACCCGAGGGATCCATATGGGTTTTGACTGGCACTGACAGAAGAAGTATACCTTACAGAAAAAGATGGAACGTTTTGCTGCATTGATGCTGGCATAAAGAAAAAAGATGTTGCCATCGAGTTTCACACTCCAAAGTCAGATTTATCCACAATATGTGCAGAAACTCCATGCTATATGCAAATTCTATTATAATAAAATCCCTATTATAGCGAACTGTTTTTTGCAGTCGTGAGCTCTTTGTTCTAATGGAATTTGATCTGTATGTACTTTGTAAAATATATTGTTAAAAGGCCTGCTATTTAGAAGTAGTATACATTATTTAGTCTATTTTTGTTCTTCCATCACCTTCAATCTTTAACATCATAAAAAAATTAAGAGCTGAAAGAATAATAATTCATTAGTAGTATGTTAAGCTTTTATGCAATTGCTCTTTTTTATTTTGTGGAGGTCTTAAAAATTGTTCATAAAACATTTTACTATTCAAAACCCTGTTGAGACATGTTCCTGAATTATTCCAAACACAATATGAAATCATAGTGAGGAAGATGACAACCATAGACTTTGTTGGTTTCGAGTGTCTCATCTTTATTTAATTGCAAGTTTTTAGTAATTGCTAGGAATTTCATAAACACAACCAGATACTATAAAGCATTATGCTAGATGATAACAATTTTCATTTGTGTAGAACAGTTTAGTTGCAAGTCCACAAAATCAGTGCCTTGTTTATACTGTGATGCCTGTATGAATAACATCATGCCCTGCACCATTTGTGGGCAATTTTACATAAAAGCCACCGACGTTTCACCTTCTGGTATTCAACCAGGTACTCTGAACAAAAGTACACAAGAACAACACTGACAGAATTGTTTTATAATGGACCCAAAAACAAGACATTGTCAGTCTGGGAGAAAGAAAACCTGAAACAAAAAAATCTAGTCTAAAGTGCAACATATTTTTAATTATTTAATTATAAGCTGTGTAAGAACGACAAGAACACAAACACAATGTTTGGGGATCCACCTTATATACTGTGAATCAATTTGAATTGAGTAATCACACAGGACCGAGTACACACATAAGCATTGACTGAACTGAAGTAAAATACAATACAATACAATACAATTTATTTTTGTATAGCCCAAAATCACACAAGAAGTGCCGCAATGGGCTTTAACAGGCCCTGCCTCTTGACAGCCCCTCAGCCTTGACTCTCTAAGAAGACAAAAAAAAAATCCCAAAAAACGCTTGTAGGGAAAAAATGGAAGAAACCTTAGGAAAGAAAGGTTGGGCGTGCAGTGGGTGTCAAAAATACAGTACAATACACAGAGCAGAACAAATCCTCAATACAGTACAAAAATAAAAATTTTAGAAGTACAGAGCAGAATTTAACAGTAGATGATATCACATAATATGATTTGGATTTGTTTTGAGTCCTGGAGACCTCATCCATCAAGCTGCCTCCTCCATTTGGCCATTCCACAGCTGAAATAGCGCTATTCCGATGAAAGGACCCCTTTTTCCCATGATTCCTGCAATCCTCCATCAGGGATGACTTTACCTTAGGCAGGCAAAACAACTTGGCAGGTGGGCCGTTGCACCAAGTGCCACATTTGAGTACCGAGAAGAGAAACAGAATAGGTGAGGGTTAGTATCCAATTAGAACTATCATGTTACTTATGTTTTAGAGCTAATGACTAACAACAGAGATGCAGTACAGTTAATCAGCAGCTCTAGTCAGGATATGCTACACTGAAGTAGTGATTCTTCAGCCGGGATTTAAAAGCTGAGACCGAAGGGGCATCTCTTATAGTAGCAGGCAGACCATTCCACTGTTTAGGGGCCCTGTAACTAAAAGCTAGACCTCCAACTGTTATTTTATTAATCCTTGAAATCATAAGCAGACCGGCATCTTAAGATCTTAATGTGCACTCTGGTTTGTAAGTCATGATAGGTTTTGACAAGTAAGTTGGACCTTGGCCATTTAATGCTTCATATGTTAAAAGGAGAATTTTGAAATCTGCCCTAAACTTAACAGGAAGCCAGTGTAAGGATTTAAGAACTGGAGTTATGTGTTCATATTTTCTTGTTCTTGTAATAATTCTTGCAGCAGCATTTTGGATTAACTGGAGGCTGTATAAAGACCAGTTTGAACATCCAGTGAACACCGCATTGTAGTAGTCAATCCTATTAGAAATAAATGCATGAATTAATTTCTCAGAATCCTGTTTATTTAGAAAGCGCCTTAATTTCCCAACATTTTTAAGATGGAAGAAACATGATTTGGATAACTTTGTAATATGCGCTTTAAATGACATGCTAAAGTCAAAGATAACTCCCAGATTGAGGGCTGATTCAGTAAAAATGGTGATTTCAACTATGTTAAATGATGACAGAATATTGTTGTGATCAGCGTCATTCCCTCCAACAATTAACATCTCTGTTTTATCTGTGTTTAAAGACAAGTAGTTATCATCCATCCACTCCTTTAATTCACTAACACAACTAATTAAAGACAACATCGGAGAAACTTTATTTGATCTAAATGAAAGGTATAACTGGGTGTCATCTGCATATGAATGAATATTAACATTATGTTTCCTAATGATAGATCCCTGTGGAAGCATGTAAATTGAGAATAGTAAAGGTCCCAGTACTGAGCCCTGCGGAACATGATATCTCACTTCTGTGTATAATGATGGAGTCCTGTCAGCACATTTCTGTACATATTGGAATCGATTTGATAAATAAGAACTAAACCAAGTGAGCACGGGGCCTGTAAGCCCAACATAATTTTCTAGCCAGTGCATTAAAATAGAATGGTCAATGGTGTCAAATGCTCCACTTAAGTCTAACAACATAATTACAGTGGAGTTTCCTTCATCAGAGGATATCAGAAATGTCGTTTACAACCAGCATTTGTGCCATTTCTGTACAATGACCAGTGCGGAAACCAGACTGGAATTTCTCAAATAAATTGTAATACATAAGGTATGACTGAAGCTGATTGGTGACTACTTTTTCTAGTGTTTTAGAGAGAAAGGGTAAATTTGAAGTAGGCCTATAATTATTTAGTATGTGTGGGTCTAGGTCTGACTTTTTAAGTAATGGTTTAATGACTGACACTATTAGTGCATCAGGTTCTGTGACATGCAATAATGAACTATGGACAATGGTTAGAATAGGCTCTGCAAGAACATCCATTGCACTTTTTACTAGTTTTGTTGGCACTAGATCTAGGGAACAAGTAGTGGGCTTCATTTTAGAAATGAAAGTTAACACTTCCTGCTCAGTTACAGGATTAAAATTACTAAAGTGCTGAATGCATTGTGAGACAGGGTCTCCTAAGCTAGTATTTGGTTTGTACTGTGATGCTGAGATTTGGGATCTTATTTTTTTAATTTTCTCATTGAAGAAGTTCATAAAATCTGTACTGCTAATATCTGTCGGTATTTTGCACTGTAGATCTGAATTCCCATTTGTTAATTTAGCCACTGTTCTAAACAGTATCCGAGGATTTTTTATTATTGCTATCTATTATTGTAGAATAGTATTCTGAGCGAGCTTTGGAAGACATGTAGCTTTGTTGTTCTCCATCTGCGCTCCAATTTTAGACACTCTAATTTAAGAGCTCGAGTGTTTTCATTAAACCAGGGAGAGTTTCTATGTGCTTTGATCACTTTTGTTTTAAAGGGAGTCACTGTGTCCAGAGCATCTCTCAAGGTCACATTATAATGTGATGTCAGCTGATCTAAATTGTTTTCCACGTTTACATTTGATATTAACTGATCAAAATGGTTTTATACAATTACACTCGACTTACTCAAAGTATCTTTAAATTTTGAAGCAGAATTACAATCTAGATGTCGCACTGTCTTTCTTTTAATGTGAGTGCATTGGCAAGGGACTAAATCAAATGTAATTAAGTAGTGATCGGAAATAACTTCATTTAATGGAGTAATATTTCAGTTTTGAATTTCAACTTTCAATCTAATGCGTGGTTATGATTACTTTGACATTCTGACAAAATCCTACTGAATTTAACAAATAAGTAATACATTTGCTAAAAGTGTCAGTTTCCACATCAATGTGTACATTAAAATCCCCCATCAGTGATCTACGTGATCATATTATTATGATATCATGATTATAGCCAAATCAGATAAAAGGTTGCTAAATTCAGTCATGAACAATGAATATGGTCCTGGTGGTCTGTAGACTAGCACTATAATTGTGCTGGAATCTTTTTTAAAATTTAAAATGAATTCCTCAAAGGATGTAAAGTTGCCTAAATTTTTAGACTTGATTTGCATTTTGTTACAATGAATTATTCCAAGGCCTCCGCCTCGACCAGAATCTCTAGACTTATGAAGGAACGAGTATCCATCTGGTGACGCCTCAGCTAGGGGAACAGTGTCACATTTACTAAGCCAGGTTTCAGTAAAAAGACACAGATCAGATTTCGTACTTAATATAATATCATTTACCAAAACAGCTTTATTGCCAAGAGAACAAATGTTCAATAAGCAGCATTTAAAACTGCATGCTTCTTTCTGAACTGGTGATATATTTTTTGTTTTAATTTGAAGTAAATTTCTATTACAGATGCCCCTGGTGGAGGGTCTGGTTTTATCCCTTGGTCTAATTATACACCTTATTTTTTGGTTATCAAGTAATTTAAGGTTTGCATCAAGTCTAAATCTACTGGATGCCCCACAGCAGGGATTATGGGTAACAGTTTTAGGATAGTAACAGGTCGGATAAACAACAGTCTGTGATTTAAGATCACATGACTGTGGCATGGATGGTGCTTTAATCAGTCAACCAGGCAGTTTTGCTGCCATATTTTGGGATAATACATAAGATCCCCTCCAGTTAGGATGAAAACCATCTCTTTTGAAAAATCCAGGCCTTTCCCAAAAATCATCCCAATTGCTCACAAACACTATGCTTTTATTTGCACACCAGGTTTCTAGCCAGCAGTGAAGGGAATGCAATCTGCAATAAAGGGACTAAATTTTGGCTTCTTAGACCCCCGTCTTTCTGTTATCCATTCGCCCTGTGGCTGAATTGGTGCTACTGACTTAGGCCGCGCAATGACTACAGTGGGACCTGGAGAGACTGATGCCGAATCAGAAGTAGCCAAATTGTCTAAACAAACTGAGTCAATCCAATTTTCAGCTTGCCTAATTGCTATCAGGTTCCTAACGCGGTCCTCCAATTCGCGTATTTTCCCGACCAACTCTAAATTAACTAAACACTTTTAGCAGGTGTCTACACTGTCGGCCAGAAAACCTGAACTATACATGCTGCAGGACACACTACATATAAACGTGCCCTCAACGGGCAGAGAGCAGATGGAACTTAAGTTTAGTGTTGATATTATCTTCTCCGTTTTTGTAGTAACTTTCCATGTTTAGCTGAATCACTAAGAGACTGTCGGCTTTAAGTTTCCACCACCCGCTGAGCGATCATCTTTGATTTCTCACTGCTGGTTATTTCTCCTGGTCAGCTGCCAGCTTTACTTCAGTTGAAC
This sequence comes from Polypterus senegalus, assembly GCF_016835505.1. Taxonomy (NCBI): domain Eukaryota; kingdom Metazoa; phylum Chordata; class Cladistia; order Polypteriformes; family Polypteridae; genus Polypterus; species Polypterus senegalus. Next base: position 93,751,356 of record NC_053162.1, read on the forward strand.
TTACTCGGGTGTTTGCAATGGGCTACGTGCCTGTGGGAGACGCTGCTGCTCTGTGCTTCCGCTCGCTGCTAATCTGGAGAGGTGTGGCCTGAAACAGAGGAAAGAAAGTGAGCTGTAATTCCACAAACACACTTCAACAAGTTAGGAGGGTAAGTTGGTTTATAGCAGGAATGGCAGAAGCGGAAGTGAGGTCATCATCAGCGGCCAGAAGTAAGATCAGGAATGGAGTCAGAAGTGATGTATTCACGCTTTCCTTCTGGAGGTCTGTAGGAAGAGAAGAACTGGCATTAGTGTTCATCGCCAGCCAATGTCATTACCCTGAGTTAAGCCTTTTGACTGCCTCCCAAGCATATGTATGTGAACTCTGCAATTGATATTCCAAAATCAGTTTTGGAAAGAAAGACAGACATGCAAAGAATATAAAATTTGCATATTGCACAAACATTAGAAAATGCATGCACATAATACTGGGTTTGAAAAACTGTTTATATTTTAACATTTTGCATATCTGTTGTGAAAGGAGAGTTGAGAGAATTGTAGAGGTTTGGAGTCCCAGGTAAGAAAACTGAACGGAGAGTTCAGGCAGGGTAGAGAGTAGAGCGTTTAGCATGGGAGTCTTCTTGATGTTTTTCTTTTGGGTTATTGGCAAAAGAACTATACTGTATGTTCAGTGGCATTTTATATTTATAAGGAGGAAAGGGGTGGAACAGGGAAGGAATAGGAGTTGTCATCATGGTCTAGTTTCTCATTTTTGCACGTAATGTAAATATTATTTCCCATCAGTCCTAAAAAAGCATACTCTTCTGTAGGTAATAAATCTTTTTCTTAAAAAGCAGTGGAATGGTCACCCATTGCACAATGTACAGCATATAATGTATAAAGATACAGACTTTTATAAAAAATACAAAAAAATGTAATAATTTGTTCAGACAAATAGTCTGCTGTTATTTTGACCGACGCATTTGCACTGAATTATATTATGAAACGAATTTTCTAAATCATTTGCACTTTTTAGTTAATGCTCAATAAAATGTGTTAATTGTAGCAAAAGTAGTCATGCCTCCTAAATAAATATTGTATACACTTAATAATTTCTCTGGGGCAAATTTTAAACCTTGATTAATTAATTTTATACAGTATATGCATTTGCTAAATAATTATATGTAATAATTATATGTACTAATGCTTTTATATAGTTTTACAGTATTGCTGCATTACATGCAAAAGCAAAATGCAAATCTAAATACAACAAACACTGAAAATATAAAAGCAGACTTTAAAAACAATTTAAACTCACTTAATTGTAAATGTTATACTACATATCGGTTCCATGTTTTACTGTATTTAGCAGTGCACTCTAGTGTATGCAGATCACGTCTTTATTTAATACAGCATTTTTATGTATGGATTGTTTATAAAATAATTTGGTATGTCTAGGAGATGGCAGCAATAACATAAAAATGTGTATACTAGCTTTATATATGTTGCCATTCTATAGTAGGTAATGTCACAACATGCTTTGTAAACACATAATTATAGTAATTTTTTCATTGTAGGTTAAATCACTTTCACAGGATAACACTGAGTCAGCAGTGGGAATTAAACAAAAGGCCTTCTTTGCTGCAGCCTTAGCCACGCTGCAACATTTTGACACAGGCAAATTGTTTGTTTAATTTTTCCAATCAAGTATTTTTCCTTTAACTTTTGTAAGTTGCTTAATAAATAGCCTCTTTGACTACTGCTTTAGGACCACCATCTCACTCTAAAATAGCATTATACAATGTCAAAATACAATTATAATCATTACTTATAAATGCAGTGTTAAATTTTTCTGAGCCAAGACATTACCACAGTTGAATGCAACTGACCCTGAGAAAAAACTGTGGTCAGAGTGGTAGTCCACTGCAAGGCACCCACACACACACACACACACATACTTTCTCACATTATGGCCAATTTACAATTACAAATTAACCTTAATCTGCATGTTTTTGGGAGTGTTGGACAGTAAACAGAAACAGAAAAAAACTTGCAAACTCCACACAGATACAGGATTCAAACAACGGACACTGGATCGTTGATGCAGCAGAGCTAACTACTATTCCACTATGCTTCCCATTATTTATTTAGTTTTCTTTATTATATTTATTCTCTATCAGTACATTTTTACATAATAATTCTGGTGCCTGTTAATTTAGGCATGTCAGTCATGTTAAGTGTAAAGTAATTTGTGATGTATTTTGACATTGAAAGCTGGCATATGACTCCAAAGGTCTCATTTCTGTTTTTTCACAAAGATTATGAAGTAAAGTTTCAAATATATAGTAAATACTAGCAAAATACCCGCGGTTCACAGTGGAGAAGTAGTGTGTTAAAGTAGTTATGAAAAAGAAAAGGAAACATTTTAAGAATAACGAAACATGATTGTCAGTGTAATTGTTTTGTGTTATGAGTGTTGCTGTCATCAAGGATTTGATTATCATTATTTCTTTCAATCAGGTTCGTATCTGGAGGATATATTGTATTCAAGTTACATTCCGTGTTTGTCTAGTCTGTCTCTGACCATCTCATGCTCATTGTCAACCGTTGTAAAGATAACAGGTTTCATTCATTGAAGTGATCACCACCCAAATCGGTACTCGTGAATCTAAGATGTTTAACAGGCATTCCAGGTAATAAGTTGTGTATTTGCCTGCGAATATTTAGTGGCAGCGTGTCTATGAACGTAATTTAAACTTAAGCTTTACACCTTGCTTTCCTATTGATATGTCTACAAAGGCTAGTTCAGCATCAGAGGGCTGTTCCTGTCCTACTGCATCAATAAACAGCTTGTCTTCCTCCTTATCTGAGACATCACACACTGCATGCACGGGTTTACCTTTCCCAGTCCTGCAAAATTTGGAGAATTGTTTCAACTTACCACATTTTTTACACTGTCTTCCTTTAGCTGGACATTGACTTTTTCCACTGTGTGGTTTGTTTCCGCAGTAGATGAACTGCCTTGGAGTAGACATTGAGTACATTTCTTGCTCAGTGAACTAAATAAGAAAGATTACAGCTGACACCAGATCTAACACTACAAAATGCAATTGTAGTTACCATCATAGTCACACTGCACACAAAAGACAAAATGATGTAACAGGTAGACGGCAATGTGAGAATCAGGTTATAGCCGCTCTTTTGACATGACAGCAAAGTGTAGAGGAACAAAAATAAAACACTGATTTAAAGATGTGAAGAAATGTTATAAATGAAAAGTTAATTATATAGAGATCTCAACATGTTAAGTATCTAAAAATCAGGCAGTTTTAAGGTAGGCACTTTTTAAGTGCCATAGGTAGCCAATGTCATATTGATGGTGAATTACAAATCAGAACATATTATATACACTAACTCAAAATGGCAATGAAAACTGAAAATGAATGGCACTCTGATTATCCTGGCACTCTGATGGCAGAAGGCAAACTACGCTACCTTTTATATTGAAGAGGATACTATTGAGAGAGTTGAGCTTTTTTAAATTTCTTGGAGTGACCATCACTGAAATGGGCACAAAGCATTCTTTTTTTATGAGGGGTCTGGACTGTCTAGACTGTTCAATAGCCTTAGAAGAGTTCAGCTCCAGCTATTCTCAAGTTCAGATACACAATGCACAGTCCTTTCTCACTAGTTGCATTATGTCCTGGGGCCTCATGTATAACGCCGTGTGTAGAACTCGCACTATAACATGGCGTAAGCACAAAAGCCGACATGTGTTTACGCACAGAAAAATCCAGATGCAGGAATCTGTGCGTACTCGAACTTCCACATTCTTCCGCTACATAAATCCCGATCAGCGTGAAAACTAACGCTCGTGCACGCGCATTATGTAACGCCCCAAATCCTCCCAGAATTACGTCTCTTTGAATATGCAAATCAATATAAATCACCCTTAAGCGCAGCCTTCTGTGAAAAGACAATGGGAAAAGCACGGGGAAAATATAAGAATTTCAGCGAATACCAAGTGGAGGCAAAGGAAAAACATACTATTTGTTCAAATAAACCGTGGTATAATCAACAAAAGGAAGTTGATCGAGTGACATAGCGTGTTGGAGAAACTTGAAAGCTCACATTCACAAATCGCACAGTGCGGAAATAAAAGAAGTCACATATCAAAGTCGCCGTGGAAAGCCGAGTTGTAAGCCCACTGTCTGAGTGTCATATGAAAGTTTATTAGGGTACAGAGAAAAAAGGCACACGGTGGGGAAAAAGCACGAAATGTCAACTTCAATCTCGACATTTCCACTTTAATCACGTAGTTTATTTTGTCATTAAAGTAGAACATCATAAACTTCATCTTAAAATCGTTTAATTAACCAGTTTCTCAAATCACATCGTAATTAAAGTAGCACTTTAAATGCTTTATTTTGTATTTGATCTTCTATGTGCTCTATGTGTGTGAATCACTACTTGCTTTTCAAACCGGCTCTCTTCCTCCAACTGGACACAGAATCAATTACATTCGTGATATTACAGTTCTTTGAATAACTAAAATACTGAGATGTATACGTGATATCATTTTCATGATGATAGGAGTTAAAGCACGTTATTAAACATGTGTTTCACTTCGATGAAATAATTTATTGCAGCAGTACAATCAGGGGTGGCTCTAGGCTTGTGGTGGCACTGGGCAGAGGAAGAATCGGTGGCTCCTTCGCCCGCCAATGTCAATATGGTATCTTATGCACGGTGGAAGGCTACGTCTGTTGTGGACACTGCATAGCCGCCTCGTGCTCATGACACAAGCATTTAACTTTTGCCGAAATTTGTCGCTGTGTTTTTAGCTGTGTTGTTATTTTCTCTTTCTGTTTTATATTCAATATATATTGGCGTAGCCGTCACTGCAGTCAGTGCTTTTCTTTCGACCAAGTAACCGATCGCCACACAATCAGCTCTGTAATAGACGTTAAGCCATCTGTAAGCTTAGCGCCGATTCTTCAAAACGTTTAAAGAACATTGAAATATCTTCGTAGTACATGTTTAATTATTCTATCCATAACGACACTCCCAGTGAAGAATATAGATTATTTAAATGAAGTTAAAGTTTTATCTGTATAATTTAATAAACATATTTTGCTGAATTTCACCTTATAAATGATATCGTTTCTGTTTCTGAACCGCGAGGTCCGTACAGGAAAGGCTTTAAAACATTTTACAGTGGCTGAGACAGCGTGTCCTTGAAGCTGTATACCGATAATTCCCTTTCTGATCAGCTGCTGCTGTGATTCACACTCAGATACAGTGATATAAATACTCTGAGTGGTGCAGTGAGAGAAATATTGAAAAAGATGATCTGCTGTGGCAACTCCTAACAAGAGGAGCTGAAAGAAGAAGAATAAGAAGAAGTGAGAGTAACAACGCTAAAGCAGTTATGGTATTTGGAATACTATGGCTGTTCCCTCTACCATTATATTGTTACAAGTTAATTACAATCAGATGCATTACACTAATAAACAATATGCGGTTAGTTTCGAGTGTATTTATAAAGCGCGTCAGGAAAATAAGGTGTAACCACACAGGAACAGTAGCACTGCTTTGACGCTGGGTGCCGCCAGTCTGCAAAACCGAGTGGAGAACTTGCGTACGACAAGGTATGAGGTACCGTGGAAAAGTGCGTGGATTTACACCAAGTGTAGGTTTTATACATCGCGATTTGAACGTGGAAAAGTTCTTACGCAACGTTTCTGTTATTCCTGTTATTTTCCAGGTGAGAATATTGTTTATCCAAAAGTAGCACTTTTATACTTTTAGTTATTAATGGCTTACTATTCTGGTACCCTTTGACAGTTATTTCCATAACAATTATAGATTTACAGAATTTCAAATGGCCACTGACAACACAGATGGCTCCAGTTAGTGTCTGTGAGGAGTACAGAAGTCAGTACAAAAGAAGCACTCCCTCAGTTCTTCAACATTAGGGCTGACAGGTCCAGGTTCAGCCTCCTTCCCTCTCTTAGCTGGAATGCCTTTATGTTCCCATGGGGTCTTCCGTCCCGGTAAGGGATCTTCCTGGTTCCCGGCCATGATGCCCGTCCATCCTGTGTACCACCTACAATATATATCTATACTGTACACTCTATGTATTACTTTTTCTTGTGTGTGTGTACATATTATGACCGCTGTTGACGCTCTGTTTAACAGTAAAATTATGGCAAAGTAACACAACTGCCCTTCAGAAACTCCCTCTAAAACAGTATATCAATGAGAAACAAACACACTCTTACCATTTCCCTTTGCGGGCTTACTGTGCAACATGCTTTTCCTACACAAGGTTTAGGACATTTAAAAGCCTGAGTCCTGGCCAACCTAATGGCTCACTCTTCTGTCCTCTCTCAATCAGACAGCTTCTGCTCCAGTCACTCCTTCCAAGCTGTTCAACCAGCTTGATGAGTTAGACTTTGTGTTCTTTTGACCTGGAGAGGGGATCTGGACTGCCATGTTTGACAGCTGCGACCTGTGTGCTTTTCTGCTGTTGTCACACCCCTTCTGGATAGGGTCTTGTGATTGTATCTGCCAGTTCAGCAATAAAGATTTTATTCCTTGGAAACCTGTTCCCTTTTCTAGTCTCCTGTGCAACTTTGTGACCCAAGCTTGAAAGTATCTTTGTTAGTAATGTATATAGTCAATATTCTGAGAAGATATTCAAATAAGAATTTCACTGTGGGCTGGTGCCCTGCCTCAGGTTTGTTTCCTGCCTTGGGCCCTGTGTTGGCTTGGACTGGCTCCAGAAGACCGACGTGACCCTGTAGTTAGGATATAGTGGGTTGGATAATGGATGGATGGAATTTCACTGTAGTATATACAGTATACAGTATACACTATGTACTATGTACAGATAACAATAAATTTGAACTTAAAGTTGACATGCATACCATAACACGCTATATGAGGTAGAATAATCATCAACAGCTATGGAGGTGACTACCTGGAAATTTCACAGAGGAAAAATTTGGTTTTGCTGTTAAATGATTAACTCAAAAGAAAGCTGGATGTTAAACAAAGGCAACTTGATATTTCTTGTCTCCATGTGCACCTATGCACTAATATAAAAGTCTTTTAAATACAGGTGTGCATATGTATTAGTTATGATGCTGGGTCTCACCTCTCATTGGTGTGTTTGCATTTTTAGTAACCTATATTGTCTGCTATGAAATGAAGTAAATTAAAAGAGCAAGCTGTGTGCTGATTTTATCCTACATTTTAATTGAATTAATCTTTTAGCATGTGAAACTGTAACTCCCTCCTGGCTGTTGAATTTATCATAAATAAACCTTTGCTTAACCTACCCACAAGCCTCCTAGGCAACTGAGATTCATGCAGGCTCAAAACATTAAGCCTCTTAATCATACTCCATAAAATGTTATTAAAAGGAACTTTGTCCATTCATTGACTTCTGCTTCAGGTATCTTTAGATGTAGCATTTTGCAACAAATCTTGAAATAAACTACATCATACCTGATTACAAATAGTTACTATAATACAACCACAGCAGATACTTCATTCTTATGCAGGTTTTGCTGTGAATCTGACTCATCATAGACCATCTATCAAGCAGTTATATTTTTACACAGTGAAATTTATATCAGTTTTGTCAGGATCTGGATGAATGTAGCAATATTGTTGTTTAGTTTTGTTTCTATGAATATATTATGCTGTAACTATTTTTAGCTTTATTTTTTCAGTCAGGTTTCTTCTGGTGACATCACTGGCTTCTCTGTTGATTGCAGTCATTGCTATGAGCCCATATCTTTTTCGAAATACATATGTGAGCATAATACTGTGTGTTTTTTCATGGCAGCCATTTTTTGATGAAGATCAGAAATAAAGGGAAGGCTCATGGAAAAGAAAATTATTTCTTTAGCAGTTCATTTTAAGAGAATCTCATGTTTTGACCTTTTGCTTATTCAAGTGGTCCTTAAATTTTCGTTAAGCCTATTTAATGAAAACATTCTTGTTTGTTTATTCAGTGCACTGAATCAGTCTCCCACTGGCTCCTCTGTTTGCCATTTGTAAAATCCTGTGCCACTTTAGAATGATTTGTTTGCATGGAAAAGATTTAAAAGATTATTAAAAATATAAGGATAAAATATTCATGTTATTAACAACTTAGGAGTACTATCTAGGTGTGTCCAAAAAACGTATGAAATGTGAAAAGTAAGGATCTTATTTAGAGCAACAAAAGAATTTACAAAATATGAGGAGAAAGTAACAAAAACACACACAAACACAGGTAAAAAACATGCTTTCACCATGCTCATCTCTCACATCTTGACTTGCAGGGAACAGCATATAAACCTCACCCGTAGTTTAGCTAAGAGGCCAACAGCAAAACTTTGGCATTAGAATAGTCATCCAAGGCTAAGGAATTACCAGGTCACAATACAAATGAGGCTCTGAACTGGTCTTAGGAAGTCCAGGGTCATTCTTACATTATCCTCGGGTGGCCTGAGGTGTCTCTGCATTGCAGGTCTTTTTTTAAGAGCAAGATGAGAACTGACTACTCTCTTTTGATAATATGAAGGCTACACAATTCTCTTGTGCTGCCTATCTAGTGTACTCTGATATGCAGCAAAACCTTTTAACGTTCTTCACAGGCAGGAACACTTCTTCAATTGCACTGTGGCTCCACAGAAGGGTCCTTTTAGTAAAACACTGTTCTCCACAGCATTATGTAACCTTAGAGTCATAAGGTGAAGTTCATAGGCTTTCAGTAGTACTGGGCCAAAAGATATGGAGGGAAAAGTGAAGTGAGTTAAAATGTGTTATGATGGATTTCCTGAGGCTGACAATGAAGTGAGCTACCACATAAGAAATACAAGGACTAGACTTGATATTCAACATGCTGTGACAGATAGGGGGCACTGTCATCCCCTTGAACCCTTAGACCAAATGTCAGACACCAGGTAAAAGTCCAATAATAATTTTTATTTTGACACAACAGTGCACAAAGCACCCTCCACTCCACTATACAGTGGAACCTCGGTTCACGACCATGATTCGTTCCAAAACTCTGGTCGTAAACCGATTTGGTTGTCAACCGAAGCAATTTCCACCATAGGATTGTATGTAAATACAATTAATCCGTTCCAGACCATACGAACTTTATGTAAATATATATTTTTTTAGTTTTTAAGCACAAATATAGTTAATTATATCATAGAATGCACAGTGTAATAGTAAACTAAATGTAAAAACATTGAATAACACTGATAAAACCTTGAACAACAGAGAAAACTAACACTGCAATAGTTCGTGCTATAGTGCTAGGAACCGCTCGCTAAAAACACTTTTTTTTTAATGGGTTTTAAGCACAGAGAAAAAAATGAACATTTGTAAAATACGTAATTTAATAAACCACCAAGAAAAGTAACATTGCCACAATGCACGCTATGAACCAATTGCTGTAAACAGAACTGAAAACAAAAACAAGCCTTTTCTACCTTATACACCCAGCCTTCCCTCTCTCGCTTGCTCGCTCTCTCTCTCTTTTGTGTTTTCGTGTGTCTCTTTCGCAAGCCTGGAGCGCCTGTGTGTGTGCCTCTGTCTCGCGCGCCTGTGTGTGTGTGCCTCTGTCTCGCGCACCTGTGTGTGTGCCTCTGTCCCGCGCGCCTGTGTGTGTGCCTCTGCACGCCTCTGTGTGTGTGTGTATCTCTCGCGCGCCTCTGTATGTGTGTGTGTGTCTCTCGCGCGTACACGCCTGTGTGTGTGTGTCACTCTCTCTTTCTCTCTCTTGCTCGCTCGCTACACAGGAAATGCACAGGGAGAGACTGAACATGTACAAACCTAAAGGGAAATTGGCTTGTTCGTCTACCGAGTGTGTGAACCAAGGCAAAAGTTTGGCGAACGTTTTGGTCGTAAACCGAGTTGTACGTGTACCAAGAGGTTCCACTGTACCCATCAATAATAAACAATACAATTCACAATCCTCCACTCCCAGATGTGTTGTCCCTCTGCCACCCGACTCAGCTCAACCCTGGGATCTCCCACAGTTCTTTTTATAGTCCTTGACCCGGAAGTGTTTCTCTCTCTCTGTCCATGTGACTGGTAACACTTCCGGGTCAGATAAAAACTCAGTTTCTTCAACCCGGAAGCACATCACTTCTTCTGTCCATGTGACTAGGACACACTTCCAGGTTGTAGGAAAAACAATCGTTGTTCCTCCCTGCAGAGCCTTCTAGCGGCCACCGTGGTATCCAGCAGGGCTGTGGATAAAAACTCCATTGTCCATAATTCCCTGCTGGCATTCGGGGCACCTCCATGCTGCAGGGAGGGCTCCATCTGGCGGCCTGGGGGTATTGACTGGGATGAACGACTGGCCATATGCCACAGTACTCCCCCCCCAGCGAAGAAGCATGATTCGGAGCAGACAGCCCCGCGAGGGATGTCTTCCTCCACGAGGAGTTTCTGTTCGGACCTTGGCTAGTCCTTGCCTCGCATTCCCTGGAGAACCTAGGAGGAATATTAATCCAATGAGACATCTGGTCCCCTGTTCTCCAAGGACAATATCATCAAATGTGGCCTGGCCTTCAGCATCCCTAGCACTGCCTCCATCCTCCTGCTACTCTCCCTCTGCGGAACTGAGAACATTCAGGAAATGCTGGCTCCACCCCTTTTCCCACTGAGGAGGGTTTCACCTCCGCCCTTGAGCTCTCAGCTCCCTTTTCTATTTTATCAGGAGACCCCTGTTTCATTTTTGGGATCTCCTTTTTAATCTGGGGCTTGTCCGCAGTTTGGGTCTTTCTATGGGAAAGAGAGAGCTCTTTTACTCTTTGCACCTCCTTCGGTTTGCAACTGGCCGGGGGCGGCATCATCAGCACTGTTCCGGAAGACAGCACTATTCCGCTGCTCCGGCTCGATCGATGCTTCCCCCGTCCCTTCAGTCATGGTTTCCAACTCTCTTGTAGAGCTCGCGTTGACTTGGCACCCGCAACTAATTAACAGTGGGCCCGTGTCACACTGCGTCCCTCTATGCTGTGCGGTACCGGTAATACTCACCTGTACCACCAAATTGATCATGACGTGAGACTCCCGACCAAATCGCCATAGGTATTCTTCTACCTTCTTCAGAGGTGTTTCGGTCGTCTCAACCAGTTCCCTTATGATCTTCTTGATCTCCGTCAGCATCTTCAAGAAACTTTGCACGGGCTCGATTAGCTTCTCAAGTTCCCGCACGTTTATATTATTTAATTCGGCCGGAGGCAGGCTCAACTCCTGGCACATGCTCTGACAGGCTTCGCAAGGGTTTCTGGGATTTGGAGTTCTCTTTGGCCGAGGACAGGGTCACCATCTTCGGCGGACTGCGGTCTGCCTTTATTGATTTTTTGACAGACCGATCAGCCATTTCCCAGCCCTCCGTACCTTCTCGCAGAATGAGTGGTGCTTCGCTCGCCTCCCCCTTCCCCTTCGGAAAGCCCAAGTCCGTCTTCTTGTGGGCAAAGTCGTCTGCAGTGGTATACTGACCTTCTCCTTCCCAGAGTTCCCCGGGACAGGTTACGTGGTCCTTGACAGCACCCGACATGCGGAAGTCTTCTGTTTTCCTCATTGGCTCAACCGAGAGTGTACCACTGTCTTTGTGAGTTTCTCCTGCCTCCCACAGAGCCTCCGGATGACCTTTTCTGAGGCATGTGCATGGTACAAACTGGGATATTTTAAATATATGATCAATTAGTTCGCCGGCACATACCTCGTTGTAGTTATCTTCCTCCGGAGGCCTCTCCCGATCTGTGCTGCCATTCTGTTTCTCCTCCCAAGTGTCGGCCATAATGAGTGGGGTTCCTCCGCTGGTGCTGGCGCTGCCGCTCTGCTTCAGCTTCTTTTTTCCCATGACGGATTTGGTGAACGTGGGTTCAGGTGATGGTTCTACGTGTCTTAACGCTGTCCTCTTGGGGTTCTCTGTCCACAGAATATTTTTATTCAGATCCTCTGCCAAATCGACGGCCAGAAAATCCTGCTGGCTACGCCACTGTGACAGATAGGGGGCGCTGTCATGCCCTTGAACCCTCAGACCAGACGTCAAGCACCAGGTAAAGGTCAAATAATAATTTTTATTTGAACACAACAGTGCACAAAGCGCCCTACACTCCACTATACTCCACTATACAATTCACAATCCTCCACTCCCAGATGCGCTGTCTCTCTGCCACCCGACTCAGCTCAACCATGGGAACTCCTACAGTCCTTTTAATAGTCCCTGACCCAGAAGTGTTTCTCTTTCTCTGTCCATGTGACTGGTAACACTTTCAAGTCAGATAAAAACTCTTTTTCTTCAACCCGGAAACACGCCAATTCTTCTGTCCATGAGACAAGGACGCACTTCCGGGTTGTAAGAAAAACAATTATTGTTCATCCCTGCAGCACCTTCTAGCGGCCCCCGTGGTATCCAGCAGGGCTGTGGATAAAAACTCCATTGTCCATAATTCCCTGCTGGCATTCAGGGCACCTCTATGCTGCAAAGAGGGCTCCATCTGGCGGCCTGGGGGTATTGGCTGGGATGAACGACTGGCCATATGCCACAATGCTCAATGGTCAGCAGAATTTCTTGTGTTTTTTAATTTTTTTTGTTACTTTCTCTTGACTTGCTTTCAGCAACACTTTGGGTTTAACTAAATACATCTATTGTGATACATTTTGGATTTGTCTCTTTGATCAATGCATCTATTTCTATGTACATTTTTCAATGTGATCTTTGATCTTGAATTTACTTACAGTTGTCACACACGTGTGAATGGGAGGCAGTCTAAGGGCTTAGCAGAGGATAAGCAACAGAGACAGGGGTTGATGAATCATACTAATGCCTTCTTTCCCTCTTTCACAGAACTTCAGAAGGAAAGACCAGCTGAGGTTCCACCTACATCCGGTATCAAACCACACCCTACTTCTGACCTCTCTTCCCTTCCTATCCTGCCTCTTCCTGTCAAGAAAATATAAGGAGCAAACCTTCCACTTACCAAATAAGTCTATATGAACTCCTATGAATACTCTTTGCCATTGCTTTCTGGTTCTACAATATACGGGGTAGACTCCCCAAAACTTTAACTTTGCTTTTGTCTTGTTCACACAGTATGATAAATTGTTCATGCATTCTTGAGCTTTACTGTATATTCTCATGTTCAAACATACCTGCAGTGTCTTTTTTCATGTACAGTATTGTGATTTCTACAATTTTAAACAATTTATTTGAATTTGGCCATAAGTAATCTTAGACAGCACCCTGGACTACTGGGATATGGATTTACTAGCACACAAGAATCCAAGCTATTCATACCTGTCAATTGACCATACAATGTCTAGTAAAATGTCAAAATTGGAAAAAGAATAATATCAAAATATAACAGTAAGAAGAAAGTAGAAATTAAGTTGCATCAGACATTAGAACAGAACTTATACAATAATAAAAGACTGCCTTTTATCTGTTCCCTACTTTATAATGATATGAAAAAATAGACTTTAGATGAAAATTTTAATTACAGAATGCCTTTCATTACAAATTCCTTTATGCTACAGGAATTTATGCTGATGAAGTGTATCTACATTAAGAAAAAATTTGCATTACAGTAGCTAGTTTTTGCTATGTACAAAAGAATTATTTTGCAAAAGATTTTCCACATTGATTGTAGAGTACATTAGAATATATAAATTAAATTATTAAACTGAGTTTGTACCTGCAATGGCTAGAGTACACAAAATTGTTTACTGCTTAATCAGTGTTCTCTTTTCTATGCTTTGAAATCACAGAGGGAACATTTGGGCTGAATATTGTCATTTTTAGCATATCTTTAAGGTACATACCACTATGTACACTTAATGTATTATAAAAATTAAAAACAAATAAAACTAAGCTTATCCAGAGAATGTATTAATCACTCTATTTCATGCTGTAATTAACATTGTGAAATGCTCAATTTATTGTCTACAGGCATAGAAATGCACATAAGCATATCCAGTGTGGAAGCTGTGTTACTTACATTGTTTTGTGCACACTATTCCATTTACTATCAAAAATGTAAAATGAGACCTTGGTTCTTTCACCTGTTCACTTAAGATGACATGTGTGATTACATTATACCCAACCAATCACAGTGCAGCAGTAGTAACAAAAGTATCTCTTGTCATTTTGCTGTTGAAGTTACCTTATCATGTAATTTAAAAAGGTTTAAACTGAACCATATAAGCTTTGCTTTAGTGGTTTGTGCAGTGAAATAGCTATCCTAAACTGACCATTTTCATATACATGATGTACAAGAAAGAAATAATTTAAATATGTTTTAATGTATAGATGCATTTATGTTTTTGCATTTACATTAGTTTGTTCATACAGAATATCCATCCATCCATTTTCCAACCCACTGAATCCGAACAAAGGGGTCTGCTGGAGCCAATCCCAGCCAACACAGGGCACAAGGCAGGAACCAATCCTGGGCAGGGTGCCAACCCACCGCAGGACACACACAAACACACCAAGCACACACTAGGGCCAATTTAGAATCGCCAATCCACCTAACCTGCATGTCTTTGGATTATGGGAGGAAACCAGAGTGCCTGGAGGAAACCCACGCAGACACAGGGAGAACATGCAAACTCCATGCAGGGAGGACCCAGGAAGCGAACCCAGGTCTCCTAACTGCAAGGCAGCAGCGCTACCCCTCATACAGAATATATCTTTTCTATTTATTTCCAAAACCATTTGCAACAACTGACTTACACACTAGTCCACGTGTAGGCAATTAATTTTAAAAACTGGGACTGGTTTGCAGGGCTGGACCAATAAGCTGAACTCAATTCTGTTCCACGTTTATTTTATCTCTTTATGAAAAGCAGTAAATTGAATGGGTTTGATTAGATGCTACTGGTATGAGTAGATGTTATGATGAGGCTATGAAAATGTGGAATTGGCATAGTAAAAATACCAACATTACAAAAAAGGTTTGTAAATGTCCATGTATTTCAAACACTCATACTAAATTAACTTTATACAAAAACAAGTATTAGAATTAGAACAATCTAGACGAGAACAGGCCATTCAGCCCAACAAAGCTCGCCAGTCCTATCCACTTGCTTCCTCCAAGAAAACATCAAGTCGAGTTTTGAAAGTCCCTAACGTCTTACTGTCTACCACACTACTTGGTAACTTATTCCAAGTGTCTATCGTTCTTTGTGTAAAGAAAAACTTCCTAATGTTTGTGCGAAATTTACCCTTAACAAGTTTCCAACTGTGTCCCCGTGTTCTTGATGAGCTCATTTTAAAATACAAGTCTCGATCCACTGTACTAATTCCCTTCATAATTTTAAACACTTCAATCATGTCACCTCTTAATCTTCTTTTGCTTAAACTGTAAAGGCCCAGCTCTTTTAATCTTTCCTCATAATTCAACCCCTGTAGACCTGGAATCAGCCTAGTCGCTCTTCTCTGGACCTTTTCTAGTGCTGCTATGTCCTTTTGTAGCCTGGAGACCAAAACTGCACACAGTACTCAAGATGAGGCCTCACCAGTGCATTATAAAGGTTGAGCATAACCTCCTTGGACTTGTACTCCACAGATCGTGCTATATAACCTAACATTCTGTTAGCCTTCTTAATGGCTTCTGAACACTGTTTGGAAGTTGATAGCTTGGAGTCCACTATGACTCCTAAATCCTTCTCATAAGGTGTACTCTCGATTTTTCGACCGCCCATTGTGTATTCAAACCTAATATTTTTACTTCCTATGTGTAATACTTTACATTTACTGACATTAAATTTCATCTGCCACAAATCTGCCCAAGCCTGTATGCTATCCAAGTCCTTCTGTAATGATATAACGGATTCCAAATTATCTGCTAATCCACCTATCTTGGTATCATCTGCAAACTTAACCAGCTTGTTACTTATATTCCTATCTAAATCATTTATATATATTAAAAATAGCAGCGGCCCTAGCACTGACCCCTGTGGAACACCACTCTTAACATCGCCAGTTCTGATGAGGTTCCTCGCACCATCACCCTCTGCTTCCTGTGTCTGAGCCAATTCTGCACCCATCTAAAAACATCACCCTGAATTCCCACTTCTTTTAACTTGATGCCCAACCTCTCATGTGGCACCTTATCAAATGCTTTCTGAAAGTCCAGATAAATAATATCATAAGCTCCACTTTGATCGTATCCTTTTGTTGCCTCCTCATAGAATTCCAACATGTTAGTAAAACACGACCTCCCCTTCTGAACCCATGCTGACTGTTCAGAATAACTCCTGTCCTTGTCATGTGTTGCTCAATCTTATCCTTAATAATTCCTTCCATTAATTTTCCTGTGATGCTTGTTAAGCTTACTGGCCTATAGTTGCTTGGATCTGCCCTGTCACCCTTTTTATATAATGGGATGATATTTGCCATTTTCCAGTCCTTTGGAATCTCTCCAGTGCACAGTGACTTCCTAAAAATGTGTCAAGGGTTTATATATGTACTCACTAGCCTCCTTAAGAACACGAGGATAAATATTATCTGGGCCTGGTGATTTGTTTGATTTCATCTTATTTAATCTGAGCAGCACTTCTCCCTCTACAATTTCCAAATCCCTCAGTACCTCCTTAGTAGTTGCGTTTACCTCTGGCAGGTTATCCACTTGCTCACTTGTAAACACCTCAGAAAAATGTAAGTTTAGGGCATCTGCTATTTCATTGTCTGTATCTTTTAATTCCCTTTACTATTCCTGATGAACTTGACCTCCTCCTTAACTGTTCTTTTACTACTAAAATACTGAAAGAATCTCTTGGGGTCTTCTTTCGCCTTATCTGCTATATTCCTCTCCAACTGTCTTTTAGCCTCTCTGATATCCTTCTTAATGGTTGCCCTCATGTTCTCATACGCGCTACGGTTCTCTTTGCAGTCATTAGTCTTATATGCCTTATACAGCAGTTTTTTCCTTTGCAACTTCTTTTTTAAATCTTTATTAATCCATCGTGGAGATTTTTTAGTTTCCTATTACTTCCAAATTTAGGTATGTATCTGTCCTGCATTACATGTAAAACATTTTAAACCTGTTCCACTGCTCCTCGACTGTCTCCACATTTAAAAGCTTATCCCAGTCTATCCTACTTAGACTTTGTCGCATCTGCTCAAAATTAGCCCTACTAAAGTTCAACTTAACAATTTTAGTCTTTGCATCTGTACTCTTACAAAATACTGAGAATTGTATTACATTATGGTCACTTGACCCTAGTGGTTCAATCACCTCTACACCCTCAATTCTATCCTGATTATTACAGAATACTAAATCCAGATAGGCTTCACCCCTTGTTGGTGCTTTAACATGCTGTGTTAAAAACAGTCGCGATTACTTCTAAAACTCCTGCTCTTGTGCTCCTCCATCTGTAAGGTTATCCCAGTTAATATTTGGATAATTAAAGTCCCCATGACTATAATATCCCCTGTAAACTTGCCTTTTGATATTACTAAAAGATGTGTGTTGAAATTACTGTCTGAATTGGGTGGTCTATAACACACTCCTAAAATGAGACCTTTTCCCTAATATTTTCCAGGCGAAGCCACATGTCCTCACTAAGATGGGGCTCATCATCCAACTGAAGATGACTTACATTTAATTCCTGTTTGGCATAAACAGCAACCCCACCTCCTTTTCTGTTCTGTCTATCCTTCCTAAAAATGTGTATCCCTCTATGTTACACTCATCCCCATCTTTGTTATTTAGCCAGGTTTCCGTTATTGCTATAATATCATAATTGTGCTCTGCTACATACAACTCCAACTCACTTACCTTATTTTTGATACTTCTAGCATTAAGGCAAGCTATTTTTAATGTGTTAATCCTTCTATCTTTACGTGTTTGCTTAAAATTTACATTACTATGCATTTTTATTTCTACACCATTGTTTGTTCTTCCATGTATAGATCTAAATCTGGCCTGTCCTAAACTCCCTGCCCCCCATTCCCTAGTTTAAACAATCCTCGACTAGCCTACACATACGCCTCCCCAATACATTGGTGCCCCTCCGGTTCAGATGTAACCCGTCACGGCGGAACAGGTCCCATCTGTTCCAAAAGGAGTCCCAATGCCCCATAAACCTATACCCTTCTACCCTGCACCAAGATTTGAGCCACGCGTTAAGCCTTCTAATCTCCTCAATCTTACCTGGACTGGCGCGTGGCACAGGCAGAACTTCGGAGAAGACTACCTTGTCAGTTCTGCTCCTCAGCTTGGTACCTAACTCTTTGAATTTGGATCGCAGAACTGACAGACTACCCTTATGTATGTCATTTGTTCCAACGTGGACAATGACAACTGGATCCACCCCGCTCTGGCCAAGAGCCTATCCACCCTTCCAGGAGGTCTCCCACCTGTGCTCCCGGAAGGCAACACACCGTCGAGACTCTCTCTCTCTGGAGCACACCTGCGCTTCAATCCCCCTAATGATTGAGTCCCCAACTATCACTACCTCTCTCTTTTTGGGAACTGGTTTTGAGGTGGCCCGTTGGGGCTCCTCAACCCTGCCTACCACCTCAGAATTATCAGAGTCACCGTCCAGCTCCGCCAGGACATGATAACGGTTAGACACTTCTAATTCTGGGGTTGATGCCCAGACAGTGTGCACCCTTTACCTTACGCCTTGCGACCGTGACCCACCTATTCCTACCTGTCTGGTCTGGAATCTCCTCCGCGCCACCTTAGGGGTGCACACTATCTCTCTAAAGGACACCTGGGCCAAGTCCGCCAATTCTCTATTACAACGCAGGTCAGCCAACTCCTCCTCCAGTTCAGCGACCCTGAGCTCGAGGTGCTGGATCAGCTGGCATCTCTTGCAGATGTAGCCCTCATAGACAACTGGCTCTTCCAAACCATCATCTAAAAAGTCCAACATCCAACAGGACTTGCATTGCACTGGCCTCATTATTAAAATTTGATTTGGGATTACTAAGCTGCCTTAACTATATATTTTTTTTTTCTTTCTTAAAATTAAATTTCTTCTTAACTTAAATGGTAACACTAAGATCTGCTACAGATATTTTACACCTTTTCCCCTTAAGCTCCTGTACTGTTCTCCCTCTCAGCTGCCTGCTGTTTGCCTTTTTATGAGGTTAACTTTACTTTTCTCTGTCTCTTCTAGCTTTGCGCTCTTCTTACTTATAAGCTCTTCACTCGCACTGTTTGTATTCCCCCGTATTAATGAACCAATACGCTGTCGCCCACTTAACTGTTCTGCCTCTGGACGGCTAAGGACTGTTTAATCTAAAATAAACAAATAAATCAAACTTTACTACCTTATTTGCTCCTTGTGCCTGAACGGTGTCTTAACGCAGGCCGCTTACCTGCGCACTACTGAGTTTCCACCTTTTACTGCTTTGAAGTCAGCCGCGGCCTTTAGACCGCTGTAAGTGCTGTTTTTGTAGTCTAATTACCTCATTTGCTGTTTTTCAGTTATTAATTTTTTTTTTTTTGTTAAGTGGGAGAAATTTAGTCTGTCTTGGCCTTGCACAAGTGTATTAAAGGTTGAATGTCTGATGTGGATATGTAAAAGACAGTTTTTGTGATTGTCAGTGAGAGAGGATGTCTATCTGGATTTGTTAAATTTCATCACTGAGAATGTTAGTTCAAATATGTAGGTAGATCTAAAGAGAACAGACATGTTCTAACCATGCCATCTCATGTCTGGAAAGTTCTCAACTTTGAGAGAAGAATAAAAAATCAGCAGTGATACCGACTTAAAGTTCTCTGTCAGTAGTGTATCAGGACTGCAGGTCAATGCAAGTGAAGGGAGATGAAATCATGTACATTTTACTCCCAACGATTTTGAAGTCTTTAAATTGCCGTGAAAACTCACCATGCAGTGCTCCTAACATGGATGAGTACCTGCATAGGTGATCAGCTGATGGTGTGGCTTGTTTCAGTGTGGCATATGGGTGATAATGTTGCTTTTCAAATGGCTTGAAATAAACTGCAATTTTGTCATGAAAGCCTTCTTCAGGCTGTACATTTCATATGCAAAGAGGCACTTGCCTTGTACTTTGGTATTTAGTTTATTCATTAACATAGTCATATTAATAGCAAATGCAAGAACTGCCAACCAGTCAGCATCTGAGAGCTCTGGGATGTCCTTGCCTTTCTTCTCAAAAAACTCCTGAATCTCTGCTCAGAGATCCCATACTCTTTTAAGCCCTTTGTCCAGGCTGAGCCATCTGACAGTTGTGTAGTAGACCATACCATTTCTTTTTCATGCTCCTCCAAAAGTGCAACAAACTATCTGTGATTCAATGGTTTTGCCCTGATGAAGTTAACTATTTTAGTTACAACATCAATAACATGGTTCATTTTAGTACTGACTTATACAACATCTTCTGATCTATTTTGGATCAATTTCAGTCACTTTATCTTGCATCCTTTTCAAAAGTCTGACATTTTTCCCTGTTAGATTTGGACAACCATCGGTTTAAACAGCTGCCTTTTTGTCCAATGTCAGTCCCAGCTTGTCAAGGCATGCATTTATCTCCGTGAACAAATTGCTCCCTGTCGTCGTCCCTTTCATTGACTACATTGCTGCCAACTCCTCCGTAATCTCAAAGTCTTTCTTTATTCCTCATACAAAGATGAGTAACTGGGATGTGTCGTGGGTATCACAGCTCTCATCCAGAGCCTAGGAGAAAAAGTCAAAATTGTCAGGTTCTTTTTGCAGCTGAAGCTCCAAATATCCTACACATTATGTTTTGCCTAGAGAAGGAAACATTCTCAAATGTTTCTTTTTCCTCAGGGCAATTATTATGTTTCATTCCTAATTTCCCATTTGTCTAACGCAGGCCAGTCAGGGACATCCAAAGGGCTGGATGTGGCCTGGAGGCCATACAATGTCCAGGATTGCCCTAGTCTATTACACAAAAAAAAAAGAAAAGCAATCGGGAGATGATGTTTTATATCTCAACATAAAGACGCAAAAAAGTTGTTAATATTTTATCATTGCCCCAGAGGCTAATAATTGAATCATGTAAAACAAAAAAAAAATTCTTTGATAAACAAAATTTAAATATTAGTAAAGACCTTTCACTTCAGCAAGGCTCCTACTTAATTTATCTTACCTTTCTTTATTGTAGGAATTGGTACTCTGGCCTTTAGACTTACAGTATATCAAGGTAACTGAGACACACTCGTTTTAAGGAACAGAATAATGTCTAATATGAGAAATGGCTATATATTGACATATAAGACTAGATGCATGCAGACTAGAAATGCAAACATATAACATGTAGGCTGACTGTTTAATGATTATTTAAAGTTGCAATTTATCTTGACAATAATTAGTTTTACAATACTAAATCTTTATGGATAATATCTAATTTTGTGCGGAATTGTTACTTTGTTGTTGTTCAGGTTTCAAGTGGAGGATTCTTCATGCGTTGGATTACACTCTTTCTCTTTGCTAAATGAAATGTATATGGTGTGCAGTGCTTTCATCAGTTAGGTCCTTGCTGTATATCATGTGCAACTGCTTCTCAGGCCTTTACAGACTACTGACATAAATCTTTGGCTTGGCAAATTGGATCTCAGCTTTCAGAATCACAAAGAGAAGAGTTTGTAGGCTTTTTTGTCAGCACATAGCTTTTTGGTTAGGTGAGCTGGTTTGAAAAGTTTTCAATCATTTTGGAGAGTTCCCTGAGAGAATCCTAGAGAGGTTGTCCCAAGTGAATTCCTGAGCTTCTCTTAACTTGCCATTCTCTGTCAACCCTGTAGGGCGCAACTAGATTTTAGAGGAAGGTTGAACCTTGTCCTGATTGGATTAAAGTAATTTCAAGTTACAAAATCAGTGCCTTTTATTGGGCGAGCTATTCTGTTCATCGTAGTTGTCATCTCGTGAACTATAGGTCTTTGTTCTTAATTGAGTCCATTTTTGCACCTTCTGATTCAAGAGGTCTGTAGAGGGGCCCCTGGAGAGACATCAGTGCAGCTCTGATTTGCACCTTTGTTATCAGATGAAGTGCTGGAGTTCAGTTTGGAATGTAAGTGGAAGAAGGTGCAGCTAGATGGCTGCATCCCTGTTAAATCTGCTTTCTTAACTAAGCCTAGAAAAATGGACAATGTCCATTTTCCCTACAAGGTTGTCCAATAAGTATTGGGGCCAGCCAGCTCACTTTCCCAAACCCACTTTCATTACCCTGTTTTTTAAAATGGATGTTCCTCCTTTGCCACCCTATCATTCTGGGGTAACACTTTAGTTTAGATACTGCAAAAATGCATCAATTACTCATATGCTCTTTTGTAACAAGACCTTAACAAAGGCTTATTTAGCTTTTGATTACACAGTAAATAGATTATTCATTTCTGCAATGCATTCTACTAAAATACCTTCACTTTGGAATGGCCAGAGTGACTTAAGTGACTTTAGTGGCGAATTTCATAACTCAGTATAACACATATGAATCCATCATGTTCAGAAGTAATTTCACAAGTGCATCAAAGGCTCTTACTATGAATAACAACTTTACCAATGCTTTGTAAGCCAGGACTTTTTGCAGAGCTGTATATGAGTAATATTTTGGCAGTACCTAGTAAAAAGTGTTACCTATGTTTCTATGACCCTCAAGATGAGGTTTAGTCTTGACATATATTATAACATTGAAAACAGTTTTTCAATCAGTAATGGCTTCAGTTTTTCCTTTGGAAGAGTTCATCCCTGACTTTCAGCTATTGTGTAATAATGTAACAGTTACGTATATTTGGGATTATGGGATGGGAAAAGTAAAGGGATCTAGTAGCCTAATTTGTATTAGTGGTGTGATCATCTGTTAAATGATGTGCCTGAGACAGAGAGTGAGGAGAGATGAAGCCTCTGCAGCAGTGAGAAAGTCATCAGTATTGAGTACACTTTTTATTTTAGTGCTATGTCTTAACTTATCAAATAACCCAGTAACCTCTGCTGAATATTTTAAAGTAAAGTCAAACAAAATATCATTTTCACAATCAGTCCTAGAAAAATATACACATCTGGGGTGATGCTCAAATTTCTATGAGCCAAACATTTTTCTTTTGGTTATTTAATTCACTTTATTTAATATAGCTATTTTAGCTCAATTACTATGCATATCAAGTGGAAAAAAACGGTAACTGTGTAATTGTTATGAGCCTCCTATCTGCATGTTTCAACTCCACTGAGTAAAATTTCACTTTTTAAATCCTGACCATATTGTTTGTAAAAATGTACATACATACATCTAACCATTTCTCAAACCTGTTTTCTATTGTCTAAAGGAGCTACACTTTATTCTGTCAACAACTTGTGAAAGTTCAGAATCAACACTTAATGGACTGCCAGTAAATCTCAAGACATATAGCAAATATCCCTATACAGTACTAGCCGTCCCCCGCAGTGCAGCCCGTGTAGTAGTGAAACAGGACAAACGTTAAAAATCAATAAACAAAAAGGCGTCACTAGCTAAGCGGAGGCAAGCTACATTCCGAAATGCAAGGGTAGACCGACTCCCTACTCCTGACATCATATTTCCCCTGTCTCTGTCTCAGATTAGCGTGACTTGAAGTCGCAAAATCAACCAGAACGTTTAAGCGAATTATACAAAAAAAACCCGATTTAAATCCGTTAAGTAGTTCTCTCATTCACTAGCTAAGTGGATGTAAGGCACGTTCCAAGGCTGGCGGGTGAGTGAGGAGGTTACAACCCCTTTCCCCTCATTGCCACTCTCTTGGATTCGTGCAAATAAATCGGTACTGCAAGTGAACTATGATACTTAGTGTGATGAGAGAGGTCACAAAATCAACTGGAATGTTCATGCAAATTATAGAAAGAAACCCGATGTAAATTCCTTAAGTAGTTCTCTCTTGAAAAGCGGATAGACATACAGACAGAGAGACATTGGGTTTTATATATATAGAGATGTCTGCAAAAAGGGTTCTCTTTGTTTGGACAGAATCTGTGAGAGAATAATTTGGAGTTAACAGTAGTTAAATATTTTGGTTTGCTGTGCACATTGAAATATATAAGCATTTGATTTAAATATCATGAAGAGAGCTGCTGAAATTGTTAAATAAATGTACTAGAAAGAAGGTTAATGTAATGCAAAAATTGTACCAGAAGATGATTAATTGATCAGCTGATGTCGTGTTAACAACAAGACCGGACAGTTGTGACATACACAGAAATTTCATGGATAATAGCTAAATCTTAAAGATATAAAAAGAATAATAGTATGGTAAAGCATACTTTTATTTACTGTACTAAGTTATCTGCTGCGGTGGGTTGGCACCCTGCCCAGGATTGGTTCCTGCCTTGTGCCCTGTGTTGGCTGGGATTGGCTCCAGCAGACCCCCGTGACACTGTGTTCGGATTCAGCGGGTTGGAAAATGGATGGATGGATGGACTAAGTTATCTGGGTGTGTAAGCCAACGAACCAATCACAGTAAATGTCTGGTGATTTGTGTGCATTAATCATCACTATTGGCACTATTACGTAAATGCAGTTGTTTATAAAATGGATCTCTGCCCTTATTATTCTTATCAGTTTGTAACAGACTGCTGTGAAGAATGCCCTGTCTTCGACATTTGCCGAGGAATGAATAAAGGACACAATGGACAAGTTTTGTCCTGCCTGGTTTCTGACTCAAGAGGATTCATCATGCTTGTCCTAGTAGAAGATGCATTTCTTTCTTTAATTAATATTTTAATTTCTACCACCACACACACACACACACAAGTCACACCCACTGGGCTCCCATGACATTAGCTTGGGACTGCAACTCAGCACATTTTCAGTGCTCTTGGTATAGTTAACTCATTTTCTATGTATTTTGAGAAAGCAGTATAAGTATTGGTATCTTATTTTTTCATCATATTTATTTTTGTTAATATGTTTAAGCTACTGCCTTCAAACTCCTTTGAAAGTATCTCAGGTGTTAAGTTGATTTGGGTATTGTAAACAAAATGACAACAACAAAAATCACTAGAGTACATCAAGACCATATTCTCTAAGAAAACCTTCATAACTTAGAAAGGCAAAAATATTAAAATTGACATGACAACAACAAAAACTACTGCTTAATTTCCAATACAGTATGCTTGGTTATTACCCTTCTACTGGTACTGTGCAAATAATGTTAGTCAATTATAAGCTTTCTGCCTGCTCAATAATATTGATAGGCATGCCTACAGTAAAATAAAAAGTAGGTAACATTATCCAACAATCAAACACAACTTTAAGATTATGTAAAATAATAATGAAAGGAACTTGAAATTGCCATAACTTCTGTATGTGACAGAGAAATAGGTTCATATTGTCATGTATTATAAAAGCAGTTTTAATACTAATTATCTTTTGTTCTCTGCATTTTGTAATTGTGGCAGATGAAAAGAAATGACTGAAGACTATGATTTCAGAAGAGACATCAATCAGAGTTTACGAGTTTAGCACCATATTTATTTTATTTTACTAGTAAAAAATATTTAAAGTATTACTGATTTTTGCTGTTTCTCACTTTTGCTATAAATGACTAATTTTTCTGAAGAACATTTTGTTTTTTTAAGCTTAATTGCTGTAAATGTATAATACATCACAAGTAATAAAATTAACAACTGTTAAAAGTGACATTTTTACTTGTTTTAAAATTTAAGAACATATTATATTTAAGTTTTGACACACAGAATATGGAACTTAAAAAAATAACCTGTGACTTTGAGGTCTAAAAATGTATAACACATTTACATTTAGCTATAAATTAAAGTGAATTACATTGCCTTCTAAAATGAAGGGGCAGTAAAAAAAAATTAAAACTGTTTGCAGTGTCTCCAAATAAGATTTCTCAAAGCCATGATGTAAAGCTGAAATAATGAATATGCATCTAAAGCAAAATCAGTCAAATACTGTCCTGGTAAACACAAATAATAAAAAACAAATAGTTTTTTCCTCATAGTTTCTGCTAGTATCTAGCAAATCAGCTGTCCCTGCTTATTTTTTATATAAATAATAGAATGTATTATCAAAGGACAATGCTCTTCTGTACTGTTGCTGTAAGCTCAAGATTTGTTGGTTCATTCCCAACTACTGACACATTGTGTTACCCTGAACCAGTCACTTGAGCTCAGTGCTTCAGCTGTATAAACATGTAAACATCTCTCCTGTGCACTTTCTATTTTTATAAAACTTTGTATGAAAGTGTCATATAAATGTATACATGTAAAGGGAATTTACAAAATTGTATTCAGTTAATTCAATTATTGAAACTATACTTCCCACTGAGAAGCCCATTGTGCTGTTGTCACTTGCTAATGAAATATATTAATAAAAACACACAAACTTTGAAAAATGATATAACATCTCTCTATTATATAAAAAAATCTTGGGACAAGATAAGACTTTTTAAGATAATTTCAAGTCCCATGAGACAAGACTTTGTGCCAAGAGATTAATTAAAAAACCTAGCAGATTGAAGCAGGGGTGGAAATAAAAGACAAACAGTAGAAGAATAAAATGCAAAGAGTAGAAAACAAAGTAGAACATTGTAAAGAGGTTCAAAAATGTTGCCGCAATACTCATGCAGCGCAGGTTAGAGATTAAGAAAGTACTAAAATTAGAAAGTCTCAAAAAACTGATAGTAAAGATCGCATTAGCACTAACAAACATAAAATATTACTTGGTGAAATAAAACGCAGGGCCCACATGGGGGTTGGCGAGCAAAAGCGAGCAGGGGGCTGAACTCCCTAGTTTAACAAAAGACATCAAAATATTCAATATGTTCATGCAATAAAAATGTATATTCATTAGAACCTCTGCTTCTGTAAATTGAACTTTTATGTGGAGAACTGCCTTTTTCTCATATGGTGCAAAATGCACCTATTGCACCCCAATTCTGCCTTGTACAATGAACAGTGGAAAAAGAAACAGGACAATGCATGCCTCCAGTAATCTTGTGCCCTCTTGTTCAACATGACGCATGACAGTACTCTTGTTATGTCTCAGCCATGGGGACATGAGAGAAGTGAGACACAAATCTCCCATTCTATCATTCTGTCTCACTGACCATGTGCATCTTCTCATGTGTACATCTCACATGGCTAACTCTGATTTATATTAAACTGTGCTTTCTTCTAACTCAAGATGTTTTAGACTTTTACAAAATGTTATCTTTGCCTTGTACAGTAGCTTGGTGTTTGCATCCACACTCACAAAATAACATTATCATACACATGTATGTTGTATTTAAAGCTATTGATGCACATTTATATATATATATATATAAATACATATGTTACGGCCAAAACGCGAAATCAGCCAAAGCGGGAAGTGTCTGGCCAAATCGGGAAATGACCAATGTCGCTGTAAATTGACCAGCCGACATCCAATCTTTTCCTTGATTTTGGGATTTGGCCAGCCAGTTTGGAAAACAGCATGGGCGATCGGCCAAAGTTGGAAGAAAAAAGGCACAAGCAGCGATTTGTTGCGCACTTAGTAGTGCAATTGCATCGACTGTAGCCTTGGCTGCCAGTCAGTGATTGGGAAGACCCAACGGATTGTAATGATTTTTCTTCTATGCCTATGGATTCCAGTGTGAGCAGTTTTCTCGTGCAGAATGGAAAAGTCATTTTTGAATCTGCATCTGAATTTTTAAGCACCTTCGCACCTTGAGCGGACAGTCTTACATCAGCACATCAAATTTTGGCTAGGGATTTCTTGCCACTTCGTGAAATAGCCAGCCAAAGTAGCATATACACTGGTCATTTCTAGTAATTAGGACTTTGGCCAAACCTCTCAGCCAAAATGCAAAATGGCCGGCCAATTCGGGACCTAGCAAAACTTTGGGTTTTGGCCGTAACATATATATACAGTATATACTGTGAATTTAAGTGAATATAGCCAAAGTTAAGTTTTCTGCACTTTACAGATAATAAAATGGTTATCTAAAGACACCATTTTACATTTTGTGTGTTGCCATGGAACATAACACTAGTGTAATCTGAGGTTATACAATATATTAGGGACTAGCAAAATACCCGTGCTTCGCAGCGGCGAAGTACTGCCTTAAAATTTTTATTAAGAAGAAAATGAAACCTTTTTAAACTGAGGGAAAATAAACTAATAATTATTTGTTAAGGATCTCTTTGTATATCACACTGTGAGTTTGGCCCCCCGGTTGTAATATGACCTAGCTGTGCGCTGAGCTTACTCTTGAGCATGCAACATACAGTTGGCCATGTGAACAGTAATCTTGTTTCAAATCTCACAGCTTGGATTGCTGCTGTCATAATCGGTTTGAGTTTCATGGTTTGTTTCAATTAGGACAGTATTTGTAGGACTTGTGTTGAAGAGACATTCGGCATCTGTCAAGCGTTGTAAGTATACAACCGGTTTCATTGATAACTTCACATCCAGCTTTTGAGAGTTTAAACATTCATAAACATCAAAGTGTCCACTACTGAAATCGTCACCTGTGAGTCTAAGATGTTTAAGAGGCACTGGCAGTTGTCGAAAGGTGTAAAATATTTGGCCATTTCGGTACACTTGAAAGCGACAACTGAACAATTCAGCGGCAGCCATCAACTCACATGCAGAACCATAGGTGAAGGGCTTAAGCATTTCACTCTTATAGTGCTCCTGTGTAGTATAATTATCTCCTGTACCATCATTAGTCCACACCTTGAACCTGTCCCAGTCATTCAATACATAAGACACAATGTTCCTCCAGATATCAAGAGTGAGCCTGATATGGCCGTGCAATATGTATCACAGAGAATGGAAAAGGCAGGTGCCATCTCCGGGCATGGAAACCACTCGGTAAGTGACAGTTCTTTGATCAATGGTGATCACCTCGATAGACATGTTAATGGGGGTACGGTTGGAATGATAAAGGAAATGGGTACCTGAACAATGTAAAGTAAGTCTAAAATACCTAAACAATAACTATAATCGTAATAAACGAACAATAAAACAGCGGAGAAGCCGTGGATTAAATAAAAAGGCTGTAGTTATCAGCAGGGAGGCATGAATCCCGTGGCGAAGCAAGGAAGGGAATGTAGAGACCGGAGCGACGGACGGCCTTATATAGGCAGACATCCAACAACATGGGAGGCGTTGGGATGGGGGACCCAACGCCACCTCACACGGTGACCGAGCTGCAGGCTATGGACGTATATATGTACATAAGTAGGATTCAGTTAGCGTTGGGAACCCGCGTGCCAAATTTCTTGAAGATTGGCCCATAAGTAACAAAGACCATTGAAAAGTTCAATATGGCGGCCGACAGTGGCATCATACCATCGAAATAAGTATGTACATTGGTTTCGGTTAGCGCAGGGAAGCCACCTACCAAATTTCGTGAAGATGGGGCCATAAATAAGAAAGTTCAACATGGTGGATGTTGTTGACCGTTATGACCGTTACATGTAGAATTTCGAAATGAAACCTGCTTAACTTTTGTAGGTAAGCTGCAAGGAATGAGCATGCCAAATGTCAGCCTTCTACCTACATGGGAAGTTGGAGAATTAGTGACATTGGAAAGTTCAATATGGCGGCCGACAGTGGTGTCATACCACCGAAATAAGTATGTACATCGGTTTCGGTTAGCGCAGGGAAGCCGCCTACCAAATTTCGTGAAGATGGGGCCAGCCTTCTACCTACACGGGAAGTTTGAGATTTAGTGACGTTGGAAAGTTCAATATGGCGGCCGACAGTGGCGTCATACCAAATTTCATGAACATGGGGTCGTAAATAAGAA
The DNA here is from genome assembly GCF_016835505.1 of Polypterus senegalus. Classification (NCBI taxonomy): domain Eukaryota; kingdom Metazoa; phylum Chordata; class Cladistia; order Polypteriformes; family Polypteridae; genus Polypterus; species Polypterus senegalus. The sequence continues at coordinate 93,781,088 of NC_053162.1, forward strand.
AGTTCAACATGGCGGATGTTGTCGACCATTATCGACCCTTATGGCCGTTACGTGTAGAATTTCGAAATGAAACCTGCTTAACTTTTGTAAGTAAGCTGTAAGGAATACGCCTGCCAAATTTCAGCCTTCTACCTACACGGGAAGTTGGAGAATTAGTGATGAGTGAGTGAATGAGTGAGTGAGTGAGTGAGTGAGTGAGTGAGTGAGTGAGTGAGTGAGGGCTTTGCCTTTTATTAGTATAGATAACAACAATTGCTTATTTAAATCTCAAACATAAAACAGAAGCTACTGAAATCAGCTTAAAATAACACAACAGAAAAAGGTGCAATATTAAAACATGTATAAATGTTTAGGTAATTCAGAAACCCTCTTGATACAAAAGCATATTAATACTATGTGAAAACTGTACTTTGTTTGACCTTTTTAGGATCATATCTATCTATTCCTCCAACAGTCCAAGGCAGAGAAAGCAGATGGGTCTGATACTTAGGACAAATCTAAATGTGAAAAGCTTTAGCCCTAATCTAGGTGAATGTTACTGTGGTGTTAACTGATTATTTTGAATCTTGCTGTGTTGGCTACTTTGCATTAATTGTACGTAACTATTGAAGACACTAAAGAAGAAGTTTTTCTTGAGTTGCTATTAAAGTTTAAATAAGGAATGTCAATGAAACAAAAAAAATGAAGGTTAGTCAATGATGTAGCACAATGAAGTGCTAAATAACCTAAACCTAATCATAATATGAAAGGATTCCATGCCACTGCAATGGTGAATTACCAATATAATGCTCAGCAAGTTCCTGCACCTCCATGTGTTAAAGCTGGCTTGGTGAAAATGTTACTCTAACCTCTGTAGGACAAAGTGGAATAATCCACTGTTAGCACCAGCTCCCTGTACTCTATCTCTCAGTGCATCAACTCTGCCTGGTTTCACATTCCACTCACTGTAGCAGACTCCTTATTTCTGAGGGCAGAGGTTGGCAAACTTTTTTGGTGGTGGGCTGAATTGTCAATAACAATTTATAAAGTGGGATGAATATAAAATTTAGGTGCAAATACAAATCTAGGTAATCTGGCACACATGTTGATGATAAACGTTAACTTTAAAAACAGTTGCTTCACAAAATGGTTTAATGATAAAACTCTTTATTAAAAGTTATTAAGAGCAAACCTCAAATACAAGTAAGAGAGCAATTTTAAAGTACACTGATGTTGCTGTGTACAAAGTTAATATCAGCACAGAATCTGGACATTGCAAGAATTAACTCCTTGCTACATTTTTTTTATTTGTAATTGTAAAATCAATTTCACTTCAACTAAAGTATGGAAAGTAAGATTCAAATTTACAACAATGATAGAAACCGAGGCTTTTAAAATTGGGAAAATGAAGTTTTTGCTTGTTGCACTTAATAATAATAAGATAATTTAACAAAATAAGTTCACCTGAAAAATTGTAAATTATTTTTCTTTTAACTGGATGATGAAGCGTGCAAAAAACACAAATTACTTGAATTCACAGTTGGGATGCCACTGCCAGTAAGTGTATTTTACCTCTTATGTTAACAAATACATGGGTTGTAATACAGGAACAATACGTTTTGGTCAATTTATTACTGGATAACCATTGTCTTTCTATTTTTTCACATTTGTAAAAGGCACAGACCTGTAGTCACAACTGAAATTCTGCTGCCAACTAAATCCATCGCTGATCAAAATTACCACTTGTAAACTCATATCCTTTAAAAATGTATGTGCAAAACAAAGCAGGCAAGCACCTCAAGCATATAGTAATTCAATGCTTCATACCATATTCATATGATAGAAGCTTGGTTTTATTTTATTACTTTATGCATGATACCACTTGGAAACGTATTACACTTACACTTAATTGTAGAATCATATTGTTAAGTTAAGACTGCCCAGGGTTTGTTTCCTGCCTTGCTCCCTGTGTTGGCTGGGATTGGTTCCAGCATACCCCCGTGACCCTGTAGTTATGGATGGATGGATATTGTTAAGAACACCTGATGAGGGCTGGAATATTAAATATTTCTGTGAGAAACCTTTGCCCCACTTGTACCCTTTCAATGGGCTGCAGTTTGCCCACTTTTGGTGTGCAGTACGGCCTTCAACAAAAGGTTGAGGACCCCATACTGCATGGCCTCAGTAGCAAAAAACAGATTTGTGGTTGGGTGCCACACAGAGTCCTGCCATCGAGAAAGACAGCTAGGTATGTAGTGAGTAGACTGTACATAAAGCAATACATTTTTGTTGCAGAAGAAACAGTGTAGCTCTCATGACTGTTGTGTATTTTAGGTGGTTATAAACCTAATGCTGCTTACAGCCACATACTGTAGTTGCAACTAGAAAATATCTTTGTATATGTTCTTCTGGCTGTTGATGCTACATAGCCTAAAAATAATAACTTACCACATTCTTAGTTTTTAAAAGCCTAGGTTGCTTATAAGTTTCTTCCTCAACGTTTAATAGACAAGCTGTATGTGTGAATGCATACTGTATCTCTTTCTGTTAGACCTGCAGCTCTTGGCTCCCAGCCAGAGAGGAGCTTCAAACTGTGCAACGCCATGTGCACACAGTGCCTCACAGACGAGCTGTGGGAGAAGAAACGCCAACTGCATCCAATATGCAAGCACTAAGAAATGAAACTAGAAAAAGATTTAGCCATTTACTGGCTAAATGCATTTAGAAGCTTGATCAGAATGGGTAATGTTTTCTTATTCAATTTTTTAAACAAGAAATGGAAACGGGAAAAATTGATAAGTGTGTAGAGTCTTTATAACAGAAAGTCAGGTTAGATTTATATTTTGTATTATTAGTAATTGTTCTGCGTCTGTAAATGCATGCATATATTAATTTTTTATAGTCCTTGTGTTATGAATAAATTGTATTGTTTATTAATGTGGTCTGTTGTGGGTTACATTTACATTTATGAGATGCTTTTATCTAAATCAACATGTAAAAGAGGTCTACATAATTGAGTAATAACACTGGACTACAAAAAATATTTTTTGTTTGCTACTGGGAACTTCAGAGCAGCACTTTATTACATTTTTACACTGATTTCATATATGAAATCGGAATTAAGCTAGTGCGTCAGGTTTTTGAAATACACATCATTGATGTTTTGACACTTTTGAATATCAAAATAATAATCAACACGATATCCAGAGTTTAGAATATGTCCCACCAAAATTGTTTTGATGTGTTTATTTTGAAAATATAAATAAGAACAACAAAAACACCTTTCCTAATTTTGGTTTCACTTTCTTGAGACCAAACCTGTATCTTAAATGCTGAAAACCATTGCCTTGCCAAAATTTTCAAAGTAATGGTGAATCTAACGAACAAAATGTACTGAAATGCAATGTTATGTTTAACAGTAAAATCTCTACCTACTGCACCATCATGTCTGAGTTGTGTCATTATGCTTTAGAGTCATATAAGACCTGGTAATCAGTAACAAATATTTTTCTGCTAATTAAAAAATAATAATTTTTAAATAAAATTAATAATGACAAGGTAAACAACTTACAGCTGTTAGTAACGTGTGGCAAATTATTTTATCTCAATGGCCTCCCTAGTGAAATTAATGGTATTTATCAAAATGGTCGTCCGCCTTTACTGTCCAGTCACCCTAGTTGTCCAAGACCTGGAACATCATAACTAAAAAATAGGATGTGCTGGATGAAAATGGTTTTCAGATTTGGAGTCAGCAAGTGAAATCTGTTAAAGTAAAGGTGAAAGACTCCCAGTAGCAGAATGCTTGCTGACTATTGTACTCAGTCTAGTTCCTGTCAGGCTCACAGATCAAAGTTTTATGTGGTCTGTCACACTAATTTATAAACTTTGTTCACAAATTGAAATTCCTCTCTTTACCAATATCTGCATTTGAGACTGGAAATGAGATCACCAAAGCTTGCGTCCATATATTTCAAGTTTTCTGCCGTAAACTGAGAAAAGCAGCAAATACCTAAATGGTGAAAGGAGTTGATGAAGAGAACAAGGAATAGTGACCCTAAATTTCTAGCTGCATTCCCATACCTGCCTCCAACCAGCATCTTGAAGTCTTCAATCCTAACCTTACCTTACAAATTGACAGTTCACATAAAACGAGAGTCCAGCTCTCCAGCACTTCTGTAAGATGACAAGACAGAATTGACCCATTCAATCATAAGTGCTACAATTGCACACAGTTGCCTTGATCTGTAACCTCCCCTGATTAAACCGATAGGAGTTTAAGCTCAGAAAGTTAATCTTGTGCTACGGTGTTAACTTTTCTAATAATTTTGGGAAAGATAGCTTTGTATAACTGTTCCAGTTGCTGGATCTGACATTCATGCACTAGTGGATTCCAGGAGCAACATGTGCCACTTCAATCTTCAAGAAACTGCTCTATAATAAATTGAAAGATACAAAAGTCTTGTATTTATGTTGATTTGAAAAAAAAGAAGGAAAGTGCACTACTGATTATCACATTTCACTGGAAACTATATAAAGCTTAATCTGCCATCTTAGAGTCAATTTGAAGATAGACTGCAATTGATAAATTGTGTTATGTAATTTTATCAGTACTCAGTGAGGAGCTGCAAAGTGACCCGAAAGGAAAATAGATTAAATTAGCTTTATTGGAAAATACCACCAAAAATGTTAGGGGTATCTTCTGGCCTAGCTAGAGGGAGTGGGTAGGATAGTTCTATAGCAGAGGTCTCAAACTCCGGTCCTGGAGGGTCGCATTGGCTGCAGGTTTTCATTCTAATCTAGGGGTCCTCAATCAGAGTCCTGGAGGGCCACAGTGGCTGCTGGTTTTTGTTCTAACCCAGTTGCTTAATTAGAAAGTAATTCTTGCCAATAATTTAATTTCATGGCTTGTTAGTGCTTTAACTTTGCTATGTCAGGTAATTCTCATGTCCTAGATTTTCTTCCCTTGGGGGGCTAAAATAGATGATTAATTCTCAGTCCTTCACTTGTTACTCTTCACTTTCCTTCCAAATATTTATTTAAACCCAATAGTGCATGATAAATACATACAGGTGTAAATTGTAACAAGCTAAATGGAGAACTGCTTGGCTCTTTTGTTATTTGCATGTTATTGCTAATTGGGAGCAATTAAAAACCAAGAATACAGCTGTTTAATACTTAAATAAGCAATCAGGGTTCAAAATCTTAATGAGTGAGACAACTAAAGCGAAGCAGAAGTGTTACTTGAGCAATAAGTGCTTCTTATTAAGTAATTGGGTTGGAGCCAACTGCCAAACCTCCAGCCACTGCAGTCCTGTTAGAACCCCTGTTCTAACCCTTTTCTTAATTGGCAACCAGTTTTTGCTGCTAATTAATTCCTTTTCCTTTCATTTTAATTGTCTTGTTTCTTAAGATTTGTTCTCCTGAATTTCTTCATCGTTCCTCTGAATTGCTTCATTCCTTTCCTTAAATGGCCCCCAAACATAAATGAAATGTGAAGTGAGTGAACCAACAGAAGACCAACTTAGTCAGGGCCTCAAACTCCAACCATGTGCTTAATTAGGAGCCAATTCTTGTTGTTAATTAAACAAATTCTTTCATTCCAAGGTTTGTTCCTCATCTCATTTTTGAATAGCAGACAGTTCCAAAATTATTGAGTTTCTCTGTTCTAAGAGCACCTTCATCTTTCTTTATTTTCAGATATTGTATGAAGGACACAGTTTGCTGGTCATGTTTTGGATCATTTTATATCTCATTATTGTTTGGATGCTAATTAAGAAAAAAGAGAAAATTGGAGTAAAAAACACAGGAAAAGGAAACAGAAGAGAGAGTAGAGACAGATTTTAGAGCCACCATGAATAGTTATTATAATGAGTTAGATATACAGAGTATCAGGATTTTAATTACAGTGAAGTTATGGGAAAGCCATATGACCTATAACTAGAAATGTGACCTATGCTAGCTAGCCATCTACCTACTCCCAGGGCAGGCTATAAAATACCAGACTAGGGTCTATGAGTCTAACATAATACATATGGGGTAATATAATAATAATAATAGTTACATTTGTCACCACTTTTAGTAATGTACTACACGGGTCACAGGTTTCAATTCATGAAGGATTAATTTGGTCAAAATAATGGCAGAGACAGCTGAGACAGGAAAGAGAATGAGAAAGATTTAGTAAGAGTCGATCTCTATTGTCAGAAATCAATAGAAATATATGCACCAACAGCCCTAACATCAGCCCACCATGCTTTGTTGTAAATACTGAGATTAATGGTGCATCTCTAATAGTTGCAGACTGATCATTAGGGGGGTGGGGGGGTGTCATCTCTGTAAAGGTTCTGCCACTTACAGCCGTTTTCTATTTCTCAAAAATTTTAAGAAGTGCAGTACCTTGCAATCACAAAGTATGCTCTGGAGAATAAAACAATAATGCATTTTGTAAGGTACATTAGAGTGAAGCTATTAATAGCATTTAGGTTAATTGCATTTCATGTTAAACTGCGACCCCATGTTTGGTTTCCACCTTACTCCTGATGCTGCCAGAATTGTGTCTGTCTGGCTGCCTGCTATACCCTGTGACAGAGAAAGAAGGATTACAAATTGATGGATAATATTTAACTAGAAATCACTGTAAAAACTTAAGAACTGGAGTTTTACTCATAAAAAAAGCTCAAGGAAACTTTAGATGTTAAAATACTGTATAGTTTAATGTGCATTTTTTAAATCTAATTAAAAATCAAACAACTTTTTCATTGTACTTTTTCACAGTACAATGCATTAAAACGATGGAGAAATGAATAACAGAGTGCCTATTTTAGTGCTATATTAAGCAAATACAGATTAGAGCACTGCTTAAAGATAATGGAAAAGATAATTGTTCAACGCCTAAGAGAAATTACAGAGATTGACAAACTCCAGTTTAGATTTTAGAAAAGGAAAAGTAACTACTGATGAAGTTGTCACCTTAAGACATACTGTATATCAGAGTAAGTAACTAAATGATCTAGGAAGATGTACAGTGCGTTTATAAATCAAGGACAAGAAAATGATAAATTGGCCAGCAAGGTGATCTACATGTGTCTAAACAAAAGAAGGTACCAGCAAAAGTTTTTCAGAAGAGACCAAGAAATGTACATTGGACCTTGTGCAGTGATACAAATGGAAGGTGGAGGAAAGGAGAATTTTGAAACAAGTGTAGGTTTACATTTTTCAGAGCTCACTCATTACATCATTTTTGGTGGATGTGCTATGCAAAAATATTGCAAATAAAGAGGTGTGGGGACTACTCTCTTCGATTGATTTATCCATAGTAGTAGCTCTGGAAGACAAACTGCTGAGAAGAACATGGAATTGGCAAGAAGCACTAGGACACAAAAGATTAAGAGGACATGCTGGAATGACAGGAGTTGTGGTGTGAAGTGAAGGAGAGGAGTGAAAAAACAGAATAAATGTATTCAGGCTCAGTGTTTGAGGTGGTTGTGAACTAGCATTAAAGGAAAAAGTTAGAACAAAATGGAAAAAAAACATGAGGAAGTGTGAGGAGGTATAAATTATCACAGATGCCCAGAAAATTTAAGTTGTGTAACAGAGTAGTCCAGCCAGTCCTACTGTATGTCTGTGAAAAAGGAGGAGCATCTGCTCATTAGAAAAGAAATGTATCTGTGAGAATGAAAAATATTTAAGTGAAAGAAAAATAAATGAAGAAGCTTACAAAATCACAAAATAGCAGGGGTCAGATGTACAGCGATTTTATAAAGTATTCACATCCCTTCACTTTTTTCCAAATTTTGCTGTGTTGCAGCTTTTTTTTGAGAACCATTTCAATTAATTTTCCGCCTTATCAAGCAACATCCAATTCCTCAGAATGACAGAGTGAAACCACGATTTTAAAATCTTTTTCCAAATTTATTAAAAGTAAGAGACTGAAATGTCACATTGACACAAGTATTCAGTCCCTTTACTCAGTACTTCATTAAAACACCTTTGCCAGTGATTACAGCCTAGAGTCTTGTTGGGTCTGATGTGACAAGCTTCACACATCTGGATGAAGAGGTTTTCTGCCACTGTCCTCTCCAGTTTTATCAAATGGTATGGTTACTGTTGGTGTAGAGCTATTTTCAGGTATCTCCAAAAATGCTCAATTAGGTTTAAATCCAGGCTCTGGGTGGGCCACTCAGGGACATTTGTGGAGTTTTCCTTAAGTCACACCTGTGTTGTCTTTGCTTTGTACTTAGGGTCATTATACTGTTGGAAAGTGAATACTTGACCCAGTCTGAGGTTCAGAACACTCTGGAGCAGGTTTTCATTAAAGATATTTCTGTTTTTCCTCCTTTCAGATTTTAGATATTTTAAATATCTGACAGATTTTTAGATATTTTAAATGATCTTAGCGCAAGGCTGCAACATAACAAAATGTGAACGAAGTGGGTTATGAATGCTTTCTGAATCCAAGGTATTATGGAAAAAGTTGTGGCAAACAGGAGTAGTTCATTTGGGCACATTTTATCTCATAAGGTTGACAACCAGATTGGAAAAGCATGGTGGTTATTGGCGAATGTAAGAAGATGGAGAGGAAGGCAGTGGCTTAGCTGATAAAATTTATTGGGAAGAGTTTTGAAGGGGACTGGTTTTAAGGGAAGAGGATGCGACAGACAGGGATAAATGGAGTAAGATGATTTAAATGGCTGACCACTAACAACTGGAAAGCATCTTCCTGTGAAAAAAGAAGAATAAAAATGTAGACTTACATATAATATATGGTAAGTGTGGGTTCAAAGCAAAGATTTACAGAATTTAATCTGCTGCTAGAGTACCTATCTTTCCTGGCACAGCACCAAAACAGCACAAACTCAACTCTGTCACTCTCATTTCCTTTAGCCATGTGAAAGAATTACAGGTGGGATCAAAAGTCTATAGTTCCCTTGGCAAAATTAGTTCTTATAAGGGAATCTATAGAGATTCTAGCTGTGACCTCCCTAAACAGCAGTATTCAACTGCTAGACCAGCAAAACGCTAAAAGAAGCAGGAAATCTGTAGCATAAGTCTTCTTACTTTCCTCTTTCACCCCAGTAAACCTGAACACAATTTTGCTCTGGGACCAACTGTACAAGGGTCTAACAAAAATGAGAAGGTTTTCACTTGGTACCAGGTTCTCATTGTTAAGTTCCTTATCAATGTCATACAACTCCAAGTTAAATGATAAGAGATGGAGATAGTAGCAGTTGCTAAGTATATAAACTTTAACTTTTTATCAATTAAGTCTATAACTTGAACCTCTAGTGCAGGGCTCTTCAAGTTCAGTCATGGACTTGTTTTGCCACATGTGGTATCACACATTAATGGCTAGATCAGATGCACTGTGATGCTAGTAGTTTACTTGAACATGCTCAAGTTTGTTTAGTGGACAGCCTACCTAATTTACAGTATTCAACTCAGCAAATTAATATGTGACAATATACATGTTGTTGTTTGAGTTTTCTAGATTGTAACACTTGTAGTGATACAGCATTTCAGTGGGAATGAAAAGGGGGTTGGCTTAACTAAACATTACCGTGTACAACTTGAGATCACATGTTCTTTTAATTTTTTGAAACATTAAGAATAGTTAATGACACCAATATACCCAGCATCTCTCCTCTGCACATATCCAAACCAACACAATCTCGCTTCTCTGACTTTGTCTCCAAACCGTCCAACCTGAGCTGACCCTCTTATGTACTCTTTTCTAATCTTGTCTATCCTCCTCACACTAAATGAAAATCTAACATCTTTAACTTTGCCATCTTCTGTCTCCTGTATTTGGTCAGTTCCACCATTTACAACTCATATAACATAGCTGGTTTCACTACTGTCCTGTAAACCTTCCCTATGGAAAAAAGAAGATCCACTGTGGAAACCTCTAAAGGGAGCAGCCAAAAGAAGAAGAAGAAAAAGAAGAGGTTTTTAACTTTTTTGAACAGTTCATAGGGCTCTAAAAATAATTTACAAATCATTTTTCATTTCCATCATTTTTTCTTTCTGGGGCCTCATATACAGTATAATGCAATGCATAGAATTCATATTAACATATGGCGTACAGACAAAAACTGAAATGTGCGTATGCATGAATAAATCTGGATCCATAAAACTGTGCGTACGCCCAGCTCCATGCACTTCCCCAGTATAAATCCCAATGAATGTGAAATTTAACACATTTGCACGTGCATACAGACCCACCCCAACTCCTCACAGAGTTTTGCATATTTTAGTGTGCAAATCAATATAAATATCACCTTCTGTTCGGTGTTTTGTTAAAAAACAATGGCAAAATCACATTAAAAAAGGAAGAATTTCAGAAAATGCGAAGTGGAAGCAAAGAAACATTTTCTATTTTTTGTTTTAAGCTGTGGTTTAATCAAGAAAAGAAAGTTATGGAGTGATACAGCATAGTGGAGACACTCGAAAGTTCATGTTCAGAAAGTCGCACAGTCCCTGAAATAAAAAAAGAAGTGGTCAGATAATAAAGTCGATGTGAAAAGGTGAATCACAGCCTACCAATTGTTTATTCTGTTTCAGACAATATTGCAAACGCTGACCCCGTGTTGATGTCGTAACTTAATGTGGTGATGGTGCTGCTGTGCTCAGCACATCTTGAGATGCTGGCTGCACACCCACCTCTGTCTCGGAAATCTCTGTGCAACCATCAGGCTGTGTGCTGATGGATGCTGTTCTGGAGTAACAAAATGTATTGGTGGATACTGTAAGAGATGTGGCCAATGAACAATGGTATATAAGGGTTGTATTATGTGAAATTGACAACAATTTAAATGAACTGGTTAAAAGTAAATGCTGCATCTGATTTTTATATTCTGCTAATTACATTCCAACGAAGTTATAATGCTGTCCGATTTGGCTTATTATTTGGTGGATCAGGGTCATCATACCACATCTGTTCAGGTACAGGCAAGCAGAACACTACATGCCTGCATAATGCGACACACTTTCTGTGGACTATAGAGCAGCACATGAATAGAGTGGAAATACATTCTATTTACATAAGCAAATTCATTCTCTGAAGGAGCCTTTATAGTATAGCATCAGCACTAAATGAGACAATGGATCGATTCACTTCTCTTTACATGACTATCTGAGGTGACTTGCTCTCTATAAAAGAATTGCTTGCCTTTTGCCGCAATAGTTGTAAAAAGCATCTGTGACTGTACAGAGCTACCATTTTTATAGGTTCTCCAAGTATATATGATGCAATGCCAGCTCATTGTTTTGTTGATTCATCCCTTGCTGCAGTATTAATGTGCGTGCAGCTGACCACTCCAGTTACATTTGGAAAATTGGACGTTACTGCAAATTGAGCTTTGATATTTTGCAGTTCAACCACAGTGTAAGGAAATCTTATATACATGGATGACAAATGGATAATACCATCCTATACAGCTGGCATCTTGCAATTCGGTAATGTTTGTGAAAGACCTGATTGGTCAGCAAGTTCACGTTGAAAAGCTCCTGTGGTTAAAAACCCAAGAATGGACAGAAATTGCAAAAGAGCAGGCACAGCACAATTCTAGAAATTCTGCCTGTGTAAAGCCAGCAACAGTTCAGCACATAGCTCCAACAGGATAGCTCATGGAAATCAAAATTGACTTAAAATCTCTAAATACACACTTTCTTCTAATTCTTCCATTTGCGATGTCTTCTAACAATGTTAAAGCAGCTATGGTAGTTGGAACAGTTTGGCCATTCCTTGCACCATTATATTGTTACAGAATTATTACAATCAAGTGAATTAAATTTGTAAATGATATGCAATTAATTTTGGTGTATTTGATAAATCCCCTGTCATTGATGCAAATATGAAAAATAAAGCAATGACACTGAAACAGTGGCACTGCTTTGATGCTGGGTGCTGTCTGTTTGCAAAACTGAGTAGAAATATGTGTACCCAAGGTAAGGGGGTACCGTGAATATGTGTGTGGATTAACTCCAAGTTTAGGTTTTATACATCTCAAAGTGTGCGTGGAAATGAGCATACATAACATTTTTGTGGGCATGCACCATTTATACATGAGGCCCCTGGTTATGAAATTGACTTGTTTACCACGACCTTGTTCTGTCTCTCAATTTCATTTTCTAAAATCATCTGCCATCTGTTGCACTTCAGTACAAGTAGGTGGACAGTCTTTTCAGAAGGTGCACATCATGTGTAGTTTGAGTCTTTTCTTATTTTATGTACTGTTGCTGTTAACCATCCATGATACGCCTGGGAAAAAAATAAAACAATCAAGATAGAAATAAATTGGAAAGACTCAACAATCAAAGCACCACCCTCATTCTGGTACTATAACTTAACTGTGTATTGGTTTTGTGGAGCTGTCTTCAGCCATTTAAGCGGCAGCTGCAACCTGTCAATGTTGAACAGTTGGATATATAGAGTAATAAAGGACAGAATTTAATTCTAAATTGAACTTAATTAAAAGTAATCTATAAGCCCATGCAAGTTAGCAGTCCTACTTTAAGCAATTAATTGATGTAAAGGTGCTGTTTGTAGCAAAGTTTTTACAAAAGCTGAAATTACAGCTTTGCCAATATCATTACTGTACCACTAGAGTTGCCTGTTAAAAAATGGTCATAATTTAATTTAAACACAAACAATACCTTGAAAGTTAAGGAGCAGCCTAAACAAACACTCAGTGATATGGGTGACTTTAATTTGAATAACTGTCATGTACGTTCAATGGTTGGTTAATTTAGTACTAGCTCCCAAGTTGCCTTCACCGTGTGATCCCTAAATGAGTCCACATATTGACTGACCTCCAGCAGGGATGCATGCAGTTGACTAATAAATCTTTCTCTTAAGGTTCTCCTTTGACATTTCTGTTGCCTTCCTTGTGCTTTCTCAGGCATTCCTTACAAAGTACAGAATGTCCATTTGAGGCCACTGTGGCCTTAATTAGCCCTATGAGTTTTTGAGAAAAAATGTATTCATTATTTTCAGATTTGAAGTCTGCTATCTACTATACTCAGCATACTATTATTCAAGAAAATTATATCCTGATTATTATATTTGTAGTTACATAAAGTCAGTATTTCCTTCCTAAAATTATTTATGTATTTGCCAGTGTTTCATTTAAATTTTACAATGCTTTGAAATATTTACAAAACTCCATTGAATTTGCAAAAGCATATAATAGTTTCCGACAATGCCTTCTGAATTGTCAAAAAGAAAAAATGTTTTCTTGAAAGCTTCAAGCAAATTTGAATATTAAAATTTATGAGCATAAGAAAATAGCTGTGAACCTCTCCAGCACCCGAGATCATAGTCTGAATTGGCCAAGAGGACTATATCATAAAATGCTTTGTGTGGCAGTGAGAAAGCAGTCAGAAGCAGGAAGAAATGTTGGGGTACCATTCGGTAACCCTATTCAATTGTACAAAAATAAAAAGCCAAAATGGGTGCCAACTTAAGATCCATTTTGCAGGCTTTCTCACTTTCTGCTCACTCTCTCTCTGGTATGTGTATCTGAAACTTAGTGGTCCAGGACTGCTTAAAAATGTCGCCTTTCTGTGGAAATGTTTATATGGTGAATCAGCTGGAAAGGTCGGCACTTGTTCCAGAAGTCACAGTCGGGCAGGACTGCCCTCACTGAGAGTCTTCTCTAAGCTGTGGAGAAAGAACAGGATATCGTTTGAGACTGCACCACGCCAGAATGGCTTTGCTTACCTCATCCCAGCTTGTATGAGAACTCCTGGACACATATGTGTGACACAGCACAAAAGAAATATACCCATCAGATCCCTAAATGCAATACCTTCCAAATCTTAGCTGTGCTTTAATATACTAAACATGAATGTCAGAAACAAGATAAGAGACACAACACACCAAGTAGAGTTCTATGGCTCATTGAATTAGAGTTGATTTAATACCAAGTAAGCAAAGAAAACTTTTGCTCATCCATACTCACAAACCAAATGACATGTAGCATCCTCCACAAGGTAACACAGAGTACATGGCCATAAACCTTCTCTAAATGCAGTATACAAAATTCACATAGACAGAAGTGGCACTCTCACGTGACATCTCAAACAACAAAACTAGTCCACAGCTAATAAATAAACCACATAATCGTTCTCTCAGTTGGAGTTTCTGTTCTAGTACGTTGTTGGCTTTCCTATGGAGACTGTAACAGGAGTATATTTCTCTGTCTTTCATTTTAATAAACAAATCCACTTCCTGGTCTGTCTGTCCCAAACTATTCTATCTTTGTTTCACAAACCAAAGATAAGGTGTGATAAACAAGACCATCAGAATGCTCAATGTTTTTAGTAAATGTGGCTGAATTTCATCTATCCTGGGAACCCTACCACTAAAAAAATTGGATCTAATATCAAATAATAGTTCTTGTGCTGCCTTCTCAAAAGATACCATATTCACTGGGTTTAGGAGTTCTACCGCACTACCTCTAAACAATACCGAGGTCCACATTGCACCTAAACCTTGTCCAAGTCCAAACACCAAAAAGAGGGTGGGGGACACCCTACCTACTCCTTCTCAGTCATCAGTCATTGGAGCCTCTCTGAGGGCCTCTTAAAATGTGTTCTCTTTGACCTAAGAACAGCTGCCCTACCACTGTTACACTGGCTATCTTCTTCATACCCCTTTGTCAAATACAAAAACCCTCCTACTTAATGCTTCAGAGAATGCCACTTTCCTTAACTCAGGAGATTAACTCACTACTGTTCATTGGGGCACAGATCTGGCAGTGACAAACTGTTGGACACTCCTTGCAATTTTTTTCTCTACTAAAGTTTTGAATAGAATCCATTCTCATTCCATGTCCCTGAAGTCCTTCAAGATGCAGGACAGCCTCTTTAGGAGGAGAGAGTAGAACTCATAATTAATGGAGGCATACACTATTCATTTCCAGAACACTTTCACTACCCACTGTGGTGATGCTGTAATATGCTAATCCAATTACATATCCATCTTGGGAAAATCCAAATTAAGAGAGATTATCTTTTCAACAAGACATTTGGTTATACAGTTAATGCTGTACATAGTGATAGGTCCAGTCATTTCTGCTGTTGTTTTTCAACTTCCTGAATACATTGCCAAAAAAGTTACATTTCACATCTAAAGCAAACAAACTCTACTATCAAAATCTACTATGGTTTTGGTCTTTCACGCCAGTACTCATCTCTTTAATGACCTCATATCTGTGTTTTTTCTCTGCTATTCCTATGGTGAGCCGTTATGATGGCACCATGCTGCTCTTTTGGGCCAAGCATAAAGAGATTATTTGGGTTACCTGGCCAGCAGAGAAACATTGACAAACACCATTTCTCAAATCTTGTTTATAGTTCTAAAATCTAGTACATTATAGTTCTAAGAGTGAAACCTGTAAATGTATGGGCATACAAAATTAATGTAATGTTCAAAACTGCATATATACTTAATGTTTTGTCTTAGTAGAGTAATATTTTACTCTACTTTCCCCTATTGTATTATTAATATGCAGCCTTTGTATGAATGCCTCAGATCTCACAGACTTACCACTGTTTATAAGGTATTATAGTATATAACTTCTCCCCACCTTCCCTTCTATATCTATAACCTGATGCAATCAGGTATAGTAAAAGACAAGCAGGAGTTAAATTACAATTTATACAATGTATTATTGATAATATTCATAAATAATAACAATATGCAAAGTACATTTGAATATTGGCAACTATACAATCTGCTAAACAGTGATGTGTAGTTTCAGGCGGCACACAGACTTGTTAGTTATTTAAAATGTCTCTAGTAAAGGCATCATTTGGTGGTCAGCTTTCTTTAGAACAGGCTGCATGCCTGTCTCAATATGGCTGCTGAGCTGTGCTCTTTATTGTATTGTCCTTTTCAGTTCATGGTGTGTGAGATGGTCATTCATCAGTTTGGTGAGAGAGAGAGAGTGAGGGAGTGAACAAATTTATAGATTTTCTGTCCAACCCCTAGAGCCAATAGGATGTCATAGTCCTTAAAGGCTTCTGATACAAGCCAGTTCCAAACAGCCATACTTCAGACCAATTGGGGGATACAACATCTTCACATCTCCCACCCAAACCATATGTTAAGGTACAGCTTGGCAGTTTAGGCAGCCTGGCTTTGTGTGTGGGTTGACAGAGAGACTTTAGCAGAGAAACATTTACCAAACTTGTTTGAGGCACTTCCCTCCCAACCCTATCATAAAATTCAAAGAGACCCATTCCTAAAAAGCGGGGGTAAACATGAATGCTTCTCACTAATGTAACACTAATATTACACTGCTTT
The DNA here is from genome assembly GCF_016835505.1 of Polypterus senegalus. Lineage (NCBI taxonomy): Eukaryota > Metazoa > Chordata > Cladistia > Polypteriformes > Polypteridae > Polypterus > Polypterus senegalus. Next base: position 93,797,376 of record NC_053162.1, read on the forward strand.
GCCTAAGTTACAAATAAAGTCATACAAAATATTTATCAAGTTTTAAGCAAAAAACATTTCACAACACTTAATTTGTTACACCTTAGAAAGAAAAATAATGCATGGATTTGTAATGTAACCATTCATAATTAATAATGGAAAATGTACTTATTTATTATAGTAGCTTAGGTGAGAAATATTGATCTCCTACATAATAAATTTCCTGCTGTTAAAAGAATACAGTGTATTGACATCTGGTCTCAAGAGATCTAAACTTTGCTAATAATGATCCCAACAAATTGCTGAACTTTCCCTCTACTCCCTTTCCCCAACTCTGAACGTTTTCTAGAACTGTGTTTATACTGGCAGGACAGACTTATTCCTACTCTCTGTTTCAGTTCCCTTGTGACCCATCTACTGATCAAAATCATTTTATCTTGCCATGATAGCACAGACTAATCAGGGGATAGTGAAGAAGATATAATTGGTCTTTGTGTTGTGCCATTTCATTCTGTCAATCCAAACTGCAATTCCCTGAATACAGATATGACATGATCTAATCACATTTGCTGTTATACTTAAGCAAAAAATCAATGTTGTTCTCTAGCACTATCATATTATACAGTTATATACATTATGTACAATATGTCATATAAGTGTATATTCAAGATGGAACCAAAGTTAATGCTTCTTTTTTCTTTATTATTGTTTTATACAAGAACAAATTTGAGTGAACACTGAGAGAAAGATTCTACTCCCACTCGATAGATAGGCAGAACTTTATTTGTTCCCAGGGAGAACTTTGGCTTCTTTACAGAAGTTATTTATTTAGTTAGTTAGCTAGCTGGCTAGATAGATAGACAGATAGATAGATACAATAATCTGAATACACACCAGAATGTCTAAAAATGAAGAAAATTTAAGAGAAAAACATCTGACTTGTTTATCACAGTCACAATGAAGTATTATGCAGGTGCTGTTGGCAAAAAGGAGCTCCAGTAGCATTCCTTGCCACACTTCCACCGAATAATTCACTGGCCGAAAGCATTCAATGTTAGTAAGTCAGAAAGAAGATGTGCAACATTGTTCATAATGACATTCAGTTTGGTTTTAATTCTCTTCTTTGCTACTACCTCCAAGGGGTCCAGAGTGCATCCCATAACTGAGCCTGCCCTTTTAATTAGCTTGTTGATTCAGTGGGCCTCTGTTGAAATGATGTTACCAGTCCAGCACACCACAGCATAGAAAATCGCACTGGCTATCACATATTTGTAGAAGACTAGGGGGCTATGCCCCCTGCTCGCTTCGCTCGCCAACCCCCAGTTCAATGCAACATTTTCTTCTGTGATATTTAAAGGTAAGTTAAACGTTTTGTGAGCTGTTTTACCGTATGGAAGAAGAATTGCTGCTATACCTGTCCATGCTATCAATGTAATGTTTTTGAACAGCTGTTTGCAATGATGGAGTAAACATTTATAAAAAAATGTTTTTCCTGTTCCACCTGGTCCATCTATGAAGAATAATTGCTGTTTAATTTCTCCAAGGACACTTTTTTGAATTGTGTCAAAAATGGATCTTTGATCATTATTTAATTGTGTGTACATTTCCTGATATATTTTTCTATGGTTTTCCACTGTTACATCTTCATCTGCTTTTTTGATAGCATCAACTTCCCCTGTCATAATTAAGTATACAAAGAAGTGTCTTAATTTGTCAGGCATCATTACAGACGTGGCATCAGACATCATTTCATACATATAGTTGTCCAATTTACATAATCCAGTTGCTCGAGCCGCTTCTTGAAAGTTACCGTACGTATTTCTATCTATAGTTAGAACATCTCTATACGACGTTGCTCCTCTCGTAACAACATTTTTAAATGAAAGCGTTCGCTATCTTTTGATGATACAATATTTAATCATGCAACACTTTTGCATTTAATTTTTCTTGGATGCCACATTCCTTTTTTGTTTTTGCCATGTGTAATGTTGAGGAATTTGCGCATACGTATATGCCTTTGCATTTACATCTTTTTAATTTAGTTTGAAATAAGCCAATATTTTTTTTTTGCTACTTGTAAAGCATCTGCTTCTTCGCCGTCTTCTTTCCTGGTAAATGAATCGGTAATAATTCTACAGAATGACTTTAACTGTGCATTGGTAATTCCATTAAGTGCCACCCGCTTTCCATTGCACTAACGTATCGAGTATCTAAATATACTTGAACTTTGTCCTGTGCTTGTTCTTTCGATAAAGTTACGCGTACTCTATCGTGCCCTTTATGAATGTACTTGTAGATGTACTTAATACTCATAACTGATACACAATACTCGACATTAATATGATAATCGAATCTTTTTAGCAAATATGGGTTATACAATCATTGAATTATCGATCATCACAATTTTTCCATCTTTCCTTTCGTGATAAGTGTGTTGTTCATGATGATTATCTCTTCGGCGATAATCTGGAAAGCCAGCCTTAGTTATCTGTTGTTTGAACAAAAGCTTTTGGAAATTTTTTTTTTTCTTTCGAGTCCCAACATGCTGAATCTTTTAAATGAGGTCCATGAGACATGTGTTTAATGACTTTGTACCATAATTCAGGATTGGTTTCTCTGTTTGGAGTTTCAGCACAGAGAAAACACGATCTACATCATCAGCAGTTAATAACTTTTTTTGTAAAGTAACCAATAAATGCATGTGAGGTAAACCCTGTTTTTAAAATTCAATTGTGTAAATGTATGCTCGGATTTGACCAAATATAAGTTCTTTCAATAAAATTAAGACTTTCTGAAAAAAAATCTACTTAACGAAAGTCGGAATATCCAGAGCTGATGTAGCTTGTGGTATTGTTTTCAAGAATCTCTGGATTTCTATACATTGTGGATTGCAGGTCATTGTAATAAATAAATTTGGCCAACTGATAGTTCTGGATATTGCCATTGCATCATGATATAACTGCTGCAATGCTCTTGGACTACCTTGATATGATGATGGTAATATTACTGCTTTACCTATTTTGAATTTTTTTGAACTATTGATATTTGAATTTTGAATGTGATTAATGAGTCCTTGCATATGCTCTGTTCTAAGTTTTGCTTGATTTGATTTAATAAAGAAAAGACGTTTAGCTTCGGCTTTTAGATATGCATTAATAATGTAACGTTGCGTTAGACGTTGAGATGACAGAAGTGGGTTAAATACATTGGAACAACGTATCGCTAATTTTTCCCCAAAATATTGTGCTGGCGTTATTTGTTTATCTGAATTCAGATGAACACGAGTATCTACTGTGTTTTTGATATTTCCGTTTTTCGAAACTATTATTGTTGATAACTCGTCACATGTTGGTTTATTATATATGCGTGCGTGATCTTTCTGATTCATATAGAAATCCAAGAAAACTTCTTTGTCCCTGTTTTGTCCTCACTTTATCCTGCTTTTTTTTCAATGACACCTGGTGCCTCATGTATAACGCCGTGCGTAGAACTCACACTATAACATGACGTAAGCACAAAAGGCGAAATGTGCTTACGCACAGAAAAATCCAGATGCCGGAATCTGTGCGTTCGCCAACTTCTGCGTTCTTCCGCTACATAAATCCCGGTCAGCGTGAAAAGTAACTCTCGTGCACGCGCGTGCTGTTCTGCCCCAACTCCTCCCAGAATTATGCCTCTTTGAATATGCAAATCAATATAAATAACCCTTAAAACTCAGCCATATGTGAAAAGACAATGGGCAAAGCACGGGGTAAAATAGAAGAATTTCAGCGAATACCAAGTGGAAGCAAAGGAAAAACATACTATTTGTTGATTTAAGCCGTTGTATAATCAACAAAAGGAAGATGATCGAGTGACATAGCGTGTCAGAGAAACTCGAAAGCTCAAGTTCACAAAGTCGCACAGTGCCGGAAATAAAAAAGAAGTTGTCAGATATCAAAGTTGCCGTGAAAAGGCAAGTCGTAGCCCACCATCTGAGTGTCATATGAAAGCTTATTAGGGTACAAAGAAAAAAAAAAGGCACACAGTGGGAAAAATCATGAAATGTCAACTTCAATCTCGAAATTGCCACTTTAATCATGTAGTTTATTTTGTCATTAAAGTAGAACATCATAAACTTCATCTTAAAATCATTTAATTAACCAGTAACTCTCATAATCACATCGTAATTAAAGTAGCATGTTAAATGCTTTGTTTTGTATGTGATCTTCTATATGCTGTATGTCTGTGTGAATCACTACATGCTTCTTAAACTGACTCTCTTCCTCCGACAGGACACAGAATCCATTACATTTGCGATATTACAGCCCTCTGAAAAACTAAAATACTGAGATGTAGATGTGATATTTTCATGATGAGTTAAAGCACGTTATTAAATATGGATTTCACGGCGCAGTGATTGTGCGTGACCTTCAATGAAATTATTTATTGCAGCAGTACTCATGGCCGGCTGTAGGCTCGTGGTGGCCCTGGGCAGAGAAAGAATCGGTGGCCCCTTCGCCCGCCAATGTCAATATGGTATCTTATGCACAACAGATGGCCACATCCATTGCAGACACTGCATAGCCGCCTCGTGCTTATCAAACAAGCATTTAACTTTTGTTGAAATTTGCCACTGCGTTTTTAGCTGTGTCGTTATTTTCTCATTCTGTTTTACATTCAATATATGTTGCCGTGGCCGCCCCTGCAGTACTGTCTCTTTCAAACGTACTAACCTACAATTCCTGTCCTTGCTTTTCTTTCTCCAAGTAACCGATTGCCACACAATCAGCTCTGTAATAGATGTTAAGCCATCTGTAAGCTTAGAGCACCGATTCTTCAAAACTTTTAAGGAACATTGAAATATCTCCGTAGTACATGTTTAATTATTCTGTCCTTCACGCCAGTCCCAGTGAAGCATACAGTATGAGGCAGGGACAACCTTTAATTATTAACAATATAGATTATTTAAATGAAGTTAAAGTTTTATCTGTATAATATAATAAACATTTTGCTGCATTTCATCTTAAAAATGATATCGTCATCATATGTAAATACGCGCTTTATAAAGTGACTCAGGTTGTGCAATATTATAACTGTATTGCAAGTTTACAGTGAGGTAATTCTACTTATAAGTACAGTTAGCTCTACAAGGAGCACTTGATTGAGTGCGTTTAGAGCTTTTGGGATGAAACTCTTTCTTAACTGCGACGTCCGAACAGGAAAGGTTTGAAGCGTTTGCCATGTGAGAAGCAGTTCATAAAGGAAGCATGGCTGAGGCAGCGTGTGCTTGATGCTGTATACCGATAATTCTCTTTCCGATCAGCTGCTCCGAGTGATGCAGTGAGAGTAATATGGAAAAGGATAAACCGCTGTGGCCATTCTGTGGATCATTATATTGTTACTGTAATTACAATCAGATGCATTAAACCAATAAACAATATGCGGTTAATTTCATTGTATTTATAAAGCCGCGTCAGGAAAAGAAAGGATAACCACACAGGAACAGCACTGGGTGCTGCCAGTCTGCAAAACCGAGCGGAGAACTTGCGTACGACAGGATATGAGGTACCGTGGAAATGTGCGTGGCTTTATGCCAAGTTTAGGTTTTATACATTGCTATTTGAACGTGGAAACGTTCTTACACAACATTTCTGTGCATGCACACCATTTATACATGAGGCCCCTGGTTTGTGGTAATTATTTTCCCTTTTCGAGTAATAATTTCCGTTTGTTTGCGCTACTGCGATCTTTACTTTCTTTTTTTTTACTTTCTAATTTTCCTACTTTCATATCTTTAACTTTCTCCACATGTGTATCGCGCCAACGTTTTTTATTTGAGCCTTCCGAATTCCACTGCTTTCATAATCTCTAACCTGCTCTGCATGTGTATAGCGCCAACGTCCGGATTGGACATGCTTTTTTTTTCAGTTCCACTTGTTCCGGGCTGATAATTACTTATTATCTATACTAATAAAAGGCAAAGCCCTCACTCACTCACTCACTCACTCACTCACTGACTCACTGACTCACTCACTCACTGACTCATCACTAATTCTCCAACTTCCCGTGTGGGTGGAAGGCTGAAATTTGGCAGGTTCATTCCTTACAGATTCCTTACAAAAGTTGGGCAGGTTTTATATCGAAATTCTACGCGTAATGGTCATAACTGGAAGCAGTTTTTCTCCATTTACTGTAATGGAGATGAGCTTCAACTCCGTGGGGCGGAGTTTCGTGACATCATCACGCCTCCCACGTAATCACGCAGTACATAGAAAACCAGGAAGACCTCAAAAAAGCGCTCAAGAAAACATGCATTATATAATTGAGAAGGCAGCGAAACAATAAGAAGCGAGCGAGTGACATATACAACCATATTCATGAGTTCTGCTACTGAAACAAAGCACGATGTAAACCTACACTTTAAATTAAGTTCATAGACAGGCTGCCGCTGGCGTTTGTAATTTAGTGCCTGCCCATATAAGGCCGTCTGTCAGCGGCAATCCAATAGCAAACTGCCACGGGTAAATATTCACGGGTGAAGGACTGTGCTTATGGAGAGGAAGATGAGATGGTCAGGGTGGTGTTTGACACAAACTCAGCAAAACTGCGAGAGAAAGTTTTAAGTGCCAGGACTAAGGTAACATTAAATAAAGCTATGGACATAGCACGAGATGGCACCAGCACAGCTGGGAACCTTTGATGCAAGTACACCGAGTGGCTCACGTGAACTGACGCTGCACAGATAAAAGCAACAGTTCCAAAGAGCTGAACAAAACCGAATTACACAATTGAAAAGGCAGCAAAAATATGAAGCGTCTGATAAGCATATTCATAAATGCAGCTACTGTGGAAACAAAGCACACGGTGGAAAAAGTCAATGTCCCGCTAAAGGAAGACAGTGTAAAAAAAACCTGTGCATGCAGTGTGTCAGGTCTCAGATAAAGAAGAAGACGAGCTGTTTATTGATGCAGTAAGAAACGAATCGATGAATGAAACCTGTCATCTTTACAACGATTGACAAACACGGAATGTAACTTGAACACAACACATCCTACAAATACGAACCTGATTGAAAGAAATAATGATAATCAAATCCTTGATGACAGCAACACTCAGTAACACTCACAAAACAAATACTGTATATTGACAGTCATGTTACGTTATTTTTAAAATGTTCCCTTTTCTTTTCTACCTTTTTAACACACTACTTCTCGCTGCGATACGCGGGTATATATATATGTATATATATATATATATCCCGCTCTACATACTCGAATAATGGATACTTTATTCGCCATCAATGATTGTTTTGGTAAAGCCATACTCAGTGTATTCATTAGATGAACGGTAAAAAGTAAGAGCGAGGGAGGATGACTCATTGAGGCATGCAGGCTGTAGTCTTGCGTCAACTCTATCTGAATTGCGCGATCACATTTGAAAAATATATCTTTTCAAGTTCTATTTAGTCCATATGTGTCAAACTCAAGGGGCGGGCCACATCCGGCCTGGCGTGTAATTATATCCGGCCCGCAAGATCATTTTATATACTGTATTATTGTTATTAAAGCCCGGGTATATGAAGCGCTGGTAACACAATAAACTACAGATCCCATAATGCAGCGCTTCAGCTGCCTTGCGAACACTTACCGCTTACTAGAGTTATTGCGCACTGAGTTTGCACGGCGCTTTGGTGACTTTGAAGAACAAAAAAAGTCCGTCTACATGCGGCTCGAACCTTGTGCATGTTTGGTAGCACATATCTGTGTGAGAAGCTCTTCTCAGTGATAAAGACTAACAAAACAGCACACAGGAGTCGCCTCACTGATGAGCACCTTCAATCCATCCTGAGAATCTCCACAACACAGAACCTCACACCAAACAGAAACGAACTTGTGGCCAAAAAGATGCCAGGCGTCCAGCTCTAAAATGACATATGAGCAAAGACAACTGAATGATTTGATTTTTATTGCACGTAAGAGCGGGAGTCAACCGTTTTAACAAACAGCGTATTGCACTGATACCGAAATAGCTGTGTGTGTATATATGTATATGTGTGTATATATGTGTGTGTATATATGTAGATATATATGTATGTATATATGTGTATAAATATGTATAGATATGTATATATATATATGTTTATGTGTGTGTGTAAATATATATATATATATATATATATATATATATATATATATATATATATATATATATGACAACATCACTCACAACAGTGACAAAACAATTACATTGACAATCAGGTTACGTTATTTTCAAAATGTTTCCTTTTCTTTTCATTGCTTCTTTAACACACTACTTCTCCGCTGCGAAGCGCGGGTATTTTGCTAGTTACTTTCATAATCTCTAACCTGCTCTGCATGTTTATAGCGACAATGTCCGAATTGGACATGTTTTTTTTTCAATTCCACTTGTTCCTGGCTGATAATTACTTTCCTTATTTTCTGAATTTGCACCTAGATTATTTTTTTTCTTTTTTGTCTCTCCAACGCTTTTGAGTCTCTTTTCTCCATGCTGCTCTTTCTTCATCGTTTAGTCATCTACGTTTCATTTATAATGTATTGTCCTTATATGCTTTATAAGCGCTGGGAGCCCTGGATCTGTGCGTGGTCAAAGCATTTGTACGAGTGATGGTTTTCTCTTCGTGGTCTTATTTGATATTGCTTGTAAGTAGGGTGTGTCTTGCAAGAATCTCATGTTTACGGTCCCCGTGTCATGCTCCGTGGCCATTCTCTTTTGTCTCTCGGTTCTTTTAAGTGTCTTCAATGATCTTAACATGAAGATCACGTATCGTCTCCTAATCATTCCCTCCCACAGGATTTTTTTTATAATGGAGAGATATGTGGGATGTCACCACCCTAATTAAACAAACACAGTCTCCTAAGAAAAATACTCTGCTCTGTCCTTTCTTATATACTTCCTCTGTGCTATGAGACCAGTCCAGCTTATCATTGATATGGTCCCACAAATACCTATAGGAGTGTACTACCTCTAAATCCATTCCCTAAATAGTGACTGGACATACAGGCATTTTGGTGGGGCTAAAGTCAATTACCAGTTTCTTGGTTTTCCTAATGTTGATTTGCAGAAAATTCTTTCTGTATCAAGAAACCAAGTTCTCTATTTGACTCCTATACTCTGTCTAGTTCCCTTTATCAATACACCTCATAAGTGTAGAATCATCTGAAATTTTGTACAAGTGACATAAACTAATGTTATATTTATTAGTACCAGGCGCCGCCGCAAGTGGCAGCCATTCCAGCAACTCCGTGTATGACTTTATTTTTCTACCCTTTTCTCTATTTTTCTCTATTTCACTGATCACTCCTACCACTTTCTTTTATGTGGACTTGTTCCCTGGACACTTTTTACTACTTTTACTACTTGGACATGGATTTTTACACGCCAAGACTCGTCTATTCAAATAGTCAACTTCAAGCGCTGAGAACAAATGCCCACGCCGGTGTGGTTCCCTAATTTACCTGACGAGATAAGAAGGCGTTATCATGGCAGCCTGCGCTAAGATAAAAGCCAAGCGTCTAGCGAGAAAGTGGCGCTACAAACCTTCAGTGCCTTCTGTGATCCTGGGAAATGTGAACTCACTACCAAATAAGATTGACAAACTGGCTGCGCTGGTGAAAAATGTCAGGACCTACAGAGAATGCAGTTTGCTGTGTTTTAGTGAAACTTGGCTAACAACTAACATCCCAGATGCTAACGTGGAGCTACCCGGGTTTAGCACAGTTAGAGCGGACAGAGACACAAGTACCTGCGGGAAGCAGAAAGGAGGAAGAGTCGCCCTCTATGTCAATACAAGGTGGTGCAACTCTGGTCATGTAAACGTTAAAATCTCCACTTGCTGCAGGGACATCGAACTGTTGGCCGTGAGTTTGCGTCCCTATTACTTGCCCAGAGAGTTTTGACACACCATTGTTGTTATTGTTTACATCCCTCTTCGGGCGAACGTGGCAATAGCGGGTGACATCATCCATTCCATGGTTGATAAGTTACAAACACAATACCCTGAGGAGCTTGTGCTAATCGCTGGAGCCTTTAACCATGTGACGCTGGACAAAACATTACCTGCCTTCTCCCAATATGTGGATTGTAACACCCGGGGAAATAGGACTATCGACCTACTGTATGCAAATGTTAAAGACACATACAGCACCACCCTGCTGCCTGCGCTTGGGAAAGCAGATCATAACCTGGTTCTGCTTCAGCCTCACTACAAACCAAGAGTGAGGGAGCTACCTACAACCACACGCTCATTCAGGAAGTGGTCCCCTGAGGCAGAGCAGGCTCTGAGAGACTGCTTTGGAACTACGGACTGGGATATCCTGCAGGGGTCACATGGTGAGAACATTGAGGAGGTTGTTGACTGCACTACTGACTACATCAACTTCTGTATGGACATTGTAGTTCCAGTAAGAACAGTACGCTGCAATGCTAACAACAAGCCATTGGTTACAAGTGACATCAAGGGCCTTTTGAACTAGAAGAAAAGGGCTTTTAAAGGCGGTGATCAGCGTGAGCTCAAGCGTGTGCAGAAGGAACTCCGAGTCCAGCTCAGAGTGGTGAAGGAGCAGTACAGGAGCAAGCATGAGCAGAAGTTGCAGAATAACAGCATGAAGGAAGTGTGGGATGGGATGAAGATCATCACTGGCTGCAGCTCGAAGCAGGGTGCCACCAGTGAGACAGACGTGGAGATAGCAAACCAGATGAACAACTTCTTGAACAGGTTTGACCACCCTAACCCACTCTCACCTTGGAGTACTGCACCCTCCACCCATCCTTCTGCTGATACCAGCATAAGAGAGAGTTTCTCCCAACCCACAATTACAGCAGCCAAGTTAAGCAGAGTGCTGAGGAGACTTTGTGCCAGCAAAGCAGCGGGTCCAGATGGAGTATCGCCACGACTGCTGAAGGCCTGTGCACTGGAGCTGGGGAGTCCTCTACAGTGCATCTTCAACCTGAGCCTGGAACAGGGGAGAGTCCCGAGGCTTTGGAAAACATCTTGCATCACCCCAGTCCCAAATGTATCACGTCCTAGTGAGCTAAACGACTTCCGGCCTGTCGCTCTGATGTCACGTGATGAGGACCATGGAGCGGCTGTTGCTTCACCACCTGAGGCTGCAGGTCCGCCACACCCTCGACCCTCTGCAATTCGTATACCAGGAGAAGGTGGGAGCAGAGGATGCCATCATCTACTGTATATGCTACACCGATCCCTCTCCCACTTGGACAGAGGCAGTGGTTCTGTAAGAATTATGTTTCTGGACTTCTCTAGCACCTTCAACACCATCCAACCTCTGCTCCTTAGGGACAAGCTGACAGAGATGGAAGTAGATTCATACCTGGTAGCATGGATCGTGGACTATTTTAAAGACAGACATCAGTATGTGTGTCTCGAGAACTGCAGGTCTGACATTGTGGTCAGCAACACAGGAGCGCCGCGGGGGACTGTACTTTCTCTGGTCCTGTTCAGCCTATATACAGTATGTCCGACTTCCAATACAACTCAGAGTCCTGCCATGTGCAAAAGTTTGCAGACGACACTGCTATCGTGGGCTGCATCAGGAGTTGGCAGGAGGAGGAGTAAAGAAAACTAATCAAGGACTTTGTTAAATGGTGTGACTTAAAGCACCTGCAACTGAACACCAGCAAAACTAAGGAGCTGGTGGTGGATTTTAGAAGGTCTAGGCCCTTCATGAACCCCGTGATCATCAGAGGTGACTGTGTGCAGAGGGTGCTGACCTATAAATACCTGGGAGTGCAGCTGGATGATAAATTGGACTGGATTGCCAATACTGATGCTCTGTGTAAGAAAAGACAGAGCCGACTATACTTCCTTAGAAGGCTGGTGTCCTTCAACATCTGCAATAAGATGCTGCAGATGTTCTATCAGATGGTTGTGGTGAGCGCCCTCTTCTACGCGGTGGTATGCTGGGGAGGCAGCATAAAGAAGAGGGATGCCTCACGCCTAGACAAACTGGTGAGGAAGGCAGGCTCTATTGTAGACATAGAGCTGGACAGTTTGACATCCGTGGCAGAGCGATGGGCACTGAGCAGGCTCCTGTCAGTAATGGAAAATCCACTGCATCCACTGAACAGGATCATCTCCAGAAAGTTGAGCAGCTTCAGCAACAGACTGCTGTCACTTTCCTGCTCCACTGGCAGACTGAGGAGATCGTTCCTCCCCCACACTAAGTGACTCTTCAATTCCACCCGGGGGGGTGGGGGGGAGTAAACGCTAATATTATACAAAATTATTGTCTGTCTGCTATACCTTCATTGTTGTTACTCTTTAATTTAATATTGTTCTTTATCAGTATTTTGCTGCTGGAGTATGTGAATTTACCCATGGGATTAATAAAGTATCTATCTATCTATCTATCTATCTATCTATCTATCTATCTATCTATCTATCTATCTATCTATCTATCTATCTATCTAGTCCTTGTGGTACTCCAGTGTTGCTAATATCCATATCAGAAACATAGTACTTGAGTCTTACAGACTGCAGTATGTCTGACAGGTAGTCCATTATCAAGGACACTATAGACTTATCCACCTGCATATCTCTGAGTTTACCCCATTAATAGGAATGGCTGGATGGTACTGAAGGCACTAGGGAAATAAAAAAAAATAATCCTCACAGTGCTGTTAACTTTGTCCAGGTGAGAATAAACTTTGTGGAATAGACAGATAATTACATCCTCCACTCTCATCTTTGTCCAATAGGAAAACTGAACTGGGTCTAAGTGGTCTACCACAAGACTACTCATATAGTCCAGGACCAGCCTTTCAAAAGTCTTCATGATGTGATACATAAGTGCCACTTGTCTGTAATCATTAGATAAAGAGATGCCTGCCTTCTTTGGGACAGAAACCAGGTTGAAAGCATGTGCTGATAGTACAGAAACAATGCAGGATGTTTTCCTCAGCAGCGACAGTTTCTGGAGACTTGGGGACAGACTGAACAAGTGACAGAGGACAACATGTGGTAGAAATTTAACATCTTATGAAAGAAACATCACCTAATAGGACAAGTCAGTTATCGGGCAGGAGAAAAGCTCTTCATTGTATCTTTTATTTCCTTCTCAGCAAAATGCCTTAAAGGGAGCATTCTTCAAGAGCAGTCTGTTACAGCATGGGCAGAATGATCAGAGAAACAAAGAATAGAGGTTCATTTTATAAACTATTGAATTTAAGTACAATGTCAATCAATGCATACATTTTATTCTGATTAATTCATTGGTTTACACCTAAATGATTTATATAAAATTGTGTTTTTAGGTCTGTATGCCCTTACACTTGTCAAGTTCGTTATTGGATTAGTCTACTCCCACACCCTAAATAATAACACACACATACATAGATATACACATACACTCAGACCCTAACCACAACAGTGCCCTATGAATGACACACACACACACACACACACAGCTAGTTAAATCCCTTAATAAACCTCGCAGCACAGAAGTAATGGCAAATCTCTGGCTGGACCAGGTGCTCAAAGAAATCTAGCTGATTACTTCAATCACTCAAGACATTAAGACAAAGCATAGAAAGATGAAAACAAGTTATTATTCATTAAAAACAATAATACGCAATAGAAAATAAGATTGTAAAGTATGAAGTAAAGTCTGGATAAATAGTCTTAAATAAAGCTTACTGAAAGGAATCAGTGATGTCAAGGATGAATGTCCCAGGGCAGCATTTGATTTAGCAATCGATATTCATGAAAATGCTGTTAACTGACGATCGGATGAAAACTGGTCACACATATCTTTGTTTTCTCTTCTGACATCACTCTTCCGTCGTCACTGTTTCTCTTCTGACGTTGCTTTCAGACGAGGCATATTTATTATAAAATTTCATGCCGTGGTTTCACAACACATGATTGTTGCAAAGCACCCGATGGCTTTGATGTCAATATGATGGATGAATTTTGCTCCCCAAATAATAAAGTTTTTTGATGTTAATGAAGCTATCAACATGTCTTCCTTTTCATGGCTGTAAGCAAAATTATTTGTCGCAGATGTCTACCCATAAATTAATCAATAGCCTGAGGTATCGGTAAGTCTTTCTTTTCCGGGCTGTAAAACCAAATTAGCACTATGTTGTGAACAACTTTTATAAAACTGAGGGAAGAGGGTATGCCTTTTATATGCATTTGAATTCATCTTGCTGGGATTGCGCAAAATATAATAAAAATATAGAGAATAATTTGTAGATTTAATACACCATAACAGAAATAAAAGTCTGTTATATTCTGGTTCTTCTTATACATTTGAGTTGAGGCACAACCCTTGAAATTTCTGTGCATATAACAACTATCCTTTTGGGTTCTTTACAGGACATCTGCTGATTTCTTAGTTGTCATCTCTGAGTAAATTTTGTTGTTCGCTTGACCTGTATCTGGTTTCCCAATACACCTGCAAAGGTTTCCGACATTTATTAACGCTTTATGCTATTTCTTTAAGATGAATGCTATGCTACCCTAAAATTATTCTTCCATAAACACAAATCTGGTAAACATGGCCCTTAAGCAGTCAAGGACTTAGTCCATCTGTCCCGCAGCTTTTCCTGTGTATAGCTTCCTCAGTTATCTCCTTACTTGGTCTTCTGATATGGACAGTTTATACCAATTGTCAGAAGTAGACTCATTGGTGGTCACTTCAGTTGATGTGGTAGGAGTTTTTGATGTAATAGGGATTGTTTTTGGGACTAGTCATTGCAAGAAGGTGGCAGTGCTTTCAGGGTGCTAGCTTTGTCTACATTCTCTGCTTCAGTCCAGTAATTATACACTGTCCTTTCCAGACATCCTTCATGTGAGTTTGTTTTTCAATTTTAGCTTTGTAAGCTACCTTTCCTTCACTCAGCTTTTCTTTAGCACATGCTGTACGTCCATCAGAGCATCTTCATCACCAGATTTGAATGGTGTCTTTTTGTCATTTAGGAGGCCTTTTAGCTCCTTAGTAATCCAGGGTTTACTGTTTAGAAAGTAGTGCAATGTCCTGAAGAGTAACACTGTGTCAAATAAAAAAAATAATATAGTCTGTGATGTAGTGTCTAGATTCCCTCAATATCATTCCCATGTGACTCACACATAATTTTCCACCCTGGTGGTAACAGGCTGCTATCTAAAAACAAGCTTGTAGCTGGGAATACAATGCATCAGATTGTAGTCAGATCTGCCCAAAGATGCCAGTAGTTTACACTTAAAGGCATCTTTAACATTTGAACACAGCAAGATCCATTTATTATTTCCTCAAGTAGAACTGATAACAAACCAATAGAAATTTGTCATTGTTCCTTCCAAAGACACATAGTTGCAATCACCACATATTACAACTGCAGGTTCATAGTGAGTCATCATATTGGTGTTGGTGACACAATGAATCATTTCCATTTCTAGGTCCCCATTTGTGGAGGAAGGAATATAAACTTTAGTAAGGATGATGTCATTTATCTCCCCAGACAAATACCATGGACGAATTCCAGCAGCCAGAATTCCAATATCTGAATTACAAACTGTATTGTTAACTGTAACATGCTCTCTTTTGCACCATTCCTCATTCACATAGATGACCAGTCCTCCTCTTGTCTTTTTTTCCACACACCACTGGGTCTCTGTGTACTCGAACAATATAAAATCTGTCCAACATTAAAACAGTGTCAGGTTTATCAGGTATATATCAGGTTATAAGCCAGCTCTCCTTAAAGCACAAAATACCACTCCACTGTAAACTGTGCTCCATGATACGCTATAAGCACTGACAGTTCATCCTTCTTATTTGACAGTAATCAGACATTGCTCATTACAATGGATTGTACATCAGTTCTAAAACCTTTTTACTTTGCTTTTAGATAGATAGATAGATAGATAGATAGATAGATAGATAGATAGATAGATAGATAGATAGATAGATAGATAGATAGATAGATAGATAGATAGATAGATAGATGCTTTATTAATCCCAAGGGGAAATTCACATAATCCAGCAGCAGTATACTGATACAAAAAAAACAATATTAAATTAAGTAGTAATAAAAAAGCATGTAAAAGCAGACAATAACTTTGAGTAATGTTAGCATTTACTCCCTCGGGTGGAATTGAAGAGTCGCATAGTGTGGGGGAGAATCTCCTCAGCCTGTCAGTTGAGCAAGACAGTGACAAAAGTCTGTCCCTGAAGCTACTCCTCTGCCTGGAAATGACACTGTTCAGTGGATGCAGGGGTTTCTTCATGATTGACAGGAGTTTGCTTAATGCCCGTCGCTCTGCCACAGATATTAAACTGTCCAACTTTACTCCTACAATAGAGCCTGCCTTCTTAACAAGTTTGTCCAGGCGTGAGGCATCCTTCATCTTTATGCTGCCTCCCCAGCACACCACCGCATAGAAGAGGGCTTTTGCCATAACCGTCTGGTAGAACATCTGTAGCATGTTATTGCAGATGTTGAAGGACGCCAACCTTCTAAGAAAGTATAGTTGGCTCTGACCTTTCTTACAAAGAGCATCAGTATTGGCAGTCCAGTCTAATTTGTCATCTAGCTGCACTTCCAGATATTTATAGTTCTGCACCCTCTGCACACAGTCACCTCTGATGATCACGGGGTCCATGAGGGGCCTGGGTCTCCTAAAATCCACCACCAGCTCCTTGGTCTTGCTGGTGTTAAGGTGTAAGTGGTTTGAGTCGCACCATTTAACAGTGCTTTGATTAGCTTCCTGTACTCCTCCTCCTGCCCATTCCTGATGCAGCCCACAATAGCAGTGTCATCAGCAAACTTTTGCACGTGGCAGGACTTCGAGTCGTATTGGAAGTCTGTATGTATGTATATAGGCTGAACAGGACCGGAGAAAGTACAGTCCCCTGCGGCGCTCCTGTGTTGCTGACCACAATGTCAGACCTGCAGTTCCCAAGACGCACATATTGAGGTCTGTCTGTAAGATAGTCCACGATCCATACCACCAGGTGTGAGTCTACTCCCATCTCAGTCAGCTTATCTCTAAGGAGCAGAGGTTGGATGGTGTTGAAGGCGCTAGAGAAGTCTAAAAACATAATTCTTACAGCACCACTGCCTCTGTCCAAGTGGGAGAGGGATCGGTGTAGCATATAGATGATGGCATCCTCCGCTCCCACCTTCTCCTGATATACGAACTGCAGAGGGTCGAGGGCGTGGCGGACCTGTGGACTCAGGTGGTGCAGCAGCAGCCGCTCCATAGTCTTCATCAGAGCAACAGGCCGGAAGTCATTCAGCTCACTAGGACGTGATACCTTTGGGACTGGGGTGATACAAGATGTGCTCAGGTTGAAGATGCGCTGTAGAGGACTCCCCAGTTCCAACGCACAGGCCTTCAGCAGTCGTGGCGATACTCCATCTTGACCCGCTGCTTTGCTGGCACAAATTCTTTTACTATTGCGCCAGTGTGTTGTCCTTTCTGTCTTGGGACAAACAGCTCCTGTGGTAAAATGAAACTAAGCTGCTTAGGTGCAATTAAAGACTGTGCAGACATAAGGCAGCATTCTGGTCTACTTCACAACGCCACCCAAGTTTGCAGCCCGTTTGAAGTACAGTCAAGACAAGTTTGCGTGCATTGCGATTAGTCTGTAAATTTTAAATTTATTTTAAATCAATTTATTCGATATCTAGTAGCAAAGCTCAGTGACAAGTGCCAAAACCGGACCAATTCTAATCTTAAATATGACTATTATCTAGTGAAACAAGTTCAGAAACAAAAGAATAACAGTTACTGAGCATCTATAAAAAGGCTTCTGTTTGCACACCTCCTAGAAGTTAGTAGTAGTGGTTTTTTTTTTTCAAAAATTAGCCAGCTTAGCTTGTCACAGAAAAATGTTACCTAGTTGACAACTTCTTTTCATTTTTTCCTGAAGATGTCTATCCCTACTATAAAAATTATATCTGAAAATAAAATTCCAAGTTTTCAAACCAACATACAAAGAAAATGGAATAGAGGTATCAGTCTCCTGGGGCCTCATGTATAAACGGTGCGTATGCACAGAAATGTTGCGTAAGATCTTTTCCACGTTCAAATCGCGATGTATAAAACTTACACTTGCCGTAAAGCCACGCACTTTTCCACGGTACCTCATGCCTTGTCGTATGCAAGTTCTTCGCTCAGTTTGCAGACTGGCGGCACCCAGCGTCAAAGCAATGGTACTGTTCCTGTGTGGTTACTCATTATTTTCCTGACGCGGCTTTATAAATACACTGAAACTAACCGCATAGTTTATTAGTGTAACGCATCTGATTGTAATTAACTTGAAACAATATAATGGTCCAGGGAACAGCCATAGTATTTCAAATGCCATAACTGCTTTAGCGTTGTTACTCTCACTTCTCCTTCTTCTTCTTCTTCTTTCAGCTCCTCCCGTTAGGAGTTGCCACAGCTGATCATCTTTTTCCATATTACTCTCACTGCACGACTCGGAGTATTTATATCACTGTATCTGAGTGTGAATCACAGCAGCAGCTGATTGGAAAGAGAATTATCGGTATACAGCTTCAAGGACATGCTGTCTCAGCCACTGCAAAATGTTTTAAAGCCTTTCTTGTACAGACCTCGGTTCAGAAACAGTTTCATCCCAAGAACTTTAAATGCACTCAATCAATTGCACCTTGTAGAACTGTTTGTACTTATAAGTACAATCACCCCACTGTAAACTTGCACTACAGTTATAATATCGCACAACCTGAGCCACTTTATAAAGCTCGTATTTACATATGATGACGATATTTTTAAGGTGAAATGCAGCAAAATATGTTTATTAAATTATACAGATAAAACTTTAACTTCATTTAAATAATCTATATTCTTCACTGGGAGTGTCATTAAGGATAGAATAATTAAACATGTACTACAAAGATATTTCAATGTTCCTTAAGCGTTTTGAAGAATTGGCGCTAAGCTTACAGATGGCTTAACGTCTATTACAGAGCTGATTGTGTGGCGATCGGTTACTTGGGTAAAGAAAAGCACTGACTGCAGTGACGGCTACGCCAATATATATTGAATATAAAACAGAAAGAGAAAATAACAACACAGCTAAAAACGCAGCGACAAATTTCAGCAAAAGTTAAATGCTTGTGTCATGAGCACGAGGCGGCTATGCAGTGTCTGCAATGGACGAGGCCATCCACCGTGCATAAGCTACTTTACTGACATTGGCGGGCGAAGGAGCCACCGATTTTTCCTCTGCCCAGTGCCACCACTAGCCTAGAGCCGCCCCTGAGTACTGCTGCAATAAATTATTTCATCGAAATGAAAAAAATTTTAATAACGTGCTTTAACTCCTATCATCATGAAAATGATATCACATATACATCTCAGTATTTTAGTTATTCAGAGAGCTGTAATATCACGAATGTAATTCTGTGTCCAGTTGGAGGAAGAGAGCCGGTTTAAGAAGCAAGTAGTGATTCACACACATAGGCACATAGAAGATCAAATACAAAACAAAGCATTTAACGTGCTACTTTAATTACGATGTGATTTGAGAAACTGGTTAATTAAACGATTTTAAGATGAAGTTTATGATGTTCTACTTTAATGACAAAATAAACTACGTGATTAAAGTGGAAATGTCGAGATTGAAGTTGACATTTCGTGCATTTTCCCCACTGTGTGCCTTTTTTTCTCTGTACCCTAATAAGCTTTCATATGACACTCAGACAGTGGGCTACAACTTGGCTTTTCACGGCGACTTTGATATGCGACTTTTTTATTTCCGGCACTGTGCGATTTTGTGAACGTCAGCTTCAGCTCCAACACGCTATGTCACTCGATCAACTTTGTTTTGTTGATTATACCACGGTTTATTTGAACAAATAGTATTTTTTTCCTTTGCCTCCACTTGGTATTCGCTGAAATTCTTATATTTTCCCCCATGCTTTTCCCATTGTCTTTTCACAGAAGGCTGAGCTTAAGGGCAATTTGCATATTCAAAGAGGCGTAATTCTGGGAGGAGTTGGGGCGTTACATAAAGCGTGTGCACGAGCGTTAGTTTTCACGCTGATCGGGATTTATGTAGCGGAAGAACGTGGAAGTTGGAGTACGCACAGATTCCTGAATCTAGATTTTTCTGTGCGTAAGGACATTTCGGCTTTTGTGCTTACGCCATGTTATAGTGCGAGTTCTACACACGGCGTTATATATGAGGCCCCTGTACTGTAGGAATTAATAAACAGATTTCTTTATATTACAGAAAGTACAGTTATCAATAGTAGTGGGCCAAATAAGTTTTAAAAAACAGTTACTAGAAACTGCCACGTGCAGAATCCTCCACTGTACACTGCCAGTTCTTTTTTCTGTGGGGGTTTATAGAAACTTCTTCATTCTGCAATAGTCTTATCATCTACAGAGGTGCTTGAAAGTTTGTGAACCCTTTAGAATGTTCTATATTTCTGCATAAATATGACCTAAAACATCATCAGATTTTCACTCAAGTCCTAAAAGTAGATAAAGGGAAACCAGTTAAACAAATGAGACAAATATATTATAATTGGTCATTTATTTATTAAGGAAAAGCATCGAATATTACATATTTGTGAGTGGCAAAAGTATGTGAACCTTTGCTTTCAGTATCTGGTGTGACCCCCCTTTGCAGCAATAACTGCAACTAAACGTTTCTTGTAAATTTTGATCATTCCTGCACACCGGCTTGGAGGAATTTTAGCCCATTCCTCTGTACAGAACAGCTTCAACTCTGGGATGTTGGTGGGTTTCTTCACATTAACTGTTCGCTTCAGGTCCTTCCACAACATTTCGATTGGATTAAGGTCAGGACTTTGACTTGGCCATTCCAAAACATCTATATATATAATTCCCTAAGGCAAGACACCCATGGAAAGGCAAGACACCCATTGAAAGCACGCTAGAAGGGGCGTGGATTCACTAAGCCACCGACAAGTAAGACACCTATGGCGCACGCAGGAAGGAGCCACGCCGGAGGTGAATCGCCATATGCAGCATGTAAAATGGTTTGCGAGGGGTATCCCATGGGATCCTTAAAACAATCCTTTACAACTGAGGTTAAAACACAATGAAGTAAGCAGTCTTTAAAAACCGAGTTTTCGGTTACGACGCACGACCGCGTGCACTATAGCAAATTGTTTTACACGCTACATACAGCAATTCGCATCCGCGACAAACATGCGTCTTCTTAGATGCTTCTGAAGGAACACGGAAAGTCTACGTGAGTCACAGGTGCATCTGCACTGTGCAAAGACGACAATGACTCAAGTGACGAGTTGGAGGTGGGCACATGAGCGATGGTGGTCCGCCAGTTTTCAGTCACGGACGATTGTGTGTTGGTTCGTTCCGTGCATTGTTACAATGTTGCTTTTCTTGCTGATTTATTACATTACCGATTTATCAAATGTTAATTTTCTCGATGTGCTTAAAAATCATTAAAAAAACGGCCTGATTATGCGGCGTATGGTACGCCGCAGGTTGGCTAGTTAACTTTATTCTTCTTTTACCATTCCTTGGTAGAACGACTTGTGTGCTTAGGGTCGTTGTCTTGCTGCATGACCCACTTTCTCTTGAGATTCAGTTCATGGACAGATGTCCTGACATTTTCCTTTAGAATTCTCTGATATAATTCAGAATTCATTTTTCCATCAATGAAGGCAAGCTGTCCTGGCCCAGATGCAGCAAAACAGGCCCAAACCATGATACTACCACCATAACGTTTCATAGATGGGATAAGATTCTTATGCTGGAATGCAGTGTTTTCCTTTCTCCAGACATAACGCATTTCATTTAAACCAAAAAGTTCTATTTTGGTCTCATCCATCCACAAAACATTCTTCCAATAGCCTTCTGGTTTGTCCATGTGATCTTTAGCAAACTGCGGACGAGCAGCAATTTTTTTTTGGAGAGCAGTGGCTTTCTCCTTGCAACCCTGCCATGCACACCATTGTTGTTCAGTGTTCTCCTGATGGTGGATTCATGAACATGAACATTAGCCAATGTGAGAGAGGCCTTCAGTTGCTTAGAAGTTACCCTGGGGTCCTTTGTGACCTCGCCGACTATTACACGCCTTGCTCTTGGAGTAATCTTTGTTGGTCAACCACTCCTGGGGAGGGTAACAATGGTCTTGAATTTCCTCCTTTTGTACACAATCTGTCTGACTGTGGATTGGTGGAGTCCAAACTCTTTAGAGATGGTTTTGTTACCTTTTCCAGTCTGATGAGCATCAACAACTCTTTTTCTGAGGTCCTCAGAAATCTCCTTTGGTCGTGCCATGATACACTTCCACAAACATGTGTTGTAAAGAGCAGACTTTGATAGATCCCTGTTCTTTAAATAACACAGGGTGTCCACTCATACCTGATTGTCATCCCATTGATTGAAACTCGAATTTCACCTTCAAACTAACTGCTAATCCTAGAGGTTCACATACGTTTGTCACACACAAATATGTAATATTCACTGCTTTTCCTTAATAAATAAATGACCAATTATAATATATTTGTCTCATTTGTTTAACTGGTTTCTCTTTATCTACTTTTAGGACTTGAGTGAAAATCTGATGATGTTTTAGGTCATATTTATGCAGAAATATAGACAATTCTAAAGGGTTCACAAACTTTTAAGCACCACTGTATGTTCAAAAGATTCATCCAGTGTGCATTTGGCATTTCCTTCATGCTAATGAAATGAGACACTTAACTATATGTATCCTTTATTGATAAATAAGGTATTTAAACTCCATCCAACCCACTATATCCTAACTACAGGGTCACGGGGGTCGGCTTGAGCCAAACCCAGGTAGAGTGTCAGCCCACCACAGGGCACAGACACACACCAAGCACACACTAGGGACAAATTAGGATTGCCAATGCTCCTAACCTGCATTCAAGAGATTATGATATGTTAACGTCCACCTGAGAGAGTAACCACGGAGCACACTGCCTTTTTTTTGTATGTATTTTGCTTATGTGACCACACAGTAATACCCAAACTATTCTGTTTTGTATTTTTTGTATCTCACACCCTTATACACCTTTATCGTAAGAGCATCCCTTATCTACGATGGAGCATTCAATCAGAAGAAAATATGAAGCTGGGTTTAAATTAAAGTCGTTGAAGTGGTGAAAGAAATTGGTAACTGCGCTGCTACAACAAAATTCGATGTGTCTGAGGAACTGGTGCGAGATTAGAGGAAGCAGGAAGATGTAAAAAAAAAATTAAGTGTCGTATTTTTGAACGGATGTATAAGACAGGGTCTGATTTTATGCTTGATTTCTCAGGTTTAAAGACCCTGACTTATATGTGAGTATATACGATAGATAGATAGATAGATAGATAGATAGATAGATAGATAGATAGATAGATAGATAGATAGATAGATAGATACTTTATTTGTCCCAAGGGTAAATTTATTTTTTACAAAAGTTGAGAAAATATATCATAACAAACATCAACAACAGCTACCAAAACACATCCCTCCACAAACACATAGAACTATTTAGTTTGATACTAAAACATGAAAGAATTACCAAATCAGTTAGTAAGTATTATCAAAATACTGACACTGTTAAGACTTGATGAAGGTTCTCAGCTCATCCACATTTGTTATCTATCTGCCTTGGATTGCATGAGGTGAACTTAAAGAAAAGAAAGGAGGAAGAGCAGATGAAAATAACGAAAAATGAGGAAGAGACAACAGATAAAGAAAAATAAATTGTGGGCTATAACAGAATTTACTCTTTTTGAACTCAGACACATTTGTTATCAGAATGATTAATTATTCTGCTTTTTTAAACCTCTACAACATATATTCAAAGAACTACCACATTAATTGCATTAGTAATTCTTATTCTAATGGACGGCAATCTCGAATGATTTAGACTATATAGACAGATATGCCAATGTTGAGAACTTGTATGTTCAAGGAGTTTCCACTTTGCTAAGGTTTGCAAAATGTTGTTGAATATTTTGGTTTGTAAAATAATTTGAAAAGGCTGTAACCTACATCAGTGGCTAACATGCCATCAAATCTATGAATGGCTTTTACATGACAAATGCAGATAAATCATTTATGAGGATGAATAAAGATGAGTTAAGACTGAAGAAGAGAACCCCTACGCAGGAAGCAGTGGTGAAAGACTAAAGTCAGCCTAGCAGCAGCAGCTTATCTAATTGCATGCTGAGGGAAACTGAGGCCGGTGGCATACTGGTGTGCCTAATGTTTGATGTTACACACAGTGATCATAATGATCCATCACTAACATAGCAGATTCATATAAGCCATTATATAGATGGGTGTAAAGTTTTTTTTTATTATTATTATATGTATCTGTGTATGTTTGCATGTATATATGTTGGTGTTCAGATAATATGTTGTTCCTTATACCATATTATTCCTTCCTGTCTTTTTATATTTAAAAACTACATCTATGTAGAACAATAAACTTACATAGATCTACAAACTAAATGAGTTTTCCTATATGGATGAGCTGATCATTCAATATTCCTTTCTTATGACTTATGTAACCCAAAATGTCATTACTGTCAAAGCACAAAAAGGAAAAAAAGGGGAAGAAACACAAAACAAGCCACTGGATAACTTATCTTTTAGCAACAACAGACAGTCACACAAAGACACATCAGTGTGTTAGAGGTCCAGGCAGTGTTCATAAAAAGAGGTACTAAAAGAGGAGACCTCATTGAAAATCCCACAAGGTCTTCCTTCACTCACCAGACCATGCATGATCATATGCACTGTAATTATTCATCTTCGCAAATACCCGAAGTTTTGTGCTTGTTTTGCAAGCACACACGTGGCATGCCAGTGTACCCCAACAGGTGGGGATACTCTGACACTCCTGAGAATCCCCTCTGCCTATTTAAGCCAGGGAAAAGAGACCTCAGGATTGCCTCTTGAAGCACCACCCATAAAACATAAGGGAAATAAGAGAAAGCCAATTTATACAGATGAACATAATATTTATAAATTAAATAATCAAAGAAAGATATTGTTTTTTAAATAAAAGAATACAAAAAAACACAAATAATGAATCATGGAAAATTAAACAAGAAAAATATTTTATGGTCTATACCAAAGATAAACTTAAGCCAGGGCTATAACCCTAGTTGAATCATAACAAGCTATAAGCGAACAGATAGACCAAAATAAAGAGTTGAAGCACCACCCTGGTGACCCCATATATTTGAAGATGAATAATCACAAAAAAACACACAATGAAATAATGCAGAAAACGTCTTTCTATGGTGGATCTTCCAGTTTTAAATCCTGGCAGGAACAGGCTGATCCAGGAGGTCATGTTATAGCTGTCAATCTTGCAGTCTGCAGAGGGTGGAAGAAAAATGGTATTAGAACACAGCGTCAATCTTGAAGTGGTGGGGAAACACAACCACCATAGCCCTTAAACAGTCCCCTAAGTATATATGCCACATGCATGACAAAGTGTATTTAAATTAGCAAACATTGTTATGAATTCAGGAATTGTTTAAGTCTAATATTGGTATTAATGCTATTATTTAGTATTATCATTTTTACTGTAACATTTTTCATCTAAAAATGTTTACCCTGCAATTTGATTTTGAACCTTTTGTGTTTTGTTTAAACAGCTATTCATGAGAATGGTCAGTTTAACATTTTTATTACTTAGTCTGTTTACTCTAAAGTATTTTTTTTAACTGAACATTACCATCTAGTTCATTATGAAAAAAAATTACATTTTACCAGCTGTTTAGACTGTTTTTAGAAATATGTGCTGTGGGTGTCAAGGTGCACTCTCCAGGTATAGGCTGGTTTTAATTCCATTGGTTTTAATACTATATCTCAGGAAATTAGTTAGAACAAAGTTTTAATGAAGTATATATTAATAAGCATTGAAGTGTGTAGAGTTGATAAACAGTCACACATTCTAAAAGCACAAAGTCTTGATGAATACCAGTTTGTACTAAAACAAACAGAATTATTATGAGAACAAAAGAAAATCAGTACCAGCTGCAGGTGGCAAAACAGTCTCAGGAGGAACTATAATGACTGCCTTCGTCATCATCAAAATACATTGTTTTATTTGGAGGATTTTATTTCCAACTGGAAATCACAAGAAAAAATATCATTTGTGAGTAATGGAAGGACAGTATGGAAGGAAGCAACATCTTTTACAAATGGATAACAATGAATAAGGCGGAAGAGTTGGTATATCCAGTGCAGTTCTCCTCCACTATGATAGATGGTAGTGCTCTTCTGTTATGGACCCAGTAAAGACATCCGCAGGAATTTATAGAGGGTTCCTTGGGCTACCTGCTTCAGGAGACTTCTGTCTGGCTTCTGTCAGGTTATACATACTGCCAGCTCTGACATAAAAGTGAGCTGTCCAGTCTCTCCGGGAAGTCAAAGTTGGGAGGCAGAAGGCAAACGCCACCTGGAGGAGGAAAGGGAGGATTATGGAAACGGAAGATTGAAGACTGACCTGTGTTGGAGTTATTTAGTAAAAGTAAAAACCTTTATTTAGCACCTACTACTGAATAGAGTGGTGTGTCTGGGGTTTTGCGGCCCAGTGGCTCCCCTAGTCTTTTACACAATGTACTTTACATCTACGGCTTTCTGTTCTTCTATTAAATTAATGTAAGTCTATTATTGAAAAGCCAAAAAATACTGACTTGAACAGTACATTGTTGGAAAGCTTGTATAGTAATGCTGACCAGTTTGGGACACAAATGGGTGATATAACGGCTTGCATCCAGATAAATACACAGAGAGTCTCTTTGAAAATAAAGTCACAGTAAAATTTAAACATTATTTCTATTACAGTGAAGACAGGTTTTATGTATTTTAGCATTTCTTTAACTTTAACTGTAAACAAACAGAATGTTACAGACGTTATTCATTCAAGACAATGATTTGAAATAAATGGCCCTTCCCCTTAGGTTTCTGTTATTTAAATCAAATGTTATAGAGCAAATATGTCTCAAGATTTTAAGCACAAATAGCACTGCCTGAATAGTAGTTGTTGTCATTAATTTGAAATCTATGTTACAAGAATAAATAAATAAATAAATAGATTGATGCAAGGCATACAACATATGGATTTTTAAAATAAAGCAAAACTGGCAGATGGAAGGCCACTGGTGCATCAGCCTGATGTTTTTTAATGGGGATTCTATTGTCTGAAAAAATATTTTGTGCTGTTTTAATGAGTTTGTGTCATTTAGGTTCTGCAGATTTCATACAAATTTATGCTATTAACACTCTAGTTATTCAAATAAAAAGAGAATATTGATTACAAACAAGTCTAGAGATTTGTGTCTACTCAGATATTGCATAAAAAGTAGTGCAAAGTATATTTATAAATGTGAGAGTTTTAAAGTATTTTTTGTAATTCATAGCTAAAAAGGGAATGCAAAATCTTAAAATAAATCAAAACAACCAAAATCTTGAAAATATATATATATATTTTTTCCTTATCTCATGTGATTATTATTGTAAGTCCATTTCATATTTAAAATTAATTTAAATAGCAAAATGAGCATATTGCCAATTACAGAAAAAATTACAATGGTTCCTGTTGCAGAGCCATCATTGTTTTCTTTACTTTTGTGAAAATATTTAAATGTAACCAAAATGCCAAGTCAAGTATCCATTACAACAGACAAAAATCCAATCCATTTTGTTTAACAAGCAGTTTACCTTTTGAGTAAGGTTAAGTTAGGGAAAGCACAAGCAAGTCAGTGGTTTCTATCATATAATATATGCTATTCTGCACAATTCATGTTCACATGAACATCCTCAGTAATGCTCATATAATTAGCTTTGCAAGTAATAGGCAGCAAAAGTATTTTTAGTGATATTTACAGTTTATCAATCATATTTGGCTAGCTAATGCTTACATTTTCTTAACATTTTCTCCAGTTGCTTTATAATTTATCAGAATATGATTTTCAACTATGTAGTGTTTTCATTTGTCCCAGACCTATGTCATTAAATAAAGCTCTAGCCTTTAATATTGATTGAATAAAATGTAATTCTGTAACACATCACAATTTTAAAAAGAGTTACAGGAACATTTACAGCATATAGATATGGTATATGATCAATCCAACCATCCATTCATTGAACTGAATTTAATTCTGATTGCTGAAGTGGGCAGAAAACAACCCTGGATGAAGTGAAGGTCCACCTTAAGGTATTCATACAGCTACTCATACTCGTATAATGTCATATTAAGACATATTGGTCCTTCTAACGTATATATCTTTGGCATGTGTGAGGAAAACTGGAGTAGTACCTGGTGAGAGTTATGAGAAAACCAGGACAAATTTCTGGACTGGGAATGTTATAGTGACAGGGCTGATTATATCTAATTTAAACAGAAAAATAAAGTTAAAAAACAAACATATAAATAATATAAACTACTCTAAAAAATAAGAAAATATACACATTTTCACAACTGTACTACAACAATGAGAAAATAAAATCAAAATTACAAATAGACAAATAACTATGAATAGCAACCTCCATATAAATGAATTACATTAAATAAAAGTACTGTACAAAGTTTGCTAGTATGTATATTGGCTAAACGTGATCATTTTTAATAGGTGTGAAAAAGCAAAACACTAGCATAAAATTGCTCACAATTTCTGAAATGTGATAACTGCATGGAAACACAGTTACCAGTTTAGATGCGGAGATTAATAGATCACATTTAAGGTAGCCAGTTTTAAAGAAAGACAAGTCAATATAAACATATAAATATATGAGACAAGTACATACTGAAAACAAGCATTTGAAGTGTCACGTGAATGCGCATAGCGAACAGCTTAAGACTTCTGGGGCCTCATGTATTAACGGTGCGTGCACATAAAAATGTTGCATACTCCTGTTTCCATGCTCAAATCGCGATGTATAAAACCTAAACTTGGTGTAAAGCCACGCTCATTTTCACGCTAGCTAAATGCTTGGCGTATGCAAGTTCTCTGCTCTGTTTTCAAACTGGCGGCACCCAGCGTCAAAGCAGTGCTTTTGTTCCAGTATGGTTTCCCTTTCTTTTTTAGATCCACATCCCTGACGTGGCTTTATCAAATACACTGAAATGAACCACATATTGTTTATTAGTTTAAGGCATCTGATTGTAATTAACCAGTAACAATATAATGGTCCACAGAATGGCCAAACTATTCCAAATACCATAGCTGCTTTAGCGTTGTTCCTCTCACTGCACCACTCAGAGTATTTATCCCACTGTATCTGAGTGCGGAATCACAGCTCAACAGCAGCTGATTGGAAAGAGAATTATCGGGATACAGCATCAAGTACACACTGCCTCAGCCATGTGGTTTTTGAACTGCTGTCATACGACAAACACTTCAGAGCCTTTCCTGTACGGACGTCGCGGTTCAGAAAGTTTCATCCCAAGAACTATAAACAAACTCAATCAGTCCATCAAGTGATCCTTGTAAAACTGTTTGTACTTATTAGTACAGTTATCTCAGTGTAAACTTGCGATACAGTTATAATATTGCACAATCTGAGCCACTTTATAAAGCACATATTTACATATGATGACAATATAATTTTTAAGATGAAATGCAGCAAAATATGTTCATTACATTATAAAGATAAAATGTTAACATCATTTAAATAAGCTATATTGTTAATAATTAAACGTGAGGACACGTTGTCGCACTTTGATATCTGACAACTTCTTTTTTATTTCGGGCACTGTGTGACTTTGTGAACTTGAGCTTTCGAGTTTCTCCGACACTCTATGTCACTCAATCAACTTCCTTTTGTTGTTTATACCACTGTTTAAACCAACAAATAGTACATTTTCCTTGCCTCAACTTGGTATTTGCTGAAATTCTTCTATATTCCCCCATGCTTTTGCCATTGCCTTTTCACAGAGTGCTGAGCATAAGGGTTATTTACATTGATTTGCATATTCAAAGAGGTGTAATTCTGGGAGTAGTTGGGGAGTGGCAGCAGGCGCGTTCACATGCGTTACTTTTCGCACTGACCAGGATTTATGTAGCGGAAGAACGTGGAAGTTGGCGAACACACAGATTTATGCATCTGGATTTTTTTGTGTGTATGAACATTTCTGATTTTGTCCATATGCCATGTTTTAGTGTGAATTCTATGCATGGCGTTATGCCTGAGGCCCCTGGTGCTTACTGTTCTGCTATATGATTGCGAGACATGGACGCTATCCAGTGACCTGAGATGAAAATTGGACTCCTTCGGTACTGTGTCTCTTCAGAGAATCCTTGGGTACCGCTGGTATGACTTTGTGTTGAGCAAGTGGTTGCTCACGGATTCCCAAGTGAGGCACATTACCTGCTTTGTAAAGGAGTGTCAGTTACAGCACTTTGTCCATGTAGTGTGATTCCCTCATTGTTGAGGGCCCAAGTAGCTGGACCAGGTCAAGGTGACACCCACATTATACCTTGCTGTGACAGATAGATGATAATCTCTGGGTGGTGAGACTGGACCATTGCTTGTCTGGGGTGTTGCTAACCGGGATTTCCAGCTGTTTCCTCATGTTGTGGGTGTAGCAACACGCCATACCAGTGCATGCTCCCAAACCAGACCTGACCTGTCAGTTAAAGGAAATAGCTACTCCAGTTATCTGAAAAAGATTAAATGTGTTAACATAAATAGTCTGGATTACTTTTTTGTAATGACTATAGTACTCAGAAATCAAACTTACTGTAAATACTGCTTGAGGTCAAAAATCCCTACAACCGAAAACGGTGAAAGGTGAAAGATGAAAGATAAGATAGCCTGAAAAATTATTTTTCTCATCAAGGAAAAAGGGTCTTTGCTTTATAAAAAACAAAATGCAGACAATAACTGAACATGTAGTTCACCCTTAAATAAGATGATCTTCAAAAGGCATGTCACTATACCCCCATGATGTCATACAGATGTATGTACACATACAGGAAAATACCTCAGTGACATGTGTCATAGCATCCATTTTTAGACTAATTTAACCAATATACAATTAAATAATAATAAAAAATAAATAAAACATTTAAAATAAAAAGAACAAAACATTATCAATCACAGACAATGAGTATCAAACAGAAATGTAGTTTAAAAATGTTTACAACAAATATTTTTTTCACTATGGCTATGACCTAATTTGTGTCTTTATGTATGTAAATGATATATAATTTAATAATTTACTGTTTGTGCATTAAAGTTGTAATACATCTATGAGTTCTAAGCCTGCCCTCATTAATGTGAGGAATATGTGCCAGTGGTCAGCTACGTAGCAGGAATGGATCTAAAAGTTTAAGAGGACATCAGTCATACCTTTTTGGAGTGATTACAAACCTTTAAGTAATATTTTCTGACATTGCAGTTGTTAGTTACAGTTAATTCATCAGCCATTGTTAAATACTTTAGAACACAAAAATAATGTTTTTGAAATATGAAATCTTCTGAAAAATTGTTAAAAAATGGCTTCTGTATTGCCAGATTACCTTTACTGTACTTGTATTACAGCAGTAATCCTGAAATGCTCTGTTAACATACCTGGATTGGTTTTATTATGCCTTTCACTGTGTCAAATAAAGACTAAATTAATTATCCTATGTAAGACTCTGATGCTTAGATGCTTTTGTAAATTGTTAAAACCATAAATTGATGACTGGAACTCTAAAGTCAATACTCAAAGTTATCAAAGACTAACTTATCAACCAAGAACACCAGATTTCTAATCAATTCCGTGATTTATGTGGAGTTACCATAATAACAGCTATCATAGACAACATGAGACAGTTGGCATCTGGGTTGGGATGGATGGCTACTTACCTGGCAGGGATGCCCATATAATGGAAGGATGGAGATGGACAGGCATTCTCACATGCTGGTGAGTGATACCTCACCCGGTCAGGTTTTCAGTAGTCAAAGGACTGAGGGAGACTGCCTCCCAGGGCCACGTGTTTAACCAATATTCTGGGCGGCAGCATCCTTCTGGTATGGCTCCAGTTGCAGTTCTGGTGAGCAGCACTTTTGGGATCCTCTAGAGGGAGCTGTTGGGAGCCCCCTCCCAGGGAAAGGTACTAGATCTCTTTAAGTGATTGAATGCTTAACCATTATTTCAAACTTAAGACAAAGTTAGCCTTCCGTAATGGAAGGGAAACTTCAGGGTGCAGAAGTCAGGTATGACACAGCAACAAAACATTCATAAATAGTGCTCCACATCATGACACCACTCTCCTAGCAGGCATTAAGGATGACATCTTTTAACTGTTTTGGTGGGCTTCCCAGACAACCTGATAAGCCCTGAAAGAGTTATAAATACATACATATTTCAGCTTAGGAGGGAGGCAATGAAATTATCCCTGGATTCTAAGAGTAAGAAAGTTAGCCTTATACCACACAACATACAGTATGGCAAAGATCTGTTAATCGCTGAAACTTGAATAATTCCTCTGGGCTGCAGTGTGGCAGCAGATATATCCCTCCTGGGACAGGTGTATGCTGCTGCACAAACGATAGAGGACACAGTCACTTTGGGTTATATCTTTGGGGATAATAAGACTCAGGAGCACAGGGACTGTGGACTAAAGGACTAGAGCTCTGTCTCATTTTGCCTATAGCCCCTGCCCTTGGGAGGAAGTTTCAATGTCACCTCAAGATAAAGAATTATTGAGCTTAGAGTCTGGTAGAGAGCTGAAGCAAAGGCTTACTAGAGGAAGAAAGTGAAGCCAGGTTCAGAATATTAGGAAGGAATGATTACAGGGGGAACATAAAGTGCAGAACTGAGCTGCAGGGAATCTTAGTGAAAGGTAAGTTGCTACAGACAGGTTCAACAAGACAAAGGCCTTTTTCAAAATAATTCAACTGCTTTCATCAGTAGATAGCATCTTAGAGTGTAAATGACATGAATGTGTCTGAATGAAATTAAGGAATTTTGGGAAGTGGGCATGAAAGTGTAGAATGAGCATTAATCACTTTTACAATCAAACCTTATCTGGGAGTGCAAATGGCATGAATGTGCTTTATTTATTTATGTTTATAACATTTCGAAACTAGGTTCTGAACAAATTGACACCCACCCATTAGAAAGAGAGCTAGGTCAGCAGAATAAAACTTTCATAATTGTAAAAATATGTAAGTAAATAAATGAATAAAAATAAAGTGAATAAAAAAGAGGGGAGAGAATCTTCGTCCTCAATTTAAATGCTTATTTTAAAATGTTATTGATCAATTCCTGCCAAGTATTGAAAACATTTTGTACAGAATTCTCTAAGTGAGAATTTGTTTTTTTTCCAATTTTAGATAATATATAACATCAGTTATCCACTGACTTAAAAGCAGTCTTCCAGGTAAGCAAGATAAGTCTACGTGCCAATAGTGAAGTAAAACAATAACAGTTTGTTTGTCTTTCTCCAGTTTAAGCCCATCTGGAAGTACACCAAACACAGCTGTTAGTGGATTAGAAGGGTTTGTGACACCAAGGCTGTCTGAAAGGCACTTAAAAATGTTTGTCCAGAATGATGTTAACTTGGTGCGGGCCCAAAACATGTGATCCAGTGAGGCTGGAACTTGATTGCAATGTTCATAGGTTGGATCTTGCCCTGGAAACTTTTTAGACAATTTTAACCGAGACAGATGTGCTTGATATATACAGTAATTTTAAGTTGAATAATTCTATGCTTTGAGCATATGGAGCTCGAGTGAATTCTGTGCATTGCTACCTTCCACTCTTTTTCCAAGATGTTGAATAAGAGATCCTTTTCCTACTGTACTCTGGGATCTTTGAAAGATAGGGACCTTAAAATGTTTTTAAATATTACTGAAATGCTGTCTAAGTCCTCAAGACTGATCGATATTTCTTCAGGAATAGAGGTTAGTGGAAGGTGAGAGAAATTGGGTAGGTTTTGTTTAATAAAGTTTCTAATTTGAAGGTAGTGAAAGAAATGTGTTGCTGGGAAGTTACATTTGGAGTGTAATTGTTCGTAGGATGCAAAGACTTTGTCTATGTACAGATCTCTAAGTGATCTAATCCCAAATGTTTTCCAGATATTAAAAACTGCGTAGTTTGAGAATGTGGAAAAAGGTGGTTCTCGTGCAGAGGTGCCACAGATAAAATACTCCCTACATTGGTTCCATATTCTGAATGAGCAAAGCACTATTGGGATGATGGCTTGTACTTATTGGGGTACAAAGCAAGGAATATAAAGAAGTACTGCAGCATTTTATTTCAATTGCAGACCAAGCCTGTGTCTGTTAATCTATTTGTGTCAATGTCAAGGTTTTTATAGCTTGTATATTTTCCGCTCAGTAATGAAATTAAAAGTTACGTAAAGCCATGCCTCCTTCTTCTTTAGGTGTTTGCAGGGTCGCCTTTAGGATATGTGGATGTTTTGAACTCCAAATAAATGAGATTATGGTTGAATCTAATTTGTTAAAAATGATTTACTGATGTATATTGGAATTTTTTAAATAGAAAAAGAAGCTTATATTAATCCTCTGAGTGGTGCAGTGAGAGTAATATGGGAAAAGATGATCCACTGTTGCAACCCCTAATGGGAGCAGCTGAAAGAAGAAGGATAAGGGGCAGTGAGAGTAACAACGCTAAAGCAGCTATGGTATTTGGGATAGTTCGGCTATTCCGTGGACCATTATATTATTACAGGTTAATTACAATCAGATGCCTTAAACTAATAAACAATATGGGGTTAATTTCAGTGTATATGAAAAAGCCACGTCAGGGATTTGGATCTAAAAAAGAAAGGGAAACCACACTGGAACAAAAGCACTGCTTTGACATTGGGTTCCGCCAGTTTCCAAAACCGAGCAGAGAACTTGCGTACGCCAGGGATTGAGTTGGTGTGAAAATGTGTGTGGGTTTACGCCAAGTTTAGTTTTTATACATCGCGATGTATGCAACATTTTTGTGCATACGCAGCATTTATAAATGAGGCCCCTGGCATGTTCTTGATCTATTCTGGAAATACCTCTTATACCTTCTTGGTTACCAAATTATTTTTGTAGGTAAAATATGAGATAAGATAACACTGCACAACAATTTTTTTGAAAAGTCTTGTGACAGGTACCTACTGGGTATGCACAAATATAGTTTTGGTTTTACTGCATCATGTAGGAACTCTGAGAAATAGACCTTTATATGTTTACTGACAATAACGTATTTAGTCACGTTTATGTTTCACATAAGCTATTAAATTCAAGAGAATTAAAAGTGTTTTGCTCCTGATTTTCTTTTGTATTCAATGTCTGGTGCATCACGTTACAGTGTCCAACAGTAGTCAGCAAGCATTGACGGATTCCAGTTGCCCTGGTATTGTTTCTCCATTGTAGCAATTTCACCATGTTTGTCACTAACAGCACTGAGATTTGCAGGGAAGAAGTCCAAGTGTGAGTGGAGGAAATGAATCTTGAGTGACATGTCGCACTACATTGTCTTGTATGCTTTGAGAAGTTTGTCTACCAGCTGAATGTAGTTTGGGGCACTGTAATTGCCCAGAAAATTGTCAACAACGTCGTTGAAGGCTTTCCAGGCAATTTTTTCCGGCCCAACTAACAGATCTTTAAACCGCTTGTCACTCATAACATGTCTGATCTGGGGTCCAATAAAAATGCCCTTTGATCTTGGCGTCAGTTACTCATGGGAACATCTATCTTAAATAATGAAAACCTTCACATTCCTTGTTCAGTGCTTTCACAAAATTCTTCATGAGTCCCAGCTTTATGTGAAGAGGAGGCAAAAATATCTTTGCCGGGTCGACAAGCGATTCATGTGTTACATTTTTCTGTCCTGGAACTAACCTTTTACGGAGTGGCCAGTTCTGTCGAGAATAGTGTGACTCTTTGGCACGGCTGTCCCATTTACTGATGAAACAACTGTACTTTGTATAGCCGAGCTGGAGTCCTAGTAACAGAGCAACGACTTTAAGATCTCCACACATATTCCAGTTGTACCTGCTATACTGGACGTGCTTCAGCAACAGTTCCATATTCTCATACGTTTCTTTCATGTGTGCTGCATAGCCAACAGGTACTGAAGGACAAACATTGCCATTGTGTAGCAAAACAGCTTTCAGGCTTAACATTGATGAATCAATGAAGAGACGCCACTCTTCCGGGTTGTGATCACAACCCAAGGCTGAGAACAATCCTTCAATGTCACAACAGAAACAGAGACTGTTGACTTGTGCAAAAAATGTGGTTATATGTTAATGTTGGCCTTGAAACACAGACATTTTTGTACCTGGTGACAGCAAACAACATTCCTGCAGTCACTAACCCAGCAACTCGGCTTTTGCTTTTGACAGACCCAAATCTCTGACCAAATCATTCAATTTGAATCACCTGATGAGCACGGTTTAAAATCTGGGTCAATGTCACTGTTAGTACCCTGCATTGCAGTTTCTTCATCTGGTTTGTCTAAGGTCTAATGCTCTGGTGGTTTTGGAATTGGAAGACTGTCGTCATGTCTCACGGGTCTCATTGCTGAAGGCAGATTAGGACATTCAATTGACTTCTTGTTTTTGGCAGAGAAACCAGACACATTAGTCAAACAGAAGTAACAGTTCGTCACATGGCCTTTCTGTTCTCACCATATCATCAGAACAGCAAACATCTGAGTCAGGCTCTCAGACTGACAGCACATGTTGCACAGCAAATGGGAGGCGTCCATTCCTTGTCTTCATCACCAATTTTGCAGCTGAAACACAAATAATAAGCTTTCTTCACAAGAGCAGTCACCCAACGCCTCTGAGGCACGTGTATATTCGCCACAGATATAGCAGAATGTATCGCGGCTGTTACAACATTGATGAGACATATCGCCTGACACCAAAATGTCTATAGCATCAACTTACTTACTGTTATATTGCTACAGATACTATACTTTACTATACTGATACTATGCATACAAACTGACTATCTATATAAACCAAATGAGCAGGATCGGTGTATGCAAGCCATCTTTAGAGCATGCTGAGACAATGTCAAGCTCGTTCAGACCCACCCAGGCATGCCCAGGATGTCAACTTCCACAGAACAGCTTCCAACCTGGTCTGATTCCATACCTGGACATGCCCAGGCTGCACCTGGGCATCAACCGTTGTTGATAAGTCACTTACGGGAGCGAAACTGTTTGGATACAAATATAAGAAAAAATCATGAAAAAACTCATTTATTTCTCTGAAATGTTATGTGATAGGTACATTTTAATGTGATATCTGTGATCGAAAATGAATTGGAAGCCAGTGAAGGGAAGCCAAAATCGGGGTAACATGCTCATGCTTTCTTGTGCCAGTTAAAAATCGAGCAGCAGTATTTATGTTCCAGCTGTAGGCGAGCAATGGAGGCCTGGCTAATTCCAAAAAGAAGCACATTGCAGTAATCTAGACGAGATGTCATAAAAGCATGTATCACTGTTTCAAGGTTGCACTTAGACAAGACAGGTTTGATTTTTGACAGCCACCTCAACTGGAAAAAGCAAGCTTTTACCACTGCATTCACATGGCTATCAAGTTTTAAAGTGGGATCCATTTTCACACCTAAATTTGTGATCATGGATTTCTTCAAATTGAGCCACAGTGGAAAGGTCGATGCAGGGGGTTCTACTGGTGCTATTGGGTTTAAATAGCATTTCTTCTGTTTTGTTCTCATTAAAATTTAGAAAATTTAATGCCATCCAACTCCTTATGTCAATAAGGCAGTCAAGCAGGGGCTGGACAGAACATAGACCTTGGCGCTTCAGAGGGAAATAAACCTGACAATCATCTGCATAAAGATGAAAGGATACAATAGGCTATATCTGATCTCGGTTTTCTGTAAGCTTAATGTTACAAAATGCTGCACGTTTAGCAGCTGTTGAGGGTGAGACATCCGGGAAAATACAAATGTGGTTATTTTCAAATATAATCTCATGTTTCTGTCTAAAAAGTAACATTATTTGTAGCTTAAATTGGAATTTTTTCAAAACACACGGTGAGAGTCCTAGGTTTAGAGGAATTTGTTCCCCATGATCCCCATATGCTGTAAGCAGCTGCTATCTTGTTGTCTAGTTTAAAGTCCTCTCCAATTAATTTAGAGAATAGTTCAGCTACAAATTTCACTGGGTTTGGACTTTCACAATTCTTGGGGAGACCTTTGATTCTAATATTAATCCTTCTGCATCCATCTTCTGTGCAGCAAATCTGTCTCCGAGTAGTTTGCATTTGTAATTTGCAGCCATTGCTTTTCCATCAGTGGTAGATGCCAGTTGTTCAGCTCTTTCAATAAGAGTTGTGAATGTTTGCTTAATGTCTTCCAACTGAGCGCCAAGTGCTTTAAGTTTACTCTCAAACTTAAATGAATTTTCCTGTATTTGTTCCTCAATTTATTCTAGTATACCTTTAAAGGCAGCCTCAAAGCGATTATTTAAACGTTTTTCTTGGTCTTTAATATCCTGAAGCAGTTTTTCATTGGTCTTGTGTATGTCCTTTATTTCTTTCCTTATATCATTTATTTCTTTCTTTATATCTTTCTTTAAATCATTCTTGAGCTCCTTTATGTCTTGAGTGGTGGTGGTGGCAATTGCAGTGATCATTACCTTCAGCTCAGACAGCTTGGTTCAGTCTTCCCCATGCTCCAAGTCAATGTGGTTGACAACGCAGAAGGTAAGGCCATTTTCAGTTTCAATGAATCTTCTGGAATCAGCGAGCTATCCTGGCCTGTTTCCCTCGCTCCCACTTTCGCTCTTGACTGGAGACAATACAGTAACGTCAGGTCCCTTTGAAATCTGTGCATTTGCCTAGCTGTTCTAGGTCAGTTTCTTAAAGGCCATACCTTGAACTTGAACTTGATGCCTGTCTAGGCTTGGATGAAGCTTTAGCTGTCTCTTCCGTTTTTTTCTGAACCCTATTTCTGCCGGTCATGCTAATATATGCTTGCATATACTGTAATTGAGCCTCCTCAAGGTTGAGTAAATACAGGATCCCTCAGGACGATAAAAAAAAAGAGAGAAAATAACACCGCTGCGAACGGAGTTCCACTTCAGACGTCCATCTCACGTAACGGACGAGACCAATAAATCAGGGAGGCATGTGTGAAGTTTGGGAACAAGAATAATGATTAGTCAGATTACTTACCTATAATGAAACACCTTGATGTAATTATTGTGACTACAAATTAAATGAAAGTGGTAGTTTCCTCGATTAACCTATTATTATAAATACTGACTTATTGACACAACTTTGGTCATTCAAAACACAAATTTTGTGAATGTTTGTTTTAAATGTGGGTCATGTGATCATTTTGAAATAAAGCTCCGGTATGTGTCTGTACTCTGTGCAAAGTGCTGAACCAAGTCCATATCACTGTGATGTTTTTAGTACAATCCACAAAGGGATCATTACCCAAGCAAAGAGAACCTAACTACAAATTGTTTATTCAAAAGCTAACTTGAAAAATAATCTTGAGAGATACGATAGAAGGTTAACATAAGAGACACACTTCTCAGGTGTATAATCATTTCTACTTAGAATTTCCATCAAATTGCAATCCATAATTTGTGAAAAGCAGCTTGCGTTTTGGAATAATACATGTTCTGTCATTTCTATTTGATGGCTATGCATCCTGCCATTACAGCAGACGATAACAGTCTGAGTCTACCAGCTCATACTGAATCTATAGGGTTTGCTGGCCCTGGCTACTCTGCTACAGCTAGCATTCAAAAACTCTATGGTCAGAGAGATATCTCAATTACAGTTTGGGACACCAAAGTAGTCACAGTAGTAGTATGTAATTATTATAATTTTTAACATGGGGGGGGGGGAATTCCTACACATAAATAAATCGTATTAAAGAAAACTTAATGAAAAGATGAATTAAGAGATTATGGTTCAAAATACAAACTTTAAACAAACGAGTGTTACAAGACAAGGGTGCAATTTGATCATCATGAGGGAAGAGCTCAGAAAATAAATACAAGATAGTAACAATTTTTAGATTGTAAAATCTAACAGCAGATATTTGCCAAACAAGAGAGTCTTCAAACGTATCTTAAACATAGTGAGGGAGTCAGGAGTTCAGATGGAGATGGGCATCCTTTTGCAGTCTCTAGGATCTACACAAGTAAAGAGTCAGGACTGAGATTTTATACCACACAGGCATGACATTACTTCAACAGCAGACCTTAGAGGTTGAGAAGGAGCATAGGACCTTGGAAAAGTCTCCATATATATAGGTGTGACTATTCTGTAGGCAGGCTTTGAGGATTTAAACTTAGTAAGTGCAATTACAGAAAGGCAGTGTAATAATCTGATGTGCTTGCCTCAGTATTTTGAATCATCTACAGAGGTTTGCTGACACATGCCGGTGCACCTGCCAGAAGAGACCAAACATGATGAGACCAAAGCCTGGAATAGGAGTTGCACTGAATATTTTGTCAAATACGGTATGATCTTGTGGAGACCATAGCAAAATGGTCATTGAAGGACAGCAGGTCATCAATCACCAGCCCAAGGTTGCATACCAACTTGGTAGGTGTTAGACATAGTGAGCCAAGGAAAACAAAGATATGATAGACGGACAAGCTGGAATAACAACACGGTTGGTGTTTCCAGGTTAAGCTGGAGATGGCATTCCTTCTTCCAGTTTGCAATATCACTCAGATATGCAGAGATACTAGCTGACACTGTGTTGTCCTCTGGAGGGAACGACAGTTATAGCTGTGTACCATCAGGGTAGAAGTGACAGGAAAAACCATGGGACTAGATGATAGGAGTTATATAGAGAGAAGTGTGACCCTGTAGTTAGGATATAGCGGGTTGGATAATGGATGGATGGATGGATATATTTCAAATGTGCATGCCACATGGCCTTTAGACACGGAAGCTTAATTACTTCACTGTGACCTCGCAGTCAGAAGCTGTGTTATCTAGTTGTTCAGTAGAGGAACGCTATTTGCTCAAAAGCAAACGAAGGGGCCCCTTGCAATCTGCATAGAATACCAACACGACTTTGAGTTCTTTAAGTGTGTTACACATGCCATGCTGCCCAACCAAAGAGATTTTAATTATATAATTGTAAGATCAACATCCCTTAAACTAATGTTAATAAACTTAAAATTATAGAAAATGAAATGTTCATAATCTTAACTCTGTGTGACAGTAGAATAGAGCATAGATTGAAGTTAGACAGCTAGAAAGAAACATGAATGGTCAGACAGACAGACATTAAGGGCAAATCATTTTCTGACCCTTGCATGCAACGCTGCATATAATGTTGCAAAGAAAGTTACATAAAATGATACATAGAAACCTTAAGAAATATAACCTAGATATTTAAACAGAATACTGTAAGTTTCACTTTTTCTCCTTTCTTTTTGCTTGTATTATCAACTTTTTTCTCTATTTTTTGTGTAAACTGTTTGCTTTGAATTTCACTAAAGTCTTTAAAAATGAAGATAGTTGGACTGTGTAGTATTTCCTATACGGCAAGTGATACTATAATGTAATACTTATTTATAAGTTATAAGTTAACATATACGCTGAAAAAAATCTAGCAAGTAAAAAGTTTTCAATCTATTAATTTTTTTTAAGGTTCACTGACTTATCAAAAATTTTATATTTTAGATTGCTTTGCTTATTATTATTTTATTTTTTTTGTTAAGTAAGCGTATCCCATTTACTACAGTGTACTTTTAAAAAACAATCATTCTTTGGTGTGGAATCATTTCCACATGAAATCTCCATCAAACTGATGAGCACATGTTGGGTTAGGCAGTTTAACAATACATCTTCTATTCTAACCCTTTTGAGGTTTTTGCAATGACAGAAGGAGATAACAGTTCCACTAGTAAATATATCAGAGTGCTGTTACTACCCACTCTGACACACACTCTCTCACGTCTAGCCATTTCAACCCCATCAGAGAGGCTAAGGGACACTTCAACTTGCAGTTTATGAAGCTGCTGTTGT
The DNA here is from genome assembly GCF_016835505.1 of Polypterus senegalus. NCBI lineage: Eukaryota > Metazoa > Chordata > Cladistia > Polypteriformes > Polypteridae > Polypterus > Polypterus senegalus. The sequence goes on from NC_053162.1 coordinate 93,839,320, forward strand.
CATCACAACACACCACAGTAAGCATTGTTAGTATTCCGTGATATATAATCTGCAGTTGATATGTACTGTAGATTTCCAAGTGTATTGTAAATAAATGCATGTGCTGCATAACTAGTTACAACTGTCTTTCAAACAGAACCTGTTTCAGCCCCATCAACAGCAGCAGTGTTTTTTGTAATTTGTGGAGCCTTGGGACAAAAAAAGGTCTACAGTTCCGCAGCTATTTTCACTATGGAGGTGAAAAGATACCTCACAAATTCACACAGAATACTTGCAACAAGGAGCAGCTGCAAAAGAACATCTGGACCCATATTTCCATGAAAGAATATGACTTTGCCAGCAACATTTGTTCTGTGTGAATGCATCTTGTTAAATGCTGGGGGAGATATCAGTAAATAAAAGTCTTCCTAACTTCACTAATGTGGAATAAATACATTTTTATTAAATTAAATTAATATAAAAATAAAATAATAAACTGAGAAGCACCTAACTGTACACCACCTATACTGAGATTATGTCTTTTTGATTGCTGATCTGTTACAATGTCAATGCCAGGGAAATAAGGTCATTTTAAACAAATGACATGTCTGTTAGAGTCAATTAAATAAAAGTTCCCTTTTAAGTGTATGTGTAAATAGCATATGAGACAAAATCACAGTGATGCAGCACACATGATTAGTAATGAAAGACGTGTAAAAACTGATGAGTTATACATGGCATGGAGTAAGTCTAATGCATAATAATGGATGACATAAAAACTGAACACTTCCTAAAATGGACACCATAATGTATAATTTAAAAATCTCAATATCATGTCTATGCATTTAACGTTAAAGTGTATATAGATTTAAGAATGATGTAAGCCCTACCTTATAGTAAATTACGCCTCAAACAATGCTGGACAATAATTCAATACAAGTAAATGAAGCTTTTACAATTCATTCTTCCATGCAAGATGTTTGTAAGGTGCTGACTGGCTGAAACTATTTATAGTGATCTGTTCTAAAAGGGAAGTGGTGTTTATGGAACTCAGAAATGAAAAAAGTAGTTTGTGTCATGTTTTTCTAAAATACACATTCAGTGCGACATAAAGATTTTGATCATCAATCTTTCTACACCAATTCCTCCAAAAACTTGAATATTAAGTTATTTATAATTTATTTAAACAATATTATTTATAGTAAGTTATTTATCCATCGAGGAAACCCACGCAGACACAGGGAGAACATGCAAACTCCACGCAGGGAGGACCCGGGAAGCGAACACATGTCTCCTAACTGCGAGGCAGAAGCATGACCACTGCGCCACCCAAAGTTATTTATAATTTTTTTAAATAATATTATTTACTTGTGATACTCAGATAAAGGACTTGACATCACAGTTGCAATGACAATTACAAATCATTGTCTGGCACTGAACTATTTTCACCAAGTGTGTAATGTTAATACAAATTGCATGAAAGTATCACTGCAAGAATGTATGTACATTTTGGTAACCATCCCACAGTTTACAGCACAAATGTTTTGATTCTTCATAAATGCTCGTTCCAGCTATCAATATTCAGTAGACTTTTTGAAGTACAGATGTTACAGAATTCTGTATCCTATTTCATTCCAGCTGTGTGTGTCAGTTCCTTGTTTCAAAACCTTATTTATTGAACTTCATTTGAACATTTTGTTGGAACTGCACATGCTTGCATTTCAGAGTTGTGATAGGGTGACACAATCCTTGTGGATCATCAATATATTTGAAATGATTGCACCAGAGATTACTTAATGTTGAAAAATAAAACTATATGTAATTTACACCTCTTTGAAATACTGAGTAAGACCAAGAGAATGCGTAATGCTGCAAAAAAGAGTTTTAGTAATACTGGTATCATCAATAATATAATTGGTAAAAATATATCTAAAGTAAATGTACATCTTGTTTCATGTGTATGACAAAAACTGAAGATTTGACTGATGATTTCAATTGTTGTTGAGGTTTACAACATGCATTAGGTAGATTGTGGGTTTGGGGTTTTAATTATTAAATTTAAAATTTATCATGGGGAATTTATGCAGTGGACCACCAATAGGCGTATATCTCCCCAAAACCAGAGACAACAGACACAGAGCCCAGTCTTGCCATACAGTACATGTTTATTTTAAGTGGGGAAGCATTTTTCCTTTGCTCCCAACTACACAGCACAGTACAAGCACCAAATAGCACAGATAAGCACAATTCTTTCTTCTTCTCTTTCTTTTCTTTCTCTCTGTTTTCCTCCAATACTCAGCAAGCTTTATCCTCCATGTCCCGACTCTGGCTCTCTGATTAGTGGTGACTGGCTCCGATTATAGGACACCTGCAAGGACTCCAGGTGTCCAACAAGCTTCTTCTGGCAGCACTTCTGGGTTTGGTGGAAGGACTGCTAAATAGGGCTGAGGAAAGGTCCAGGTGCCCCCTGGCAGTGGCCATGGGCCCCAGCAAGGTTGAGCTTCCATGCTCCAAACCTTTGGCCCTGCTGCAAGCCAGGAGGGCTGCCCTGTAGCATTTCGGGGGAAGAGAGTGTCTGGAATAAGCTCTATCCCCATGTCTTTCCTTGATTGAGACGTCCCGGCCAGGTAATGTTTGGCGATATGATTGTTAAGGGACAGGAGGAAACTTAAAATTTGTCAGTTACTGGAAAAATGCTTTTGAAAGCTGAAAGATGAATTATGAATAGTACAAAAATACTTTTTTTTAAGACGACTTTATTATAGTATGCTGTGGCTATGGGAGTTTTTTTTACTGATCACCTATCAATACTTTGAAAGAATGTGTTCACAAGGAATGGATGTTGTTGGTGAAGTCAGTCATTTTTTTGGAAGAAGGTGTAGATGTGACTTTTGCTTTCCCCACAGGGGCATATTCAGTGGTTTCCGCTCCTACTGTGATGTTGATGGAAATGGTTGTGAGTGAATGACAGTTGTAATTAAATTTGCAGAACATGTATTTATTTACATTACACTTTAAAGGCATTTTAACTCTCATAGTCTGTTTGCTTTGTTCCAAATCAAGGGATAATTTTTAACTTTATTTCAGTTTCTAATTAGTTTGGTTGTGTTTCAAACTTTGAAGTGAATTAATTCATTTCGCATGAACATTTGATCCTGGATAAAAATATAAAAATTACATACAAATATATATTTTACCTTTTTATTGCTTTTACATTAACCCTCGACTCATTATGCTATGAGTGAGATTCCCTAATAACAAGAAGCAGATACACAAAGTGACTACAGCAGTATACACAATTCTACACATAATGCACAATATCTTATGTAGTTAGATGAGTCCTGCATTGGATTTGCAATCACAAAGGGTCTCAGTTTACATCTTCCTAAATGAACCAGACTTTCAGCAAAATCACACCAGAGTTGGAAAAAGATGGTGCAAATGAACTACGATTGAAAACATGTTAAATATAAAATACATTATCAACAACAGAGTGTAGATCACAAAATACTACTATAGTGGGCTGATGACTGTTTAGCAAAAGGTCTCTTCCCCTCCCTGACGTGGTTCGAGGTTGCCAGGTTTGAATTTTGGGTCCTGCAGAGTAATAATTGATTGCCTGTAGCACAAAAGTATTATAGATTTAAAGTATAATGAAAGCTAATTATAAATCTCATTCAAACAGACCACAGCTATCGTCATCAGCCTCAGCCCCATTAACATTATTGGCAGCAACCTTTGCATTTGCTACACACAATTTGTATGACCTTTTGAACTTCTGTGTTAGTGAGTTACAAAAGGTCTGCAGTCCCATTGCCAATGTCTTCATGAAAAGATACTTTGCTGATAGATGTGTACAGAGGTTGACATGAAGATCTACTTGAGTACTGTACCTACTTTCAAAAAATATCTGACTTTGTCAAAAACATCAAAGGTCAACTGTGAGCTGTCTCTCAGTCTATCTTACATGGTTGAGATTACCAGACCAAAGAGTTTTGAATCTTGTGCCCAGCAAAGTGGGCAAGGCCAACACCAGAACAAATTCACTGCGAACTGACATTGTGAGATTGTCCTCTCTCTTTGTCTGTGTCTTTCTCTCTCTCTCTAATGCGATGATGTATATTCTACAAGTAGAAAACAATAGAATATGTATTACTGCAAAAATGGAAACTGTCTTTGACAACTTATTCATTGCACTTTTTATGTGGATTTAAGTGGAAATGATTCTATACCAGTGGACAAGGTATCTTGTATAATCCTTCCAATGGTATCTTTCAAAAATTATTTGTAAATTTAGGTTATATAAAACCTTGCAATTGCATTCTCTTCACTTGGTTCAATACTCCCTTCATAGATTGTCCCCAGGATGTGATTGCAGGTCTGCAATACACACAAAGTATGAAAAGTTACCATTTTAGTCTGTCAAGTTAAAGGATGTATGTACTGTGCCATAGAGAGAAATGGTGTACTGTAGTAGATACTTTTGTTGCTCCCTATGCAAGCTACCATGTTATAAATTTGGCTAGCAAAAATGACCCAAATGTCATTGTTGTTGATAAGATGCCCCATTTATTTTCTTTACTGTGTATGTTGAAATCATTTTAATAGGGATTTTAATATGGAATTTAATTTTTTTTTTATAATTTTAACTATTCTCTGAATACTTCTACTTGTTATCACAGTAAAAAGACAACTTTTAGAAATTAAATGAGAAATATGAGATATGAAAAATATGAAATTGCCAATCTAGAGTCACCAATATCTACAAGGATCAACATTTTCAATAAGTTTATACAGCTCAGTTTCTAACAGTACTGCTATATTCTGTTTTCTTGGCAAACAGCACCTTGAATGTAATTTGCGCATTTGCTACAAGTTAAGAAAAAAATCTATGAGTCCCATTTATGTGAAGGTATGGAGGTCTAAATCTTTGTTATGTGTTATGGAAAGCTTGATTTGATTCCAACATGAGACAATGCTGTTTTTTTAAGTGTTTTTAGATAAAATAAAAAAATAAATGTTTAAAAAAAGAAAACATTTGATTTCTTATTAAATGTCTTTTTTGAAATAGTTGTCTGAACTTCTTTTTCATTTGTAATGTCAATGTCATGGTAATGCACTCATGATCTCTGGAACATAAAAGTGATTAATGCAGCATCAGGAAATGAATGGATAAATGAAAGATTAAAGCAGTCAAGGCAGTGCAACCTATCAACAGGTGAAATCATTAATAATGACAGATTAAGCATTATACAGTATGTTGTTTTCTTCTACGGTGCACCTGCGTACATTCCACACTAGTCACATTTATTTCTGGCTCACTCTGAATATCTTCATAGCCAGACTTTGATTGGAGGTTGACATTTGTTAATTTGCAAATATCTCAGATCACACAATCTGTTAAAATTGCTAAAAGTACTATATAGCTGTTTTTTGTTTTGTTTTTTGTGCAGACACTACATTTTAACTAAAAGAAGAAAATCTGACCAGATATTACCTGAGTTTATTAAACTGGCTGGCTAATTAGGCATTGTTTATTCTGGACGCAGTGTAGATGTAACATGCTAACTAAATCGCTAACAGTTCAGCCACTGTGCTCAGAATAAAGACTTGGCTCAAATGCCACAAGACATAATTGTGCTGCAAACCATTTAGGAATATGCTATAGTTAGCCAGCCTTTTTCTAACAAGGATTCTGCCTAAATATGGGTTAATGAATATGTATCGAGCTGGAATTTTGACCACAGTCGATGAGCAGATCCAGAATCAAGCCAAGTGTATTGTGCTGGCTGAGTAAACAGAGCAAATAGGCATTTTTAAAAAATTAATGTTTGCTTTCTTATTAAAGATCTTTTTTAAAATAGTTGTAGTAACTTTTGTTTAATTTGTAAAAGCCCTTATAATCTTTTTGGTTGCTTTTTTATTTGAGTTCAATGGGTCTCATTCGAACTAATTTGTGCAGGCGATTTTGCTAAAATCTTACTCCATTTTCAGAAACCATGAGTAAAACCTTGACTTTTTTCTTAATACCCTGCGTAGGTTCATAAATACCAATCAATGATAAATTGTTAAATGTATGCATCAAAATGCTTCAAATCTTAACATGTAAGGATGTGATGCCAAACATGCCTACGATCTAGTGTCAAAAGCGAAAAAAGAAAGGTACTATTAACAGAATTTAACAAAAGAAAATAATTATTATTCTGTAGAGTGAATAGTGGTATCACTGGGCCAGGCAAAGGAATTGCTTGAAAAGAGATGATGAATGTAGTTAATTCAGTATCATCTGTAGAGTGAACAGTTCAAGAAATAAAAAGGAAATGGTTTGATTTGAAACTAAATACAAAGAAACATGCAGCTATTCACTGAAAGAGTACCTTTGCGACGGGAGGAGGTCTTGGCTCTATGCAAAAGAGATAACAACATGCCTGCAACTACAAAGTGGTCATGTGGTAAAGTGTGGTCCATGGCTGACTGCTGTCTTTTAAATAAATAATCGGCACACTCACGTCTTTGGGTTAATGGTAGTGTAGCGAGAGCGGTTCCTGTGCATGATGCAGGAGCGGACGGCCCTACTCCTAGTGCAGATGTACAGGATCACCCGTGACACTAATTGGCAGTGTCAGCTGGTGATTGCCGCAGCTGTACCATGTCCATGCTTTTAAAAAGGGAAGCATGAGCATCAGGATAAAAAAAAGGGGAAAAACGAATGAAAGAAAGGGAAAAAGGCATGGAGTTTAAAGAACAGAAGAATAGAGACAGGAGCGTGAAGGAGAGTGAGCAAGTGTAATGAGAGGAAGTAGACGTACAGGTATGGAGCCCTGGGAAGGACTGTGTGGCTGGAGCCCAGGAGTGGGCTCAGGAGCCGCTCCTGTTGAACATCCAAGTAGCAGAGGCAACCACTAGGCTCAGGAGTGTCCGGCAAGGAGCCAACGGACCAATGGCAGTGAGAGGACTGAGCACACTTTCACCAGGTGAAGCTTAGAAAGGCAACGTTGGGCGCAGGAGCAGGGCTGGGTTGCTCCCCACAGATACCATAGGATTGGCAATGGGGACACGGGCCAGAAGAAGAAGGTTGTTTGCAACTGCTGGAGGACTTCTCCTTGGGCTGCAAGGTCCAGACAGGCAAACCGAAGAGGAGTCAAATTCTTAAAGGGACATCAAGGCTCACTGAAAAAAAAAAACAGCTCCCTGTCAGTGGAATTTTAACCTAATTTTTAGTGGATTTTAACCTCCACTAACATTAGCTCTTTGTTTTTATGGATTATTTATTTATTGACATTTTGAAGGAGCACTGCACTATTTGAACATTGCTGTTTATTTTAATTAAAGCACTTAATCACTTTTCACCACGACCTTGTTTCATGTGTGTTTTGTCCTCATCTGCCACGCTCATCCAGTTACGTTATCGATGGTGTTAGGTTCATTAGGCTCCCAAAAATGAAGAGGGAGTGACTTGTTTCATTCTGTAATAATCATGAGCTGAAACATTAATTTATTCATTATTGTATTTATTATTAAGATGAACATTTAGATTCTGTTTGCAATTTGGAGACTTCATGTGAGATGCCCAACAATCCATATGCTCAGGAACCTGCATCCCAGAGAAGCAGGTGGAGAAGCGATCCAGTTCTTACAGAATAAGTTAATGGAAATCAAATGCAACTTGACCAAGCGCTCTAAGGAATGTACTCCATTCTGAAAGACATAATAATATAGTTTGCAGGAAATAAGCAATAGTCTGAGTGAATTATGCAAAATGTTACAAAATGGTGCCAAATGCTAAGTAATACTTGGTTAATTTGTGTTTTTTTTAACATTTTATTTAAGAAATGATTAAAAAAAAATGCATTTTCAGCATTTTAAAGACAATAAGATATCTATTACGACAAAGTCATTGTATTATTTGGTGAAGTGTCAGAATTGCTGCTGCACTAAGGGTTTCATCAGCTGGCTGTTCAAGTATTGGCTGTGTGTCAGGTTATTTCAGTATATTAGGCAGTGGACATCACTCTTTCATTGCTATATTGTTTAAAACACAACAGATTAATATTATTTTGCGCAACTTTTCAGGTTAATATAAAAGAGTGCCTTCCTTTGTATCTAAGCATAGCTACCATGTCTTCAAGATTTCATTGGTGCGCTTGATAACACCCATGTTGTCATATGTGCATTATTATAACCCAATTCCTGTGCTGTCTGTAGGTTGTTTAGAGGTGTCATTAGCCATGGGCAATCCCTGTGCCCTATGGATATAAACAGCATATTTATACCACTCAAATAAATACAGTTTTATTTATAGGAGAAACTTTCACTATTATTGAGAAGTCAGCTGTGCTGCAGAATGAAAGTGTTGTGCATACCGTGGGGCCATCAGGCAACAATGTTGAGCAAGATGCACTTTGCATCACATATAAGCTGTATGTTGATAGAATGAAAGTGATTTCTATTCATATATGTATATTGACGTGTACATACTGTATATGCAGTCCATTGTACCAATGACCCAGGGAAGGTTGCCCAGCTCCAAAAACCCTTGACTAACTTCCACTTGCCTTTCCCTACCATATGAGAAGTGTATATAATCCTACATTAGTGTTAATATGCCATTAAGTACTCCAGGTAGTATACGGCTGATAGATTGCTGAGAAATCCTAGATCTGTCTGCAATCTCCCACTGAAATGTTCTGGTAGTCAAAGAGCCAAGGATCAATAAGACTTACAGATGTATAGGTATTACACAATTTCATGTTGTTGCTCTTTTCAGAATAAGATCCATAATAGTGCACAAATGCAACAGAATTGATCTGGGTAGTCTAAAATGACTAATAAACCATTCATCACACTCTGACAAAATATCAGAGCAATACTGGAATTTTTGCTTTCTCCTCAGTGCATCCTGGGCCAAATCAAGCAGTAGTGCGAGATCAGCCATTGTCATGTTAAATCAAATCAGGTTCAGATTGATTCCCTTTTATAGCAAAATACACTCAGTTAGGTACTGTGTGATGTGTTTACTGAGAAACATAAAGACACCTATGTTGTTGAGTAATCATCATACTAGCAGCTAATATGACAGAGATGTTGTTGAAGGATATGATGCCTTGTAATTTACAATTCACATATTTATGTGTGTGGTGTATTTATTTTATTCATTCAAATGTGTTTTGTGCAAATGGCATTCATATACAGTGTATAGTATCATGCTTTTCATTATTTACACACATACTATACTTGGTTCTGAGCATGTGTAAGATCCATTTATTTTTATGAACAGTCATTGATAAATTCCAGATTTTCCCTCTACAAATGAACAAATCTGCTCCGCTCACATTTCACGAAAGAGACCCAGTGTCACAGGAATGCACTTTTGTTCTCTGCAACATAAATGTGACTAATGTAGCATTCTGAAACTGTCAAAAGTCTGCTTTTTATCAAATATCTTCACATCTTATCTCTTGTAATCCTTATTCTTTTTCCATGTCCGCCTGTGTAGGTGCGGTAAACTCTTGACCCCAAAGGCTCTTGAGATGGATTAATGATGTGTTCCATTTTAACTGGGAAGTTGGAATTTCCTAGATTCTAGACAGAACTATCACACAATTCAGTTTTCCTACTCAGAAACTCTTCAGTTTATGACGTCAATCCAAAATGGTGACATACACCTCAGACTTTTATCTACATGTGTCTCATTAAATCAGTTATACGCAGAGTGTTGTTCAACTTCTATACGTGGACATGTTGCTACAGTGTTTGGTGCACAAAATTATGTGAAATGTATTGTTATGAGTAGTTATTTAGTCCCACAAAGCAAGCACAACGAAGGTTTTCCTGGAGGTGTTATATTGGTTTTCCAAATGCTTGACTGGAATGCAGTCAGCTCAGGTATGAAGTCATTCCCAGCTCCAACATTCAACATCTGAGGGAAATGAAATGCAGCATAAGATTGCTCAACTGTGAATGTGTTCATATGTGAAAGTGTTGGGGTTTCAAAGGTTTAGGCTGATTCCATTCACTTCAAGAAGGGGCCTGTAAAAGGAAAACAGAAAACTAGAATATAATGTTAAAATCAATGCACAAAAACAGCATGTTCTTCTCATGTTTGCAAAAGTTTTCATTGGGTGCTCAGGTGTCTTCCCAAAGATCAGAGAATTGCATGTTAGGTGGATCGGAAATGCTGAATAGGCTCCAGCCTGTGTGTGTATATACTGTATGTGTGATTAATTAATCTGCATGGCATTATGTATTTTTGGGGTGTTGTATAGATAGTTGACAAATGTCTTCAATGCCAAAAATGAACTTAAAGACATAAAGAGTTACTGTTTAGTAAGCACTGCAACACTGAGACTAGAGTTCATATCCCAAGTGCTCACTGCATGTAGTGTTCATTTCCTCCTCATTTGTGTGTCGATTTCCTGCCACAGGTTAGGTGAATTGGCAATATTGGCACCCTGTCCAGGGATTGTTTTAGCCTTGTAACTGGTACTTGCTGGTATAGACTCCAGCTAACCCACAACCCTACTGGATAAATGAGTTTAAAAAAATTAATGGATGAATGGATAACAAACGTCTTAATAACCTATATAGCAGAATAATAATTTTGCTGCTAGTGATGAGTGAACCTTGCAGAATTCATTTGCTTCACTTTGAGTTCTGTGAAATGTTTGAGAACTTCCCTGAACTCTGTAAAATAAGCTTGCATATTCCACATGTCTATAGTTAACTATACAGACCTACTATGTGTGCATATAACAAAATTGTATACAACAAGGTACTTTTAGTATGGACATAATAGACTGTTCATAATAAATAAATACATTAAACTCACCCTTGGCCTAGTGAGACTTTTGGGCTTGGATCTTCTTGTACCATTTGTCCACTGTAGGTTGCAGCTGGCTTAGGGACAATCTCAAATCGTTTTCCACATTTAGACATGTTCTATTTTTGGGTTTCAGTACTTTCAAAGCAGAAAAACCTGTCTCACACAGGTATGTTGTTGCAAATGTACAGAGGCATCGGATGGCTTTTTCACTCAACACTGGGTATTTGTTTCTGAGAGGAGAATTGCATTTTCAAATTTCTATCATTGGCTATTGCAAGTGTTTTCTCTTGTGACATCAAATCAAGACATTTCTTCAGTTCTGGATTCAAATGGATTTCTTATCCAGTTTAAATTATGACTGTCCAGCTCTAGAAAATAGTCGCTAAAACATTCCTTCAGGTATGTCAGATGTGACAATATCAGAGGCAGGACTATGTCTGCAGGCTCATTGTACATTCCTAGCTCGTAGTGTAGGAGCGGGAGCATTACACTATTTCCATAATATTTCCATAATTTAGTTTTTTCACCCAAAGTATGATTTTTTTGTATAAATGTACTTTATCTTGCAAATTGAATATGCTGTGATCGCAGCTCTGAATGTTCTCATTCAACGTATTTAAAAGTTGAAATATGCCAAATACGCAAACTTCCAAACCCACAACTGGTTGTCAAAACAGCCAGCAAACTGGGAGTTATCAGATGAAAGAAATTCATGGAGCTCTTCACAGAGATCAAACTCTCATTTTGATATAGCCACCAGACCTCAGAATGCAACAGATGGCCTGTGGATAAGGGGACATGCTTTGATACTATTAACAACTTTAACAACGTCTTGAAGCATGTGTTGCAGTTAGCTCTCCAACCTTTTAGTGGATAACTGCTTCTCTGTGAAGCATATAGTGTGTGTCCAAGTCATCTGGAGCTCTGGCCTTTATTAATGTGACAACTCCACTATGCTTACCTGTCATGGTAGTGGCACCATTCACAATAAGATCAATGAAATTTGTCTGCATGAACACATCCATAATTTGTAAAATGTCCTGACTTGCTCTCTTCCCCTGAATTTCTTTGCAGAGTAAAAACTCCTCAACAAACTTTCCATCTCCAATAAATCTGACATAGACAAGCTGTGCTACGTTACCTACAACTGCAATGCAAACCAAGGGCTGTTTTTTACCTGCTCCAGTAATTGGTCTGTTATATCCTCAGCCATGTCAGATATCTGTCTACACAGTGTTATCTGGCACAGTGACAGCTTCCTCACCAAGCAGTTCCCGAGCTATGTCCTTGGTCACCGGTAATATCAGATCTTCTCCAACTGTGTGAGCTTTCTTCACACGGGCAATCTGATACGACGCGAAAAAAGACACTTTCAATGCCCTCTCTGAAACCGTTGTTGTTGCTGCTTTCCTTTGGAAAAAGTCAACATTTTTCCCAACATCAGCTGGATGCTTTTATTCTAGATGTCTTGTCAGTTTAAATGACTTTAGACATTATTTTAACAGAATTTCCTGACAAAGAACTCATTTGGGATTATCAAGTCTTTTTTCTTAGCCAGCACAAATCTGAGCTCTATGCATGAATCTTCATATTTTCTAGATTTTGCTTTAGAATATGACTCATATGATGAATTTAAAGCAGAACTACAAGATGGTTTTTCTTCAGAATGTTTCCTTTTTAAAAAATGGTATATCATTAAACATGTTTTGGCATTTGATACACTATGTCAAGCTTGCTGTGAACTGCTTTAATACCACAATACAATGTGTGTAGGTCCAGGTAGCCTTCAAGTAGCATTTGAAAAATGCATTTATTAATAGGTTTAATAGGCAAGTGCACTAACAAAGTGACAATGACATTATTAAAATACAAGGTGAACTAGAAACATACTTTATTATTTACAAGTTTTAAATAATAAAATTGTATGTTTTTTCCCTCATTTTGCTGTGGGCACCCTTATATATCCCTGAGGACCACCAAGGGGCCACGGACCACAAGTGGAGAACCACTGTTTTACAGAATTCCAGTCTTGGGACACAAATTGGCATTCCAGGAAGCAGCAGCATGGGACTGGCTTATTCCCTTGTGTGACACAGCTCTGGGCATAGCTAGAATGTCTGATTTGTTTTTAATTAATCTGTGCAGATACTTTGTACTTTTCTTCCTTCAAGAAAAGAAACACCTTCTAAATAGTAGTAAATCTTTTATAATTATTATTACTTCAGAGAGTCTCCTTGGTTTCTAAGGAGGGGAAGGGTTGGGCTCCTTTAAGGCTTGTTTAGACTAGAGAGTGCAGCACATGGCTAATTACGCATGCAAATTAACAATGTGGTGCTGCAACCTTATAAAAAAAAAATCAATAAATCTGAAAAAAAGAAGTACTTTTTATGGTCACTGTATGTAAAATGATCAAATCTGTATCACTGTCGTGAAAAGGAAGTTCTTAAATGTAACAGACATCAGTTAGAATGATACTTTTTATTTAAAAGCAAAATGGATAATGTACAGTAATGGTTACAAAAAGTTTGCTCAGAATCCTACCACACAGTTCCCCATACACTTATAAATTAATTTACTTCCCTAAAACAAACTGATCAGATTTAAATAATTTACAAAAAATATATGAAATAGAAGTAATATAATGCATTTAGCATTTATCCATGATTCCTGTTGCACAGAAGTATGGAAATAAGTCACACTTTCCATCCAATCAATGAACAGTATATTTTGAACAAAATCAGCCTTTAGTAATGGAGTCAAAGCATACACCTCCCTGCTGTGTTTTTTGTTGCTGTTGTTATGCTATTTGTATTGTAGCAAATGGTAAGAAATAAAAACAGTTTATTCACAAATGGTAGGAACCAATAACCCTCAAGTTTAGTAGTGTATACATGTCAATTTCCATTATGTTTGCTGTGTAGATGATTTGCAAGCATACACAATACAAAAGAAATAGAAAACCATTGACCAGCTTTTGAAATGCCTGGGAGAAATGTCTTAGTGTATTAGCCAATTACTTCTAGGACAAAAAGTTCTTAAAAAAAAAAAAAATGTCAAAATGTTTCTAAAACAGCCACACAGCCATTTTGTTACTTAAATGTGCAATTTTATATTAAATATCACTATAAAGTAGAACTAATCAATGCCTTCATCATTAATGGCAAGTTATGTTCTTACTAATGTACAGTATGTGTTAGAAAAGGATAAAACATTACAAGTTAACATTTTGCTACATAAAATATTTACAAAAATTGATAAAATCCGGTTCTATATTTTCATAGAATAATTATCTACAGTGCTGAAACCATTTTATGACTTCATCCTTTAATGGGATCTTGAATGGTTTGAAAAGGCACAATTAAATCAAATGTATCATTAGTACTGTTACATTATCTACTAAAGAAAAGCCAAGCAAATTGACACCTTTTATCGACTAACTAAAAAGATTACAATATGCAAGCTTTCGAGGCAACTCAGGCCCCTTCTTCAGGCAAGATGTAATGAAGAAGAGGCCTGAGTTGCCTCGAAAGCTTGTATATTGTAATCTTTTTAGTTAGCCAATAAAAGGTGTCATTTCTCTTGGCTTTTCTCTACATTCATAATGGCTAACACGGTACAATACCCTATTATCTACTAAAGAAATACTTGTGTGAATGTAAACCAAAAAAGCACAAATCACATTCTCACACTTCTTCTTCTTTCGCCTACTTCCATTAGGGGTTGCCACAGTGCATCATTCTTTTTCATATCTTCCTGTCCTCTGCATCTTACTCCATTACACCCACCACCTTCATGTCCTCTCTTACAACATCCATAAACCTCCATTCCTCCTTTCCTTTTACCTGGCAGCTCCATCCTTAACATCACATCACATTCTTATACTACAGAATAGTAGCAGTTTACAAACAATAGAAGATCAGAGTGTTCATCTTAAATTCCATAATTTTTAAAAAAGACTGTCACTGAGCCTAGACCTGGATTAAAAGGTGTCCATAATGAAACTATTCACTGCTCCCCTAGGATAAGTAAATAACCATAAAATGAAACCTATAAAATGTAAACATTTATGTAAAATCTTTGAACCTGTAAAACACTTTGAGGTGGTGTTTCACTATATGAACATACTGTAAAAAGTTTGCAATGTTGCACTCATGGTTTCAGTAGTGTAAACTGATGGCAGAAAGTCCAACGAACAAGCAGCAACTTTAGACAGCTGAAGTAAAGACTTGGGAAATTATATCTAGGGTGGAAACCCAGCACTTGGAGATGGCAATGGGTTTCAGACTTCAGGCACTCATTGAATGTAAAGGATTTTCAATGAAATATTGAAACTGATCATAATATTTATGATTATGTTAGTTTGTCCAAATACTTTTGAGCCCCTGAAAACAGGGGGACCATTTATAAAAATGGCTCTCATTCCCAAATGGTTCATGATATTTTTCATAAACACCTTAAATTAAAGCTGAAAGGTTACACTTCAGTCACATATTTCAAATCCATTGTGGTGGCATACAGAGCCAAAATTATGAAGATTGTGTAACTGTCCAAATACTTATGGACCAGACTGTAACTGCTGAAAAAGTGCCTTTTTTAGAATTTTACTTAAGGTTGGTTAGAAATAGGTCTAAATTGTAATTTTTAGACAATTGGGGAAGACTCCAGTATCTAATGATGAGTTAACTTTGTCAAGCACACTATCAATAAGCACATGGAAGACTTTGAAACATCCTCTTTCAAGAACAAAAGTAAAGAGTTATAGTTAAGAAATTATTGTATAGAATTCAGGTAGACCTATCTGAGTGAAGACATTTACATTTCTTAAAAGAGTATTCTGGGGTTCATCAGGAATAACATTGAAGGTATGTATTATATTACATCTAATATTGTTTATTTTGTGTTTAACAAATGCTGCAAAATCCTCACGAGTTTTGACTAGCACTTTTCATTAGACATTCTATTGAATGAGCTGGGTTTAGAGTATTTCAAAGAAAAACTTGAATTTCCAGCATTATTATTTACAATTTTTGAGAAATATGACTGTCTCTCAAGGCAGAATGCTTGTTAAATTCAATTAGATTCAGTTAGATTAGATTAGATAAGATAGCATTTTATTTTTCCCCAGGCAGAAATGTGGCTTTTTACAGAAGCTCTTTAAATAAATAAATGAATAAACAGGTAGATAAGTAAATAAGTAAGTAAATAAATTAATTAATAAATAAGCACATACACACGCGCACACACACACACATACACACACTTAGGTCTGAGCACACACCAGAATGAATATAAAGCAAGAAAATTAAAAGGAAACAAAAGTTCTGACTTGGCTGTCACAGTCACAGTGAGACATTATGCAGTCTTTTGCCGTTGGTATAAAGGAGCCCCAGCAGCATTTCTTGACACACACTGAACAGTTCGTTGGCTGAAAATCCTCAGTGTTAGTATGCCAGAGAGAGGATGTGCAGAATTGTTCATAATAGCACCCAGTTTTGTTTTAACATTCTTTTTCAACTACATCCAGGGAGTCCAGATTGTGTCCAATAACTGAGCTTGCCATTTTTATTATCTTGTTGATTCGGTAGACCTCTCTTTAAGTGATGTTACCAACCCAGCACACCATAGCATAAAAAACAGGCCATCACATAATTACAAAGGATGTGAAGGGCATCACTTCCCACATTAAAGGAATACAGGAAAAAAGAACCTGCTTTGCCCTTTGTTATATAGTTCTTCTGTTTTCCGAGACGAATCCAACCTGTCACTAATGTGGCCCCCCAAGTACTTATAGGAATGGACCACCTTTTCATCCACCCCTTGAATAGTAACCAGACATAGAGGCTCTTTGGAGCAGCAAAAGTCAATAACCAGTTTCTTGGTTTTGCTGATGTTAAGATGCAGACAATTCTCTTTGCACCAAGAAACAAACTTCACCTGACTCCTGTACTCTGTCTCATCCTCTGTAACAATACACTCCTTAAGTGCATACTTATCTTAGAATTTCTGCAAGTGACATGACCTGGTGTTATATTTGTAGTTAGAGGTGTGCAGAGTGAAGAGCAAGGAAGAAAGGACTGTTCCCTATGGTTCTCCAGTGTTGCTCACATTTGTACCAGAAACACAGTCCTTGTGTCTCACAGACTTCAGTCTGCCCAAGAGATAGTCCATTATCCAGGACACCATAGGCTCATTCACCTGCATATCTCTGAGTTTCCCCATCAACAGGGATGGCTGGATGGTACTTAAGGTGCTGAAGAAATCAAATAATCCACACAGTGCTATCAGCTCTTTCCAGGTGAGAATAGGCCTTTTGGAGCAGACAGATAATTGCATCTTGAACTCCAGTCTTTGTCTGATACGCAAACTGCAGTGGGTACAGGTGATTGTACAGGGAAACATGTTTCCTTACTGTGCATATGACAATAAACTTTGAACTTTGAACAAGAGGACTCATACATTCCAGAACCATTCTCTCAATGGTCTCCATGATGTGAGATTTTAATACTACTTGTCTTTAGTTGAAGGGATGCTTGCCTTCTTTGGAATAGGAATGATGCAGGATGTTTTCCACAGCAGTGACACTTTCTGAAGCCTAAAAGACATTATGAACAGAGTTGGTCAGCACAGGCCTTAAGAACTTGAGGACTGACTCCATCAGGTCCCATAACTTTTTCTGTGTTTTCATCAGTTGTCTCCTTACTTGGTCCTCAGTTATGAACAGTCCACACTGATAGTCAAAAGTGAATTTGTCACTGGTCATTCCAGTAGACATGGTAGGAGTTTGTTTGTGTAGTAAGGATGGTGTGAGGGGACTGGTCATTGGAAGAAGGTGACAGTGATGGGAAAATCTATTAAACATTGGTTCAGGGTGTTCAGCTTTGTCCACATCCTTTTCTAGCAACTGAGCACTGGGTTGCTTGAGTCCCATAATTATACCCTTACAGACATCCTTCTTGTTATACTGAGTGAGTTTGTTTTCTATTTTTGCTTTAACTACTCTTCAAACGAGCGGAATACTTGGATGGAGGAGCAAAGAGGACCTGAAGGCTTCAAAATGTCTTTAACACCCCAAACAGTAAGAGACACTGAGAAAATAAAAACAGGGTGTATTAAATAAGTAACTTATTTCTTCTGTCAGTTCTATGTACTTCTGCATTTTATTTGTGTGTGTATTTTGGAAGTTGTACGTGATTGATACAGCAATGTCAATAATATATGTGGTTTCATTTTCTTTGTCTACCAGTGTTATGTCTGGTCTGTTATGGTGGATAGTTTTGTCTGTAGGTATAGATCTTTTCCCATCATAGTTTATGTGTGGTATTTTCTACTACTGTGGTTCAGGTATAGTTTAAATCTGGTTTGTATTGTATTTGTCTACTAATTTATGTTGTAATGCCAGTTCTTGATGTATAAAGTTGTTGGCCTGTCTTGGCTGACATGCTTTTTCAACATTCAGAGGCTGGGGATAGTGCCTCTGGATTGGCAAAATTTAACAAAGGGGGCCAAAGGATGTGTCCCATCTCTAGGGGTATTACACTCTTCAGCCTCCCTATGAAGACCTGTGCCTTGTTCAGGAAAGAAGCATCCAGCTGTTGATCAAGCCTCATATTTAGGAGGAATAATGCAAAGGAATAATGGTCTGGGGCCCTTAACATTGGACCAGCTTTTTATCCTAACAAGGATTCTTTAGGGTTCACGGGAGTAAAACCAAACAGTCTATGTTTTTTTTGTAGACTTGGAAAAGGTATGCAACCATGTCCCTCAGGGTTCCCTGTAGAAGGAGGATTAGGCATTATTGGGCACCAGACCAAATGTCTATTTGGCCCCTATACAACCAAAGTAAAGGTTGGTTGACATAGCCAGCATTAAGTCATACTCATTCATGGTGGGTGTGGAGCTCCACCAGGGTGGCCCTTTGTCACCGATTCTGTTCTTAATTTTTATGGACAGAATTTCTAGCTGCAGCCAAGAAGTGGAGGGTGTCCAGTTTGGTGACAGTTCAGATTGCATCTCTGCTTTTTGCTGATGATGTGGTCCTCCTGGCTTCATCATGCCATGGCTATACACACTTGGGTGGTTTGTGTGAAGTGTCTGGGATGAGGATCAGCACCTCCAAGTTCAAGATTGTAGTTCTCAGCCGGAAAAGTGTGGAGTGCCCTGTCAGGCTTGGGGATGAGGTGCTGCCTCAAGCAGAAGAGTGAAGGAAGAAGGGAATGGCAGATTAATTGCAGTAGCAGGCACAGTCATACAGACATTGAACCGCTCAGTGGTGGTAAAGAGGATGATTAGTGAAGAGTTGAAACTCTCGATTTACTGGTTGATCTACATTCCTACACTCACCTGTGATCACGAGCTGTGGGTAGTGACCAAAAGTTCTACATGGTTGATACATGCAGTGGAAGTCATTTCCCTGCACAGGGCATCTGGATTTACAGATTGGGTGAGAAGCTCAGATATTTGGGAAGAGATCGAATTAGAAAGAGTGAAAGAAACAGTTCTTTTACATTGACGGAAGCCAGTTGAGGTGGTTCAGGCATCTGATTAGGATGCCTCCTTAAGCTTTCCTGATGAGTTGTTTTAGAATTGTCAAACTGGAAGGAGTTCTCGGGGAAGACTGAGAATCATGCTGGAGAGATAATTTCTTTTGGCTGGCTTGGGAATACCTCAGTGAATGTGTACACAGTAGCAAGCACTGACATGTAAAACATTGACACCACACAGAATTTACATTTTAGTAAATCATTTAATTTAATAAAAAGTATATTGTTTGCTTAACAATCTATCTACCCCAGATCATTTCTTCTCTTGTTTATTTAAATGGCCTTTATTCAAACAGGTTAACCTATAAGGCTTATATTCCCAAAGTATTTGTAACATAAGGTCACATTCTCAAACTGCTGAATTCAATTTATGTTTCTATGTAGTAATAAATGAATAAAATATCAAAGGTGTATAATGGACACTTAGGGGAAAAAATGGTGTGCAGAGCAAAAGCTGAATGAGGAAATTGACCAGCTGATTAAAAAACTATTAGTTGTAAGTAGAATTTTCTTTTAGAAAAGGCCAAGGTCAATAAACTAAAAGAGACAGACAACTGAATCAGAAACACAAAATCATCATAGTCAAAGTAATGCAGCTAAAAATCCTAAGGCGAATTTGTTGTAAATGCCCTTAACTACCATAATTGTTGTTGTCAGTAATATGGAAGCTCTGAAATGTCAGATTGCAGAAGCTGTGTGTTGCCATTTTACATATCAGAAGCATGATGACATAACCTGTCATCCATGTCATGTGACCAATAATAGGCATAACAATACTAAATAGTATTGCTGAGGCCATTTAAGGATCAACAAATAACAGTGGCAAACACACCATGCAAAAAAAAAAAAAGATCATAGGAAATTTGACATACTAGAGGGTACCATTCAGTTCATGAAGTTTGTTCGCTTACCTAATAACTAAGCTGTCCCAATTTGTCACCCAGATACTTCTTAAAGGTTGTCAAGGTTTATGCTTCAACTACATGACTCAGTAGTTTATTCAAGATCCCAAAAAAATAGGAAACAACCAAGAAAACTAGTCTAATAATTACAAAAATTAGCTGATTTTCACGAGCCAATATCCCATATTCATTACAATGTGTGACTAAAAGCTAGAGAGAGACTGAATAAACAAGCAGAGATTTGTCATTAACAATTGCTTATAGTAATAAGAGGCCAAACAGCAGTAGTGGCCAATATCAGAGATGCTACCAAAACATAAAGGCAAAACAGACTCATAATTACAGTGGCCCTAAGGTGCAATGCACAAAAACAAAGCAAATCATGCAAAAGCAAACCAGAAAACACAAAAACAAATTGGAAAAGCAAAAACAAATTGAATGTGCATAAACATAAACGGTCTGTGTACTTTTTGGAATTTGAAATTTAATTTTAGAAGCAAAAATGAAAAAACAAAAATGAAAGGAATTTTCAGGTTTGTTTTTCAGAACAGTAAAAGAGTGACACTCCGGGACGAGGACATGACATGGCTGCAGAAAAGAGTCACATCCTTCAGGTAAAAGTACAAACTTTGCTTCATTGATGTAGCAGTTCTTTTATGGACATCATTGTTGTTACTGTGAAAAAAAGGCATTTTCTTGTTCTTGCTACTTGCATTTTTCTTTTCTGACGTGCAAAAGAACAAAAGGAATAAATTAATTGTTTTACTTTTTTCATTTTTCCCTTTTAAGTTGAAAATCAACTAAGTGTCTCTTTTTCTTTTTTAAATGATATTTTCTGAAACGAAATTTCAAATACCAAAAAGTACACGGACCAAAACAAAGAAAATTCAAAAACGAATTAAATACGGAAAAACAAATCAGAAACATCAAATGCAAATGGAACACCAGGCAAACAAAATGAAGACTGTGCAAACAAATTGAGAAACAAAAAGAGCAGCACCTAATCCAAATGGAGGTGGAAAAAACAGAGAAAACTGAAGTTCATCATAATTAAATCCTAGCTTTTCAACCAGTGATGTGGTGAAAGTGAGAACACTAAAGTGTAAAAGACATCTCTTTTTAGGTTGTATCTACTTTAGCAGAAAAGATAACATTTGCATAACTTTGAGCACTCTCGGCCAAAGCAGTGGTAGAGCCGACTGGGGTATCAATGGTAAATTTATTTGTTTCCAGGAGAAATCTGACATGTCTACTGCAAACATAACAGAATGAATTTGATGCCCTAGTATCAGATATAATAGTTTGGTCTAACATCAGCCAACTAACAAATCACATTAAAAAATATCAATTGTCGCTTGTGTCACAGCTGTTTGCTTTTGGTTGGTTTTGTGTGTCCTGCAGCCCTCTGGTGAATATTTGCTTGCCGTCACGCATTCAGCATTATATTATGGTTTTCTAACAGTCAGTACAGGATTGACAAACTTCTGTGCGTAATACTTTAAATGGGTCTCTGGCAGGTATGCAAAAGTTTTAATGTCCAATCATTTAAAAAATAACTAAATAGACGGTAGACATTCGGCTTTCCTGTTTTCACCACACCAGCCGTTAAGACCCAGTAATTGATTCTTGACATACTGCCACCTTGCTTCTTTTGTTTCTATTTAACCTCTGGCTTTGCCAGTATTTGTGGTAACATTTCAAAGAGTGACAAGTCTAAAATATGACAAGATACATGAAAGCTAGCTTCAACTCCCACCTTCGGCAAAACTTCGACCACATCCCGAGGGAGGTGGGGGACATTGAGTCCGAATGGGCCATGTTCCGTGCCTCTATTGTTGAGGCGGCTGACCGGAGCTGTGGCCGTAAGGTGGTCGGTGCCTGTCGCGGCGGCAATCCCCAAACCCATTGGTGGACACCGCGGTGAGGGATGCCGTCAAGCTGAAGAAGGAGTCCTATAGGACCTTTTTGTCCTGTGGGTCTCTGGAGGCAGCTGATAGGTACCGGCAGGCCAAGCGGAATGCGGCTTCGTTGTTGCTGAGGCAAAAACTCGGCATGGGAGGAGTTTGGAGAGGCCATGGAGAACGTCTTTCGGACGGCTTCGAGGAGATTCTGGTCCACCGTCCGGCGTCTCAGGAAGGGGAAGCAGTGCAGTGTCAACACTGTATATGGTGGGGATGGTGTGCTGCTGACCTCACTGGACGTTGTGGGTCGGTGGGGGAGTACTTCAAGACCTCCTCAATCCCACTAACATGCCTTCCAATGAGGAAGCAGAGCCTGGGGACTCTGAGGTGGGCTCTCCCATCTCTGGGACTGAAGTCACCGAGGTGGTCAAAAAACTCCTTGGTGGCAGGGCCCCGGGGTGGATGAGATACCGAGTTCCTTAAGGCTCTGGATGTTGTAGGACTGTCTTGGTTGACACGCCTCTGCAACATCGCATGGACATCGGGACAGTGCCTCTGGATTGGCAGACTGGGGTGGTGGTCCCCCTCTTTAAAAAGGGGGACCGGAGGGTGTGTTCCAACTATAGAGGGATCACACTCCTCAGCCTCCCTGGAAAAGTCTATTCGGGGTTCTGGAGAGGAGGGTCCGTGGATAGTCGAACCTGGATTCAGGAGGAACAGTGTGGTTTTCGTCCTGGTCGTGGAACAGTGGACCAGCTCTACACCCTTAGCAGGATCCTGGAGGGTGCATGGGAGTTTGCCCAACCAGTCTACATGTGTTTTGTGGACTTGGAAAAGGTGTTCGACCGTGTCCCTCGGGGAATCCTGTGGGGGTGCTCGGGAGTATGGGGTACCGGACCCCTGATAAGAGCTGTTCGGTCCCTGTACAACCGTGTCAGAGCTTGGTCCACATTGCCGCAGTAAGTCGAGCCCGCTTCCAGTGAGAGTTGGACTCCACCAGGGCTGCCCTTTGTCACCGATTCTGTTCATAACTTTTATGGACAGAATTTCTAGCGCAGCCAGGGTGTTGAAGGGGTCCGGTTTGGTGGACTCAGGATTGGGTCACTGCTTTTTGCAGATGATGTTGTCCTGTTTGCTTCATCAGGCCGTGATCTTCAGCTTTCTCTGGAGCGGTTCGCAGCTGAGTGTGAAGCGCTGGGATGAGAATCAGCACCTCCAAATCCGAGAGCATGGTCCTCAGCCGGAAAAGGGTGGAGTGCCCTCTCAGGGTTGGGGGAGAGATCCTGCCCCAAGTGGAGGAGTTTAAGTATCTCGAGGTCTTGTTCACGAGTGAGGGAAGAATGGAGCGTGAGATTGACAGGCGGATCGGTGCGGCATCCGCAGTGATGCAGGCTCTGCATCGGTCTGTCGTGGTGAAAAAAGAGCTGAGCCGTAAGGCAAAGCTCTCAATTTACCAGTCGATCTACGCTCCTACCCTCACCTATGGTCATGAGCTATGGGTAGTGACCGAAAGAACGAGATCGCGAATACAAGCGGCTGAAATGAGTTTCCTCCGCAGGGTGTCTGGGCTTTCCCTTAAAGATAGGGTGAGAAGCTCAGTCATCCGGAGGGGCTCAGAGTAGAGCCGCTGCTCCTCCGCATCGAGAGGAGTCAGATGAGGTGGCTCGGGCATCTGATCAAGATGCTTCCTGGACGCCTCCCTGGTGAGGTGTTCCGGGCATGTCCAACCGGGAGAAGGCCCCGGGGAAGACCCAGGACACGCTGGAGGGACTATGTCTCCCGGCTGGCCTGGGAACGCCTTGGGATTCTCCCGGAAGAGCTGGAAGAAGTGGCCGGGAGAGGGAAGTCTGGGCTTCTCTACTTAAGCTGCTACCCCCGCGACCCGACCTTGGATAAGCGGAAGAGGATGGATGGATGGATGGACATGAAATCACATTGGATCTGGAACTGAAATGATCAAAAGTGCACTTGCAACAAATTGCTATGAGAGACTCCACAAAGTAAAATAGTTTTCTGTTTCATCCACAAATGACAATACTACAACATCCTGGGTCTAATTGTGAGAGGGACACGCTCCTCCATTGGACACACACTGTCCAAAGCACCCGTTTGGGGTGCGAGCAGCTGTTGCTGGGCGTGCCAGAATCCATCGAGGAAGAAAACTGAAAAACATTATTTGTACAAATTCTTAATTTATCTATCCATTCCTAAATAATTAAATGGGCAGGCTAGTTCGTATCAGTGCAATACGCTGCTTGTTAAAACGGATGACTTCCGCCTTTACGTGCACGTAGTGTTGCATGGGCATTATGAACTATCGTATCTGTTCAAGTTCTATTTAAATTTTAAATATAAGTAATTTTTATTTAGTCGGCAGAAATATCTTTGATAGGAATGTAAGTTAAATTTAGTCATCATTGCATAAATCTTTCTTCACCATAGAAATGTAAAGACCAAATTCAACTTACATTCCTACCAAAGATATTTCTGTCGACTAAATAGAACCTACTTATATCCAAATAGAACTTGAAAAGATATATTTTTTCGAATCTGAGCGCACATTTTAGATTGACTTAACGCACACTACATCGAGCCCTTGCTATTGTGCTCTGGCCTGCCTGCCTTAATAAGTCACCATCGCTTCGCTCTTACTTTTTTACCGTTTATTTAATCATGGGCCTCTCTACAGTTTTGTTTATTTTCAGGTTGTAATGTTCATCATCTTGTCCATTGGCAGACCGTGCATCTCACACCTAGGCCTTCAGTACTGCTCCGTCTGAATCAACCCGCCCCTCAAAAACTAATTTCTAGTTATAAAAACCATCTTAATATGCAGAAATACAGTATAAAGAGCCGCTGCATCACAGATAGAATCGCAACATTTTACTCACCAAAAATACAGATTATTTGTAAACAAAATCAATCCAAACAAACAAAAACAGTTCAATAACTCTGTCCTACGGATTATCTGTGCACCTCAGTTCCATCAAAAAGTCCCTTTCTATCGCCATCGAAGCTAATGCTGAAAAATCGAACCTGCGGCTTTTATCTAATCAATGGGTCTGAATACGGTGACGTCGCCGTACGCCTGCTGGAGGGCCGTACTGACACAAACTCAAAATCTGATTGGTTGAAGCAACAGGTCAATTGACATTTATTCTGTGTTAGAGTGCCTGCACAAAGGATTGTAAAGTCCTCTCTGCCTGGCAACAAATGATGGCTGAAATGTGATTGGTTAAATGCTTTAATACGAAAATACATGCCTGGAAGTAGCACAACCATCAGAAAAGCTATGAAAGGAAGCGGACAGACTATTTGGAATTATTTAATAAGTATTCATGGACAAAATATAATTAACATCAGTTTGTGATTCAGATATTTTTACTTATGAATATGCTAAGCACAGACCTTCACCCGCGAATATTTACCTTATATGGGCAGGCACTCAATTACGTGGGAGGCGTGTTGAACCGACATGCAACTCCACCTCCCACGGCCATTGAGCTGCAGTCTATTACAGTATATGGACGAAATAATAGGTTCCAGTTATGACCATTACGCATAGAATTTCAAAATGAAACCTGCCCATCTTTTGTAAGTAAGCTGTAAGGAATGAGCCTGCCAAATTTTAGCCTTCTACCTACATGGGAAGTTGGAGAATTAGTGATGAGTGAGTCAATCAGTCAGTGAGTGAGTGAGTGAGTCAGTCAGTCAGTCAGTGAGGGCTTTGCCTTTTATTAGTATAGATACTGTCACACACGTGTGTTTAGGGGACAACTAAAGGGCCTGAGTAGTTGCAATTCCACACAGGACCAGGTGGCGAAGTGCAATGATTCTCTCTCTCAGTTCCTTGCAAACCGTTATCAGGATATCCTGCCCAGTTCTGGGGCAGCCAATGATGGCACTTCCGGTTCCGGTCCTGTTGACATCACTTCCTTTACAGGCCTTTAAAGCCGCCATCTTGCTTCCAATTAATCAGTTCTGTTTTGGACTCTGTAGTGTGAATATGTCTGTTCTTTTTGATCACTTTTGCAGCCGGGAAATATTATATGGGTGGCTGCCCCAAACCTTTCCAATGGTTCTTTGTCGTTCTTCTGACAATACATTAAATGGGTTGTAGAGTATTGCGGTGATTAGTGTTTCTGCTTCATGGAGCCAGTGTTGTGAGATTAAATTATGCATCTAGTTACTGTCTTTATGGCAGGGGTTCCCAATGTAGGGTGTGAGATTGCATTTGAGGGGTTGCAACAAAGAGGACGGCTGCGTTGTGATTCGGCAATTTGACGAGGTGCATTATCCAACTTAATTATGGTGCAGTCAGTGTCGTACAGTCTGCCATTGTTTGCAGGTCATTTAATTTTTAGTGATCCTGTTCTATGATATGAAAACAATCAAGCTTTGCGAGTGCAATTGTCACCTGTGAATGTGCCACAGAAATGTGCATACTTGTGTATTCCTTGCTGCGGTCAGAACATTCATAAAGGTGGATAACTTTTTTGAAGAGAATTCCATTTGGACCTTGCAATGATCTGTAGAGAAAAGTGAGGTCTCGTATTGATTTCTGGGCAAGCTCTGATCATGAAAAATTTTGAGGTTACAATGGGGGCTGAATTGGATGCAACACCTGCTGGTTACACTCAGCCCATCTCTCCGGCTGTTGGTATTGGCAGTAGCGCAGCAATTTTAACTGTGGGGTGCATCTGCTTTTGAACCGCAGTGCAGGAGTTGTCGGGAGGACTATGTTTCATTACTTAGAGTGGTGCCAGCACAGGGGGGCTCCAAACCCATTGATCAATGATCATATGTTATTGCCTTATGGTGCTTGACTCTTTGCAGGGTGCCCCAGTCCCTGGATTGCCAATAAAGAGTCTAAGCTTCATGGGGGACACATTTACAAGATTATTGAGATTTCTACACAGTATTGTATGTATTTCAAATGTGGTTTAAAAATTATAAATTTGTCCAGTTCATCTTCAATTGTGATATTACATTTGTAGGTGGTGCAAACATAAATCAAACATTTTCTAGAGGTATGGGACATAGAAAAGGTTGGGAACCCGTGCTTTAAGGAATTTGCATGTTCTTTCTGTGTCTAAGTAGTGTTATTTCTGGGTACTTTGTTTTTTCCTCAACATGTTCAAAAATGTACAAGTTAGGTTAACTGGTAACTCTAAATATCTCTTGTGTTAGCGGACCCTGCAAAGGACTGGCACCTTGTCCAGAATTTTTCCCCAAACCTTTGCTTACTATCACAGAAAAAACACCCTGAAATTTATTAAGCAGATATAAGAATGACTGAGTGACTGAATATTTGTTAATAAATTGTTATAATTGAAATGAATTGTTACAGTCAAATGTGTTAGCAAATTTTTTGCAGTAGCTATTTTTACTTTCTCGTTTACAAAGTAGAGGGAAAATATTGGAATCCTCCAAAAATTCTATTTGGACATTTTGATGAATCTCAACATTTTAGACCTTCCCGAGTCCGAAAATACTATTTTTGAAATTATATCTCTGTGTCAATCTGTGTGTGTGCATGTGTAAACATGATAACTTGAGTATGCCTTCATTTTGTCAACCAAAGTGCATACAAGTATTAGGTACAAAATGTAGATTTCTATCAACTTTTGGGCTATTTCCGCTAACTGTAAGTGGTGCATTACCTTTTATTCATGCAGCTGCAGAGTCCGATTTATTCAAATTAACTTTTATAAAAATTGCTCAATATGTTATTAATTTGATTTGATTTATTGTTGATGGTTCTTTAATGTACATTAGCGGTTGTCAACCGGTGGTACGTGTACCCCTAGGGGTACGGGAAGGGTTATGCAGGGGTAAGCAGCAACATATAATTTTGCGTTTATTTTTTCAAATTTTCCTTCTGTTTCGATTTCAAACTCAAAAGTAGGAAAAAAAAGAAAAAAATGTAATTCAATGGCTTCAAGAGGAAGGAATTCAGGTGTAGTTTCAAAAACTGACTCATGACTGCTATTCTAAATAAATAATGATTGTTTCAATCGGTTTCAATGATTTAGTTTAAATTTTTAAACTTAAAACAACCAAAGAGTTTGAAGAAGGTCGCCAGTTCACTGCGTGACTCATCACCAAAACACGTGCGACAGTGTAGCTGTACTATAGCATGTAGTAGATTTGCTTCGTAAAGTGGTGAGGTGTGTCAAGGGGATTAAAGTTCAAAAAACAGAAAATTTCTGCTGCTGCTGGGCCTACAAGCAATAGGTTGGGGGCAACGCATGAGTCACCTCCCCAGCGGGATGGTAGCTTTTAAGAGAGGACAACCTCTTCAGTGCAAGAAAGGAGTTGAAGGTGGTTATAACGCTTGTGTTCATATTGTTCACGGGAACCCCAAAAATGGACCGGTTTTAGTGAAACGAAAGGGAAGTGGTACTGATGCGTTCGCGAAAGTGAGTGATTCGGAAGGTGTTGGGTTGTCTTCTGATAAGACAGGCCAAGGAATTCCTCAAAAATGGCCGTGGCAGCAGCAAGATAAGAAGCCACTAGAAGATTCGACAATATTCTGCAGAATATTTAAGCTACGGTTTTGTCAGCAATGGTGCAGACCCTCCACTTTCACTCTGGGTCATATGCAATGAAACTCTGTTCAATCACAGCATGAAACCGTCGCTTCCGAAGAGACACCTGCAAACCAAACATTCAGAATTGAAAGATAAACTGCTGGAATATTTCAAGAGGCAACAAGAAAGTATGACGAAAGGCACCACAATGTTTCACGGATATCTACATACATCTGAGAAAGCTTTGCATGCCTCATATGAAGTATGTCTTTTGGTAGCGAAAACAAGGAAACCTCATACTATTGTTTAGGAGTTGGTACTTCCTGGATTGCTAAAAATTGCACAAATAATGACAGACAAGAAAGAAGTTGATACGGTGAAAACTATCCCACATTCGGATGATACTGTATCAAGGAGAATTTTGAAATGGCTGACGATGTAATCGAGCAAATTTGTGTGCAGATCAAACTCAGAAAACAATTTGCATTACAACTGGATGAGTCGACAGACATATCAAACAAAGCTCAGTTGATGATTTTTGTTTGGTATGTTGATCAGGTGAATGGACTTTCAGAAGAAGTGTTAGCTTGCAAAGCTTTGCCGGGAAAAACAACAACACAAGAGATTTTCAGAATTCTTTCAGAGTGTCTCGTCACTCATGGACTTGAATGGATGTGGTGTGTTTCTGTGTGCACAGATGGCGCAGCTAACATGATGGGCCACTAAGGGTCCTTGAAAGCATTGATGAAAGGGAAAAATCCATCAGTACAATTGAATCACTGCATTATTCATCAACAATTACTCGCCTCAAAACACTTAAGCGTGGAGTTCAATGAGACACTGAACACTGTGGTCAAAGTTGTGAACTTTATCAAGTCACGTGCTCTGAACTCTCGGCTCTTTCGACTGGTTTGCCAGGACATGGTTTCGGAACACGTAACTTTGTTTTTGCATACTGAAGTCAGGTGGCTGTCTCATGGAAAAGTTTTGAACAGGTTATTTGAGCTCTGACACAAAATTTACATCTTTCTTAAAGATCAGAAATCTGCTTTTGTAACGCACTTTGAGGACGAGCAGTGGTTATGCAAAGTCGCATATCTTGCTAACATATTTGCAAAAATCAATGAGTTGAATTTGAAACTTCAAGGACAGAACAGCAACATATTTTCTTCCATTGACAACGTGCAAGCTTTTCCTAAAAAAGTTATCTACTGGAAAAACAGAATTTCTGCTGGACATCTTGCAATCTTCCCAACAATTTCATGTTTTTGTGAAGACTCAAACATCGAGCTTTCAAGCTTTTCTAATATCAAAGCATTGATCATCGATCATTTGAAGAATCTAAAATATGAAATTCTCCGATATTTTCCTGAAATTGAAACGGATGGTGCCCAGAACAACTGGATTTTGAATCATTTTTTGTGAAAACAATGTTGAGACAACAGAACTTCCTGATGACTTGAAAGAGAAATTATTTGAACTTGCGGAGGACAGAACTTTGAAAGCAAGAATGGACAGCAACATGGGACATTTCTGGCACAGTGTGCGTCAAGAATACGAAGACTTGAGTAATGCAGCGTTGTCAGCATTGTTGCCTTTTCCATTGATATATTTATGTGAAAGTGCTTTCTCGCTTTGACTACAATAAAAAGTAAAGAACGAAACCGGCTCCAGCCTGAAGATGATATTATACTAGCCGTCAGCAGCCTCTATCCTTGCATCAAATCTTTGATGGCACAAAAACAAGCCAAAGTATCGCATTATAAAGGTAAGCACACGGCGTTATGAAAATAAGTACTTTTATGCATGAACTTACGCGCGAGAGGTACCCGCGGACATACTTTCACACCCTTTGGGGGTACAATCATGAAAAAGGTTGACAACCGAGGATGGACATAATATAAAAATATAATCATTGTCTTGCGGTTTACTTCTCAAATATCCATCCCCATATCTGAGTATACGAGTAAGTCTAAGGGAGACTACTTCCAATTAGTATTTTTATTTTATTTACATAAACTTGATAACTATGGCTCACATTCCTTTCAGCTTTCTTAGCTTTAAATATACCTGCCTCCTGACCATTGCTTAATTTTTGGTCATACATCTTTTCTAGGCAATTGGACATAAATTCATAGCAGATGGGAGCACTGCTTCGAGTACAGTCTGTTCCCACAGGGAAACTTGTCTTATACATTGCCATGCTATCACAGACACTTACCTGGAATGATATGTCTCTGTACTGGTAGAATGCCCAGGGAAAGCTAGGCGGACAACTGGCCAAGATCTTCAATACCTATGCTTTAATAAAGTTCTGTTTTTCTCTATGATGCACATATTGCAACAATTTTATCTGTTGCTAACAAGTATGGCCAGGTTCAGGAACGACAGATCCACAAACTGAGATAATTTAGAGTGCGAGTGTGGGTTGTCTAGTTTACACCCTTTTTCTGGGAGACTCTGGTTTTTATGGAGACTGAACAAGAAGGTTTGGGGTCAGTTGCCCTCACTGGGTAGTTTCTCAGTACTGCTGAAAAAGAAGGAGATGACCCTGTTAGCGATAACACCATCTGTCGTGCCAGTGGGTTATTACATACCTCGACAGAACCTGTGAGGAGGTCCTCTGATGTGCATGTGTGACACAAAGTAATTGTATTTACAATGTGATATCATGATTTACTTATTTGGGATACTGCAAGAGAAATCTAGAGGCAAGGCTGTGTAACACATAAATCATTGTTAATGCTGAAATGTAATGTGTAACTAAGAAAGCTTTAAATTGCAACATTGTTAAATCAATCCATTATTGGAGGTGGACTGAGAATACAAGGAAACAAATACAGAAAAAAGACTGAACTATTCTTTAATAGAAAAGAGTAATATAACAACCCAAAAAAGAGGATTTAACTACCTAATAATTAAAATAGTGCTTATGTGACATTTAAATCAGTGATTTTACTGGAGTAAAAAAAGTCTTTACTAATTCCATCAATCAATTCATAATGCTTTTTATGCATTTATTTAAAATAGTATCTGTATTTACTGCTCTTTTTTTTTTAAAGAAAAGTAAATGATGCTCATTTACACTTTCAAGTGATTAGTTTATTTAATTTAGCGAGCTGTAAGGAATTTACATATGAGTATAAGGGTCTGCACGGGACATATTTTTCATGCTTGTATTCCACTCTTAATTTCTCAGTGCACACAATGAGTAAAAGCTTTTGGTCATAATGAATGTCTTCTACCAGAAATGCAAGCTTACTTGCAAATAATCAACAATTTGTTTGTGCTTGGAAAGTAGAGAAAATGGAAGTGGATGCTTTCAATAACAGTTATCTAGCACTACCTAGATCTATGAGACAGCAGAAGAGTATCTATTGCTCTTAAAGGGTTTGCCATGTAGCTAGGCTTTTATGAATGTGTTATTTACAAGTGCACAGATTTTAAAGATTTTTTATACCTTTTTGCACATAGGAAATAATCAACACAACACCACTTCTTCATGTATTTGGCTCTCTTTTATATCTGCCATCCTTTTTAACTTTATAGACTTTTATTGCAAAAATTGAATGGGCCTCAGAATGAGGGGTATGGATATGGTATCTGTTCATGCACTGTGGTCTATCATGAATAAAAATGCCTAAAGCCTGTGTAAATGAAAACAATACTACAGATGTCTGTTTATAGCTGTAATGATTTTGGTCAAAGTCAAGTCAAAGTGAACTTTATTGTCATCTCAACCATATACAAGTATACAGAGACAAAATTGCAAAGCTCAGGGTCCACAGTATAACATGGCATGCAAATAATAAATTAAAAATAGAATTAAAATTTAAATTTTAAATTAAAACACAAACAAGATATTGTGCAAAGACAAGACAAAGAAGTAGCAGCAATATTGATGTGTAGTTAGCAATATGAACATTGATGCAATGTATGGTATTTGCAATCTAGATACGGAGTTTGATGGCACTAATCAGGAGTCAAGACAGGTGTTTAGGGTATTTAAAGACAAGCAATCAACTACAAATTTAAGACAGGACAATTTCATGTTACAATACCCTAGCAAGTGTGCTTTACCATACTATGGCAGGGAATTGGAATGAAACTGAATCGGAAGAAAAACTCAAGTACCATTGCTGACAAAAAAACAAAACAAAAACAAAACAGATTTCCTCCATCATCTTAAAATCTTGCATGTTAGATGAATTGGCAGCAGTAAATTGGTCCAGAGTGTATGTGTATGCATGAGTGAGTAATGGCACAATATACAGTGGTGTTTACTGTTGCTTATATTTAGTTTGAACCTCATGATCTCAAAAACTAAATAAACGGATTTGATAATGGATAAATGGATGGACATGTCTTTATGGATGATTTGCAGAGTACATGCAGTAAAATAAAAATGTACAGGTAAGGGAAGTAAGTGGGGCAGCAGTGAAACTTTAAAGTTTTCAAATAAACATTAGACTCATGATATGTTAAAATTATATCAGCTGAATAAAAATGTATTTCATGTAATAAGAACATCATGAGATTATCTTACAGATTGTAGTATAATGTATATAGGTTCAGTCACAGATAGATAGATAGATAGATAGATAGATAGATAGATAGATAGATAGATAGATAGATAGATAGATAGATAGATAGATTTGGATTTCCTCTCCAAAATTCTCACCACCAATCTGCCCTCCTTCTCCTCCTCCAGTCAAATGTTGCCTCTCTACCTCCCAGCTCCAACTCGCCTAAATAAAGGAGTGCAGTCCCTTTTATTACAGACCGGGGAGTACTTCTGGTGAAGGGCGATTGCCTGATCGAAGTACTTCTGGGTCACATGGAAGTCCATCACAGTAGGGAGCTTGTCTCCCTGCAGTGCTCTCTTGCGGCACCCCGTGACCTCATCAGGGCTGCCCTGCCGGACTACATTTCCCAGCATGCCCACTGGGCACTGATATCCAGGGCTGCTGCCATATAGCGTGCTGTGGGGTAAAAAAACCCCAGTTATATCTTTCCTTTTTAATGGGATCTCTGTCCTCCCTTTCCGGTCCTTCCTTCCGGTCTGCTCCCTCTCCTGGCTGGGATGCCCTTCCAGCCCATGTGGCATCTGTGATAGACAGATAGATAGATAGATAGATAGATAGATAGATAGATAGATACCATGAATTATGCATACAGTATGCTATTTTAATAATACAGTAGTGGATATTACTGAACAAGCTGACATTTGGAAGGTGGAGTTGAAAGACTGCATCTCTTAGTGTTAGACTACTCAATGTGCTTCATATTTTCATACACAATTAAAAACAAGTAATCACAGCTAACATGAACTTCAATTTCATGAAAGAGCACATCATAAATTCTTTGTTGTTAAATAACAAGAAAAAGAATACTCTGTGGTTACCTTATTTAGGGTAAGACTTTGCGCAGTTGCTATTACTGGAAGGTTATTGCAATGTCAAAGTATATGTGAGCTTCAATAGATACATGTCCTCCCTGACACTGCTGCTTATCAAAAAAGAGTTAAAAAGTAAGAGTTTAAAAGATACCAGAGTTTTGTCGATATCAACTTGAAAACAGATCAATGCAGGATTTTTAAATTAATGCACCTGTAGGATAAGAAAGAGAAGCTGAGGATTTCAGTTAATAAAAGCATCTTTCTCTTCATAGGCATAATGCATTATCAGAATCAGAGTACACTTTAGCTGAAAATACTGTTGCACTTGTAGATTCTTCAAGTTCTAAGTATTCCTATCTGCTCACTGAAGAAGAAGGCAATAATATTCCATTCTGAATTTTGTACCCCTTGCAAAAAACTGTAGTTTTTATTTTGTCCTTAGTTGTTGCTATTACATCATTAAGAGGCGTGTTACTATTTCTAGTGGGACGTACTTACATAATTGCACAAATTGTCACATATGACAAAGACTAAGGAGGTTCCAAAAGTAAAAGAATAAAAATTATAAAAAAGACAAGTTAAAAATAACAAATCTTCACACATAAAGTATCATTTATCCCTTCATTTTATGTTAGTTATTTCCTGTGCTACAGATTATGCCCTTAGTACAATTTAGTCATAGTACCACTTTAGTAAACTTGGTCATTATTTTTTCTGCAAATTAACAGATATGTTAGGACAGCACCCAATTAATAAAATACTCATTATATATTTAATACAGTTTTATTCAGTACTGCATACAAGTAGCTGTTCAATCTACAGGACATATTTAATGTGGGTAAATTTAAGGACAATAACGCCAAAAGACCTCTATTCACTTATTGGTCAATATAGAGAGTATATTAGCATTAAAGGAATATTAAAATTCAAAATAAGCTTTTATAGCAAGCACGGTGATAACAAAGTCTGCTAATAGCTTTTCAGGTCTTCTCATTTTAAACTATTAATCTTCAAATCAACACAAAAGAGCATGTATGTCTATTCCTATAAATGACATACTGCCACATTACAAGATGGGACAGTCTCATTCACTTGAATTAAGGAAAAAACAGGTTAGGTAAATTGGTGATCCTAAATTGTCCTTAGCATGTGGTTGGAGTGTGTATGTGTGGACACCCTGCAACAGACTGGCACCCTGTCCAGGGTTTGCTCCTGTCTTGCACCCTGTACTAGCTGGGAAAGGCTCCAGTAGACCCCGCAACCCTGTTCAGGAGTAAGTGGGTTAGAAAATGACTGATTGACTGAAAGGAGAAGGAAACAGTAGGCAACATACAGACACCCACCACCTTCTTAGTTCATGCCACACAGTTTGGATTTTCTCTACAATGTTCTACAAACTGTCACATCTTCTTTAATGCATAAGACTTACAATTAAAACAATTAACTAAAAAGAAAATGTTCAATCTTCAGAAATTAACATTATCTAATACACTATGAACTCTGATCTTTTTAATTTCCTGTCACAATTTCCATTAGATATATGCTATTTTCAGATCTACATCACCCGATTCAGTATCTCAGAGGACTACCATTTTCCCCAGTAGCACTGGACTCAAGGCAGGACACAGTCCTGGGCAGAGTGCCACTCCATCATAAGGCAGAATCACACAAACACCCACTTGTATAGTCAGCTTTAAATGGACAATTAACTTGACCAGCATACCTTTGTGGATATGGGAGGAAAACCGATAGAGACACAAAGAGAATCTGTAAGCTCCATATGGACAAAAAATTGGTGTGAGTTCCAAATCCAGTTTCCATAAAGCAGCAGTGCTGACCACTGTGCTACAATGCCACTCAGTATTAGATATATGTCTACCTCAAATAATTTGCTGGCAGATTATTTTCTGCATACTTCAGCTACATTTCTGTTGTTTAATTGAGGTGCGGAGACTACTTTGTCGTCTCATAAATAATTTCTTTGCATTTATTGTGAAGTAGCCTTGTTTTCTGTTTTTTAACTCAATTATATTCTCTTTGATACTTTAGTAATTTGATTTTTTTAATAAACGTTATAGGAATTGGTATGTATCATTTTATTTTGGACAAATACAGTAAAATACATTAATGCCCTGTATTCTTTATAGTTCTTGGCTAATATATTATTAATTAAAACAGATAAATACTGAGTCTGCAGAAACAAACAGGTATAGAAAAATATTGCTTCAACTGACGAAGTCTCAACAACCAAGGCAATTTGTTTCTCAACTTCTTTTAATATTTAAAGTAGGGAGATAAGTTTCATCTGTTAATAAAATTATGTGATGTGATATGTATACTATAAAAAGTAATTTTAAACTTTAAACTAGTAATCCAGAAGCACATACTATTTATGTCACTTTTGAAAATCAATGGTGGCTGGGATTGAAATAAAAAGGTGTTCTGTAGCTAATGAATTACAATGCATTTTAAAATTAGCTACATTACCTGGCAAAGACAGAGAAAAATAAACACATGGACAACAAAAAAGGTTTGGGGATCAACCCCGCATAATGAAGAAAATGCAAATGTAAGTGAAGGTCTTTACAGACATGAGCTCCAGACAGAACTGACAAAGGTTACATTATGGCTGATATATATGTATAACAGACAGGAAGAGGTGGGTTAAGGAAGTGATGTAGACTGCACAGTGGAATCCTGGGTAGCAGTAGAGGAAATGACGTCAGGGTAAGGTGGGGTTTTGAGAGATGGAAGAGGTAGTAGCG
Source organism: Polypterus senegalus (assembly GCF_016835505.1). NCBI lineage: Eukaryota > Metazoa > Chordata > Cladistia > Polypteriformes > Polypteridae > Polypterus > Polypterus senegalus. The sequence continues at coordinate 93,876,160 of NC_053162.1, forward strand.
ATATTGGGAAGTGACTTCCGAGCACCAGAAAATGGATTAAGCTAATGTATCTTCTATTGTTCTACAGAGGAAAAGAGAAAAGGTTAGATGACAGCAGCAAACCCTGGTCCATGAGGAAAATACAAGTATTTGAGCCTGTGTCTCTCATGTACACGTGTGAAAACAGATAATAAAATAAATATAAAAATATCTGATGTTTGATATCTCTCACCCCATGTGTTCCCTCAGCTACCCTCCTACATCTTTCTTCAGTATCCTCATGTGTCTCAACCTCTTTTTCTCGCCGCCTTCTCTCCTTATAGTGTTCCTGTAAAGCCTCCTTCTCAAATTCTGTCATTTCAAGGCTCTTTGCTTGCCTCCTATCCACTTCTTGACTACCACCAAAAGTAGACTGTTCCCCCAGTACCCACTGTGAGAACATCACACGTATACATCCCGTCTTTGAAGGTAACTCAGGCTGCACTTTATGAGTATTTAGCCACCAAGCATTGACCAGTATGTTATTTGTTTCATTATCATGGAATTGTTCCATTTGAACTGCTTTCTTGTATAAATAAAAAAATGTCCACAATCAGGAGTTTAACTTTGCAATCCTAATGTATCATATCATCATCCCTACCCAAACTGACCAGTTAGGTTGCTTTGTGAGGCCATACACACACTAGCACAGATAGAAGTGTTTTATTATATAGTTGATTTTTTTTTTGTACGTAATTCTGTTTGAGAGATAAATAATGTATTTTCATTAGCAAAAATGAATACATATGGTACTGTGTATATTTACAAATAGTTTACTCAGACAGAAACCTCTCACAAACCCTTCTTTAAACTGATACAGTAAATCATTTGTTGTTTTTGCCTTTCAAATCCTAACTACCACATATGGGCAAGTTATTTCACTTTTTAGAATAAAGATGGAGTACTTTAGGCTTTTTGCTCCTTAATATATTAAAATAGAGGTAATAAGATGGTGTAACTTATCTCAAAGCACTGCCTCTTACTTGTATAAAATTTATATCAACTGACCTGTCAACTGTGAACCTCTTCAGTAATTAATCTAGGAAGAGTAATCCATGAGTAATTTGTTAATTACAAAAGTCTATTATTGCATTATTACTTGTCATTACTTATTACATAGTATAGAGAAAGTATAGGAGTCTTGAAAATATTTGCCTTGAGATCTTGATGAATCTTGACATTTTAGGCCTTTCTGAGTCTGAAAATACCAATTTTGTTTCTGTCTGTCTGTCTGTGTGTAAACACGATAACTCAAGAATGCTTTGACTTAGGTCAAAGAGATCTTGTACACCTGCTTTATATCAAAAATAAGGAATCCTGTCAACTTTTGGGCTGCTTCCAACAACCAGAAGTGGTACTTTAACTGAATACTATCACAAATTTTCAAGTAAACTATAGTTATGATTGCAGATAGACAAATCAGATTTTGTATAGATATTTACAATGATAAAAAGTAAACAGATATGAAATTTGACAAAATAGTAGTAGTATTTTATTTAAACAACCATCCAATTTTTTTGTATCATGGAAATATAAATGTGCACACAATATTAAAAACTGTATTTAATCTAACACATATTCTTTCAATAACTATTATTAATTTTATTTTAATTTATACATCATCAGTTTAAGAATAATGTGTAAGCATTGAACATACAATGGAAATACAAAGATGTAATGGGAACAATACGCTGTTACGTCCCCATCATGTTCCTGGTAATACATGTAATTTTATGCCTTTTTTGTTTTTCAATTTCAGCCATCATTATCATAATTAAATGTAGCTAAATGCAGTTTTACCTATAGCAATTTATTGCAACATATATTATATAAAACTAACACCTTTTCTATGTTTTTAGGTGACTATAACTCTTTTTACTTTGCATGTAGTCTAGGTAATGCATACGTAACCATGAAAAAAATTCTACCACTGTTTTTGATCTCCTTAAGTGCGAAAATATAATATAAAGTTTGATTAAAAATAGAGATAAATTAATCAATATCATCAATTAGTTATAATGAGGAACAGAGAAATATAATATTTGAGAAATCCTGTGCAACTGGAAGTGGTTCTGATGACCTTTTCCTCTATCTCAATACAGTATATAAAAATGTTGAGGGGAGCACACTCCAGATATTTTGTGTTACTGTGGAATACTGAAACTATTTTGAAGTACAATATATGATTATTTTGAGTATCAATTTAATTTACATAATAATTGTTGAGTATACTATTGAGGCACATTTTGATAAGAATTAATCATTCTATTTATCTGATATAAATTGAATGTGACATCTCTGGTACAGTAGAATTTGTAAAACAGCTAGTGTACCTGATTAAATAAATCCATAAAGTACTGACTGGCATAATCATGTGTTTCTAATCTACGTCTTTAACATTTGTATTTCCCTCTACTCAGTTTTAATAAAATCACTTTTAAAACTCAAGTGACTGGAAAAAAAATATGCCTATTCATATATAAACTCATATAGCCATATTATTCTTACCCAGTATAAGCTGTGATGTAGTCTGGAGTTTTCTGTATAATCTATGATTAAATATTTCTAATGAATAATGCATCTGAACTATAGTTATTTTAAATATCCACCAGGACATGTGCAACATACTCATTTGTTCATTCCTTGTCTGACTGCAGTCTCCTAATGGCAAAAGGGGATGCCCTGGTGAAGCCCACTGTTCATGGTAAATTGGATTGAAGTAAAGTTATAAAAGTAAAGATAGCTCCAGTCAGCAACCAGCCTGCTATTAGAGGTACTGTGGGTAAAATATGTTGGGTACAATACGGACTATGAGATAGATGGAAGCTACAAGTAATAATTATATAGCTGATTTTGATATTTCTTCTTCATTTTAAAAATAACGTGAGGTTAGTTGGTACCATTTACGTTAGGCGCATGTCATTGGTGATCTCATAAAACAATAAAACACACCATAACTCTGGTTTTGTCGGTGGCTTGCTCCAGGCTTTTACAACTGTGCCATACAATTTCCATTTTTTAATGGTTGATTTAACTGGACTTCAAGAGATAGTCAGTGAGTTAGTTATTTTTTTGCATCCATCCCTTGGCTTGTGCTTTTCAATCACATTTTCTCAGCTTTGTCATGAGTGTTCTTTTGTCCTGATTCTTGAATTGTTCAGGTTAGGACACAATACTGACTCACCACAAGTAGGGCCCTCCAGATAAGGTGCATCAACTCAAACCCCCAGCCTACAGACAGGTCATTTCCATTTTATTAATTATGTGACATCTAAAACCAACTGGGTGTACCAATGATGATTTAGGTGTGTTATATTAAAGAAGTAAATAATTATGTTGTGTTTTATATCCATCCATCCATTATCCAACCCGCTATATGCTAACTACAGGGTCACAGGAGCCAATCCCAGCCAACACAGGGTGCAAGGCAGGAAACAAACCCCAGGCAGGGTGCCAGCCCACCGCAGGGTGCCAGCCCACCGCAGGGCGCGCACACACACACACACACACACACACACACACACACACACACACACACACTAGGTACAATTTAGAATCGCCAGTGCACCTAACCTGCATGTCTTTGGACTGTGAGAGGAAACCGGAGCCCCCGGAGGAAACCCATGCAGCGAACCCGGGTCTCTTAACTGTGAGGCAGCAGCACTACCACTGCGCCACCCTGTGTTTTATACTTGTAATTAATTTAGACCATTTTGTAAGTATCTGTTTTCACTTTGACATTATGCCCTTAGGGGTTTTTGGCATTATTGCTTGTAAATTACATACCCAAAAATAAACGACTTTTATTCTGTTTATATAATGACAAAGCTGAAAATTGCTGAAAAACAGTAAGTACAAGACTCAATGTTTTTAAAAGAAAGTATTTATATGATTAAAAACTTTTGTTTACACCACTTTAACTAAAAAAATCTTTAGGGATTTCTTTCCAAAAAACTGAATTTTACAGTGCATAACCAAAACATTTTATGATGAATAACCCTTTGCACATAAACAGTCTCTCAAAACAAGTATTAATGTTGCCGTTATTTTTTAAATTGTTTTCCACTAAACACAGTGAAACATTTCATTTTGAATGCAAGATTGGAGGTTTTGTGCTGCAATTAGCCCATCTTCTCCTGCCTTCTGTTACAGTTGACCCACAGAAGTTTAGTGTATTTTTATTTATTTATTTTTCTTCTTGTTGCTTTTTCCTTCCATTTTGAAAAAAGATAAACACATCTGAAATAAGCTAAGCACATACATACATTTTCATATCAGCTTTTCCAGTGCTTTGTTAAGATTGTGAGTAGATTGCCTTTGCAGTCAGCCCTGGGCGCAGGGCAGGAAACAGCCAGAGAAAGTCACATATACCAGACATACAGAAAAACTAGCATTTCTCAGCTACTTTTGGGTCGCTAGCACATACACTTATCTTTATATATAATACGTTACCATAGCTGTCCATTTGTCTGTCCAGGATTTTAAATCACCTGTAGTTCACAAACTGTTTGACCTATTGACCTGAAATTCTACTATCCACTTTCGGGGTGATGATTGACCTCCAAGGTTATTTCTCTTTTTATTTTTATTTTATTTTATTGTAGAATCAACTCTAAGTAGCAGCCAGCAGGGCAGCTGTGCGGTGCATGAGTACAGGCGCCGTTCTCATCCCTACCACCTTCGCCATCAATTCTTCTATCTCTTCATATCTTAAATCATTCCTGAGGCAGATTGAAGATTTAAGTGCTCGCTTAAATAAAAAAATTAAAGTAATTACTAAGTAATTGCAACACAAACACTGACTTAATCAGTTTTAACCTGAAAAGATGCCGACGAAAGAAGAGAAGAAGCATGCAGTTAGGGTGGAGAAAAGAAGAGTTGCTCAGGAATCAGCAAGCGCATCAACCGCTGAGCAAATGAATGATAAACGTACAGAGAAAGAGTATGAAAGTCAAGTGTATTCACTGTTCGTTGTCATGCAGTGCGCCAGTATAATCCACCACAAAGCCACCAAACAGACTTGTGCAAGATTTCTTTATTCATTTTCTAATCATGCTCATTTCAATCCCCTGACCACCCCAACCCCTATTCCTCCCAAATGGGGCTGTTCTTTGATTTTATTTCCTCTAGGTAATCACGCTCGTTTCTGCATAGGGTGGTAATGGTGAAGTAAGCATGATTAGAAACTGGATAAAAAATATTGCACAGTAGTGAACAAGTCACAAGCTTTTCTTATGTATGTGCTCACTGTCTAGTGATGTAAACACTTTAATACAGTGACATTCAGTCGAAGGGAAGGGAAGCATAACAGTACTCACTGGTATGCTAAGAAGCATTGCAGGTGCTCTATGTTGAAATTGAAAGAGCACTGCTCAGAAGACTAGCATAGGGCGAACATGTAGCAGATAGCATCCAGATATGGTAATTTAATCCACGACATTTCAGCTGTAAATCTGCATGCAGCAATGCTTCAAAGTTATACTCTGAGCAATACTTACAACTCAGGTGTAGCATTGAGTCCTTCAACAAACGCATTGTTCTCAATGGAGTCAAAACTGTTATTAAGATCTGACTCAAACTTTGTGCGAAAAGTGCATAAAGGTGTGATGTCACACAATTTATTTCCTGCCTTTTATGTACTGTGACATGTAAATATGGATGACGAATCATAAACAGTCTTTACTTCATTGGAATACTGTGAACCTCAGCTATACAATGGTGCATCTCATTCTGTGCGGCTCAATGTAGATGGGATTTTTGATAAAAGCAGATTCACTCAACTGTGATACTCCACTCAACTTGGTTTATAGGTGTGCAAATCATTTATTGCAATAATGAAAGAGAGTGGACAAAATTTCAGTGAAGACACCCTTGGGTATGTAAAAATGCCATTACTGCTTTTGATTGACTTTGAAATATGTCAATATGTCAATGTCTCGCTGTGGCTACAGAGTATCAGTATCAAAAAAAGTCAAAATTAATTCCATTGTGATTCAATGTTGTATTGTAATAATTTAATTTAAAAACTTTTAATGGGAGGAGGGGGATTACTTTTTATAGTTCATGTTACCTCATGCTGTATCTCATTACTTCTACTGCTTTTTCATCTTCATCGATGCAATTTACACTTTTGACTTCAAGGTCTTATCACTACGAGGCTGGTCTGTCAGTGGAAGGTTCCTGACTCTCTTTCCATAATTTGTCGAAGCCTCCTTTTACAACTTAGTTCTCCTTGAACTTTATGAATCACAGGTAAAAGTGTCAAGCATTTCCAGTAATGAGGAATAGACATTTGGTAGTGGGCTAGTAGTGGTCAGTCACAATTTCTTTTTCTTTTATGTCTTCATCAGTGGGGTCACTACAAGGCTACCCTGGAAATCCTCTCCTTCCTTCTTTTGCCTTTGCACAGGTCTGGGGTGTATGATTTTTTTTCTTTTTTCTATCTTTTCACATGGGTATTTTAACAAAACCAATTTGAAAGTTTTATTTTTGATTTTTATTTTGCTCATTTTAATAAAGATTTGGTCACCAAAAAAGTTTTCATTAAGAAACTGATCCAATTGAAACTCATTTTATAACTTACTAGCAATGACTTCAAAAATACTTGACTAGCAGTTACTGAGCTTGTTATGACGCATATCAGTGTACAGGGGTATGAGTGTTACCCTTTTACATTCAAAAGTTCCTCCTAAGACTATTACCTAAAATGACTATGAAAGTTCAGTTTTAATTACTCTATGAAGAGAGTGTAGTAACTGCTAAGATTCTGATTATGGCATAAAGTGCAAGTTTTGTCAGGGTCTACTAGACTAAATTCTTAAAATTATCATCATTCCACAGCTATTGCAGTGTGGATGTCTCTCAGTTTGGTTTCTTATACCTCAAGGTAAACTGAATAATTTAATCCATCCTAGACCTATAGAGTTATGCTTTGTTTGATACAACTACAAGTGATGACTGTTTGACATTCTCTTTATGTTGTATAGTCACATTTGCATTACAAAGTGTGCTAAGTTTCATGTCCTTTATATGAAAGAAAGAGCCCTTAAAATCTGGTACTTTGCAGCCCATAATTAAAAGCCCCCTGCCTTTGTTATGACAGTGTCCATATAAAAGCTTACCTATAGACCACTAATTTTACATCATCAATGAAGTACGTATTTGGTAAAGTTTTTTTTTAAATTGTATGTTGTGAATGATGAACATCTTTCTTTTCATTGCTCTACAGAAACTTGCATTGCCTTAATGATATGGTTTGCTTCTCAGAACATGAAGAGATGTCAAGACCTCTATTATATATTCATTGGCCTCCATCTGTGTATGTGTGTCTCTCTCTCTCTTTCTTACACACTTGTAAGAGGATCAGGCAACTCTTTGGTCTCCTTCTCTATTGTTCTGAGGACCATTACATGTCCACACTTAAGATACCTCATTTTGTTCTGTGATAGTCTTTCCTTTTTCTTCTAATAATAGATGTGTAGACTTTTTTTTATATTTAATACATTACACATATCTAAATGCCTAAATGATCCCTTGTGCTCAAGGAATCTTACATGGTAAGTTTGTAGAGGGGTTACATTAATACGGTTAATGTATACGCGCTGTTCTGCAAAGTTGTGTTTGCCAAAACTTTACAGGTGCAAAAAACTCACATATTTGTAGAAGCAGTTACTATTGCTAAGTAGACGTCTGCTATTTTTGCTGAATGACAATAAGCCATCTCAAACTTATACCAATTTGTTTTCAAAACTCTTTGGACACATCACCCATGGCTTTCTGCACATTTGTTTCAAATAACTAATGAGATTGTTCTAGTTTATACTATAGAATAGCTCTGTTTGAACTGTTTGTTTATTTTCTAAAATGCTAAGAGGTAAAACATCAACTTTGCCTACTTTCACTCAGATTTCAAATGTTATATTCGAAACCTTATTATCTTATGCTGTGCAGAGAAATATCAGAATCTTAATTACATTATTATTAATAAGGTAATTAATAAAATAAAAATGAGCTGCAAACATTATTTTTTGTACATGCATACTCCATTTGCATGTTCTCCCCATGTCTGCGTTGGTTTCCTCCCACAGTTCAAAGACATTCAGGTTAGGTGGATTGGCGATTCTAAATTGGCTCCAGTGTGTGCTTGGTGTGTGGGTGTGTTTGTGTGTGTCTTGTGGTGGGTTGGCACCCTGCCTGGGATTGGTTCCTGTCTTGTGCCCTGTGTTGGCTGGGATTGGCTCCAGCAGACCCCTGTGTTTGGATTCAGCGGGTTGGATAATGGATTGATGGATGCATACTCCATCTACCAGTGGTTCTGAACATTTTAATATGTACAGCATGATTGGTGCAACCACAACATTAACATATTAACAGATATGCCTGGGAGTGCATAAGTAACCAAACTTCGTCCTACAGTCATATGAAAAAGTTTGGGAACCCCGCTTAATTCTTTGGCTTTCAAAGTACCAACTTCCTTTTAATATATGACATGCCTTATGGAAACAGTAGTATTTCAGCAGTGACATTAAGTTTATTAGATTAACAGAAAATATACGATATGCATCATAACAAAATTAGACAGCTGCATAAATTTGGGCACCCCAACAAAGATATTACATCAATACTTAGTTGAGCCTCCTTTTGCAAATATAACAACCTCTAGACGCCTCCAATAGCCTTTGAGTGTCTGGATTCAGGATCGAGGTATTTTTGACCATTCTCCCATACAAAATCTCTCCAGTTCAGTTAAATTTGATGGCTGCTGAGCATGGACAGCCTGCTTCAAATCATCCCATAGATTTTCGATGATATTCAAGTCAGGGGACTGTGACGGCCATTCCAGAAACATTATACTTCTCCCTCAGCATGAATGCCTTTGTAGATTTCGAACTGTGTTTTGGATCACTGTCTTGTTGGAATATCCAACTCCTGCATAACTTCAACTTTGTGACTGATGTTTGAACATTATCCTGAAGAATTTGTTGATATTGGGTTGAATTCATCCAACCCTTGACTTTAACAAGGGCCCTAGTCCCTGAACTAGCCACACAGCCTGATAGCAAGATGAAACCTCCACTAAATTTGACAGTAGGTAGCAGGTGTTTTTCTTGGAATGCAGTGTTCTTCTTCTACCATTCAAAGCGTTTTTTGTTATGACCAAATAACTAAATTTTTGTCTCCTCAGTCCAAAGCACTTTGTTCCAAAATGAATCTGGCTTGTCTAAATGAGCATTTGCATACAAGAAGCAACTCTGTTTGTGGCATGAATGCAGAAAGGGCTTCTTTCTCATCACCCTGCCATACAGATGTTCTTTGTGCAAATTGCACTGAATTGTGGAACAATGAACAGATACACCATCTGCAGCAAAATGTTCTTGCAGGTCTTTGGAGGTAATCTGTGGGTTGTCTGTAACCATTCTCACAATCCTGCACATATGCCGCTACTGTATTTTTCTTGGCCTGCCAGACCTGGGTTTAACAGCAACTGTGCCTGTGGACTTCCATTTCCCGATTACATTCCTTACAGTTGAAACTGACAGTTTAAACCTCTGAGATAGCTTTTTGCAGCCTTCCCCTAAACCATGATACTGAACAATCTTTGTTTTCAGATCTTTTGAGAGTTGCTTTGAGGATCCCATGCTGTCCCTCTTCAGAGGAGAGTCAAAGGGAAGCAGAACTTGCAATTGACCACCTTAAATACCTTTTCTCATGATTGGACACACCTGTCTATGAAGCTCAAGGCTTAACGAGCTAATCCAACCAATTTGGTGTTGCAAGTAATCAGTATTGAACAGTTACATGCATTCATTTCATATAATATCATAATATCATATTTCCCTTTTCTGCTCCCTATAAAAGACTTGTTAGTGTTATTTCCAATCACTTAAATTAATTCTCTCACAATTTCCTCTCTGCGATCAGTATATGAATGATTAACCTTCACATTTCAGACAAAGGCTTATTATTTTCATGAATATATACCAACACTCAAGGTATTCAAGCCGTCAATCCAACCAATTTGGTGTTGCAAGTAATCAGTATTGAGCAGTTACATGCATTCAAATCAGCAAAATTACAAATTACAAATTTTTGCACAGCCAGTTTTTCACATTTGATTTAATTTCATACAACTAAATACTGCTTCACTAAAAATCTTTGTTCGGAAAACACCCCAGTACTCAGATGTTCCTAGGAAATGAAAGACATACCACTGTTATCTTTTTTGTAGAGTAGAGTAAATTATTATGCAGGCTGAGAGGGGTTCCCACACTTATTCATATGACTGTATATCCACCATGACAAGACAAACGCAGATTGTATTAATCAATCAAATACATGTTGTCTGCAACGCTACCTTTTATTTCACATGAGCTTTAAAATATGTGTGGCAATTGTAATTTTATTACCTGTATTGAATTGGTTCCTAACTTGCACAACTAGTAACAAATATTATATTGTGCTGCCTTTTGAGTTGCCTTCTCTGGACGTATTTTTAATGTTGTTGGTTGAAACTACACTGTAGCAAATCTACATATGGAAGTGAAATATTCATACATTAAAAAAATCATTTTGAATGTACATGCATTTGTATATGCCTCAGTGCTGTCTTGCTTCTCATCATACTTTTTGAATGTAAATGAAGAATTTATGTAGCAGCAGTCCAGAAAACCTTGATCTGTGAGGTCATTGTATTGAATGAAATGTCGGAAGAGGCACTTAAAGCAGAGTCTCCGATATAAGTTCTTTTAGGGTTGGAAGATACGAGATACAAGTCATAAAAAGTGTACAACAATGGAGTTACTTTCAATGTTTCTTCCTGATTAAATAAGCATTATTGAGGAGTTCATCTACAGGAACAAGTGAAATTAACTTCATTAAGGTGGATCTAGGACCGTTTTGAAGGTCCTATCAAATGTTGAAGTAGGTCAATGCATAGTGATGAGACTTGTGATTTTGCTGGGATTACTTCTGTTCATTTTAAACTTAATCCTGCAAATGAATAAACATATCAGACATGCTTAAATTAGAGTTTTGGAACAGAATCTTTAAATTGGGATGTTGATTGTTTTATGGTCATTCTATGTGTTTTGATGTTTAGTTAGTTGAATACATCTCATGGATCATTAACAATACACTGACCTTGAATGTATTATGTCTGGGGTAGGTGGTGTAACTGGTGTCAAATATAGAGCAGTGTCAGCTCATTACTTTACCTACTTCCTTTTTTCTTTTCAGAATCTTTTTATATAGTGACCAGCTGTGGGGTTAATGTTACAATAGTTATTGTGATACTGAAGAGATTGTTGTGTTGAGAGACTCTTGAAGAATTCAAAGTAATCTGTTATATTTCTTAATAAAAATTTGGTCCAGGGATTCCTCCATTGTCCATCCACTACAGAGACTTTGTATTTGTTGGATCTTCAGTGTTATGCTTATATGTTGTGAACACCAGGGGTCGCTGTCACCCCGTTAAACCCAAAAGATACTCAGCAACAGGATAAAGCCCAAAGAAGTTATTTTTATTCTTTTCCTTCTTCACAGTGTCTTTCAAGCACCACAACCACCTTAAACACAATAAATAAACAATAAACACAATATTCTTTCTCCTCCACATCTCCCAGCAAGCATTGTACACCTCCTCCAAACTCAGGCTCATTTGCTGGGCCTCCAACAGTTCTTTATATAGTTCTCGACCCTGGAAGTGCTTCCGCTCTTCTGTCCCTGTGACTTGCCAGCACTTTCAGATCAGATGGAGAATCCCAATTCTTTAATCAGCCTGGAAGTACTGTGGGGCTTTTGTCCTCATGACTTCCAAGCACTTCCAGGCTGCAAGGGAAGCATGACTCCCCCAGTTCCTTTCACAGCTCCCCCTGGCGGCATCTATGGCACCCAACAGGGCTGAGAAACCAGACTCCAAGTCCCAGGATGCCCAGTGGGAATCCAGGACACCACTAAACTCCAGGGGAGCTGCCATCTAGTGTTTTTCGGGGAGGCAGTGTTTTGAAAAAGCTGCCTTCCCCTATCCTTCCATCCCAGCACATCTGTCTCATTTAAAATTGTCCAAAATGTTTCAAGGGCATGATCCAAACTATGAACATTGCAATCAAGTTCGAGCCTCATTAGGCCATATGTTTTGGGTGTGCACTAAATTAACATAATTTTGGACCAAAATCTTTAAATGCCTTTCAGACAGCCTTGGTGTCACAGTCTCTCCTAATCCACTAACAGCTGTGTTTGGTGTACTTCCAGATGGGCTTAAAGTGGAGGAAAAACAAACTGTAATTGATTTTACTTCAGTATTGGCACGTAGACTTATCTTGCTCAGCTGGAAGAATCCTAACTCACCTATTAAGTCAGTGTGTAACTGATGTTATATATTATCTGAAATTGGAAAAAATGAAATTCTTATTTCTGTACAATTTTTTTTTAAAACCTGGCAGGATCTAATCAGTAACATTTTAAAATAAGTTTTTAAATTGAGGAAGCAGATTCTCTCCCCTCTTTATTGTTCTATTTATTTTTATTCATTTATTAGTCTATTTACTTATTTTTACTAGCTTAAAGTTTTACTCTGTTTGCCTAGCTCTTTTTCTCATGGTTGGAGGTTAATAAGAGATTGAACTTTAAAGTCTGGACTGCTATATTTGATTCCTGCCCCTGGCCCTTGCTGGTGGGTAGGAGGAATACCCTGTTTCCTATGGTCTTGGCCAACTTCAAAGAGCTATTGCTGACTCTCCCAGGAGATTTGGAGGGAGGGAAGGGGCTGGTGGCTAACAGAAATGAACAGGGCACCAAATTGGAAATTGAACCCAATCTCTCCAGTTAGGAGGGCTCCTCGGATTTTCTCAAGCAACTCTGCTGCTTTGGAGGCGGTCGGTGCCACGGCTTCCCCCAGAGGCATCAGATGGCGATCAGACTGATTTTGTGTACTTGCAGGAAGCTGACAGCTCCTTGGAGTTTGCGTTCAAGCAGACTGACGCTGCCGGTGACTCCTATTATGTGGATCATAATACCCCTGGCTTTACAGCTCCTCACTTTCTTGTGAAAAGTGGCTTCCTTTATCGGGCGATCTCCTGTCACACTAGGGCGCGGTCTGATTGAACAGCTGGTTGTCCCGGGTAAACGTAGGGAAATAGTATTGTTGATGGCTCACACGCATGTCTTGGGAGGTCATCTGGGCACTGAAAAGACAAGGGAGCACATTTCAAAGCGGTTCTATTGCCTGAATATGGGAAGAGATGTCATACAGTTCTGTAAGTCTTGCCTTAAATGTCAGGTAGTATCTGCTCAGAAACCCCCTTGGGCAGGCCCAGTCTTAGGTATTATGGGGCCCTAGGCGAAAGGGAGGTACACTCTCTCTGTGGGGGCCTCGGCCTGGGCCTTCATTGCTCTCCATACTGCGACTACCGCTGTTACCAGCATCAACTCTCACAAAATTGAGCAAAGCTCCTCTCTGAGACGCAATGAAAGCATCAGTATCGGCTTTTTTCTTTCGCTTAGCTACTCCAGATTCGTATTTATGCTTCGAGAACATACTGACAGACAGGGGTTTCATTCGTTCTCGCAACTCAGATTGCGGTTCTGCCTTCCCGCTCCTGTGCCACCTGCTGCCACTGACGAGGTGGAAGGATTTATGAGATCTTGACTTCTTCTTTCTTCTTCGACGAATGATGATGAGGGCTGATTCACTGATGTGATCGTTCGACCCATAGAGATCTTGACTCAAACTGCTCTGCTTTTATAGACAGCCGCCCACGCGGACACGCCCCCGCTGGCCCACGTGATTTAAACATGCGAGGGGAGGGGTGGGCCGGGGGCCTGGCCACCGTCGATCCAGGCCCCCCTGGACGCCAGGGCCCTAGGCAGTCACCTACTTCGCCTATGCCTAAGGCCGGGCCTGCCTTGGGCTCCTCTTTCCCTGATGCCTATCTTAGATGTTCTCTTTCTATGGGTTGGGTTGAATATTGTTGCCCCCCTCCCTAAGAGTAAGAATGGGTATCAATATATTCTGATTATGTGAAGCGGTATCCTAAAGTGGCTGCTCTACGGAAAGACAACTCCATGTCTGTTGCAAAGGCTCTGTGTGAGATCTTTACTTGTATAGGCATTCCCCGTGAAATTCTGAGTGACCAGGGCACGCCCTTTACTTCACGCGTCATGAAACACTTATGTGACGGCCTATCCATTAAAAAGCTAAGCATCACTGTTTACCATCTGCAGACAAATGGCCTGATGGAGTGGTTTAACAAGACTTTAAAGCAGATGATCATGCGGGTCGCCCATGATGACCTGACATTGGGACTCTGTTTTGACCTTCTTGATGTTCGCGGTTTGGGAATCACAACAAACTTCCACAGGCTTGAGTCCTTTTCAGTTGCTTTTTGGTAGGCATCTGTGTCTTGGATGTTGTTCGTGAGGAATGGACAGGTGTACACTCTAATGCCATCAGCCCTAGCCTTGCTGACGAGTTGTTTCCCTGCTGCATCAAATTTCTAGGCTTTTTGTCTATCGCTGTGGAGCACTAGCGGCGTGAACAGGACGCCCAGAAACACCTTTATGATAAGAGGAGCAAACTTCTGCAATTTAAGCCTGCTGATTGCGTCCTGGTTCTGATTTCTTCTGATCCACACAAGTTCCTCGCAAAATGGCAGGGTCCTGCTGTCATTGAGGAATGTATGTGGCCAGTGAATTATAAGGTTAGGATACCTGGCAGACGGAGATCCATGCAGGTTTTACATGTTAATCTCTTGAAAGAGTGGCATGAACCCCAGGAGGTATTGATGTCCATGGCTGCTGTGTCCCAGACAGATGTTGCAATTGGTTGCGATTTGACTGACTCACAGAAAGTAGAGTTGTTGTCTTTGATAAGTCAGAGCAGTGATGTTTTTTCTGCCTTGCAGGGCCTGGCTACTCTTGGCGAACATAAGATTGTTACGGAGCCTGGTGCTAAGGTGCAGATTTTGGATACCCACGGTGAAATAGAATGTAGTACACGATGAGGTCAGACAGATGCTTGAATTGGGTGTTATTTGTGAAAGTAAAAGAAACTGGTGCAGTTCGGTCTTTTTGGTCTCATTTTAGTTCGATTCGGTTCTGTATCGATTTCAGACCTTAAATAAGGTTTCCCAATTTGATGCTTATCCTATGCTTCGTGTTGATGAGTTATTGGAATAATTGGGACAGGCTTTGTATATGTCTACACTCAATCTCACGAAAGGGTACTGGCAGGTGCCTCTTGAAGCTTCCAGTTGTGAAAAGACTGTATTTGCAACCCCAGATGGGTTATACGAGTTTACTAGGCTCACGTTTGGTCTGCATGGCGACCCTCTTACTTTCCAGTATATGGTGGATCAAATTTTACATCCCCATTCTGAAAATTAAGGGGCATATCTCGATAATGTTGTCATTTTCAGTACTAATTGGCACTCACAACCCTAAGAAATGTAAGTTGGGTATGTCTGAAATGAAATATTTAGGTTATTCTATGGACGGGGGTTTAGTTAGGTCTCAGTTAAAGAAGGTGGATGAGGTGCTCGCTTACCCGCATCCAAAAACGCAGAGACAGGTTCGTGCCTTCCTTAGTCTAGCTAGTTATTATAGGCGATTCATCCCAGATTTTGTGAATAGAGCTGCTCCTCTTACCGATCTTATGAAGGGTAGAAAGAATCGCTGCATTGTCTGGTCATCAATTGTGAAAGGTCCTTCAATAGTTTAAAGTCTGCTTTGTCTATGTACCCGGTGTTGAGAAACCCAGACTTCTCTCAGGAGTTCGTTCTACAGATGGACGCTAGTACATTCAGTTTAGGTGCTATTCTGTGTCAGGTTTTTGAAGGTTAAGAGCATCCTATCATGTTTTCGAGCAGAAAGCTTCTTCCCAGGGAGCGTAATTACTCAACTATAGAAAAGGAGGGTTTGGCAATCAAATGGGCAGTGGGAGCACTTTACTTTTTAATGTAAATAAAAATGTAATAATACACGTTATTATTTGTGGGAGGTGTAAGTTTACCTTGGTGACCGATCACGGTCCCCTTCAATGACTTTACAAATAAATGGTGTGGCACGCGGCTGGGGGTGGTACCCAGCCGGGACGCCCAGGAGGACCGGAGGAGGGCTTGCGCCTCCTCCAGATCATGATGGGGCAACCGCCCTGGTTGCTTTGGGGGACACGGGTGCAGAGCTTTTAAGTTTAACCCTGTAGGGGCCCATGGTCACTGCCAGGGGGCACCCGAATGCCTGGTGAACCCTGGACCTCAGCACTTCCACCACACCAGGACGTGCAGGGGGTAGAGGAGAAGGGACACCCGGTGTGCTTCCGGGGATACAGCCGGCACTTCCACCACACTGGGGCGTGTCGGTGGAAGATTGCCAGAGCACACCTGGAGCACATCCGGGGGGACATAAAAGGGGACACCTCCCTTCATTAAGGGCTGGAGTCAGCTGGAAGAGGATAAGGTCTGGAAGGAGAGAGAAGGAGGCGGTCTGAAGAAAAGGCATACTGTGGTTTTGGCCTGGACTGTTGTGGTGGGTGGTGCTGCGGCATTGGGTTTGTGCACTTTATATTCGGGATAAATAAACGTGTGTTGGACTTTAAAATTACGTCCGTCTGTCTGTGTCAGGGCTGATTCCCATAGTGGTGTAGTCGGCAGGATGCTCCGCCTGGTTCAAGGCAGGGCCCTGTTTCAAAAAATGATTCTGTGGATGACCTGGTGCAGCAGCGGAACCCACACACGTGCCGCTGGAGTGGCCCACGCGCAACCTTGTGGGAGCGATTCACCAAAGGGGCGCCACAGGTCCACAGAAGGGTCATTTTCCCCTGATGCGGGACAACAACGGGTGGTGCAGGAGTGCAGTGGCCATGTCGAGGACATCTTATCGGACAGGGGGACCCAGGAGGTAAGTTCCCTGCTTGCCGGTGACCGAGTGTGTTTTTTTGTATTGCAGGCAGGGGCTGCCCAGATCCCTGTCGTTTGCAGGCACGTGTCTCTCCGCGGCACTTCGTTAACGTGGCAGCAGCAGGGAGAGCTGCTGAGAGGGAGACGTTGAGACCCAAAGAGCCACCATGCTGCTGCACCGGGGAAAGGAGCCAAAATGGCCGCAGACCGGAAGTCCCTCCCTGTGACAGGCACGCGATTGGATGGTGTGTCTTGCAGGCCCGCCCATGAGTGGATGGAGGCGGGATGAATGAATGTCCATCATGTGCCAGGGAGAGATCTGATTGGGCCGGAGGGAAAGGCCCACAGGAAGCAACTGATGTGTGTTGCTGACGGACAGGTAAGCTCACCGTCAGCTCTCTTCCTGTCCTTGCCGGTGGCACTGCGCGAGCCAGAGGAGTGCCTTCGGCCCATAGAGTCGCCTTTATTGCAGGTGCTGAGTGCTCTCCGTGCAGAGTTGCAGAAGTGTAAGGGGAAGGCGATCGCGTCATCACAGACGCTGTGTGCTGCAGCGGAACGGCACGACGCTGGAGCCTTTGGCCGGAGTAGTATGGCGGGGAAGGTGAGTACAGCCAACCCCATAAACCATGCAAGAGGTCCCGCCGAAAAGGCCTGTGAACCATGTGTACGGAACCAAGTAGGGGGATTTCTGACAGTGGACATGGTGGTGGGTGCTGCGTGCAGCGCGAGGGGAGACAGACAGCGAGAGGGCTGGCAGGACGTGGGCTGATGTGTGCCCCAGGTCCTAGCTCCCTCCACCCTGAGCCAGCCGTGGCCTTGCACCGTTCTACAGGGACACAAATGGATCAGGGGCTGTGCTTTTGCCATGAGCAGCCCCAGACCGTCACGGCGTCCCAGAGGAAAAGGAGGAATCGAGGGAAGAATGCCGGTTCCTCCGATAAGGGAGGACGTGAGGCAGGACACTCACGTCCAAAGAAGGGCCGCCCTCTGCGGATGCAGAGGGAAACCCCACAGTTGGCTGAGGTGACAGGGGCATGTGCGTTCCCGTCCGATGTCCCAGCACGGAAGTGCATCATAAGCAAATCGAAAGCGGAAGTGACGTACTTCCGGGATGAAGAAGATGACTTTTTATCTGACCCGGAAGTGGTAAGGAATCATGGACTGAAGGATGGGAAACACTTCCGGGTCAGGGACTATAAAGGATTATGGGAAATCCCCAGACGGCTAGCTGAGCCGGGTGGAAGGGTGGCAACGCGTCTGGGAGTGGAAGATTGTATTATTATTGATTATTGTAGTGTTTAATGAGTATTGTGGAGAGGAGGGTGCTTTGTGCACTGTGCAGTATTAGTCAATATTTGGACTTTTAATAATAATTTACACAATATGACTGAAAGTAATTAAAGGGTTAACTAAAGGTGGCTAAAAATTTGAGCATGTGAGTTCTGCTTCATCTTAGAGAAACCACCAGCTTCATTTTCCAAGTTTAGAATGTGATAAATGAGATGAACACCCCTATAGAAGCGAGGATAAACTAATGGGAATGCCCAACACCTCTCCTATGAAGCAGTGCTAAAATAAATAGAAGAGTCTGCAGATCACCTCTATTTATGAAGAAACATTCAGGTAAATGGAATAGTCAAAAGTAGTCATAAAATACTGGTGGCACTATGTGACTGAATGAAATAATAAAGCTATACATATTAAGAATCAGATGATATGATGTATTAAATCAGTTAATGGTAGTAGAAAGGCATAAAAGCAAGTGAATTTTATTAATGATTGCTCACTTCATGGACAGACATTTGTGCATATCTCATCTGCATTCTCATCTAATCTCCATGAATCACTTCCTTGAAAACAGACAGCAGAAATTCCACCTGAACCTCATCCGGTTAGAAGAAGAGCTGCTACACCTATCCAGCGTCAGTCAGAGTCGAGAGAGGAGTCATGCAAACCTCAGCTGGGAGGAGTGGAGGAGGAAGAATTATATTGTTGGAGATGAAGATTGTTGAAAGAAGAAGCATGTTAAAGGTATTTTGTAAAATGAATATGCTTTATTTAAACCCGGAACTGTGTTGGTGTAGTTGTGTTAATTAAGGGAAAAGGAAAACAGATCATTTTGTGGTACACTGTAAATTGATCAAGGAATGGCTGCATATTTTTTGTACCTTTGTCACTTTACCAATAAACAATACATATAGCCACCTTTTATAGTCATCTTTTGTTTCACTTTTGCTCACTTTATTTACGATCAATTTGTAAAATTCTGTAGGTTAAATACAGCTTGGTATGGCCAAGTCAAAGCGTTCCTCAGGTCTCTGGCTTTAGTTGTGCCCTGTTGTTACTAGTTTAATAAGACATCTGATTATGCTGAAACATACTAGTGTCATGTAGTGACATACTTCAAATTAAGGTACTATATCACTTCTTCTTATTACTATGTTACACGAATAAACAGGTTTCGTCTTGTAGGTATGATCAAAACAGACAAGAATAACCTTCATAAAGATTAATCAAAAACCACTTTTTAGAAAACAAAACTGCATGTGTAAATCCAGAAGACAGAAGGAGTGTTAGAAAATAATAAATACATTGACACTTCTTTTCTAAAGTGAAATCTGTTGCAGATCCACTCCCGTAAGTATCAAGAGTAAACCTTAGGCAAACTTTTATAATCAAGGAAGAGCACAGATGGAACATGAAATTTGCATATCTCTATCATTGTGTATAATGTATATTTTTGTAATAGGGAAAGCACCTCATAGGCACATTCTGTATAATAATGTGTGTTTTTGACAAAATCAAGTTGTAAGCAATATAAGAAAACTGCTATAGTAAAAAAAAATCACCATTGAGGAAGGTGCTTGGATACAAGTAGGTTGCCAAGGGAATGAGTAACAGAATGGCAAAGAACAATGTGGAAATGTTCTGCATCAAACCTGCATAGGGCAAGCAACATGTTGGCAATAGCAGAACCAGTAATTTTACCAGTGTGGGAGAGCAGGTATCTTTACAAAGAAGTAGACCCTGTCAAGTTTGGTTGTTGTTAAATGAAACCTCCAGGGCCACCAGAGAAACATAAACAGAACGGCATCCAGAAAGCAACCCTGCTGATAGAGGTCCTTGGGGTTAAATACATTGGATAAAATACAGAGAGTGAGACAGCTAAGAGGAGACAGGTGAAAGGCTGGTTTTGACATTTCTTCCTATTCTTCATTAAGAAAAGAACCTGGTACTATTGGTGTTAGGTTCATGTCACAGGTAATCTGATAACATGATAAAACCAGCACCAACAACAGTAATAGGTGTATCCGCAGTATGTGTGCACCACCTCTCGGGTAACTGGCTGCAAAGTGTCTCCCTGTCGATAGATGGCAGCAGCAGGCAAGCATGATTTGATTATATTCTGTCTATGCTTAAAAAAGTCACTATAGCTTGGCTGCATTCATGTGCTATGGAAATGTTGTCAATTACACTTGGTGTCTCCTACTAAGAATTACCAGTCAGTATTTTAGGAGAAAAGCAAGGTCACTGTTAATTTGATGCTCAAATTGGTACAAAAGAGCAATTAGAGATTTGCTATAGTGTTTTTTTCCCTTTTTTGAAACAACTAAATGGATTAAATGTGTACTGCATTGCTCCAAATAGAATAAGATCAGAGAAAAGAGCACATTCTTCAACATACAAAGTGATGTAATGCAAGTAATCCAGAGGCCTGTGTTAGCACTTTTTTTTAACAAAATGTATTTATCCAAATACTAAACAAGCTCTATCCTATTCAGAGATTCTGAAAGATTTTGGTATCATTCAGAATTTATACTAGGATAATAATTCACTAGAGGGTACACGCATACATTTCATTTAGAGATGGCAGTTCAACTTTTGTGCTCTTTCACAGCAGTGTTTTGGAAACATAAATGTAGATAAAAAGATGGCCACAGAAATTATTTTCACTCTTTTATATCTTGGGGTAAGAGCTCAACAAAAGTTTATTACTATGTGAATGACAAAAAAAGCACAATCAGCAGTTCATCTGGCTTAGTTCAATCACCAGAGTCTTTCTTTAAGGTTAGCACATCCTCAAAACGGTGTGACCATTGGTTGGGTTGGGGATCTACTGCCTTCAGCAATGGATGGGTTAGTTAGAAAATTAAAACCTGATAGATAAAGTAATCCTGAACAAATTGCAGCATGTACACTTCAAAACCTTCTCGAGAACATATTGTACATCTGAGCCTTTTGCTTTTGTGTGTAATGTATTTTGAACCAATGCTGGCAGGCAGATTGATTACACTGGCACTGCAGAACTTTCATAAACAAATGTTAAACCTTGTCCTAATAAAACCAAAAAAATTGAAGTTTTATTTCCTCTGAAAAAAGATTGTTTTCAGTTTCTTCACATTTGAGAAACATTACATATGGGATCAGACATACAGTAATTTTCAAGTATATTTCAAGAGACATGAAGACAGCGTACTTAAGTTGTCCTTTGATATCGAAGTGGTTGCTGCAAAGTGTGCACATGTGCTTTTCTGCTGCTTTTCTAATGCATCATTGTCTTTTTGAATATATTAGAGCTGTGCAAAGCAGGTCCAGATGAAGGCAGAAGAGATAAGTAAGATTCACAAAGGCAATTCTCATCAGGTAAATCTTGATTAATCTATTGCAGTATGCAGAGCTGGTGATCATTTCAGTAGAAGATTGACAGACTGCCTTAGGTTACATTGTGCAAGGTGTGTTTCTTTTTCTCCTCTTTTTACAATACCCTATGTTTTAAGTTATACATTATAAAGTGGGTTCAATTCTCACCCTTATCATTGGTACACACATGATTTCAGTTTCTCTCGGATATTCTGTACTTACTTTGCTCTTGTTATTAAATATGGCTATAAATACATATTGGATGTTTTCAGGGTTTTTTTTCTTTCTGTTTTTTTTTTTTATTTTTAACCTATGGAAGTTAAAAACAGAATGTAATACTTCACACATACCATGATATGATGAAAACTCTTTAAAATAGGAAAAAATATTGAAATTGAAGAACACACACACATAGAGCATATTAGGCTTGAATCTCATGGCACCTCTTTGTGTGGATTTTGCACATTTCTTTCCACATCCCTGTGAATTTCCTTTTCAAAAAACCTGTTAATTGTCAATTCCAAACTGGTTCTGTGTGTGTGTGTCAGTGGGCTCCACAATGGACCGATGACCTATGCAAGACTGATTCCTACCTTGTGCCCAATGCTACCAGGATAGGCTGTAATCCTGAATCATATTAAGCTTTAGTTAAAGTTTTTCAGATGTTGTTGTCAAGGTTGTAGATGGTCCTGAACAAGGCAAACTGTTGCCAAACTCAGACAGAATATTTACAAGAAATGTTGTCTATAATGAAATTTTATAGAAACATTTCATGAGGTAAAAAAATAGAAAATCTTTCCTAAATATCTTCTTCAGATATTGCGAATTACAGATTGTTACAAAGTTTTACACTAAGGCAATATTAATTATACTTACTGTATTGTCATATACGTTTATATTTTATTTTTATTATTATTTCACTTTAGGCTTCTTGCAAAAATATTTTTGACAAAAAAAATTAAGACAACAACCAGAATGAGGTCAAGGTCCCTTGCCATTTAATATAGACTGTTCCTACTAATGTTTATGCACTACTGTTCTAGCCTTAATGTCTAGTACATTTATAATTCACTAATGAAATGTGTGTTTTTGTGTTGTTTTGTGCTATTTTGTCTCAGTAAAGTAATATTGCTTAAAACATACAAACAAGTATAGCAAACTGGGAATGCATACATCAACAGTTTAAATAGTGTGTTTTATTAAAAATATTTGTGTTTTTATAGGTTTTCTTTTCCTTGTCTTTTGATAGAGATTGTTGTTCCCTTATCCTATAGTTGCTAAATGTGTATGAAATTTTACCAAACATATACTATATGACGATCTCTTTAAACTGCAAAATGCCCTATGCTAATTGCCATACTATTATTAAATGTTCAAGTAGTACTAGGGTGTTGCTCAAGAAATACTGTAGAACTGAGAAAGACACCTGACCCCCAGCTAGAGGACACAACAACTGAAGCTTGTTACTGCTAATGCTATAAAAATAATTCAAAATCACTTAAAGCTGTTTTGAAACTAAAGCCAAATTATATTTTTTAAAACAGTGCAGTGAGTGTCAGGGAGATACCTTTATTAAATACATTTGAGCAGCAGCCATTCATGACCTTACTTTGACAACAAAAGGTGAAAGAAGAGCTATCTCATCAAATAGCAGACCTGCAAAAATGGCTATGCGTCAGTGGTACACTTCAGATTTTATTTTCATTTCACTGTCAAACCAGATTTTTACTTTTTATAATAATAAAAGGGGCTGCATTTATATTTTGAATGGTTATTACGAAATCTGATGCTATTACAGTAATAGTTGTTGCTAACCCATCCATCTATAAGGCACAGATATCTATAATCCAATGCACACCATTGTTATTAATTTCTCCATCCATCCATCCATCAAGGAGGCCTGTGGCTATGCATGCATCACTGGGTCTATAACATTCATATATACACACAAAACCACTCACGCAGGGCTAGTTTTGAACTGGCAATTAACCTAGCATGCATGTCTTAGAGATGTAAGAGGAACACCAAGGCACACACAACAGATGTGCAAACAGTCAACAGGCAGGGATAGGGTTAAGATTCGAACCCAGGACTCTGGAGGTGTGTCACAGCAGCACTAAACACCATGCTGTCTTATTTTGCATTCTATTACTGTGATTTCTGTGCCAAAATTTACACTTTACTTTGAAGAACAAAAGTGTGATCTTGTTAATCATAGGAGAGCAATCAGACATCCAATTCATTATAAACAACAAAAACAAGTGTAGCTGCTTTTAAGGGGAACATAGTCTAATCCCTGGACAGCTGTACACTGAAATGGCTCTAACGTTTAACAATGATTACCTGCCAGTAGTCTAATGGGCTTGCTTGTAAGATACTCTTTGGCAAAGGATAACAAATCCCTCAACAATAATACCTTATTCTTAATTTCAGTTATTGTTATGAAAGCATGCATACTGATTGAAATAACAGTTTGAACATTTGGAAGTGACGTTGTGTCATGTTCAGAGGCAGAGATTCTGGTAATTCTGAGTGCAGCAGATCAGCACATCTGCCTGGGGGCGTGACTGAGACAGAGAAAAGCTTTCCCATGTGCTTAAACTGACAGGGAAAGTGAGATGCCACTGCACCTAGACTTGCAAAAATGTCTGCCACTGAGTGGGGAATGATATCACTTCAGATATTTAAGCTAAGCTGGAAAATTTGGAAAAAAAAGTTTTGTAGCCTCTTGTGAAGTTCACTAAAAGTGGCTGCCTCAGATTTTCCTATTTGTTGCTATTGATTTTCCCACATCCCACTATTTTCTTATCTTGTTTTGATTTTTGTTCATGTTTTCATCTTTTTCTTTTTGTTTTGTTCTTTGTATTTGCATCTTCTTTTAATTTTGCTTACATATTTATCTTTCTCATTTGTTTTTAATTTTTTGTTTGTGTTTTTTTTTGCTTTCATTTACTGCTTGCATTTTGATATTTTTGTTTGAGGTTTCTACATTGTGAACTTATTTCCTTATTTTGGTTTTTTTTTTTTTCATTTTTTTTTTTATATCTGTCTTTTGTTTATGTTTTACCCTTTGGATCCACCATACTCGTGATTACATTAAATTTATTGCTACAAACAAGGTGAATCCATTCTCTGCATACATTATCACAGAGCAGAAATACAAGTTGTGATGCAACCAGAAGGTAAGCACTGCTTATGTCTGCAGCATTTCTGGGAGCACTTTGACCGGGAGGGTTACTCAATCTGGATTTGGAGAATACCGTTTTCCTGAGGAGCTGGCAATGACTTTTATGAGCTGTAATCTCATCACAGACATGTTCCAGCGCCTTGAAAAACTACGTAAAAATGCATTTGCTAGTGTTATTCTGTTTGGCACAAACAATGACAGCAGTATTTCTGGAATATGGGTCTTCAGGGGTCAGGACCTTGCATTCACACTATGTGAAGACTGGCAGATTGATTATGAGTCGTATGCTTGGAGGAAGCTGGATGTTGATAGTGATGAATGCAAGACCATGGTTAAGGAGTACTTCGCCTGGGAAGGAGAATTTAAACATGTTGGCAAGCCTTTCAACCTGGGAAAGATCTTCAAATGAGATGGAGAGTGCATAGATTCTAAACAGCAGCTGCACCAGTTTTATGCACACCAAGAAACTGTATTGGTAGAAAACAACCTCTGGCATATGTCATGTATAGGGTCATTCTTATCTTTCATTGTGTTTTAAATGAACTGAGGGGGCGAGGATTGGCATTCTTTCAGTCCTTTTTTGTTTGACATTTGCCAGAGGATCTTTTCTCAGTACTTGTCAAACAATGCTAGTAATCCCAGAGTCTTATTTCCTACAATTGATCGTCTGTTAAACCCAGGTAACACAAAGAAATGCCCCCAGAATACTTCCAGTGAAACCTGTGAGAACATTGCTGTATTTTTCAATCAAAAAATTAATGATATTAGAGATAACATAGTATATCTCCCCAACACTGCAGAACCTCCAAAGCCCCGGTACTCCATTATAAACAAATTAAATGCTTTCACCAGGATAGATTTACCTGAATTACATAGTATAATCTCTCAGCTGAAACCCTCCACCTGCGTCCTTGACCCATTACCAACAAGGTTTTTCAAAGAAATATCAGGCGTGCTAATTGACAATATTCTAGACATAGTTAATTCGTCATTAGATACGGGGGTCTTTCCAGACTGTCTTAAGACTGCTGTAGTTAAACCCCTGCTCCAGAAAAATAATCTTGACCCCTCTGCCTTTGAAAATTTTAGACCCATCTCTAACCTGCCCTTCTTAAGTAAAATTCTAGAGAAGGCAGTCATTTATTCAATTAAATGACCACCTCAATAAACAAGCTATTCTTGATAAATTTCAGTCAGGCTTCAGAACAAATCACAGCACAGAAACTGCACTCGTTAAAGTAGTAAATGATTTGCGAGTGAATGCAGACAGAGGCCATTTATCTGTTCTCATCCTCTTAGATCTGAGTGCCGCATTTGACACCATTGATCACAATATTCTTAGAAATCGCCTTAGTCAATGGGTGGGACTCTCTGGCAGTGTCTTAAATTGGTTTGAGTCCTACCTGGCAGGTAGAAAATTCTTTGTGAGTTGTGGTAATCAAATCTCAAAGACACATGATATCCGATATGGTGTTCCACAAGGCTCTATCCTGGGTCCGCTGCTTTTCTCAATCTATATACTTCCGTTGGATCAGATTATCTCAGGTTACAACGTGTGTTACCAAAGCTATGCTGATGACACACAACTGTACTTATCAATAGCACCTGATGACTCCGACTCTTTCGATTCACTAACACAATATCTTACTGGTATGTCTGAATGGATGAATAGTAATTTTCTCAAACTAAATAAAGAGAAAACTGAAATTTTAGTAATTGGCAATAATGGATTCAATGAGGTTATCAGAAATAAACTCGATGCATTAGGATTAAAAGTTAAGATGGAAGTAAAAAATTTAGGGGTAACCGTTGACTGTAATCTGAATTTTAAATCGCACATTCATCAGAACACTAGGACAGCATTTTTTCACTTAAGAAACATAGCAAAAGTTAGACCTCTTATATCATTGAAAGATGCTGAGAAATTAATTTACGCGTTTGTTTTCAGTAGACTAGATTACTGTAATGCACTCCTCTCAGGACTACCCAAAAAAAACATAAATCGTTTGCAACGAGTGCAGAATGCAGCTGCTAGAATCCTAACTGGGAAAAGAAAATCCGAACACATTTCTCCATTTTTGATGTCTTATATATCGGAATACCTGACACGTTATATTCCAAATCATAACCTTAGATCTTCAAATGAGTGTCTCCTTATAATTCCAAAAGCTAAACTTAAAAGAAGTGGTGAGGCGGCCTTCTGCTGTTATGCACCTAAAATCTGGAATAGCCTGCCAATAGGAATTCGCCAGACAAATACAGTGGAGCACTTTAAAAAACTGCTGAAAACACATTACTTTAACATGGCCTTTTTATAACCACTTTAACTTAATACTGATACTCTGTATGTTCAATTCATCATAATAACTATTCACAGTGGCTCCAAAATCCGTACTGACCCCAACTCTCTCTTCTGTTTCTTTTTCTGGTTTCTTTGTGGTGGCGGCCTGCGCCACCACCACCTACTCAAAGCATCATGATGCACCAACATTGATGGACTGAAAGCCAGAAGTCTACGTGACCATCATCATCAGGTCCTTCCATGAAAACGCTAAATACAAAGAGGACTGTTTCATTTATGTTAGGTAGAATGCCCAGAGGGGACTGGGCGGTCTCTTGGTCTGGAATCCCTACAGATTTTATTTTTTTTCACCAGCCTTTGGAGTTTTTTTGTTTTTTCTGTCCACCCTGGCCATCAGACCTTACTTATTCTATGTTAATTAATGTTGACTTATGTTTATTTTTTATTGTGTCTTCTATTTTTCTATTCAATTTGTAAAGCACTTTGAGCTACATTTTTTTGTATGAAAATGTGCTATATAAATAAATGTTGATTGATTGATTGATGAGGTCCAGGGCAGGAATCAAACCCGGGTGAAACATTGCAACACTACCAGTCATAGACTAGTCATTCACTCACAAAAAATACTGTGATCAACCTAGAAATTAAATCTGACCCTGTATCAAAATGTTATCTATAACATTAAAAACATACTTAGGTATGTATAAATCTTTATGTATTGACCACAATATCCATGCTGAATCGCTTTCTACTTGACTCTACGAGAGAAAACACACGTGGACCTCTATTAAAGGATTAAAAAAAATCACAGATTTCAATTACAATCGAAAATATTTAGACTTTAAGCATTTAAATTGAAGCAAACATTTTAATATTACAAATATTGACAGAACTATTCTTTTTGATTCTCATATAAGATGGGTCTTGAAACCCGAAAAATCCATCATAAAATCAGATCCTAACTTATACCCTAACTTATACCCCCATTCAAAAATGCAACACTTTTTTTTTTTTACATCTTCTTGCTTCCTCCAATCTCGTATCAGTTTCTCAGATGCATTGAATTTTGTTGCAGCAGCGCAGTTACCAATTTCTTTCGCCACTTCAACAATGTTTGATTTAAAACCAGCTTTCAGTTTTCTTCTGATCAAATGCTCCATTGTAGATAAGGGATGCTCTTACAATAAAGGTGTATGAGGGTGCGAGATACAAAAAACACAGTGCAAACTTTGCTTCGGAATATTTTGGGTGTTACTGTGTGGTCACGTAGGCACAATACATAGTAAAAAAAGGCAGCGTGCTCCGTGGTTACTCTCTCAGGTGGGCGTTAGCATATCATAATCTTTTCGGCCAATAGCGTGAGTTTTCTGCATTTGGCTTATACAAACAAACTGACATTATAAAATACCAGAAATTATACAGTAAAATCAATCCCCAACTTATCCACGAGTATATACGGTATGTATTTCTACATCATGAAGTAACTCATTAGATTTCTTATGAACACTCTGAATTAGGGTGGCTTATGGTTTTCTTTAGCATTTTCATGACATACTTTTAAGTATTGATTGTTGGATCTTTCCTGAAGGAAGGGCCTTAGCTCCCTCAGAGTCTTGCAACTTGCTTGAGTTGTCATTGCACCCATAATGGCTAACACAGTACAACAACCTACTACTAATGACATAATTTTCAAATTAAATGTATTATTTTTAAGGCTGTCTTCATCAAAGGTATTATACTGAAATTATATAGTCCTCAACTATATTTACAGTTTATATTTCTATATTCTTTTTATAACCCTGTGAAAGACTTTCATCCATTTAATTTCAGCTAGCTGCTGAGTAAATGTTTTTTTTTTGTAATTTCTGGAAGCTACAGTGCCTGTTTGGTCATTTAGGACTTGCCTGAATGTCTTGAAGTCAAAAGGCAAGCCATGTTTCTTATTTTTGGAAATATTTATATAAATTCATCCTTGTCTTCATTTTGTTTACAATTTTCTGAATTTGAAAAGTCATGTACCTTTGTTTTTCCCTTCAAGTAAGTTTCCATTTTGCACTATCCAGAAGCATTTTGTGGCCATGGCATGTGGCATTAAAGTAAATCAGACAGTAGACGATAATGGAAATTAATTAGCTAGACTGTTCAAACTGTATGTATAAAATAAAAAAATTTCCCCGTTTTCCTATCAAATGGGAGGAGCCATTGAACGCTAATAAAGAGAACTGCTAGAGTCATTAAATTAACAGTAAATAGACATCAAAGTAAGAAAGCAGTGACTTGCCTGTCATGTCGTCTCAGCTTCATCTCTCATCATGTATACAACTCATCAAAACAGCTGCATAACAATAGAGGGATAACAGGCTTAGACATGTCACTTCTCAAGCCCCTGCATCTCACACATACACACAACTTCCTGACCTCCCTGGGTTGCATACTATAAGTGAGTAACAACAAATATATTATTCTTGTTTCCAATTTCAAATCTAATTATAGAGCTATGAATGGCAGAAGACCATCCCTGTAGCACTTGGCAAAAAGTAGGAACTATTGCTGTGAGGGGTACCAGTCTGTGCGTAATGAAAAAATTAAAACCCTTTAATTCACATCAATGGTGAAACAAATTTGGCTTGGGGTGCAGTTTTTTTAAGTGGGTGCCAAACTGAAGCAGCACTTCATAGCTCAGAAGAAAAGAAAAGAAAAAACACACACACAAACTGTAATATTGCTATACACACTGCCCAGTAGCACTATTTGAACATAAATGTTGCAGGTCTGAAAAGTTCTGAGTTATTTTCTAAATAAATTGAGTCCTTTCAGTTTCTGGTCTCCTTTCCAGTGACAGCATAGCCTATACCTCTCCTGAGTCATGGTGTTTCTGAAAAAGGTTTTATGTACTATGAAAAACTTCCTAATATGTAGAAAAATACATACCTGTAAATCTCTAATGTTTGATAGCCTGCAGGACACCAACAGATTAAGACTTTGAAATGTAGGCTTCTTAATGGGTATCAGATGAACCATTTAAAAAAATGCATATTTTCAGAGTCACAAGAGAACTTGAACATATTTACTTCATATCACATTTCACATGTCATAGATTATTTGTAATATAAATATAATATAACCCAAATCTCAGTTAAAACAACATATTTAAAACTTTGAAATTCTAAAAAATCACACAAGTTCCATTAGCAATCTTGAAATAACACTTTTTTGGTTTACTTATTGTACTTGTGACAAACTAGGCCACCTTCTTGCTTTTTTAAGTAAGCAAAAAATTATGTATGAAGCACCTATCACAGACAAAAGTCAGAAAGCGCTGAACAATAAAACATAGAATAAAGTAAAATATTAAACAAAATGCAGACTAATGACAATATGAAAAAACTCCCGAAGATGACAGGGCTACCCAAGTGCCAGTTTGAACAGGAGCGATTTTTTAAATTAAATTAGAAAATGCATGAATAACATTGAGTGTTCTGAGGAGTTCAAAAGCTCATACTTTACAGTGTTTGAAGTTCCCATAAGTACAGTGGAATTGTCAAGATGGGTTTTACACTTCATCAAGAGAGGCAATAAAATCCACCAAACCACAGAAAAGCCCAGGCTTATCAGAGCTCATGATGTCATCATGGCCATGCAGAGCCAATTCAGATGTTCCACAAAATTTCACACAGTCACTTATACTGAATAGGATGTGTTGATTTTTGGTCACCTCTTCCTTGTGCCTTCTAAAGCCAATTCTGCAGCCTTCATCTAGCTGTTCAGCAATAATAAGCCTGCCAAAAAATTAGTCTAAATTTAGTCTAGATGACTGGAGCTAATTTCATACCACTTGCGTTTTTCAGAAAGATGTTTTAGGTGTTGCACCCAGTCATTGTCCACAATGCTTAAGTAACAACATTTTGAAACAGTCAACAGGGAAAGCAAAAAAAGGGCATTACTTTCACCACACCCAGTTAGCCAACTGTCATAACAAGAGTCAGTGTGAGTTTGTCCTCGATCATGAAGGCTGCTTCACTAAACAAATAACTACGTTTTATTTGATTTCTGAAGTTGCTATCTCCCTAAAGTTGCCCTTTACTCATTGGCAGTTACATTAATGGTGGGTGTGAACTGCGAAGCATTGACGTGAACTTGAAATAGTGTGTCGACAATTGTTCAATCACATTAGATTAAATAAACCATAAACAACACTAATTTGCTGACAATAAATGTGGGAGTGATTTTGAATTACTTTATTAATTTATGGGTGAGGAGTTGTGCCCCACATTACAAACCACCATTGATTCACATGTGTGCTTTTTTAAAGCCTCCATTATAATATTGTAGTGGCCCTAAAGTGCTAATGTTCACACAGTATTAATACACTTATTTATTTAATTTGAGAATTTCCAGGACACTACTCAGTCTGGTCTGATATAAACAACCTTTGTTTTGGGGGACAAACCACAATTAGGGTCTACTAACTGAACTATTTACAAAAAAAAAGAATGTAAGAGCCAATCTTAGGAAGGTAAAGCTTTGAGTTAAACTCATATTAGCGTTTGCTTAATTTCAATTGAATGTACATGTTTTTCACAGTCCTAGACAATGGTATAGTCTTTTCTCCCTCTAAGTTAGTAAGAGAACTTTCTTGCTATAACTGAGATACAGTGTGTGTCAGTTTGTTTTTGTTGTTGTTTAGAATGGGCTCCAGTACACAGGAACTTAAAAGACCCATTTTCAGCTTAGAAATGGGATAAGCATACAGTTTTCTGACCATTTTGAAATGGTTCAGAAACGTTTTGAAGTGATTTGTAACTATTTGAAATGTAACAAGATTTAAGTTTTGAACAGAATTTTTCTTAACAAGAACATTTCTTTTTTTTGCAATTTTAATTTTTTTTCTTTTTTGCGTGAACTGTTTTACTTTGAATTTTAACTAAAACTTTTAAAAACAAAGATATTGTGTCTGTGGAATCATTTCAGCACATCAGGCTTTTGTTGCATCACATTTTTTATGCTAGAGCTGCTGAACTTTGATCATTTTAGGAAACACAGCTACGTTTTTGTCAGAAAACTTGCCATCTGAAGGCGTTGAACTTGAACTGGAAACTTCCATCTGATGACTGAGGACACTTTGTGCTCCAGAACTCGGCAAAGAAAGAAAAAGAACTGAGTTACTCAGAGGTACTGTGCTCTTATCTTGTATCTCTGCATGATCGTAAATGAAAGCAAGGTCGCCGTACCTGAACTTGAAAAGATTTAAGAGACTGTGATATAAGGCATTGTGGACGATCGCTTGTGCTTTTGCCTGAGACATGGAAACCTCACTGTAAGGAAGTCGTCTGTTGCCGGAGTGTTTGATTGTTGCGTAACTGTTGCTAGGAAGCTTGCTGTCAGTTACTCGAGCGACTGTCATCATGTCAATGTTTCAGCATAGTTCAAGTTGGGAGTGATCTAAATACGGACTCAAAGCCAGAGAATGTAATTGGGGATCTTAAAGGTTACATAAGTCAAAGGAAAGATCAACTTTCTGGGCTTATGGCTGAAATCAAAAGCCTTAAAGTCATTCCAGAAAATCATTTAGAAGTAGCGCAAAAGCTTGGAATCTTTTGTGAGACACACAGTCTAATCGAGGAGCTGAATAAAAGTCTAATATTAGCACTAAGTCAAGAAGGCGCAATTAAAAAACAGAAAATGACATTCACAGCAAGCTCTAACAACTGGAATAAATGTATTGGCGCTACAACGACATGGCTGAAAGATACAAAGAGCCTTTTAGCACACTCATCTGACGAACAGTTAGTTAATCAATTCAGAGAGATGCAATTGCAAGTACGGGATCGCACAAAGGCAAGAGTACGTTAAGCTTCTCCTCAGTTAAAATGCTCTCTTGATAATAAATGTGGCTCTTTATTCCAGCAAAGCGCTGCAGCATCATCACCTTCTTTGGCAGTGTTGGTTGAACAATCGACACTTGATAGAATCCTACAAAAGCTCCAAGAGCTAAGTTAAAGTAGAAAGGCAGGAACTATCCACAACTAGCACAAAGGCCGACATTCAGAGCTCCAGAAATGATATATTTGACGTGTTAGCCCAGAATTAAGCTGAATATCAGAAAAATCAAGCCAAATGTCAGAAAGCAATCATTGAACTGGATAAATCGTTAATTCAACAAAAAATAGCTCCTGCTCCAGCACCACGTGGTGAAATACTATACAGGCAGGTCCCTTTTTTCTCAGGCGACCCATTGGCTTATGCAGACATTATCAGAGCCTTTGATCATGCTGTAGGTGAAGTGCTGCAACTTGAGAGTTACAATGGCAACCACATATTTACAGTTGATGCATACTGTATATGGATAACGCATTAAAGTGGCCCCAAAAGATTCAGAAAGGAGCCAGTAGCATTAATGGCAAACATTAAGTCAATGTTGTACCAAGTTAAGCTACCAGACAAAGACACTGATCTTTTATGCTTTTTATGGTGGCCTGAAGGTAATATAAGTAAAGACCTGGAAGAATTCAAAATGACAGTACATCTTTTTGGTGCTACTTCTTCACCCAGTTGTGCTTCTTATGCTTTGCGTAGCACAGCCGAAGAAACCAGAAATACATTTTCTGAAGAAGCTGTTAACACTGTTCTCAATAACTTCTATGTGGATGACTGTTTGAAGTCGGTGGCATCAGAAGAACAAGCAATAAAGCTGGCAAAGGACCTCCAAGCTCTATGACTCAGAGGTGGATTTCACTTAACTAAAGTGGGTGAGTAGCAACAGAGCAATTTTATTGTCTATTCCTGAAGAAGACAGAGCTCTTGAACAAAAGGACTTGGATTTGAGCCACAGTCTGCTTCTCACAGAACGTGCCCTGGGCGTCCCGTGGTGCACAGAAACGGACAGTTTCAAATTTCAGATTAAGTTACAAAATAAGCCCGATACAAGGCATGGTATTCTGTCTGTTGTTAGCTCAGTTTATGATCCACTTGGTTTTCTCTCACCCGACATACTGCCAGCAAAGCTTATTCTAAGAGACTTATGCAAAGAGAAATTTTGGTGGGATGAAGAAGTAGAAGTCAAACACATTCAGAAATGGAAAAAAATGGAAGGGATGATTTACAGTTACTTGCAGAATATAAAGTGAACAGATGCTTCAAACCTTCCTGGTTTGGAACCATAAAGTCAGCACAAATGCACCATTTTGCAGATGCCAGTGAAAAAGGATATGGCATTGTCACTTACCTTGTCTTAACCAATGAAGAAGGTAAAAAGCATTGTTCATTCCTGATGGGCAAGTCAAGAGTTGCACCATTGAAGCATGTCAATCAAAATGGACAAAATGCTAAAAGGTGAGCTTCCAATGCCCTTAAAAGAATCTACGTTTTGGACTGACACCACCACAGTGCTAAAATACATTTCAAATGAAAGTACTTGATTCAAGACCTTTGTTGCCAAAAGAATCTCTGTGATCAGAGATCATTAACAGACTTCACAATGGTGGTAGGTCACATCTGCCCTTTATCCGGCTGATCAAGCATTCAGAGGGCTAAGCACAGAAAATTTTCTCAAAAGCACCACGTGGTTACAGGTCCAAGTTTCTTATTGAAGCCCGAATGTGAGTGACCAAAAAGACCAGATCAACTGAACGATTCATTCTTTGAAGATGATCCAGAAATTGAAGTTTGTGCAGTTAACATTACAAGAATTGAGTAGGTGACCAAGCCCATCAACAAATTAATCACCCGCTTTTCAGATTGGCTATGCTTGAAGAAAGTAGTGGCGTGGCTCATCATGTTTAAAGACAAACTGCAGCGCTTAAAAAATGAAAGAAAAACATTTCAACTAGAAGTCAGTCAATCTGGAAGTAATCCAGATGAACAAAAAACTCTCATCAAAGAGCACATGAAAAAATATAAAATAACTTTAAAACCAATCCCAATTTCTCTAGAAGACTTGGCTAAAGCTGAAACAGAGCTTATACGCCTCAGTCAACAGCAAGAGCAAGGTAATTTTAGGAAAACACAGCTACAAAGAATATGTGCAAATATTTACAAAACACAACCCAGACACATACTAACACAGTCCAAAAGAAATGTCCAGTTTACTGGTTGATGAATGAAACTTTGCCCCAGCAAACAGCCCTTCAGAAATATAACATGATAGTGAATTTCTGGTAATGGTTTGTGATGTTCAGACTATCTGTAAACAGCTCTAAAGCAGACAACTTTCACAAACACTTCAAACAATGAACAAGGCACACAAAATCTTCAAACAACGGTAAAGCTTATGGCCAATGATATTTTTTATCAGCAAATTAGAATGGAGGATATGATGCTGCAGACATACAAACACCAAAAAAGTCTCCTTTATTGCACACCTGTTTTTCATTTAAATCTTATGCCAAAACAAGTCTCTTTTCAGTAATCTCTGTGAAGTGGGCCAAAGAAGTTTTGTGGTGCGATGATCCCTTTGAGTGATGGGAAATAGAATCCTTTCAAGTAGTACTCCCACCACATCAGTTTACATTATGTTAAGATGTGCTCATATAACACTGCAGGGGCATCCCTTACACAAAGGAAACAGTCATAAACAGTATACTGGTGTGGAAAAACTTCAGTGAGATTTTTTTTGATAGTGAAAGGAAATTCATACAAGGAAAATAACATAAACAGAAACTGTGTTAATTTCCATTCATTTAAAGTGCTCTAGGTTCCACAAACTCTTTAGGTTTGCATAAGCTAAAGGTAAGGTTAAGTGGCACACCTAAATTGACCTGACATTAGTGTTGTCTGTGATGGACTGGCATCCCATCCATAAATAGTCCCTGACTCATGCTTTAACATACTGACACAGAATCCATTCCCTCCAATCCTATAATAAAAAAAGGAGCCTTAAAAGATTGATCAATTATTGTACCTCCTTTTTATAAAATCTAAAATAGCTGCTGAAAGAAATACTTCAGTAAACACCATCCCTAAGCAAAACCAGATGCAAAAATAACTTAATAATATAACTCGAATGAGCCATAAGTAATCACTGTTACAGAATCAGGACTTTATTTTGTTATTTACTATTTTTAATTTTCTGCGGTCCCGTTTCTGACTGAGTCCTCTTCCATAGTATGCATTGTCACACACACGCGAGTAGGGAGCAGTTAACCAGTTCAGCGGTGTGTGATACAGAGTAGTAACGCATCTCTCTTTTAATCAGCAGGAAAACAGAGGAACAAATGAACCTGTAAGAAGACATGCACTTGAGTTCCCTTCCTTGTTGAGAACAATCACAACCCCATCCCGTTCTGATGACATCACTTCCGGCTCTACAATTCCACATCACCCTGATGTTTTCTAGATCTTCCCATCATTCCCGTTGTACATAATTTCCTGTCCATCCCTTAAATAAATCCCCCTTTTTCACTAATATGTTGTCCTGGTTGTAATTCATTTGTATGAATGCTAAAGGCAAAACCCCAAAGCTTTGCAAGAGTATTGTCTCTTCTTTGTTTTTTCACATATTGGTGTAGTTGGCAAGATTGCTTAAATTGTTTGAGAAAGGATGACTGAAGAACAAAACCTGAGTACCGTCCTGGACATCATCCTGACAGAGCTGCAAACTGTCAAGCTCACAAGTTGGGGAAACCCCCATCAAATTGGCTGAGGCAGAGGCTAGGTTCACTGCAGGAGGAGCGGCAAGACCACCCAGCCTCCCGTGCTATTTCAAGTGCAGGGAGCTGGGGCACATAATGACCTCTTGTCCTCTATCCACAGAGCCGATGGACTGTTCCTGGGCCCGCAGAGAGAGGTACTGTGCTTTGTCCAATCCCTGTTCCTTACCAAACATGGGTGTGATTTTCATAAATAGACACAAGGTGGTGGCTATGTTCAACTCCGGGAGTAACATTACCATTGTTGCTCACCGTTTTGTCATACCGCAACAGTTTCTAAAAGGTACAACCGGTATGACTTGTATACATGGAGAGAACAGATATTATAAATCTGTCAAGTGTGTTATGACCTGGGTGGGGCTCTTGAAATGTGTGTTGGTGGCGGTACTCCCGGACCCTGCCTATCTGGTTATATTGGGGCGGGACTGTTCTAACATTATAAGCAGTATGGAAAAAAGTTGAGCCTGATAACGGACAGAAACACCGTCGACCCGGCTGCTCCCATGCTGTGTACTTCTGGGGAGGAACCACAGGGGAACGAGGTATCAGTTCCACCGGCCGAACAGGAAGTAACACCAACGGGAGGTCAAGCAGGTGAGACCCCGTCCCTTGAGGTCACAGAGGATCCTTTAAGTACACTGCATTTCCAGTATAGGTGTATTCCTTCCTCTTTTAAATGCGAACAATGGAACGATGATTCCCTGAAGGGATCCTGCTTTGTTCTGGACAACAATCTGTTGTACCGAGTGGTGGATCATGAGGGTGAGGTAAGGTCACTGTTGCTAGTTCTGCGAACCTTCCGGCGGGAGGTTTGCAAGTCAGCCCACTCCCACTTCTGGGATCCCATATGGGCACCAAGAAAACCCTGCAGAGGATTAAGCTCCAGTTCTTTTGGCCGGGGATAAACGAGGAGGTCCATCGATTTTGCCAGTCCTGCCCAGACTGTCAAGTTCGTCAGATTCCTAGGAGGGGCCGTGCTCCTCTTGTCCCTATCCCCCTAATTGATATGCCCTTTGAAAGAATCGGCATTGATATCATTGGCCCATTGGAACCCTCATCAAAAGGGCACAAATACATTCTAGTAATAGTCAGTTATGCTACTCAGTATCCAGAAGCTGTCCCCTTCCGTACAGCCAACTCAAAAAACATGGGAACTAGTAGGGTGGGGATCCCAAAGGAAGTCCTCACTAACCAAGGAACCCAGTTTACTTTGGACATGTTCAAGGGGGTTGCCACGTTACTCCGCATTAAGCATCTTAAAACGTCTGTCTATCATCCACAAACAAACGGTTTGGTTGAACGTTTTAACTGGACCTCAAAACAGATGCTCCGCAAGGTAGTCAATGAGGATGGGAGAAACTGGGAACAGTTTCTCCCACTCGTACTATTTGGATACCGGGAGGTGCCCCTAACCTCCACAGGGTTCCCCACCTTTAAACTACTTCACTGGCGACAACCCCTGTGAATCTTCTTGGATCTTCTAAAAGAAGGCTGGGAGATGGAGGCTTTACCCAGCTCCAGCATTTTAGGGTATATCGTACAGTTACATGTTTGATTGGCCAAAATTCGTCCAATTCTAAAAGAGCACATGGAGAAGGCTCAATCAACGCAGTCCCGGCATTATAATAAAAACAGTACCCTCAGAGAATGTCACCCAGGAGATCGCGTGATGGTACTCATACCTACTTCCCGATCCAAATTGTTGGCCCATTGGCAGGGCCCCTTTGAGGTTAAGGGGAGAAAAGGACTCGTGGACTATTTGGTCAAATAACCAAACCGTCGACCGAGTGAGCGAGTCTATCATGTCAAACTGTTGAAGCCGTGGAAGGAACGGGACACAGAGTCCCCCTCCGGCCCACACCACTCCATTTCTTCTAAGAAAACAGCCCTTAACCTTGGTTTAAATTTTACTCTGCAACAAAGATGGGAGCTGGAGTCTGCCATCCTGTCAGTGCCAGAAGTAGTTAGCGAGTTACCCGACTGCCTTGGTTCAGCATGACATAGTGACAGACCCAGGGGTGATCATCCAGGAGTGACCCTACCGCCTTCCAAAAGCAAAACATACTGAAGTAGAGCTGGAGATCAGGAGGATGTTGGATCTGGATATATTTGAGGAAAGCCACAGTCCTTGGTCCAGTCAAATCATCCTCGTCTCAAAACCGGATGGGTCCTGGAGATTTTGCAATGACTTCAGACGACTCAACCAGGGGCGTCATGCATAATGCCATGTGTAGAATTCACACTAAAACATAGCATATGGACAAAAATGGAAACGTTCGTACGCACAAAAAAATCCAGATGCACAAATCATTGTGAATGCCAACTTCCACGTTCTTTCGCTTAATAAATCCCAGTCAGCGTGAAAAGTAATGCACATGCCTTCTGTCCCGCCCCAACTCCTCCCAGAATTACGCCTCTATGAATATGCAAATTAATATAAATAGCTCTTAAGCTCAGCCTTCTGTGAAAAGACAATGGGAAAAGCACGGGGGAAATATAAGAATTTCAGCGAATACCAAGTGGAGGCAGGGAAAAACTTACTATTTGTTGGTTTAAACAGTGGTATAATCAACAAAAGGAAGTTGATCGAATGACAGAGTGTCGGAAAAACCAGAAAGCTCAAGTCCACCAAGTCGCACAGTACCCGAAATAAAAAAGAAGTTGTCACACATCCAAATCGCCGTGAAAAGGCGAGTCGTAGCCCAACGTCTGAGTGTCGTATGAAAGCTTATTAGGGTACAGAGAAAAAAAAGGGGAAAAAAGCAGGAAATGTCAACTTTAATCTCGAAATTTCCACTTTAATCATGTAGTTTATTTTGTCATTAAGTAGAACATCATAAACTTCATCTTAAAATCGATTAATTTACTAGTTTCTCAAATCCCATCATGACTAAAGTAACACGTTAAATGCTTTGTTTTGTATTTGATCTTCTTTGTGCTCTGTGTGTGAATCACTACGTGGTTCTTAAACCGGCTTTCTCTTCCTCCAACAGGACACAGAATCCATTAAATTCGTGAAATTACAGCTGTCTGAATAATTAAAATACTGAGATGTATATGTGATATCTTTTTCATGATGTTAGGAATGAAAGCATGTTATTAAACATGGGAACACGGTGGCGGTACTGTCTCTTTCACACGTACTAACACCCAATTCCTGTCCTTACTGTTCTTTCTCCAAATACCCAATCGGCACACAATCAGCTCTGTAATAGACGTTAAGCCATCTGTAAGCTTACAACGACGATTCTTCAAAATTTTTAAGGAACATTGAAATATCTTTGTAGTACGTGTTTAATTATTCTATCCATCTATCCTTCCAGCGCACAGCAACCAATCAGGATCAATCTGTGAACTAGCTAGCACTGCGGCACGGTGTCCTCACATGTTTTAATATTAACAATACAGATTATTTAAATGAAGTTAGTTTTATCTGTATAATATAATCAACATTTTTTGCTGCATTTCATCTTAAAAATGGTATCGTCATCATATTTAAATATGCGCTTTATAAAGTGGTGCAGGTTGTGCAATATTATAGCTGAAGTGCAAGTTTACAGTGAGGTAATTGTACTTATAAGTACAAACAGTTCTAAAAGGAGCACTTGATGGACTGATTGACTGTGTTTAAAGTTCTTGGGATGAAACTGTTTCTGAACTGCGAGGTCCGTACAGGAAAGACTCTGCAGCATTTTGTCGTGGCTGGGGCAGCGTGTGCTTGATGTTGTATCTCGATAATTCTCTTTCCGATCAGCTGCTGCTGTGATTCACCACTCAGATACTGTGATATAAATACTCCAACTGGTGCAGTGAGAGTAATACGGAAAAAAATGATCCGCTGTGGCAACCCCTAATTGGAGCAGCTGAAAGCAGGAAAAGAAGGTGCAGTGAGAGTAACAACGCTAAAGCAGTTATGGTATTTGGAATACTATGGCTATTCCCTGGACCATTATATTGTTACAGGTTAATTACAATCAGATGCATTACACTAATAAACAATATGCAGTTAGTTTCAGTGTATTTATAAAGCCGCGTCAGGAATGTGCGTCTAAGAAAGGATAACCACACAGAAACAGTAGCACTGCTTTGACGCTGGGTGCCGCCAGTCTGCAAAACTGAGCGGAGAACTTGCATACGACAGGGCATGAGGTACCGTGGAAATGTGCATGGCTTTACGCCAAGTTTAGGTTTTAGACATCGCGATTTAAACATGGAAACGTTCTTACACAACATTTCTGTGCATACGCACCATTTATACATGAGGCCCCTGGAGACATGTCACAGGGCAGCAGTCAATCAGCAGCAAGGAGAAATAAATAACACTTTTAGATTGGCTACTTTCACCATCCCAAACTGCGTTTCCCTCAGCGGCTGCTTTCTGTTTTCTCTACAGCACAGTATTGCCATGAAAAAAGCCATACAAAAATTGCTATATTTACGCTTTCTGCTAACAATTAATAGTTAGGTTCTAAGGAAAAATCTGCCAACGACTGAGTCCGCGAACTCTGACCCGCTACTGTACATGTTTAATTATTCTATCCATATCCTTCCAGTGTCACGCCAGCCCCAGCAAGAATACAGGGTGAGGCAGGAATAATCCCTGAATGGGACTCCAGCTCCTTCCTAGCGCTGTGACACTGTGTCCTCACATGTTTAATTATTAACAATATATGTAAGAGCCATTTTCCTAGTTTTATAAGATTCATGAATATTTTACTAGATAACAATGCATAATCTATGGGAAGTTCCTAAAACCCCCATAAGTAGAATTATATTGGTATATTCTTGCCTTTTTTAATAGCTTTGAGTAAACATTATTCTTCAGTTAGTGACAGCCTTGCCATGTGTAAGGTGTAGAGGCATACGGTTTTAAACCATGCCTGAGGGCCTACGGGCTCTTTGAGTGTGTGAATTAACTCTAAGAAAACAATGCTTATTTGAGTACGCT
Source organism: Polypterus senegalus (assembly GCF_016835505.1). NCBI lineage: Eukaryota > Metazoa > Chordata > Cladistia > Polypteriformes > Polypteridae > Polypterus > Polypterus senegalus. The sequence goes on from NC_053162.1 coordinate 93,917,795, forward strand.
TAAGGCATACAAAAGAAGAAATTAAGAACCTTTAAGTAGAGAAATAACTAAAGTTCCTCAAGAAAAGCTAAGTTTAGACAAGATACATTTTTCTTTTTTTTGCTTTTTATTCTACATGTGTAACTATTTTTTCTTCATTCTTGTGTGGATTATTTGCTCTTAATTTTCACTAAATAATTTTAAAACAAACTTTTGGACTGAGAGATTTCTTTTGACACACGTTTTACCTGTGCTTGATCTCGCCTTACGCTTCGGCAGCTACACTAAAGTTTAAAACCTGCCTAGGACTGAAAGCTTGGAAATTGCCTTGGATTAAAAAAAAGAAAGTACCCTGCATGTCCCACGCCTGAAATCGGACTGCGACGAAAGAAAGCAACGACATCTTGAAAAAGACTTGACAGGTACTTTTAATTTTCATCTTTGATCGGAGAACGACATATTTGAGAATTGCTAGTGCTCTTCACAAGACTGTATAAATTACAAAGGAGTTTAAGTACAGTACCTTGTGGGATCGCCATGGCATCTGAATCTGGGAGCCAGAAGAAATTTCAAACCCCCAACGAAAGTATCAGTGGTGTGAGCGAAAGTCGTAACAATTATGACGCTTCAATGGAGGACCATCTCCATGACGACAGAAAGCCATTCAATTTAATGACAACTAATCTTCAAACAGTGATGGATTATAAATACAAACAATTATCCAATGTGATGGAGACCCTAATGGATTTACAACAAAATTAACTTAACTGTGAAAAAGTAGAATTAATCATCAAGAATCAGTTTGCCAACTTGTGAATGGAATATAAAAAGTTAAGCAATAAACTTTTATCCATCCAGAACACCGAAGATGCAAGGAAAGTGATACAAAATAACGTTGATGCTAAAACAAAAACTATACACAAGTTTTGTGGAAATACAATGGAATGGATATTAGTAGCACAACAAAATAAAAGCCTCAATCAACAGTCCGACTTTTCGGCTAACCAATTCAGGGATTATAGATTGACGAATAACTGATGTTTCTCCAGAAGACAGTATCTCTCAGATTTCCATTCAAAGTAAAAGTCATGCAAGCTCAATGGCTACTTCAGTTAAAAACTCCCAAATCTCCACAAAATCTAAACGCAGCGCAAATTCAGCGGCTACTTCAATTAGTGCCATCAGATCACAAGAGGCAGCACATGCTGTGCTGTTGGCTAAAGCAGAGAACCAAAGAAGGCTACAGGCTCTAAACTTTGCGAAAGCACAGCTGATAGCCAAAAGAAAGACTGAAGAAGCACAGCAGAGAGCACAGCGAGAAACTGAAGAAGCACAGCAGAGAGCACAGCGAGAAGCTGAAGAAGCACAGCGGAAAGCGCAGTGGGAAACTGAAGAAATACAATTAAAGGCTAAAAGGGATCAATTGGCTTTAGAGGCAGCTATCACAGAATCCAATGCAAAATTGAGAGTGCTTAAAGGGCGCAATTGCAGCCGAAATAAACCAAATCCCTATAAAGTTCCTCAGAAACGAGATGTGAGAACCGCAAAGTCACAAGAAGCGAGTGTTTGTGAGTTTCCACGTAACAACGAAAGTAAAAACAATCCTCAGCAATCGCTTTATGATCAACAAAATAAAGTGCCAGCACCTCTTCAACAATTGCATTATTAACAGTGTTACAATCAACAGAAAGAACAACAGTATAAGACTCGAGTGCCTTACAGAAAGATCCCAATATATGACGGCGATCCCTTGAAATATATCGACGAGGTGATAGAGAATCCGTGAGATAAATTGTACTTATTGGCACAGTTTACTAAAGGTTCACCTCACGAGAGTGTTAAAAACTGTAAATACTTGTCACCGTTAGAAGGTTATCAAAAAGCCAGAATGAAACTCAAAAGTCTTTATGGAAACCAGCTGCAGAAAACAGATGCATATATGAGAAAAGACAAAGGGTGGCCACAAATAAAGCCAAACGATGGAGAAGGTCAGAGCGATTATGCGAACTTTCTTGGCAGATGTATAAACATTATGCCCAACTTACATAGTGGACAACAATTTGAAAGTAATGAGAACCTTCATACTAAAGTTTCAAACTTCCTCAAGACCTACTAGCACCGTGGCAATGCAAAGTTCAGAGTATTGAAAGTACGGAAAGCAGACAAGCCCTTCTCGCCGATTCAGTGAACTTTCTGGATAAACAGACAACATTAACTTTGGATCCCATGTATAGTTCAGCTCTACAAAGCCATACCTTTGAGAAAGAAAAGGACAACACTGATCAAGAGGAGTATCCTTTGAAAGGCATCCTGAGAGAAAGCAGTATGTTACAAATTATTCTGCTGCAGACGAAAAAAGGGATACAGACACCTCAGTCAAAACGGCGGAGACGGCTGGACGTACAAGCGGTAAGCAATGTCTTTTTTGCAATGAAAATCACGATCTTAATGAATGCAGTCAATTAAGCAACTAACTTATGAAAGTAGAACTGACATTTTGAAACCTAAAGGCTTATGCTTTAAGTGCCTTAAACAAGGACATCTTAGTAAAGACTGTGAAGAAAAGATTAAATGCCAAATATGCTCTCATTTACATCCAGTAATTCTGCATATGAATAAGGAAAAAGGCACTGACGATAAAGCCACACCTCCTAAAGAGGAGAACGCTAAGTCGGAAGAGAAGAACGTTTCTTCTGCCCATGTTTCTGTTGAACCATTAGAGACTTGTACCGATACCGGGGCCGGTAAATAGTGTGTCTTAGCTGTGACTCCAGTTGAAGTTAAGTCTGAAACGAGTGAAAAATGTGTAGAAACATATGCTCTAAAAGACTCTGGCAGCTCAGTTACATTTTGCAGTTAAATCTTTCTGGAAGAAAGTCTAATATCTACATCAGCACTGTAGAAAGAGACAAAGTAAATAGACAAAAATTAGTGAAGTGTACAGTCTTAATGGAATTACCAGTCTGAGGAATAGAAGAAAACACATTTTTTGATTTACCAGAAGTGTACACACTGAACTCTGTACCAGTGAAAAGGGAGAACATCCCTAAAGAAAAAGATGTCAAGAAATTGTCTTATCTAAAAGACGTGCATCAACCCCAGATAAATGCTGACCAAAGCAAAAATATTGTAATTGCAATTCTATTATTAATATTGTTGTTGTTAAGTACAAATGCCCGTAATGTCATGGAGCCATGGTGAATCATACATAGTGAAGATGAAAGACTTTATGCTGTGAAAACATTCCGTGGGTGGATTGTTAATGGATTTATAAAGGACTCATACAAAGAAAGACTGCAAAGTTATTCAGTCGAGCATGTGACAATAATGGAGGTAGTACAAATGTTACTCCAGCAATACAATATAGACTTTCCAGAACGCAATTGTGAGGAAAAGGAGGAAATGTCACAGGAGGACATTAAATTCATGCGCATAGCTTCAGATACTGACAGACTAGTGGTGAAACACTTAAAGTGCCTAACGATCGCTGTGTTGCAGAACAACGTGCTATTGGACTTAAAAGGAAACTTAAAAAGTATCCAACTTTCCGTGAAGATTACAAAATTTTCATGAAAGACATTTTAGACAAAGGATATGCCATCAAGGTACCCACTGAACAGCGGACCCTTGAAAAGGACAGAGTATGGTACATACCTCATCATAAAGTATGTCATCCAAAGAAAAATAAAATCAGAATGGTTTTTGACGGTACAGCCACTTACCAAGGCTTTTTTCTAAATGAACAGTTGCTAAAAGGACCTGATTTAACTAATACACTCATCGGAGTTCTTACAAGATTCAGAGAGGAACCGATTGCTCTTATGGTTGGCATTAAATCAATGTTTTATCAAGTGCAAGTTCCAGAAAAAGACATGGATCTTCTTCGTTTTCTGTGGTGGCCTGAAGGTAATCTAAACAATGAACATGAGGAATACAAAATGACAGTGCATCTTTATGGTGCAACTTTTGTCACCGAGTTGTGCTTCTTATGCCTTAAGAAGAACAGCAGAGGATGCAAGAGGCACAGCTCCAAAGGAAGGAGTTAACACTGTGTTAAATAATTTCTATGTTGATGACTATTTAAAGTCAGTTGCTACAAAAGAACAAGCCATAAAATTGGCCAAAGATCTTCAAACCCTGTGCTTAAAGGTAGGATTTTATCTTACAAAATGGATAAGTAATAGTAGAGCTCTCTTGTTGTCCATTCCTGAAGAAGACAGGGCAATAGATCAAAAAGACTTGGACTTAAGTCATGATTTGCTACCAGGTGCACACAAACTGACAGTTTCAAGTTTCAAGTAAAGTTGCAAGATAAGCCTGCTAAAAGACATGGTATTCTGTCAGTGGTCAGTTCAATATATGACCCTCTTGGATTTTTAGCACCAGTTATAATGCCTGCTAAGCTTATTCTAAGAGAACTGTGTAAAAAGAAATATGCTTGGGATCAAGAAGTGGAAGTTAAGTATGTTCTGCAATGGAAAAAATGGATGGACGATTTACAGCTACTTGTGGATTACAATGTAGACTGGTGCATTAAACTGCCTGGATTTGGTCAAATAAAGACCGCACAAATGCATCATTTCGGAAATGCTTCAGAATATAGGTATGGCACTGTTTCCTACCTCCTTCTGACTAACAAAGAAAATGAGAGACATTATTCATTTCTAATGGGGAAATCAAGAGTGGCTCCACTAAAACCTGTCACAATACCAAGGTTAGAACTTGGAGCAGCAGTCGTAGCAGTCAAAATGGACAAAATGTTAAAACAAGAACTACAGATTCCCCCGCAAGAATCAGTCTTTTGGACTGACAGCACCACAGTACTAAGATACATTGCAAATGAAAGCGCACACTACAAAACATTTGTTACCAACAGAATCGCAGTGATAACAGAGCACATACAACCCTCACAATTAAGGTATGTCGCATCTGCACAAAATCCTGTGGATCAGGCTTCAAGAGGTTTGACAATAGAAAGCTTCATCAAAAGTAAGACTTGCATACAAAGCCCAAACTTCCTGCTACAACCACAACACGAATGGCCTAAGAGACCGGATGAAGTGGACCTCTCTACTAATGACGATCCAGAAATCAAAAGGTGTGTAATAAATTTTGCAAGTGTTGAAGAAAAAATTGAACCAGTTAAAAGACTTGTGGAGTATTACTCAAAATGGCACAATTTAATGAAAGCAATAGCTTGGTTCCTTAGGTTCAAAGAAGTGCTACTGCATCTGAAAGAGAGAAAGGCAATTCAATATACAGTCAGCCAATCTGGACATAGCCCTGAAAGACAAAAGACACTAATCTCAGAACATATGAAGGAATACAAATCAACAATGAGGCAGAAGCCACTGTCTCTAAATGACTTGTCTAAAGCAGAAGAACTTATTTGCCACAGTCAATTACAAGCTTACCCAGAGAAGGTTAAAGCCTTGTGTAAAGATCAGCATGTAAAGAAAGGTAGTAGAATCAACATACTGGATCCAGTTCTACAAGAAGGAATATTGAGAGTTGGAGGTTAGACTCAGCAAATCTGCTATGCCAGAAAAGGCAAAACACCCTTTCACATATTGCTACTTTAATTATGCAACAAGTTCATAAAGAAATTGGACATTGTGGGCGTAATTACAAGATCCTACACCCTGTAACTCCTGGCTAAAGGGTCAAGTCATCAAGACAATGCCAGATGCCAGTCAGAAGAGTTTGTGTGCAGACCAAGATTAGCACACTGGACAGACCTGTGAATAAACTGTGCCTGCTCCAAGAAGCAGCAAATGATTGAAATGATTAATTTTTCTTTTTGCATGCTTAATTTTATGTTTCTTAAGCTTACTGTTTGTGTTTTTACAGTAGAATTTAAGTTTTAAGTTTCTAAAGTTTGGTTTAAGTTCAGTAAAGTAGTGAAGGCTCTTATTAAGTAAAGTTAACGTAATTGATTTCAGCCCTAGCATAAACAATTAGGGGCCAGATATGTAAGAGCCATTTTCCTAGTTTTATAAGATTCATAAATATTTTACTAGATGACAATGCATAATCTATGGGACGTTCCTAAAACCCCCATAAGTAGAATTGTATTGGTATATTCTTGCCATTTCTAATAGCTTTGAGTAAACATTATTCTTCAGTTAGTGACAGCATTGCCATGTGTAAGGTGTGGAGGCATACGGTTTTAAACTGTGACCATGCTTGAGGGCCTACGGGCTCTTTGAGTGTGTGAAATAACTCTAAGAAAACAATGATTATTTGAATACTGTACCATACGCTTAAAGCATACAGAGGAAGAAATTAAGAACATTTAAGTATAGAAATAACTAAAGTTCCTCAAGAAAAGCTAAGTTTAGACACATTTGTCTTTTTTTTTGCATTTTATTCTATGTGTGTAACTATTTTTCTTCATTCTTGTGTGGATTATTTGCTTTTAAGTTTCACTAAATAATTTTAAAACAAACTTTTGGACTGAGAGATTTCTTTCAACACGCGTTTTACCCGTGCTTGATCTTGCCTTATGCTTCAGCTGCTACAATATAGATTATTTAAATGATGTTAACATTTTATCTGTATAATGTAATAAACACATTTTGCTGCATTCCATCTTAAAAATGATATCGTCATCATATATAAATACGCACTTTATAAAGTGGCTCAGGTTTGCAATATTATAACTGTATTGCAAGTTTACAAGTACAAACAGTTCTACTGTACAAGGAGCACTTGATGGACTGATTGATTGCGCTTATAGTTCTTGGGATGAAACTGTTTCTGAACCGCGAGGTCAGTACATGAAAAGCTCTGAATAGCTTTTGCCGTATGGGAGCAGTTCAATAGACAGCATGTCTGAGGCAGCATGTGCCTGATGCTGTATACCGATAATTCTCTTTCCGATCAGCTGCTGTAGAGCTGTGATTCCACACTCAGATACAGTGATATAAATACTCCAAGTGTTGCAGTGAGAGTAATATGGAAAAAGATGATCCGCTGTGGCAACCCCTAATGGGAACAACTGAAAGAAGAAGAAGAAGAAGAAAGTGCAGTGAAAGTAACAATGTTAAAGCAGCTATGGTATTTGGAATACACTGGCCATTCCATGGACCATTATATTGTTACAGGTTAATTACAATCAGATGCCTTAAACTAACAAACAATATGCAGTTAATTTCAGTGTATATGATAAAGCTATGTCAGGGATGTGGATCTAGAAAAGAAAGGGAAACCACACTGGAACAAAAGCACTGCTTTGACGCTGGGTGCTACCAGTTTGCAAAACCTAGCGGAGAACTTGCATACGCCAAAGTTTCAGCTAGCATGAAAATGTGCGTGGTTTTACGGCAAGTTTAGGTTTTATACATCGTGATTTGAGCGTGTAAACGGGAGTATGCAACATTTTTGTGCGTACGCACTGTTTATACAAGAGGCCCCAGATCTCCACGTTCGATGCATATCCTATGCCTCAGGTCGATGAACTTCTCGAGAAGCTGGGGAATGCATGCTATTTGGCTACCCTTGACATGACAAAATGATATACTGGAAAATTCCTTCAGCGGAGTTCTTAAAAGAAAAGACAGCATTTAGCACCCCAAGCAAACACTGGAAGTACAAGGCCCTATCTTTTGGACTGCACAGGGTGCCAGCAACCTTCCAGCGTCTGGTAGACAAAGTGCTAAAGCCCCACAGGACTTACTGTGCTGCCTACCTGGATGATGTAATAATTTTTTCTGGCACATGGGATGAGCATGTACTGCAGGTTTAAGCAGTAACCCTAAGAAGTGTTTTTTTGGGTTAACTGAAGCCAAGTATTTAGGCTATCTGGTGGGCAAGGGAACCTTTAGACTCCAGTGTTCCAAAGCTGATGCCATACTAAACTGTCCCCATCCGATAACCAAGCGGCAGGTACAAGCTTTCCTTGGATTAGCGAGTTACTACTGCCAGTTTGTACCTCGATTTTCAGAGAGAGCTGCGCCCTTGACGGATATAACAAAGAAAAGGGCCCCTTTTAATGTGGTGTGGAATGAAAAAACAGAACTGGCATTTAATGACTTAAAGAATGCCCTTACTTCACCACCTGTATTGAGAGCTCCTGATTTCTCTTATCCCTTCATTCTCCAGACTGATGCTTCGGACACAGGTGTAGGTGCCGTGCTGAGCCAATGTATCGACGGTGCTGAACACCGAGCCAGAAACTGTTAGACCAGGAAGCAAGGTATGCAGCGGTTGAAAGGGAAGCTATTGCGATTAAATGGGCAGTGACCCAGCTGTGGTACTACCTGTTGGGTCGAGAATTTACCCTAGCTATGGACCATTCCGCCTTACAGTGGATGGCCGTACATAGGGAATCTCATCCCCGAGTCACCAGGTGGTTCTTGGATCTGCAGCCGAATCGGTTCACGGTCGTTTACCACAGGGGCTCACTCCAAGGTAATGCAGATGCACTTTCTCTAGTTTTCGACCACTCGGTTCGGGTTGCTCGACCCGTTTGGTCAGGGCTGGTGGGGGGTTGGCATGATACTTCACAGGAAACAGCTTTGGAACAGAACACTAATGCCTCTCTCTTTTATTCAGCAAGAAAAGAGATGAACAAATGAACCTGTAAGAAGAGACGCACTGTAAACCATGTTTACAGCAATCGCAACCCCGTCCCGTTCTGATGACATCACTTCCGGCTCCACGATTCCACATCACCCTGACGTTTTCTGGATCTTCCCATCATTCCCGTTGTACATAATTTCCTATCCATCTCTTGTATAAATCCCCCTGTTTCACTAATACACTGTCCTGGTTGTATGAATGCTAAAGTCTATGCATGATGAGTGGACCTTTCGGTATACGGGGAAGGCAAAACCCCAAACCTTTCCAAGAGTATTATCTCTTCTTTGTTTTTTCACAGTATGTACCTACATCATTTATTAAAAAGGGGGGTGAGAAAATTGACTAATGTATTCCACCAAGGCCTGTGCACTTCTGCGTCTTATAAAATAAAAATATCAATACAGGAAAACCAAAGAAAAATGCAATATGCACAAATTCATTTAATTAATTAAAGATCTACTGCTGCCCTGCAGAGATCTTAATGAAGACTTTATTCGTTTGGCCATAGGGCATTCTGAATCAATCAATTAAAAATTAAAATTGACAATTTAGCAAATTAGCAAGGTCTAGGTTTTTCAGTGTAGAAAGCAAAATCATTTTGGCAGTCATAAAACTAAAAGAACTAATCTCTTCCAATTAAAAAAAAGGAGTCATCACCTAGAAGACAGAGTGTGCTAGCTTAAAGAAATCAACATAATGGCAGAAAGTCTATAGAATAGAATGTTCTCAATTCACATAAAAATATAAAGGATCAGAAAAAGAGTCTGCAAGGAGTGCATGACCTGTGTTTGCTTTTTGTTTTGTGACAGTAAAAGATCACACTGAATAGTGTTTTTAGTATAGCTGATTATCAGTAACAAGAAGATTCCTGTTATAGTGAGGTAAACTGGGAGATTTGCTTCTGAAGAATATTATATAGCATCCTTTTGTGGTGCAGATGACTGGCAAACAATTTGGTCTTGATAAAAAAATAAAAAATATATATAAAATACAAAAAATGCATTATTATACTAGGTTTCAAATATATTTTACGTAAAACAGCATCAACGTAATAATTTAGAAAGTCCTTAAGCATTATACATCCACTTAATTTAATAATCACAAGAACTGTAGGGGTGGCATGTTGGTGCATATTATATATTTTGCCCTTGTTAAGCTCTAATATTAATACCCCAACTTACATAATGTTCTTTTCTTTTCCTTGTAGGAAAAAGGAAGTGCTGATATCTCAATTCTATAATGGAGTTAAAACCACTTTGAGTTATCCTCTGTCTATATAGTTATCATTTGTTGGAGTTGGAAGGAACACAACAGTGCAGTGGTTAATATTCTTGCCTCAGAACTCCATCATCTTAGATTCAGATCTAAGTCTCGGTCCTGCCTTTGTGGTGTTTACATGTCTATAATTGTTTTCCAAGGTACCCCCAACCTCCTTTCATCTCAAAGAAATACTGGTTAGATTGTTTGGCAATTGTAACTTCTTAGCTGTACATGTGTATGGGTGTTTTAGGTAGGGTTCCCTGCAGTGAACATCTTTTCTATGGTTGGTTGCTGCACCCAATAATGCTAACATTACAGTAGATTAATAGTACACTATAGTTTTTCTTACTAAGCATGTGCATCAAGCCTGTTCATCTAATGTATGTGATACCCCACCCTGGTGAGAGGGGGCACTGTCGCTAACAATGTCATCTTTTTTCTCTCCAACAGCAGCGAGAAGACACCCCTTGAGTTCAATTAACCTCACCTTTTCCGGTCGGAGGACTATCAGAATCTGATGGCTCTGAGGCCCCTGAATATACAGTATATTTATGTGTATTATATATAACTAGCAAAATACCCGCGCTTCGCAGTGGAGAAGTAGTGTGTTAAAGAAGTTATGACAAAGAAAAGGAAACATTTTAAAAATAACGTAACATGATTGTCAATGTAATTGTTTTGTGACTGTTATGAGTGTTGCTGTCATCAAGGATTTGATTATCATTTGTCAGGGATGCCAGGGGCTATGACCCGGCCGGGACGCCAGGAGGGACCGGAAGAGGGTCAGAGCCCGGCCTGGATCACGTGGGGTGTGCCTTCCGGGTTGTTTTGGGAGCCACGGGTCAAGGGCTTGGAAGCTCTTCCCTGTAGGGGCCCGTGGCCACCGCCAGGAGGCGCCCCAATGCCTTGGGATTTGTTTCCCCAGCACTCCTGCCACACCAGGAAGTGCTGGGGGGAAGACTTGGGACGGTGCCCGGGGAGCAGCCGGAGGACAGCCGACACTTCCGCCACGCTGGGGCGTGGCCAGAAGATTGCCGGGAACACCTGGGGCTCATCCGGGTCCTCCATAAAAGGGGCCGTCTCCCGTCATTCAGGGCTGGAGTCGGGTGGAGGTAGGACGAAGCTGTGAAGAGTGGAGGCGGCCCGAAGAAAGGCATTGTGGCCAGGACATTGGGTATTTGGGGTTTGTGCACGTGACTAGGTCTTTGTGACCATTGTTTGGGGTCTTGGTGACCTATTCTTGTAAATATTATTGTAAATAAACGTGTGGTGGTGTCAAACAACATGTCCGCCTGTCTGTGCCCGGTACCGCTCACATCTGGCGTAGCGGCAGGATGCTCCGCCTGTTACAAGGCGGAGACCTGTACAAAAAAATATTGTTGTGGACGGCCCGGTGCAGCAGGGGACCCCACCCACGCATACGCTGGTGCTGCGTGCACACAGCCCCGCGGGGTAAAGGAACCCCACGGACCGCCAGGGGTCCGCAGGAGGGCCGTTATTCCCTGAAGCGGGCGGGCGGCGTGCATTGGAAGAGTGCAGCGGTCTCCGACGAGCGCGCCGTTGCTGGAGGCGCCCGGGACGGCATGGCGCCCAGAGAGGCCACGCCGAGGACGCTTCCTCGGTATGACGGGACCTGGGAGGTGAGTTCCCTGCCTATCGGCAGCCGCCCTTGGGGGCCGGGCGTGTATTTTGTTTTCCAGGAAGGGACCTCCAGGATCCGCGTCCGTGGCGGGCATGCTGGTTTGCGGGCTCCGCAGCACAGCGGCAGCCGAGGGCTGCGAAGGAGGAGACGCTGCAGCTCGAGAGGCGCTGGCAACAGCAAGGCTGCCGGCAAGCACGCCGCCGCCGCAGAAAGGGAGCCAAGATGGCCGCGGACCGGAAGTCCCTCCCCCTGACAGGCACGCGATTGGACGGTGTGTCTTGCGTGCCCGCCGATGACTGTAGAGAGGCGGGACCAGGGAATGTCCATCACGGGCAGGGGGGAGACCCGATTGGGCCGGAGGAGAAGGCCCACAGGAAGTGGCGGCGCCGGAGGCCGACAGTCAGGTAGGCTCGCGCGTCGGTTAACTTCCTGTCTTTGCCGGCTGCTTTGGCGGAGCTGGAGGCGTCCCTTCAGCCCGCCGGGCAGCGTGTGTTACAGGTGCTATGTGCCCTCCGGGCTGAGGTGCTGGTACTGGAGAAGAAGGCGCTCGCGGCGCTGAGAACGTTACTATCGACAACGGGACGGCGCGACGCTGGAATCTCCAGCCGGAGATACAGCGGAGGCGGTGAGTACAGCCGACTCCGTAAAGCATATGGGAGGGGCTGCTGAAAAAGGCTGTGAAGACAATGATCAGTTCCGAGTAAGCAGCCCTCCGACAGGAGGTGCGGCGCCGCTGACTGCATGCTGGCGAGGGGAGTCCGTGAGGACGCTGAAGGGACACGGGCTGCTAAGTGCCCGGGTCCTAGCGCCCGCCCGAAGTTGGCTGCGGTCTTGCGCCGCACTATAGGGACGCAGACGGGACAGAGCGCCTTTTATTCCATAAGGAGTCTCAAACCGTCAGGGCGTCCCAGAGTGAAGGGAGGAATAAAGGGCTGGGTGCCGATTCCTCCGATAAGGTGAGACGCGTTGCTGGGTGCACGCGTGTGGCTGGCTGCCCTCTGGGAGAGCAGAGGGAATCCCTGAGGCCGGCGGAGAGAGCGGGCGGTGCCGGCGACTCCATCGTCGAGAGGGACACGGAAGCCGCGGAGAGGGTGCCGATCAGGCAAGTGCCGGGGTGCCGGTTGGAGGGGGGAACGCTGCCCGTGCGTGGCACGAGCTGGGTGCTTTGGCAGCGGTTCTGCCCCTGTGTTCTCTTTTGTAGGGACGGACCCGGGCGAGTTGAAGGAACCCTTCGTGGCGGAACAGCCCTCTGATGTCGGGCCGCCTGCAGAAGGATCTCTCTGTCGGTGCGCAGGTGCGCTCGCAGCTGGAGGAGCCAACGGGGGAACGAGTGGCTCAGAACAAAGGGGCGTGGAGGTCCCGGAGGGGGTGCCCACCAAGGAGGCCCCGGGGTGCCGGTAAAAGGGGGGAGCACAACCTGTGCGAGGCACAGGGATGCACCATGGGTTGGTGTCTGGATTGTGTCTCCGCCCTGTCCCTGCTAGGAGTGCGGGGCCGGACCCCGGCTGTCCTCGAGTGGGGCCCGTTTCGGAGCTCTGCTGCCCTCGGGACGGGTCGCTCTTACCCACGAGTGGTCTTCGCTGGCTGTGGGGCACTGTCAGGGATGCCAGGGGCTATGACCCGGCCGGGACGCCAGGAGGGACCGGAAGAGGGTCAGAGCCCGGCCTGGATCACGTGGGGTGTGCCTTCCGGGTTGTTTTGGGAGCCACGGGTCAAGGGCTTGGAAGCTCTTCCCTGTAGGGGCCCGTGGCCACCGCCAGGAGGCGCCCAATGCCTTGGGATTTGTTTCCCCAGCACTCCTGCCACACCAGGAAGTGCTGGGGGGAAGACTTGGGACGGTGCCCGGGGAGCAGCCGGGAGGACAGCCGACACTTCCGCCACGCTGGGGCGTGGCCAGAAGATTGCCGGGAACACCTGGGGCTCATCCGGGTCCTCCATAAAGGGGCCGTCTCCCGTCATTCAGGGCTGGAGTCGGGTGGAGGTAGGACGAAGCTGTGAAGAGTGGAGGCGGCCCGAAGAAAGGCATTGTGGCCAGGACATTGGGTATTTGGGGGTTTGTGCACGTGACTAGGTCTTTGTGACCATTGTTTGGGGTCTTGGTGACCTATTCTTGTAAATATTATTGTAAATAAACGTGTGGTGGTGTCAAAACAACATGTCCGCCTGTCTGTGCCCGGGTACCGTTCACACATTATTTCTTTCAATCAGGTTCGTATTTGGAGGCTGTGTTGTGTTCAAGTTATATTCTGTGTTTGTCAACCGTTGTAAAGATGACAGGTTTTAATCATTGAAGTGTTCACTACCCAAATCGGTACTCGTGAATCTAAGATGTTTAACAGGCATTCCCGGTATTAAGTTGAGGATTTGCCTGCGAATATTTAGCGGCAGCGTGTCTATGAACTTAATTTAAACTTAAGTTGTACACCTTGCTTTCCAATTGATATGTCTACAAAGGTTTGTTCAGATTCAGAGGGTTGTTCCTTTCTTACTGCATCAATAAACAGCTTGTCTTCCTCTTTATCTGAGACATCACACACTGCATGCACGGGTTTACCTTTCCCAGTCCTGCAAACTTTAGTGAAGTGGTTCAATTTACCACATTTTTTCCACTGTCTTCCTTTAGCTGGACATTGACTTTTTCCACCGTGTGCTTTGTTTCTATAGTACCTGCACTTATGAATATGCTTGTATGCGTCACACGCTTCATATTTTTTTTCTGCCTTCTCAATTGTGTAATGTGTTTTTTGGTCAGCGCTCTTTGGAGCTCTTGCTTTTTGTGTGCGTACTGCGTTCACAGTCAGTTCACGTGAGCCGCTCTGAGTACATGCATTGAAGGTTCTCATCAGTGGTTGTGCTATCTCGTGCGATCTTGTGATGTCCACGGCTTTATTTAATGTTAGCTCAGACCCGGCACTTAAAAGTTTCTCTCGCACTTTTGCTGAGTTTGTGCCAAACACTATTCTATCCCTGACCATCTCATCTTCATTTGCATAAGCACAGTCCTTCACCAGCAATTTTAATTCCGTTACAAAGTAATCAAAAGTCTCGTTTATGCCTTGTGTCTTCTCACTAAACTTGTATCTCACGAAAATCGTATTCGTCTTAGGCATGACAAATGCCTCGTATCGGCAGCGTGTCTATTGGATTGCTGGTGACAGACGGCCTTATATGGGCAGACACTCAATTACGTGGGAGGCGTGGGTAAGGGGGATGCAATATAGGCAGTCATCCAACTACGTGGGATGCGTGGTGATGGGTGACGCAACTCCGCCTCACATGGCGACCGAGCCGCAGGCTATTGCTATATATATGTACGTAAGTAGGATTCAGTTATGACCGTTACGCATAGAATTTCAAAATGAAACCTGCTTAACTTTTGTAAGTAAGCTGTAAGGAATGAGCCTGCCAAATTTCAGCCTTCTACCTACACGGGAAGCTGGAGAATTAGTGACGTTGAAAAGTTCAATATGGTGGCCGACAGTGGCGTTATACCACCAAAATAAGTACGTATATCGGTTTCAGTTAGTGCAGAGAAGCCACCTACCAAATTTCGTGAAGATGGGGCCGTAAATAAGAAAGTTCAATATGGCAGACGTTGTTGACCGTTATGACCGTTACATGTAGAATTTCAAAATGAAACCTGCTTAACTTTTGTAAGTAAGTTGTAAGGAATGAGCCTGCCAAGTTTCAGCCTTCTACCTACACGGGAAGTTGGAGAATTAGTATTGTTGGGAAGTTCAATATGGCGGCCGACAGTGGCATCATACCACCGAAATAAGTACGTACATCGGTTTCGGTTAGCGCAGGAAAGCCGCCTACCAAATTTCGTGAAGATGGGGCCATAAATAAGAAAGTTCAATATGGCGGACATTGTCGACCGTTATGACCGTTACGTGTAGAATTTCGAAATGAAACCTGCTTAACTTTTGTAAGTAAGCTGTAAGGAATAAGGCTGCCAAATTTCAGCCTTCTACCTACACGGGAAGTTGGAGAATTAGTGATGAGTGAGTGAGTGAGTCAGTGAGGGCTTTGCCTTTTATTAGTATAGATAAATAATATAATATATATGTGCATGTGTTTGGGAGTGTGGTTTGTTTCCTGTTTCACTATATACCTTGCCTCAGAAGATTGATGTCTCGTATACCTCAGTCCATTTTTTACTTCTTTTTCTCCTTACTGCAGACATTTGTTGGATGTCTTCTCGGTGAAGAATAATAATGCTACTCATTACCTTATTCACTTGAAAAGATACTATCATATTACTCCAAAATTAACAAGCTTAATGTATAGCAAACGAGTATGAATATGTTACATTCATTTCTCACAGGCAACATGTAGCATAACACATTAAAAATATATTAAAACGTTATAAATATGCCATGTTCTAAGACTTCTGATAATTCATAGAAATAAAGCTGTATACTGTTGGAACAGGTCTTTCATGGTGATGCCTGCCAGTCTTAGAACCCATCTGACTATGATCAGATTAATTATTATTGCTAGTAAGAAACAATTTTATGATTGCTGTTTAGTAACGATCATAGTTTAGTTTAGATCTTATAATTATGCTACATTTGGACTGCAAATCATTTTATATCCTATGAAGCTACAATGTAGCTAGGAATTGTTAAGATACATTTCATAGAGTAAAAGTATAATGAACCTTGTCACACTTGTAAAATTCTTATAATTTGATACCAGTCAACTGAATCCAAGTTTAATGCAGATTAAGTTAAATGTAATTTATATGATTGATTACATATGTCTAGCAATAGGGTTTTAATAAATACAGTAATATAACATAAGAAATTAAATTGTCCAATTAAAGCTCCAGCTATTTTGTATTTCAATAGAAAAAAAGTTCAGCAAAAAAGTTAAAAACTGAGAAAATCAACGTCTTTAATTTCAAAAAAATAATGAACATTCTCAATATGTTTTTCTAAGTACAAGAATAGCCATGAGGCATATGTTCTAATTCTATAGTAAAAATGTCTCATTTGACATTTATATTAGACATTTTTTTTTTTATTTGGGTTATTGGTTTGCTATATAAATTCTCAAAAGTGACTCTCCGAGTTGCAACAGAGATCAAATTAGCAGAAATTATGCATATTCATGTCTTGATGGAGGTGAGAGGAATGTTAACTAAGTCAGTTAACAAGTACCTGGAAATCAATTAATGAAATGCCACATAATCGCTGACCATGCTGAGCTCTTTGGCTCAACTTAAAAGAAAATATTAAAATTATTAGTCATCAGATAAAGACTTGAGCTTTGCTTGACATCGCTTTCATTTCATGTCTAATGCATTTTTATAAGAATGTATTTTTGAAAAGAAAGGTAACCTCTATGCCTGTTTAAACTTAAAATGCCAGGTAAAAGACTTTTGGTCTTTTTGGGAGCACAAAGAAAATCAGTATTCAAGTTGATCACACAATTAATGTCAAACTTAACATAAAAGCATCTCTTTAATTTATTCAGTGTGAATAAAGTTATACTTAAGACTCTCATTCTCAGGATTGCTCAAATAAGCTTTTATTTATTTTTATTTTCCCATTATTATGAACACTTCCCTTTTTTGGACTTTTAGTTGCTGTGATGCTGGGTGTCTCGTGGCATGTCAAGTACACACTGCGTTATGTATGACATTATGGCAGTCTCATTATATAAGACTGTGTTGTAAAAGTAATACAGATGCTTTCCAAGAGAATTAGTACTTGAACAAAATTATTTAGTTCTCAGTCTGGTTTTGAGTAAATTTTTTTTTTTTTATTTAGTTTACTACCCAGCAAAATTTGGTTACCAATTTCCACTCAAACATTTGTGTTGTCTTACAATTCCTCTGATACACCATTAGAAAACAAAAAATTCTCTGTCATTTTTTAAAAATAAGTTTGTGACGATGCAGGTTTGATGCATGCTCCCTTCTTACTACTGGGAGCCCTTCAACCCTACACCGTCAGTAATGTTACTGATGAGCTTAGCAGTGAGGCATAACATAGCAAGGGAATGGTGCAAAAGTGCAAAGTGCTTTTAAATTAAATAAATAAAGTGCAGTGTCTTCCAATATTATCATCAAATAAATAATCCATAAAATCAATTGTGAAATGGAGGTAAAAAAACAAGAAATAGAAAAACAATCCTTTAAAAATGAGGTTTAAACCAAATGCAGGAAGCAGTCTTTTAAAACACAATTGCCCTCTCAGCAGCTGAACTTTTCTCTACTTGACTGGTCTGGAGGCCTCCCAATCCCTGGCTTCAGTCGCGCACTCAACTCAGACCGAGACTTGGTTTCCTTGACGACCAGGACGCTCATGTCAAGGACTTCACCAACCAAGCCTCCCGACTACCGCTGCCTTCGCGGCCTTACGTGGCTTTACACGGCCTGTTGTCCTTCAACTGGTCACGCCAGATCCTCACTCGCTCAGTTGGATCGACCGCTTCCTTCTGCCCCCACTAAGTGTTGGCCAAACACCCTTCTTGCGGCTCACCTTCCAGCTGCCTACCTGCGAGCCTGCACTCACTCACTCACTCACTCACTCACTCACTCACTCACTCACTCACTCACTCACTCACTCACCACACTGCTTCCTGCTCTAAAGCAACCTCTGTTTCTTTCTCTCTCCCCTTAGCCGACTCGCACTTCTATTTATCAAGAGGGCATGGCAGCTGTGGCAAATCCAGGAACAAACACGGATGCAGACAGTTTCCCACCTGTGCACTTAGATGAGAAATGCCCACATCGCTATTCACCCCGAGAACCACTTCAGCCACACAGGCACCATGCCCCCTCACCAAGCCGTGAGCGCGGTGCTTATTTATTTAAACCTGGCCTTTGACGGGAGCTGTGGACCCACTATACCACAGACTCTTTTTGAGAATCATCAACAGTCATGCCATGGCATCCATCAAAAAATTAATGTGATTTCTCAATTTAGACAATTGTGCATATTTAATCCCCTGATCTTAATGCTCTGCCACTGTAAAAAGGTGCAGTTTTAAATAAAGAATGGACCAGGAAAGCAGACATTATGTGTTAAACTAAGCGGGGTCAGACAATGAAAAAAGTCAGATTGTTCAAGCAAAAAAAAAAAAAACACTTGAAAACAGTGTCAGATAAATTCTTTAATGAAATTTAGGTACATGAAATGTCAAAAATACAAGTTCAAAATCAAAAAGTTAACCCTAAAACACTAAACAAAAATTATTAGAAACAGACACACACAAAATTGTTAATCTGAAAAACAAGTAAAGAAAGACTTATTAACAAGTCTATTTAAATCTTACCTGCAAAAAACTTTGACCCAGTGCTGTCACGCGTTACATACTTCCGGTTGAACTTGCCTAACAAATGGCATAGAAACCGTCAATGGTGAAAATGAATCTAAAACAAAAAAACTTAACATCAGAAATAGATTCACTGGACTTCAAAACCTTATTATGAACTGAGAACATTTGAAAAAGCAGCTAATCATGACACTGAAGTTCATTTGACAGAAATGTCCCTATCAAAATTCCACTGTGTTTTTACAAAATAGCCACATATTTGGATAATAAATGCTTCATGGCATTAGCTAATAAGCAATTATCCTGATGACATATTTCAGCACGATTTCCGGGGAAATGTGCCTAGTACCCTTAGCTTGTGTTTTAGCAAAAGTGACTTAAAATTGCAACACTTCACACAACTGTTCCTCTAATTAGGATGTTTTTTCTTGTCTAGTGCATGCGTAGTCGATGCGCTCAGGGCTGCCTCAGATACATGGGGTTCACGTGCCAGGATTGATGATGAAATGAAAAGTCATATGTAACCTAGCAGAACCATGAGGTCACATGGAAACTTCAATTGTAACCAGGCCTTTACTAGTCATGCTTATATATCCTTCATAGTTTGAGGTTCTATCCAAGGAAAGGATTTATAATTTGGTCAATGCTTTTGTGTAACAAAATGCCATCACATGACACAGGGAAGAGAACGGAAAAGAATATCACAGCAACAACAACATTTATTTATATAGCACATTTTCATACAAGTAATGTAGCTCAAAATGCTTTACATGATGAAAGTAAGAGAAATAAAAGACATAGTAAGAATAAAAATAAGACAACGCTAATTAACATAGAATAAGAGTAAGATCTGATGGCCAGAGAGGACAGAAAAAACAAAAAAAAAAAAACTCTAGATGGCTGGAGAAAAAAAAAAAATCTGCAGGGGTTCCAGGCCATGAGATCACCCAGCCCCCTCTCGGCATTCTACCTAACATAAATGAAACAGTCCTCTTTGTATTTAGGGTTCTCATGCAAGGAACAACAACAACAATAACATTTACTTATATAGCACTTTTTCATACAAATTGGGTAGCTCAAAGTGCTTTACAAGATGAAGAAAGAAAAAAGAAAATATAAAAGGCAATCCTAAGTAACAAAGAATAAATAAGGTCCAATGGCCAGGAGGAGCAAACTCCAGAGGGCTGGAGAAAAAAAATAAAATCTACAGGGGTTCCAAGGCCACAGGACCACCCAGCCTCCACTGGGCATTCTACCTAACATCAATGATCTCAATCAGTCCTCATGGTTTTTAGGCTTCACAAGGAAGAATTACATGATGATGGACATGTGGACATCTGCCCTTTGATCCATCAATGTAAGGACTGCATGGTGCATATATATGAACAATATGAACAACCTCAGCAGCAGCAGCTGTTACAAGACAATGTGATGATAAGCTAATGTGCATTCAGCCATGATTCAAATGCTTAGCACAATGAGGATTCTCAAATATTAGCATGTACAGCTGGTTTTTCAAGGGTTTGGGGATGCTATATCTAAAGACGCGGCCCCGTACAGTCATTTTACTTATTTTTGGACATTTAAGAAGATCTTTTTATTGTAATTATAGTGTGCACTCTCCATCAACGGGGGTCTTGGTATTTTTAATATCACTGTAAATTCTTTGCTTCATATTTTGCATAAATCCAAAGTAAGCTTGGACACGTTAGTTAAAAAATAACTTCAAATGAACCTGTCTGTGGGGAAACCCAGAATTATGTGCAATTAAAATTCTTAATTTGTTTTCAGTCGCAAAATAATCCTTCTTTTTCATAAAATATGAGCAAAGATTTAACCTAATCCTTAGTTGACCTTTAACAGAATGAAAAGTGAAAGTTCCAACAATACAATTAATTTTGAATATTTCATTTTAAATTCAGCACTTTGTCTTTTATTTCAATAAATTCCACAAACACACAGCCATTTTTTACTGTAAAGTGAAAGTTAGCATATTTTCATTCTTTGCCACTAAAGGCTACTTCAAATAGAACATAGAAAGAAAAAGAAAACTTGAAGCTTTACTTTTTAATTTAAAAAATATGAAAAGAATGTCAATTTAAAAACTGTAAATCTATTAAATAAGGAAGCAAGTGCATAAGGAATTAATAAGGAAAAATAACATTTTTAGAGACTCACAGGACAGATAATACAGCCAATCAATCATTAAATAAATAAATAAATAAACAAAAATAAATAAAATAGAATTAGAAGCCTTTATTGTCAAGATACCATTTTTAATGAAATTACAAAGCAGCTACTCCTAAACTAAAAAACAACAAACAAATAATAATTTACAATAATTATAAAGAACTACATATAAAAGTGCTAAGTAAAAAGAATATAAAAAATACTAATTGTTAGGGAAAATGCAGTATTAGTAAGAAACAAATGTAGTATTACTAACAAGATATATTACTGATCATGCAGGTATTCCTCAATGAATTACCAATGATATGAAATATTACACAAAGAATACTAATAACATAAAATATTGCACGCAGAACAAATGGAGCAATATTGCAGTAGACTGGGACCGTTACCCAGAGGATTATTGCACATCCAAATAAAAGGTGCGCATGAAAGAGGGTGCGGGAGAGGAAAGGAGAGAGACAGAAAGAGAGAAATTCATTATGGTGTATTTATGCCTTTGGGAAAGAAACTCTCCCTGAATCTGTTTGTCCTTGATTTGATGGACCTGTAAAACCTAAAGGAGGACAACAATTTAAACAGGTGAAAACCAGGATGTGAGAGGTCCTTCATAATGTTTTTGGCCCTGCCAAAGCAGCGAGAAGTATACAAGTTTTCTGCGCTGCATTGATGACATGCTGAAGCCCTCTCCTGTCTACTGCAGTGCAGCTTTTGTACCACTCTGTGATACAGTATGTCAGCATACTCTCTATGGAGGAGAAGTAAAAGTTCACCAGCAGCTTTTGATCAAGATTATTCTTCATAAGCAGTCTCAGGAAGTGAAGTCACTGCTATGCCTTGGTGTTTGCAGTCCAAGACAGGTCAGAAGAGACGAAGGTACCCAAGAATTTGAAGGTTGGGACCTTGTCCACACAATCCTTGTTGATAAAGACTGGGGGCAGGTCTTCACTGTTTTTCCTGAAGTCAAAGATGATTTTCTTTGTTTTCATGATGTTCAGCGTCAGGTTAATTGCTGAGCTCCAAGCTGACAATTTCAGGATCTCTTCTCTGATGAGTCCAACCACTTGTAAGATATGGCCGGCTGTGTACCCCGGCCAATACCTCCAGGCCGCCAGATGGAGCCCTCCTTGCAGCATAGAGGTGCCCTACTGGATACCATGGGGGCCGCCAGGAGTCGCTGCAGGAGGCCCAGGGACTATTTTCCCTACACTCCGGAAGTACGTCCCACTCACATGGACAGAAGAAATGACGTGCTTCCGGGATGAAGAAAAAGAGAAGTTTTACCTGACCCGGAAGTGATAGAAAGTCACATGGACTGAGGGACAAACACTTCCGGGTCAAGGAGTATAAAGGACTATGGGAAATCCCAGACGGACGAGCTGAGTTGGGAGGCAGAGTGGCTAAGCGTCTGGGAGTGGAGGATTGTGATTAATTATTGTATTGTTTATTGAAGAATAGTGGAGTGGTGGTGCTTTGTGCACTTTATCATTAAAATAAATATCATTATTGGACTTTTACCTGGTGTCTGACGTATAGTCTGAGGGTACAAGGGTGCGAGCGAGCACTTAATCTATTACACACTGTAATGTCATTGGTAAATTTGAGGATGGTGTTATTAGAGTGGGCTGGACTGCAGTCATGGGTGTAAATGGCAAGCAGCAATGGACTTATCATGTAGCCTTGTGGAGAACCGGAGCTGAGTGTGTGAGTTGAGGAAAAGTGGGCGTCTTAGGGCGATTAATTAGAAAGTACTTTATCCAGACACAGAAGAGTGGGGGGAAACCTAGGTAAATACATATTGTGCAGATATTTTGAAAATAATTTAAAGTGTATGTTGGGAGGAAACATTGAATTGCCTGATAACAATAGGCAGAAAAGATCCCCAGAGGTGCTTCTTAGCACACCATGATAGAGCAAACCTGTGGTTAAAAGTGTTCCAAGAGGGCACTTCCTGGAAGGGATGAAGGGCATTTTTCATGATGACATCCAATTTTGCCATCGTCTTCTTTTCCACAATAGCTTCCATTATGTCCTGTGTTTGCCCTGTGATGGATCAGGCTTTCCTGATAAGTTTGTAAAGGCATTGTACTTCTTTTGAGCCCAAGTTGCTTTCCCAGGAGACCACACTGGCTACTATGGACTGGTAGAACATTTCCAGCAGCGTGCTGTACACATCAGAAGACCTGAGTCTCCTTAGGAAGTATAGTCTGCTCTGGCCCTTCATGAACAGCTTGTGCCCATTTTAAATCTTTAAATCCAGTGTTTCAATGATTTTAAATAACCCACATCCAGCTCTCAAAATCACAAAATGTTAGGAAAGTGATTACAAACCATAAGGACAATCAAAGAAAGCAACAAAATAAGCACATGTCAAATGTTAGGAGTTTATCCAAAAACATGGAGGCAAACTAAAGCTTATGTCCATGCTGTCTTTTGTTAACAGAACCTGATGACAAATTATATCAAATACTTTTATCACATGATAAGCAACCATAAATCTGACAATGCCCATGACAAGAAAATAAGATAATGGCAATGAATGTTTAAAATTCAAGTTGGTGCTAAGAATAAGAGCAGAATAAAATGAATATTTAATTTTGTGAAAAATTGCAATAACAGTTCAAAATCATGACAAGGATCACAGGAATCAAAAAAGGCAAAAATTAAAGTTAGAAAAACACAGCAAGGAATCCTAAACATGTCTAATATCCCTTCCCTGTTAAGAGTTTATATCCAAAGTGTGAATGCTATGAATAGTATGCTTTCACCTTAAATAACTTTAACAGTACCTAATTTTACCAGCAACAATGCTACCTCAGTGATGCCACGATGATGTCACAAACAACTCGATAAAATAAATAACAACAAGAATTGCCCGCAAGACTAAACAAAAATGGTTTAGGGTGATTCTGCAAGTTCCAAAACAAAAACTCATTACAAATGCCATTGCTTTACACTGGATGCAATTCATCAACAGTGCGTTAATCATATATAGGGTGGTCCAGATCTAATTATGCAATTTTCATTAGGCTATAACTTATTAAGTTTATTACATAGAGAATTCAAAAAAAATTATTTTTGTTGCCGATAGATGGCAGCACTTGCCCTGCATTCCAAAATGTTGGGGAGACGGTTGTCAGTCGAACAGCGGGTGCGATGTGTTCACTTTTTCATAATTGCATAATTAGATCCCGACAACCCTGTATAGGCTACTGCAAAATGTCCAGCTCCACCTGAAGGTTTTGCTGTACATCATTTGGTTTACATAAGAAATCCCTCTGGCATGGATCTCAAGAAGAGGTCCTTGATGCAGATCCCATAAGACAGTTTGTGTAGTTTAATTCTGTAAACCATAACTCAGTTAAGCTTAACTTTAACAAATTTTGCAAAATCAAGATAAAAATTGGAACAATAAAAAATAGTCTATAATTAAGGCGGTCTTATCATCCTTAGGTAATTCATTTTGCCTTTCTCAAAAACAGTGTTGAAGGTTAAACTGAATACATTAAAAGAGAAAAATAATGATTAGGAATACCTTTGAAGAATTAAAAACTTATTCGTTACTGGATTGCCTAAAGGTGTGATTTATACCTCTTTCAGACAATTTTCTGTTTCCTCTAATTACCACTCACGCATTCATTCTATTAGTTTTTCAATCACTACTGTAATAGCTGATCAATGATAAAATTGTTCCAGTGGCTGTTTCCTTTCTTGAAAATCAAATCTTTATTAAAGATATCCTTTAAATAGTATCAAATTCTGATCATAGATGTAATGTGGCTAAATTTAATTTTCTTTTCCTTTGTAATTGTGCTCAAAAACAGAGATTTAACAACACCTTATTGAAGGAATTTTGTTCTCAGTTTAAAACTTGCAAGAATTATTTCACTTAACAGAGGCTCAATGGACGATTCCTCTATCTTATGGGAGGATATTAAAGTCTCTACAAGATACAACCTTTGCTTCTAATACTGCAATAGAGAGTGAGGGGAAAACAGAAAATGTATCTGTAGGGATCTAATCTCTACATAGTTGAACAAATGTATCAGTTTGTGTACAATTCACATTGTGAATCTTGTATCTCAGTTACAAACACCAACCTAAGAGCTCTGCTTCTATGTAAATTTAAGATTCAGATGCATAGATCCCATACACATTATTATATTCAAGCAACTACACCTATCTGCCATCTTGACCTGCATCTGTACAGTGAAGAAACCTTACCATTCATTACAAAGTTTAAAACTCATGATGAAGGAAAATAAACAAGACAGATTAATGCTGAATTTACCTCATTTTATTCTACTGTATTTTCTGCACAGCCATCATCAGAAACTATAATGTCCAGGATTACTTTACCCATTCTAGACCCATCCTATCAAAGGAGAAAGAATATGTACTTGAATCAGCCAGTACTGTCCAGTAACTCTCTGAGACACTTACTAAGATAAAGAAAGAGAAGGCCTGGATCTTGAACTTGAGATGTTAGTTTCCTTTTGTGTTAAATTTACTACTGATGCTAAAGCAATCCATTAGCAACTCAAAAATAGTCCCTAGCTCAAAATTGCAGCTATCCATCCCTTTGTTAAAAGTAAAGAACCCCATCTTTGATTAACACACATGTAAGGCTGCTTGCAAAAGGTTTTGCATATAGAATGAAAACCATAATAAGGAAATTAATTCACCCAGACCAAAACGACTTTATCCAGACATGTCATGCATTATAATTTATGCTGACTTTTGCATATTATTGATGCAGCTTCTGGTCAAGATTACCAAACAGCCCTTCTGTCGCTCTATGCTAAGAAAACTTTTGCCCAACTGAATTCTTGTTACTTGTAGAATGTCGTGACTGGACTTTGGTGACAATTTTATTAACATAATCTAAACTACATTTATTTCACCCTTAGCAGTACTTTTTACAAATTCCAGTTTCTCCAGTCCATTCTCAATATAAAGGAGCTCCCAGCAAGGGTGTCCCTTATGTGTCTGCCTTGTCTTTTAAGCCTTTGGCTACAGCAAACTGTACTTTAAACCTTATTTCACTGTTACTCATCCCACTTTATGCAGACGACTTTAAAAAACAACCCACACCTTATCCCCTTCATGTTGAAGTTATTTGATAGATTAATTTCTTTTCTATTCAGTTAGAAGATTATCTGGTTTATGTCAGTGTTACTCCCAATCTACAACATCCACAAATCAGTTGAATCTATATTTATATTCATGTTGTGTCTCATTTTAGTGACCCTGCATTTAATATTATTTATCATTTAGATTCTATTGCATTTCAAAATAACCAACATAGTTTTAGAGAAATTGATTATTTCATTGAATTTCTTCCAAAAATGAATTGCAACAGTTAAAACAAGGTATACAGTAGGTTCTGGTCTAAACTTTGTTAGATTCTGCTTCACCTTCCTTCATCCTGTTCTACACATAGTGGATCTTTAATTTCTAAATTTATCTGAGGAATAAAGGACCTTTTGATATTGCTTTTTTAAAATAGGTATGCCCCTAAATTCCACAATGTTTAATTTATTGTTTTACTTACATCTTAAAGACGATGATACAATGCATTTTAAAAACAGATAGAATAATGTGGTAGGCTGTTGTCCCCACCATCTAGAAATGGGCACAGTGAGCATCTATTGTGCTAACCACAGACAAAAGAAGTACTAAAGTTTGTTATCTTTTCTAATATCTTTAAGGATACTCTCTTGTGATGCCATATAAAGGGCTTGTGTTTAGTATGTCCTGTGTAAAGTTTTCTTTCTGTTATTAGATTTCTAAAATAATTGAGGCCTATTTCTTTAGGTAGGGAATATTTGGATGCAGTGGGGAATTGTAGTTTTATATGTTTATGTATTAATTAAATAAATCCACGAGGAGGGTTTTTAGGGACATTTAAACTTTCATTTAAACTTTCTTCCACTAATTTCCAAATAGGTACAATTCCCAGCCAGAAAACGGACTTCAAAACCAAAGATGTGGTTTATGGCATCAGTAAAGGACAGTGGAGTGAAGTTTAAATCTTACATGGGTCAGCGTTGCTCATCCTCTAGAGAAGGTGCACCTCTGAACCTTTCATACACTTCAGCATCTAAAGGCGCTTTTCCACTGCATAGTACGGCACAGCACGGTTCAGTACAGCTCACCTTGGTTCGGCTCAGTTCGGCTCGGTTTGCGTTTCGACTGCAGTTTAGTACCGCTTTAGAGTGGGCGGGATTATTCACGTGTCGTTATAGTTGCGCCGCCTCTATTGCCGTGACACCGTGGAACTTTTACAACAACACGCAGACAACGACAACACTTTAGCTCGACGACGCACAAGGGTAAGCATCTAAAAAAGCACATCACTAGCTAACTTTTATCACTGTTGCAAAGCATAAAATGAACTTAACTGCCAGTGTAACATTAAAATGCTGATTCTGTATATTACAGATCTTCCACATTTTGCAAAAAAGTCGCTGCAACAGACCATCTGTTTGGACATTTAACCGTGCCTCAGAGTGGTGGGATGTGATTGTTCCCGGTTTTACTCTCAGTGGCTGGAGAACTTTCGAATGTCTGAAGAAACATTCATCCACTTATGCAACAAACTGCGTCGAGCGATGGAGAGACGGGACACAAACTTCCGCGTGTGTGTACCTTTAAAGAAAAGACTAGCCAGTGACGCAGTAATGACGATTTTCTCCGGCAATCAGTGACCAGCAGAGTTTACACGAGTTTCACGTTTTGGTAACGGTTCGGCGCGCTTGGAACCTCGGCTGAGGTGGTACTAAAAAAAGGACCAGTTACCAGGTACTGTTCCCAGTGGAAAACCCCCCAAAAGTGAGCTGAACTGAACCGTGTCGTGCCGTACTATGCAGTGGAAAAGCGCCATAAGGGAAGCAGTTAGATCAGGGGAATGGTAACCACCATTAATCAATTTAGTTATCTTTATTTACATTTCGACAATACATCACTTCTGCTCTTCTAGACTTGCTTGGGTCTCTCTAAATTCATTTTGATTGTTTATTTATTCCATGTTCGTTCAGGGAATGTTGAAAATATTGAAAATATTTTGCATTATTTGTGATAATACAGTCGAGATTCAACAACAACAACAATATTTATTTAAATAGCACATTTCCATACAAATGATGTAGCTCAAAGTACTTTACAGGATGAAGAAAGAGAAAAAAGACAAAATATAAAAATAAAATTAGGCAATACTAATTAACATAAAATAAAAGTAAGGTCCAATGGCCAGGAGGAGCAAACTCCAGAGGGCTGGAGAAAAAAAAAAACAAAATCTTTAAGGGTTCTGAGGCCATGGATTTTCTTTAAGATTTTGGCAGCTGCATTCTGCACCAGTTGCAATAAATTGATGTCCTTTTTGGGTAGTTCTGAGAGGAGTGTGTTACAGTCATCTATCTATCTGAAAACAAAAGCATGATCTAATTTCTCAGCATCTTGCAAAGTTATAAGAGATCAAACATTGCTATAAAGTAATTTTTTTTTTGTATTATTCGATTTATTTGAACGGGTGGTTGATTGTGTTGAATACTTACAGTATTTGATTAATCTTGGCCTTCTAGTTCAGGTGTTTTAGATTGAGCATAGACTTTTCTGATTATGCAAATCTTCGGCGGCCTCGGCACTTCAAGAATTACAAGGTCTGTTACAAGTCAACGAATTGTCCAAATTATGAGATTCCTATTCATATAATTTACACTGTATCTTATCTACAGTTTTCCAAGTCCTCTTAGTTCAGATTTACAAGGGCTACAGTTTGTGATTAACAAGGAGGTAGCATCTCTTAACTTGTGTCTATGCCTGTGAGAGACTGGTGTAGACAAGGCTTCATCACTTAAGGTCTGATCTACAACAATGAAGTAGGCAATTAAATAGTTTAGAAACATGTCTAAAAGCAGGAGCAAGTGTCAAGGACTGGCATTCCATCTACCCCGGCAGCTCAATAGTGTGGAAAACCTTAAATAGAAATACAGGTGGTTGGTCCACAGAGCTCAGTCCCATCATCCATGATGAACTATGTGTAAAATAATTCCCCTCTGAGCAGTTCTTTTGACAAAGATATCAGTGCAATTATATCCCCAACAAACGCAATTATTTTTTATATATTGAAAATGAGGGAAGAGATGCATTCAGGATGACATTAACAAAAGTTAAAGATCTGTACCACAACAGTTATATCTTGTATCTGAGGAACAGAAACTAGAAGATACTGGAATTTCCTGAGGATCCGTAGCAGCCCACTGAGCTGAGGTCTGGTAGTAGTAGGTTTCATACAGCTGCCCTTGGTTGTGTGGTGGCTAAAAATCACAGACTGCTCTTCATAATTTTCTCATTATCCGAAAGTAAGAGCAATTCCTATTTTGTTTTCTTTTTTTAAACAAAGTTTGTTAAAACAGAAATACAATCAATCTCATGTCTCACAGAAACAACATTTGTAGTCATAAACCACCCTAAAGCCCAAACCCCCACCCAAAACAGAGCACTAATCAATAATAAAAAGAGGCCCACTGTGTAATGCAACCTCATATTCGTTAGAACAGCAGGAGTTTAACAGAGATGCTGGAAGAAGTCCAGCAGACTTATTTTTACAATATTAATAATAAGTTCTTGCCAAAGTCTAAAGAAGCACTACACAGTTCCATACAAAGAAAATTATTATTATTTTTTACTGAGTTTTAGATAGTATACGATTAAATTTTCCATTGCGTTATGGAGGGTGCATTAGGATTTTTCCAGCTTAGCAGAATTAGTCAAAATGGCAATAATATAGTGTATAGTAATGGTCAGTTTGTCACTCGATGGTGTAATTTGTCTTAAATAACTCCAAACACTGCTGTAAAAGGACTTGCAATCATTGTAAATCCTACACTGTCTCCTATATAAGACAAAATGTGTTCCAAATTAGCCAGCTCCAAAACATATACCTAAGCAAGGCCAGAAATAATGTCTAATAATAGATATATTTTAGATTTCTGTGTCAAGATCAGGACTGAATTTTAGGGCCATACATAACCTTTATTATCATTGTGTCCAGCGGTCTCTAAGGATGTCATCTCAAATTAAGTTGCGCAATGGGATAAAAGCTAAGTGATTGTACCAAGTTTTATCTCATCTGTGGATAAATCCTTAAAACACAATAAATACTCTCTTTGCTAACTGATCTTCATATCCTGATTGGTTTTGACTCATTGACTGATTTTTGACTCATCTGGGTTTTGGTTTCTTTGTTTCTATTTTATTTGTTTTGTTTTGCCTTTTGAAAAAGTTTGGGAACTTCTCTTAATTCTTTAGATTTTTGTTTATCATTGGCTGAGCTTTCAATGTACCAACTTCCTTTTAATATATAACATGCCTTATGGAAACAGTAGTATTTCAGCAGTGACATTAAGTTTATTGGATTAACAGAAAATACGCAATATGCATCATAACAAAATTAGACAGGTGCATAAATGTGGGAACCCCAACAGAGATATTACATCAATGCTTAGTTGAGCCTCCTTTTGCAAATATAACAACTTCTAGACGTCTCCTATAGCCTTTGATGAGTGTCTGGATTCTGGATGGAGGTATTTTTGACCATTCTTCCATACAAAATCTCTCCAGTTCAGTTAAATTTGATGGCTGCCGAGCATGGACAGCCTACTTCAAATCATCCCATAGATTTTTGATGATATTCAAGTCAGGGGACTGTGATGGCAATTCCTGAACATTGTACTTCTCCCTCTGCATGAATGCCTTTGTAGATTTCGAACTGTGTTTTGAGTCATAAATATCCAACCCCTGTGTAAGTTTAACTTTGTGACTGATGCTTGAACATTATCCTGAAGAATTTGTTGATATTGGGTTGAATTCATCCGACCCTCAACTTTAACAAGGGCCCCAGTCCCTGAACTAGCCACAAAGCCACACAGCATGATGGGACCTCCACCAAATTTGACAGCAGGTAGCAGGTGTTTTTCTTGGAATGTGGTGTTCTGCTTCCATCATGCAAAGCACTTTTAGTTATGACCAAATAACACCATTTTTGTCTCATATGTCCAAAGCACTTTGTTCCAGAATGAATCTGGCTTGTCTAATTGAGCATTTGCATACAACAAGCGACTCTGTTTGTGGTGTGAGTGCAGAAAGGGCTTCTTTCTCATCACCCTGCCATATAGATGTTTTGTGCAAATTGCGCTGAATTGTAGAACGATGTACAGATACACCATCTGCAGCAAGATGTTCTTGCAGGTCTTTGGAGGTGATCTGTGGGTTGTTTGTAACCATTCTCACAATCCTGTGCATATGCCACTCCTGTATTTTTCTTGGCCTGCCAGACCTGGGTTTAACAGCAACTGTGCCTGTGGCCTTCCATTTCCTGATTACATTCCTTACAGTTGAAACTGGTAGTTTAAACCTCTGAGATAGCTTTTTGCAGCCTTCCCCTAAACCATGATATTGAACAATCTTTGTTTTCAGATCTTTTGAGAGATGCTTTAAGGATCCCATGCTGTCATTCTTCAGAGGAGAGTCAAAGGGAAGCAGAACTTGCAATTCACCACCTTAAATACCTTTTCTCATGATTGGACACACCTGTCTATGAAGTTCAAGGCTTAACGAGCTAATCCAACCAATTTGGTGTTGCAAGTAATCAGTATTGAACAGTTACATGCATTCATATCATATAATATCATAATATCATATTTCCCTTTTCTGCTCCCTATAAAAGACTTGTTAGTGTTATTTTCAATCACTTAAATTAATTCTCTCACAATTTCCTCTCTGCGATCAGTATATGAATGATTAACCTTCACATTTCAGACAAAGGCTTATTATTTTCATGAATATATACCAACACTCAAGGCATTCAAGCCGTCAATTCATTGAATTACAAGTTGTTCGACAGCTACACTACACACAAGGAAAACTATCTGCAATGATCCTCAGAATTCACATTGCCAATTTTGTTCAAAGCGTATATCTGACACTTTTCTCCACATATTCTGGTTTTGTCCCTCGGTTTTAATTTTTTGTCAGTAACTTTTTATCCTCTCTACTGGATTTCTGCTTTTCACACATGCCTCAACTTTTTATCCTTCTTGACACTTCTGATCTCTTCCAATCCTCTTACCAGAAACGGGTATTTTTCTTAGGCACTTTAGTTATTAAACTTCTAATTGCCTCAAGATGGAAACTTTCTCACGAGATTTCACTTCAATAATGGTGTTCTTCCTTTACAAATTTAACACTCCTTGAGGCATCTGCACTGAGAATTAACTAAGCAGCTGCTTCATCTGCTGAATTATGGGAGAAGGCAGCCTCCATCTTGAAGAAAACATTAGCATTACTGTACAGCCTTAATTTTATTTTTGTGTACCTGTAGCACATGTAGCAAAGAAATATGCTTGTTTTATGAATATAGATAAATATGCAAATTTATAATGCAGGTAGGTGCTGGATGCTCTTGACCTTTATCTATGTTCTAGTCATTCTTACCATGTGATGCTTTGATTTGCTCTCTTGGGGTTGGTTTTGTGAGGTGGGTATCACAGGAATGCACGTCTCACTATATTACTTGTTAATTTCTGTTGCCTTTAATAATTAAAAAAGGGTCCTAAAAAGCAAACCTAGTTTAACAGTGAAAACTCCTCATTAAAAAAATGTAATTCGAATAAGAACTTACTGAATGGGCTTGTGTAATATATCGAGGATGTTTCTGTTTAACAAAATTTAAAACATAATAAAATATTCAGATCTTAATAATTTGCTGTTGATGTGGAAACCTGCAATACCTCATTAGTGAAGTGCAACAATAATAGGATTCTAAGTATATGAATAAATGTAATATAATTTTTTAAGATAAGTTGCTTTTAATTGCTTTATTTATGCTAGGTTTACGTTCTTGGTATCTGGAAATGTGTAATGTAACAGCAAAAGGGTTAACCATTCATTTGTTTATGAGCAGCTGTGTCTGTCACTAGATTTGTATCTCCACATGCTTGCCTGCAGGAGTTCTTACACAAATTCTTAAGATGCAAAGCCAACATTCATCTACAGCTGAGCCAACAATTTTTCATCTGTCAATGAAAAGTGTTCTTTGACACTGTTTCTTCCTATAGTACATATGTTTACATTATATACTCTACCTGTTCCTTTTTTGTGTTATGTCTTATGCCACTGGATATTTTTGAGTGATGAATTCATCAGTGGTCCAACAGAGTAAAGGCATTAGCCTTCTAACTATGGTACTCTCAGGAAAATTACATTCAACACATTAATTTTCTTGTACTCTTTAGCTTTATCTCATGCCGCGAAGAAGCTTTTACTTTCTTCTTCCTTTTTTGTGGATTCTTTTCTTTTTCATTCAAACCAATATTGTTAGTGGTCAGCTAAGGCATAGTACCTGCTGTGCTGAGTGAAAGATTCTGTCAGCTAACAGGAAGGAAGAAATATAAAAAATGTAAGCTATGAATGAGTATACATGTAATGTCTGAAATGAGTTTTCACAAAATGCACATGAACAACAAGCTTTTTAATCAAACACTATTTTTTTTATACACTCTCAATTTCTTAAAGTAATATGATGGATTGAATGGCAACTGATGCTGTATGTTATCCTGTTTTTAGGCATGTGTAATGCAGGCCCAGGTTAAGAACTCCAAAGATAACACAGGCAATTACACTCTAACCATTGATTTATTATAATTAAATGCCTTTGAAATTAAAGGTACAACTCTCCATCCCTCATGCCATTCAGGCAATAACTTGTACCTAGCATCGTTCTTTGCTGTGGAGTTAGAACCTGTTAATTTAATCTTTCTTTTGGTTTAAAATTCTGCATCTGTTGTCCTCAGGGTAAAAAATGACCAACCCCATTTTTTCCACGTATTAAATCTTTAAGAATTTTTATTTACACTAATTTTATTTTGAATTAAGAAGGTAGTTATCATTTCTTAATAATTCATTGATTTACTGTATGTAACAAACCATTTTCTGTTTATAAATAAATATATATACAGTGGTGTGAAAATCTATTTGCCCCCTTCCTGATTTCTTATTCTTTTGCATGTTTGTCACACAAAATGTTTCTGATCATCAAACACATTTAACCATTAGTCAAATATAACAAAAGTAAACACAAAATGCAGTTTTTAAATGATGGTTTTTATTATTTAGGGAGCAAAAAAATCCAAA
Organism: Polypterus senegalus; assembly: GCF_016835505.1. Taxonomy (NCBI): domain Eukaryota; kingdom Metazoa; phylum Chordata; class Cladistia; order Polypteriformes; family Polypteridae; genus Polypterus; species Polypterus senegalus. The sequence continues at coordinate 93,951,930 of NC_053162.1, forward strand.
CCTACATGGCCCTGTGTGAAAAAGTAATTGCCCCCTTGTTAAAAAATAACCTAACTGTGGTGTATCACACCTGAGTTCAATTTCCGTAGCCCCCCCCCCAGGTCTGATTACTGCCACACCTGTTTCAATCAAGAAATCACTTAAATAGGAGCTGCCTGACATGGAGAAGTAGACCAAAAGCACCTCAAAGCTAGACATCATGCCAAGATCCAAAAAAATTCAGGAACAAATGAGAACAGAAGTAATTGAGATCTATCAGTCTGGTAAAGGTTATAAAGCCATTTCTAAAGCTTTGGGACTCCAGCGAACTACAGTGAGAGCCATTATCCACAAATGGCAAAACATGGAACAGTGGTGAACCTTCCCAGGAGTGGGCGGCCGACCAAAATTACCCCAAGAGCGCGGAGACGACTCATCCGAGAGGTCACAAAAGACCCCAGGACAACGTCTAAAGAACTGCAGGCATCACTTGCCTCAATTAAGGTCAGTGTTCACGTCTGCTGTTCTAAATCAGACAGGTTTTGCCGTGGCTGGTCTGTAGAGATGACAGGAGAAGGTTTAGTGAACCCCGCCACCCCTGCCATGCCTGGCATGGAATTACCTTTGCTTGGTCCATACAACATCTTCCTAGTCACACGTGTGTGACATGGCCTCCCCCCAGCCCAGACCCATCGAGTCGGGCGTACCTGTCCGAGAAATCGTGGCATCGAGAAAGGGTATCGGCTTGCAGTACACCATGGTCATAAACGACCGAATACTTACAAGGCTGTAGATCTAAAAACCACCTTGTGACTCGTGTATTGGACTCCCTCTGCAAGGCCATCCACTCTAATGGCACAGGGTCTGTCACAAGAGTGAATTCATGCACCAAGAGGTAATATCTCAGCTGAGTAATCACCCATTTAATAGCCAAAGCTTCCCGCTCCACTTCCGCATACCTGGTTTCACGATCCAGCAGTTTCCGGCTCAGATACATAATGGGGTGTTCAACTCCATCAACACTCCAAGACCTGTGTCAGAAGCATCCGTCTGGAGGATGAAAGGCATAGAAAAGTCAGACACTTTCAATATTGGAGCTGACATATGGGCCATTTTCAGGTCACTGAATGCAGCCTCTGATTTCTCATCCCATAACACGTGATTAGGTCTCCCTTTCTTTTTGAGGTTTGTCAAGGGTGTTGCTCTCTCAGAAAAACAGGGTACACACTGGCGATAGTAACCCGCTAAGCCAAGAAAGGCCTGAATCTGCTTTTGTTTCAAAATGGCATCTATTTTAGAACACTTTAGGCCTCACCATACCCCGGTCCACTAGATAGCTTAAATATTTGGCTTCGACCAACCCAGAGTAGCATTTCTTCAGATTAATATGAAGACTAGCTTTTGCTAGTGACCGCAATACAGCTCGAACCTGCTGTAAGTGTTCCTCCCATGTGTTGGAATAGATGACAATGTCATCCAAGTAGGCAGCACTATATGAATTATGAGGACTAAGCACTTGATGTTGGAATGTCGCAGGTGCCCCATTTAATCCAAATGGGAGAACACAATACTGCCAGTCACCGCTAGGGGTGCTAAACACTGTGTTTTCCTTAACGGAGTCTGTTAAGGGAACCTGACCGTACCCCTTAGTCATATCTAAAGTAGTCAAGAATTAAAACCATGACTTGATCTCCCGGGTGGAACTCCCGAAGAGACGTACCGGGGTTACGGACCTGGGCTGCCTGTGCCTTTTCCATACGTGTTTTCAATATAGGTCTGATCTTTTCAAATCTATCTCATAATTGTGTAATATATTAAAATATATTTGTTGATGGGAGGGCCTCTTCCTCCCAGCCTTCTTTTAAAATGTCTAATATGGCCCGGGGTTGTCGTCCATATAGTAATTCAAAAGGTGAGAATCCCGTGGAGGCTTGTGGGACTTCACGATATGCAAAAAGGACTTGGGGGAGGAGCTGATCCCAGTTCCTTCTGTCCTCGTTGACTACCTTACGTAACATTTGTTTGAGAGTTTAATTGAACCTCTCTACAAGACTGTCGGTTTAAGGATAATATACTGAGGTTTTTAAATGTTTTATTTAAAGTAGCTTGGCAGTCTCCCTGAACGTCTGGGAGATAAAAGGCGTCCCTTTATCCGTCAGGATCTCTTTAGGGATGCCAACACATGCAAAAACCCCTACTAATTCCCGTGCAATAGCTTTTGAAGTAGCTGAGCGCAGTGGAACAGCTTCTGGAAATCGGGTAGCATAATCTACCAGAACCATTATATATTTATGACCTCTGGTTGAGGGTTCTAGGAGTCCTACTATGTTGACTCCAATACGCTCAAAAGGGACATCTATTAAGGGTAATGGAATTAGAGGAGCACGGTTCCTCCTAGGAATCTGCCTTAATTGACACTCAGGATGTGCAACAGCGGCGGACCTCCTCATTAATTCTGTACCAAGTGAATATGAGCTTAATCCATTCAAATGTTTTTTCGGGTCCCAAATGGGATCCCAGGAGATGGCTATGTGCTAGTTCACAGACTTGTCACCAGTAAGTCCGTGGTACGAACAACAGTGACCTTATCTCTCCCTCATGGTCTGCCACCCGATATAACAGATCATTATTTAATACAAAGTGAGGACCTTGTGGCATTGGATATAATGTGCATTGGCCATATGTTAGAATGACTGCATTCTTTGCAAATTTAAGGGAGTCATCGTTCCACTGCTCTCTTTTAAATGAAGCTGGGGTCTGCTTGAATTGAAACTGCAGGTGTGTGAGGGGATCGGATTTGACCTCAGGGGGCGGGGTTTCATCCTGAGTCGACTCTGCGCCGGAACCAGAAGTAAAGTCATCTGTTCTAAATTAGACTGGTTTTCCAGTGGCTGGTCTGTAGAGATAACAGGAGAAGGTTTAGTGCACCCCGCCACCCCCTGGCCTGGCGTGGAATTACCTTTGCTTGGTCCATGCAGCGTCTTCCTAGTTGCACATGTGTGACAATATATATACTGTATATATATAAAATATTAAATAGTGTGGTTTCTCAGCTGAAACAGACATTGGCAATGTCCTCTGATCTTTTCTCCTTTTGTCACTCTGTTGTTCAGCCAAACACTGTGCCCTTCAGTGACATCATTGCCAGTTAACCCACTGATGACTTTGCTTCCAGCCCCATGTGATTTCAGTTCCAGTACCCAGAATCCATCTACCTGCCACATCAGTGACTCCTCCTTTTCCTGTCTTCCACCATATTTATAACCCTAGTTCATCATGTTAATCTGTTCTGTCATTGAATTCGTGTTTGTGACTGCCTTTTTTTCCAAGTATATGGGGTGGTCGTTCCCAAATCTTTTTCTATGTACTGCCTATTTTATTACTATATAATGATTATGTTGTATGGTAAAAAACAACAGAACTAGTAGTTAGAGGACTTCCAGACATAAAACCTATACTACAAGTAACATCTAAATGAAACCAGTTGCTGAGTCCCTGTGACTTCAGGCCTGGTGTTTTTCCAGTAAGGCAGTTTGCCAGTTTGTCTGTGACATGTCATGAAGGTCTCTGATGTTGATTATCAAATCTTAAGTCTTGGAAAAAATGGGTTTCGGTTTTCAGCTTCACTCTATTCCTCTAGACTTCATGCAGTGTTAGTCAGTGTTGGTCATCTCAAGGATTTTTTCAGTCTCTGTCTGGTGTAAAGAAGAGTTGGATGGTAGGAGCAAACCCACTATTCCTCACTTTTGGGCACAGGAAAGGATGGAGAATAATTTGGATGCAGCCACACAGTAGACCCTTACCACATAAAGTAACCCATGACTGCATAAGGTTGATAAGGTCAGATGTGAGTGACAGATGTAGGTAAGTTAACTCAAACAATAAATGGAAGTTCATAGAGTGGATAGGACTAGCTTTGCATCAAATGGAAAATGGATGCTCAACAACAAAATGTTCATATATTCAGTTTTGCTACCAGTTAATTTATCATTCTTTACTTGAATATGCTGTAGTGTGCAGATAAATGAAGAAAATAAAATAATTAAGCTACAGGACTGGATTAATGTTTTGTAAATTCTGTTAAAATGTATTATTTCAAAGCAAGGTTCATGAGAATTTACCTATCTAATGAACACTTTAATCATATGTATTATATTAGATCAGCAGTGCATTGATCTACTTTTCTTCCCACAGATGTGTTGCCAAATGATGAACGGCCCCACATCTATATTCATTCAGGTCAGCATCACCGTCGTTTATGGCAATACACTTCTGCAGAGGCATTCATGGTGGTACCTACTGGCAGAATCACCGAATTGTTAAACATTAAGGTATGTAGAAGTAAAGAAATAAAAAAAATTATAATTTTCTTCTTGATTTATATGAAACTAGCTACACGTACCTGTCAAAGACAAGTTATAATTTTATTAAATCAATAATTGTTGTAAATATAATTAAGTTTTAAAATGATTAACATATATTTAGTAAAACAATTGTCAATAACAAATTAGAAAAAAATGAATTAAATAAAAAAACATTGTTTTTATTTATTTTCTTCATCAAACAGTATTATCAAATATGCTATGTTTGACTACTTTTACAGTGTATATAAGACTAAACAAAGTATAAATATTACATAAATAACATTAAAATCTACTGTTACCAGATCCCCTTCCCTACACACCCCCAAGCCCCCATTTCTACCTCTGTCTGGACATATACACTATGCTTCTGGAATCACTTTTATTTTCTTCACCAGCTATAATCACCCTTATATCTTCTCTTCTCTTAACTGTTGATTGATCCGCATACTGTATACCTGGCCATTGCAAACACTGGCTGAGAAAGATATATCCCCAACCTTTCTAACATCTGTGCCTGAGACTTGTGTCAGTATCTTTATCTCTCAGCCTCTCTGGAAATATGTGTATCTGTAATGTTCCTCCTGCAAACTGAACTTCACACCCCTAATGTATTGTGTCATCCTCCTTCCCACTGAAGCACCAGAACAAAACTGACCAATAAGATTGCTCAGAGGAATATGACATACCCACATACAGTAGAATTTTATTATATAGGAGACTAAAAATGTATGCACTGTAAGTAGAATTATAACTAAATGTCTTCACAATTTAAGAAAGCCAGTAAAGTAATGCTTATTAATAAGACACACTCAGTTATGCATGCAAAGGACAGAATGAAGCCAAAAGTGATGGTCATTATGAACAGTGCTGTACATTCTCTCTGACACACTAGTATTTACGTGTATTTACTAGTATTTTACATGTGCTTTAATAACCCAGTTATTCACTGAAACTTGAATTCTAAAATGTTAAGTACACCCTTATTTCAGTTAAAAAAAACTGTGATATTGATGTTTGAGAAACCAGTTTAACAAATGTAGATATCTCTGCAAGTAACCTGGTTATGTGGTAATATAAAGCCTTAACTGGGTCACAACTGAGGATTTTGCAGTACATGCATGTCTGTTGCACTCTGTTAGCCTGCACATGTCCAGTCATTGTTTGTAGATTCTTTCAGAACAATTCTTTCTCACAGTGTGTGATTCACACATGCATCCAACAGCCACGGATAGAAAATGGTGGAAGCGGCCACAAAGATACATTTTCTGAAGCATGTGCTCAGACAATCTCAGTATTCCTTTTCCTAGATTAAATATTATCTCAATATTTTAGGAATTTCTAAATGTTGACGAACTGAACGTACAGTGATAAACTCAACAGCACAATCTCAGGAGACAAAAGGTCAGTTGCAGTGTGCTGTCAGCATGGGATTATCCTGTAGAGAATTGGGATATTCCTGTAGAACATGGGATTATTAACTGTGGGAAAAACTCATGCACACCCATGCTCAATTGGAGACTGCATTTTTCTAGGGCACGATCATTTATTTAAAAATGGATGTCTAATTTCCTAGCTGCAGACCTGATATACCACAGCGATACGCATCAACAGTTCTGTATTTCCTATGTAATTGGGAAATGACTTCCAGAGAGATAATTATGCTTCAGATATGATTTTACTAACATGTATCTCTTGCTATCATTACTATAAGATATATGTTGTTTCATATATAAATCATGGATTATTTTTGCTGCAGTGGGCTGGCGCCCTGCCTGGGGTTTGTTTCCTGTCTTGCGCCCTGTGTTGGCTGGGATTGGCTCCAGCAGATCCCCGTGACCCTGTAGTTAGGATATAGCCTGTTGGATAATGGATGGATGGATTATTTTTGGCAATGTCTTACTATACAACATTTTCTCCAGAAATATGAAACCCACACCAAAAGGAATGGAAATATCTTATGATATATCTCATAAATATTAATAAAAAATAAATATCTGAAGATTGAATGGCAATGATAAAATGGGAAAGTTTTGAAAGAGATTGTACAGTACTGTAGAGAAAATTGAGGTTAACAAAATTAATTTGAATGAATTGCACATAACCGTGTATGAATTTGGACTTTTTGAAACTTAGTGTTTAAAAATCTGGAGGAAGAGTTACTGAAAATCCTAATAATTCTGCTTAGCACTCTTCTACCACTTAAAATATTAAAGTAATATATAATTTATAATTCATTTAAGCCTATCAATCTTTCCATTTTCCGAGCAACTCATCAAGTAAAAACCAAACTTGTAGAACATTAGAACAATTTTAATGAGAATAGGACATGCAGCCTAGCAAAGCTCATCAGAACTATTGACCTAATTTCTGTAAAATGTTCCTCAAAGTACTATTATCTACCATAATATGGGTTGGCTTATTCAATGCTTCTATGATTCTGGCATTTTGGTGCTGAGTAAAATTTTTTCTGAGTGACAGAGTACTGTATCTGAAATTAAAGCTAAAATAACCTGCATTTTCTGAGGATGTGGATTCTGCCTTGATACTGCATATTAGTAATAATGGCATTCATTTTTAGCAACAACAGATTTTAAAGAGTAGTTTCTTATTTATATGCACAAAAATTCACAGAATAAATAGGAAAAGAAATGTGCTTCGCTCATATTGGGATAATATAGAAGTGATGCAGTGAATGGCATGCTGTGCTGCTTCTCCTGCTGGCTTCAAACCCAAAACTGCATTTAAAGTCTGCATGTATGGTCAATGCTATTTCTTTACCAGTGGATAGATTCATTATAAGGTGTGTACACTAGCTATGTATGATATTTTGACTTTTAACTATCCAGCTCTTGGGATAATCAAATGTGTGGAACATATAATAATTTTTATTTATTGCTATTGATTAAAGTGGCAACTGTGATAATTTCATAATTCAAAATTAAAAAAAAAATCTTTACTGCTTGGTCTTTTTTATTGTGCCTAGTTTTCATTTATTTCAAAATATTTTTTCTTTCAAATTCTACCAACATGAGTCTCATTGCCTGCTCTGCTTCTGTTTGTCACTCTCCATACCCTCACCAGTTCCCATTCATTTTTAACATTTTACAGAATGTAATTGTAAGTAGCACCTGCAACAATGCCTGCAGAGAGAAAGGTTCATGTGATTTGAAAAAAAAATTGAAAGTAAAAACTGACTTGAGCTAGCTTTACAATATGAGATTGAAGAAGATAAAGAATATGAATTAATAAGTATTGATTTTACTTCTGGGTCTACATTACAGTCAGCTTCTACCACTGACTGTACCTGTGCAGTGTGAGATTTGATTTATGAAGTTTTTATGCCTTACGCAGGATAAAAAAAATGTAATAGTCCTATTTTATTCCATTTTACACAATTTATTCTTTTTTAAACTTCTGTTTATTCTACGTTTTTGGTACGTTTGATGTGAAAGAAGAATTTTAGTATACTCCACACAAATTACAATACTACCACTACTATTTAAGGTATTATTTTTTCTATTTTTTTTTTATTCTCTGAAGGGAAATCTGGTCTAAAGGGCAATTGCAGGCAGGCACAATGTCATATAGAACAATGGCAGGACTTTATAAGGCCCTAGTAATTAGAAATAAACACACACTCTTAATAGCAATGAATACAATCATGCCAGAGTGTGAAGCTGGGCAACTTCCTGAAACAAAAGATAGGTCTTGAGCAAAACCTTTGCAGCAACCATGCTCATGCACAGAAGATGGAAACTTACAAAGTTTGAACACTGCCACAACAAACCATATTTATCTTAAAAATATCTCCTACACGCACTTATACACACTCTCTTCTCGATAGAAAAAAGTTAATCAAGTCAAAAATTAGGGTTTTGTGAACATAAAGTGTATATTCTAAAAGAAGAAACAAGCAAAGAAAATTAAGGATTTTCAGAGGATGCAGAGGATGACCTGCTAAATATAAATGTCATGAGGGCGAAAAAATCCGCGCAGCAGTACCAGAAGAAAGTTATTGGCCTCTGCTGTTGTTATTGTTGATCTCTTCCAATGTGTGGAGCTCTGGTGACCTTAGAAGACAGTCTGTGAGTGAATGCCAACTTCTGTTGATTTAAGTGTCGGAGGGGCCAGAAGTAGAGGCTTTTCATGTGAAGCAGATGTGACATCAGTGTTCCTCTAATGGTTCCACTCATCCACTCTAAGAAAGAAGGCAGAACAAAGGTTAGCATGTCACAATTAATTCCGCCCCATATATATATCTAGCTCAAACCAGTAACCTACCCATAAATGGTCACGTGTCTGACAATATATATTCAAAAGATGAAGTATTAAATACTACCACATTTCCCTGATCACAAAATAAATTGAAATATGCACAGTGATGAACAAAGCTAAAGAAAATACAAATCAATTGCTGCCCTCAACCCCCCCTCATGATTTTGTACAGTAATATGTGCAGCAAATGCCACATGTTAAAGTCCAGTAAAATGAAATAAATTCAGTTAAGTATTGGAGAGATTAATGATCAACAGCTAGTCCTTAAAATGAGAAGCATAAAAATAAAACAGAAAACATAGTCTAAGAGAGCTATTGGAACTCTCAGCTATTGAGCGTGATTCCAAATTAAGAGTGAAATAAATCTCACTCCTGATTCTGGATCTGCTGGAACATATAGTGTGATTTTCCCATGAAGTCATGGAGGGCGATAGGCAAGAATGATAATGACGCAGCTTTATCTTTTCTGAATGAAATGCATTGGTCCATTTAAGCTTTCATAAACTGAAATCAGGTGATGAAAGCATAGGAAAACGCACCTTAGGGAAAAGGTCAAATACTGAGGCTGATGACATCGAGGCTGCTTTCAGAAGAGGTCGGTTTTACATGTACATGGAAATTCTTTTGCACAAGAAAAAGGTCAGACAAACAGAACACTTATAAACACAGCATAGGCATGCTTCATATTTTATGCAGTTCCACTGCAACTATGCATCAAGGAAGAGAAATGGAAGAACTGAAAGGGGAGACAGGAGGTAAAGAAGCATATGGTGCTTGAGATATCATTTTGACTGCTTCCATACTATTATTTGCTTAGTTTTTTCATATGTAAGTTCAGGTTATCAGTATTTTTTAAGTCTTGTTTTTCTGGAATGACATTTTGTTGTACATTTTCATGGTTTCAGCCACATTATTTTTGAAAATGGGCAGTTTCTTGGCATATGACTGCTGTTATGTGCATGTGATGTAATTACTCCTAACATATTTAAGATTGCCGTATTTAATTTCCTATGTCCAAGCATTTAGATAACCAAACTCTTTTCTGAAGATTTTCACATGAAAATATATTTTACGATCTGAATTTGGAAATCTGTTTAGGTAAGGATAGGAATATTATTAAGAGTAATGACCTTTTACTTTTGTTTGTTATGGTTGATATTTGTCAATCTTTTCTGCTGAGTTTTCACTCTATTGTTTGGAATAGTATACATCTTTTTTAGATTTTTCTGTCAAGGAATTTGTTTCTGCTTTTACTTTTTTGATGTAAGCATCCTAAGGAAAGTTGTCATTTTTTATCATTATTTTCTAATGTTATTTTGTTTTATTATGGGCACCACCATTCTGTGCAATGTATCACTGCAGTTTACATGGTAATTTTGCCCAGAAGGAATAGGGGACACTCAACATGTGACCAGAGCTACCATATAAAGGTTGGCACACACATCATTTTATTATACAAATTTCTGGTGTATTTGTGGTATAAAAAGAATTAGCTTTGTTTAAATGTTCTTGGTTTTCACCTCAGTGTTTAGGGTTTGATGAAAGATCTCTTTGACTTCCTGTTTATGAACTTTTTTTTATGAATTTTTTTCTCTGACCATGTCTCTTGTCTTGGTACTTTCTCAGGAAAAAGACCCCATATCTCTCTGCAGGCTAAACATTGCATTCTAACATTGTGTTCTCACAATTTATTTTTTGCCTGTATTTCTGACTACGCTTTTTGACTAGAACAACGAGTAACTCGAAGATGAACTGTATTTTTTCAGAGATTAGGCAGCTACATAAATATGATTTAACCACTACTATGAAGTAACTGTGCTTAGAATTTTATACCCTACAAACCCATTTAGAGAATCAGCCTGTTGCCAGAGCTCATGTTGGACCTGGAGGCAGAAGTAATACGTTTAGCATGCCCGTGTCAATCAAATAGAGGAAGCTCTGCAGTGTAATTGTGACTTTATGCTGTAGGAAGATAAGTAAATAAATATAGGTAAATAAAATTCGAACTGGCTTTTATATAAGTAAAATATAAATGTTTTTATGTAAAGACCATCAGAAAACATAATCATAAACAGGACTTTGTACGATACCTTGGCAAGCTCTGTAAGCCATGCTGTTTCATTGAAGAACAGGTGTGGGATAGACTGACTGGCAGGATAACGCCTGACCTGATGCATCCAAACAGTGCCATCTTTTGCCTTTACGCCTGGTGCAGCTGTGTTGTTCTTATATGTGAGTGGACATTTCTTGCGTGGAGGGTTTCTTTTCTCTTTCTCCATTGTAGAACTCTTGTCCTCATCTGAGTTCACCTCTGCTATAGCATGTTTTTATTTTAAAATAGCAATGTCAGATCGGGGCTAGTGTGAACACGACTGATAGAATAAAACTGAATAAAAAAATAAAAATGCTAACCTTTACAAGTACCATAAATTTACACTGGCTGTTACAGGCTCAAATCAAATGTGCTTTTATTCTATAATAGTAATAATAAGAGCAGCTCACTAACTCAGAATGAACAGATCTGGGATCAAGCCACGACCGTCTTACTTATGAGTCAGCAGCTCTTACCGCTGTACCACCAAAGCGGTCATATTAAGGGCATGTCAATTTCGCACCCTAATGCAAGTTCTTTTTATGCAGTTATATTTTTGAATAAAAGAGCACTTGTTTTGTTATACTTGTACCTTTTCTAAAACTTTTTATATGATATTTGGACTTCAGGATTCAAACATTATACACTTCATCTCTACATTTTGTTAATTATTACTAAAACTTGAAAAACCTTTCTGTTTTAACAATTTGTTATCGTAGATTGTTGTAGACACGGAACACATATGAAATGCATGTATTCCAAATAACAATATACAGTAATCCCTCACTATATCGCGCTTCGACTTTCGCGGCTTCACTCTATCGCGGATTTTAAATGTAAGCATATCTAAATATATATCACGGATTTTTCGCTGGTTCGTGGATTTCTACGGACAATGGGTCTTTTAATTTATGGTACATGCTTCCTCAGTTTGTTTGCCCAGTTGATTTCATACAAGGGACGCTATTGGCGGATGGCTTAGAAGCTACCCAATCAGAGCATGTATTACATATTAACTAAAACTCCTCAATGCTATAAGATATGCTTCCCGTGCGGTGCTCGATTGTTTGCTTGTCTCTCTCTGCCTCTATCTCACCCTCTCTGACATTCTCTGTGCCTGACGGAGGGGGTGTGAGCAGAGGTGCTGTTTGCACAGAAGCTGTTTGCCTAGTGGATACGGACGCACCTCTAAGTAATGCCGCTTTATCGCGGTGCTTCCAAAAGCACACTTACTGATTTTTTGATGGTTTGCTTTAATCTCGCTCTCTCTGACGTTCTCTGCGCTTGACGGAGGAGATGTGAGCAGAGGGGCTGTTTGCTTAGAAGATACTGACACTCCTCTAAAAAATGCCGCAGCAAACTTAAAAGCACACGTATTGATTTTTTGATTGTTTGCTTTTCTTTGCGAGCGCTCTCTCTCTCTCTCTCTGAAATTCTCTGCTCCTGAAGAGAAGAAGATATATTTGCATTCTTTTAATTGTGAGAAAGAACTGTCATCTCTGTCTTGTCATGGAGCACAGTTTAAACTTTTGACTAAAGGGTGTTATTTCATGTCTAGAGGGCTCTAATAATGTTAACAGTGTGGGAGAGTTTATAAGGGCTTAAAATATATAAAAATAAATATACTATATACTATAACTATATATGGTTTCTACTTCGCGGATTTTCATCTATCGCCGGGGGTTCTGGAACGCAACCCCCGTGATCGAGGGGGGATTACTGTATTATTTACCTCTCTACATCTCACGCAGGTAAACAGACTTGAGCTGAGAGAACTTTTTACCCTTTCTGCGTTGGTGGGTGGGTGGGATAGCAGGCTGCTTGCTGCTTATGTTGATAGACACATTTACAACACAAAAGACGCTGACGGTAGATGCAAACGGATTTAAGGTTTTTTCATAGACTTTGGTAATTCTAGTGTTAAGAAACAGCATCCATGTTCCAGTCATCCTTAACAATTCCTTTCACTTAAAAACATTTAATGACTGGTGTGGTGAAAAACAGTTCCAGTTCCAGTTTGTTAAAGCAAGTAAACACGGGTAATGTTTTTTGAGTGTATAACATCCCCTTTGTTGTTATAATTAGGAATACTTTGTTCATAATAGGGCAATGGGTGAACCTTAATCACAAAAGAGTTCAAATAAAAGGGGATATTTTTTAGATTGTTTAGGAAAGCAACTAACAAAGATTGAAAAATACTAGCTTTCCTGAGGTTATTCCCACCTTGATTCTTAACCCTTTGAGCCTTGCCCAGCCCAAAGTTTTGACACTATAACACTAGCTTTCCCAGCAAATTTCTACATATTGTGAAACCCAAATATTTAGATTTTTAAAATTAAAATGTTATTATAGTGCATATTATTTTTGCATATGATAAGATACAATGTTATAACAACAGATTGATACTATAGAACAAGCTGTATCACTTTCAGTCTCTCAGTTTTCATAATTTTCTAATGTTCATTATAAGGACTTAATGTCAAAATTACACTTTTGAGTAATATGCTTCAAAACTGTTTTTAGTTCTAAAAGCAGTTAACAAAAATACTTCACATGATTTTCACCGTTTTCTGATAGATCACCACACATCTCTCCTTCCCTGTGTGGCTCTCGCTTCTGGCATCAAGTGCCCAAACTAACTTTGGGGACAATGGCAGGTGGGGAGTTTGACTGGGGTGGTACACCTATAGCACAGTAACACAGCTGTCCTAAGTCAAGCTTAGGGAGGAAAAAACCTACCGTGAAGCAAATGGGCAAAAGCTCTCTTTGACTGTTTGTACTTCTCTGTGCACACTAAACATCTATTTTTTAGGTTTATCCCATGCAAAAGAACAACTGAAATCCTTTCCATTTTCTTCTTGGAACCTATAAGAAAAAACAAAACTTAAGTGCAGTTAATAAAACAACAGTGTAACTTGTGTAAGTACAGTAGCATAACAGCATAACTAGACAGCAATATATTATGTTTTTATGTATAGTAAAGTAATATAGTGAAGGCTAATATTCTGGCTAGACAGGTTATGAAGGCAGGGAGGAGTAGCGGCCTTTTGAGAATATGTCTCTACGGCAGTGGACTGCAAAATTTAGGGAGTAGAGTGGCATAAGAATAGCATAGCGTAACAGATATCTGTAGGCTTTTATTCAGGGCATCAGTGTTATGACAATAGATAGATTGGCCATTATAACCACCTTTTGGGTTCAAAGAGTTAAGTGCTTCCTTAAAGGAACTCCTGCAGTTCTTAGCTGTGCATGTGTGGCCTAGAGGACTATTTGTCTATTTTTCTCCATCAGCCACCATTATTATTCTGTCTGGGGCAAGACTTACTCCAAGTCCTAGACAGTTCCTTGGTCTTCTGACTGTGCAGTGGTCCGATCCAACTGCCAGGTATCTCCTTGGCTTTCTTTGTGTGCAGTGATCCAGTCCAACTGGTAGATGGAAGAACTTCCCTAGAGTAAATCTCCAAATTTCTGTCATCCTTGATAAGAAGAAATTATTCCTTTTGCCTAAAGCTGTTCATAGCCATGAATAATAGTAGATGTCTCTTTATTGGTAATAGATAATCTTCAATTTAACTGACAGACTAAAGAATCACTTTATTTTCAAAATTGTTCAAAAAAGATATCTTCAAAACAAATTTCCTGTGGCTTGACCAGAAAAACTTTATCATTTAAAATCATCTTCATGGAAAAGAAAATAGGTATTTAAGACCATACTGTATATAGATTGCCACATGTATTTCGTAAATTGGATCTCTACACTGTGAGCAACATAATACAAATAAGAATGGGTGATGAAAGAAAGACATCATAAAATACATTCGACATCTAGTTATGCTGTATGGATTGGCAAATGCTCCAGCAGTTTTTAAGTTAAAAACAGTTTCAAGATGTTATGGGAATATTCAACCTAATTTACATTGATGACATTTTAATGTTTTCTAAATTTTAAAGAAAATTGTTATATAGAAATATATGGGAGATTCTATCCCAGTTATGGTAAAATTAATTGTATGCTATGCTTCAGAAGTGTGAAATTCATCGGCCAACAGTTTTATTTATTTAATTGTTTTTGTTATTAAGTCACAGAAACTAGTCTCAGCAGGGACCAATCTATTGTTCTTGAACTTTTAAGATTGTTATTACCTTATTCTGTGAAGTACAATGCTACATGGGGTTTACCAGTTACCATTAAAAATGTTAGTTCCAGCACTCACTAATTTCTTAATTTGTAAAATAACTAAATTTCATATTGACTAAGGCACAGGAGGCCTTTCAAGAATTACAAATGTCATTCACCACTGCCCAAATTGTTCTGCATTCAGACAAACACTTACAAATGAAAACAGGTGGATCTGTCAAATATTGGCAGGGGAGCCATTTTATTCTTTTTCGAATTGTATCCTTGCACTTATTGTTCAAATAAACTCTCTAGTATGGAGAAGAGTTATGATATAGGAAACCCCGGACAGTTAGCAAGCAGGTTAACCCATGAGAAATGGTAACACTAATTTAGAGGAACCAAACACCTCTTGATTATATTCACAGATCATAAAATCATGTCTAATATGGGTAAACAATTAAATGCTTATAAGCCAGGAGGGTATTATTTTTTGTAGATTTATTTTGTTATTGCATACATAGTAGGAGTTCAAAATTTTAAAGCAGATGTTCCTTCTTGACAATGTGGTGATAAGGAACAACATCAAAATCTAGAAATCCTCTTATTAGATGATACGTTTTTAGCAGTTGCTACCTTAGGTAATGTTGAAAACGCAGAAGCTCCTGTTCAACAGGCTAATGCTCCTAATAAGAAATTTTTTCGTCTTGAATCTTTCAATCCCAAATGCTTAATTTCAGATGTAGTTTGCTCACAGCAGGTCATCCAGGTATTATGAGAATAGCAGAGCCTGTTCAGCTTTTTTGTGATTATTCTGCTCCAGAGTTAAAAAATATTTCAGGGAGTATCATTGGTTTATTGCTTCCCTTGTAAACTTTCGGGGAGATAAGATTAGGTTTGATAACTGATTTACCATCTTCTCAAGGTTATACTACAATTTTAGTTAAAGTGCATCAGTTGTCTACGGGAACACATTTTGTTGCTCTTAAGAAATTGCCTTCTATTAAGGGAGGTTGTTCATGTTTTTCTAATGGAATATTTAAGCATCATTGTTTTTAGAAAGCAATCATTTCTGAATGGATTTATGATTTATCTTCAAACTTTGGAATACCTTTTGCAAAAAAAAAAGTGCATATTCAACTCAGTCTTATCTCTGGAAATCATCCGGAGCATTATGGGCAAACAGAAAGACTAAATAGAGACTCAGAGCAATATGTTAGGTGCTATGTGAATTCTAATCAGTCAAATTAGATGGAGTTTCATCTTTATGATCAGTTTCTGAGAAACAACCTTTCAGCTAATACAGCTAAAATGTACACTCTTGAATGCTTGCACACTTACAAATCAACTTTATTCTCAGTTAAGGATTCTACAGTCACACGTTGCTTTATCTGAGTATGTAAGCACTTTAAAGGACAAGTGGAAAATAGCTGGGGAGCATCCATTAATGGCTGGAGATTTTCTGACTAATCATATACAGTATGTTTAACCAGAACTTTCATTTGGGCAAAAAATGCATCTCACTGCATGAAACATCCACCTGTGGATTCTGTCCTGCAAATTCATTACATATCATATTGACTTTGGTTCACAAACTAATAATCCTCCAAGCAAATAACAGAGATTATAACGCAGAAGCTTGGAGAAGAACAGTGCACTTTTTCATTAATTCTAGAAGGTACATTTCCAGAAAGCTGGGTGTCACGTGATACAGGTTGTTAGGGGCAGTGTGACTGCATTTTGACGTATACATTAAGAACCTGTCATCTGTTGTTTCCGAGCCTATAAGGACAATATTGATAACATCTCATAGATATGCTATCCTGGGCATTTCTGTATAACATAAGCTCCCTACACTTCTCAGCCAAACTAAATGTACCTGTTGTACCACAGCCAGAAAGTAGACAAGGACACTCTAAAAAATAGTTGGGGTACTAACCGGGTTACCCTATTTAGCTGAAACAAAAAAGTCAGCCATTATGGCCCAAATAACAAACATAGGCTTTTCACCATATGAATGCAATCATGTTGGAGTTCTGTCTTCTTGATTGTCAGGTCAGAATATGACACCACTTTCTAAGGCCAATTCCTTTTATTATCATCAGAATTGGAAAGGGTGGAGTGTTCTCTGGGCTTTGTGGGTGTGGCTAGGTGTCCACCTTGGGCAGCTGTTTGATGCTGTATGGAAAAGAGAAGATACATTTAAAGTCGGTACCCCTCTCTTTTCGGGGTGGTATTGCTTACCTCTTCAGAGCCCGGTGGTCAAAGGTGCATATATGTGACAGGACCTATGACAGACCATTAGTTAAAGTAAGATGGTCCAGTCTACTGCATATCACTGAATCCCTGGAGGATCAACTGTTAAATTTTTGGTTGGCTGTACAAAACTCTTTGGCACCTATTTGACTGGACAACACGACACATAGCTGCTATTGTCATGAGACATTTCGGTTACACTAATGGTCTTCTTTTTAGATCAATACTTCTTTTCTTTAGTTTTAATATCCTTTCTAATTGTCACTTTTTCCATCAGTTTTCATGCAAATCCATCTATATATTTTTGTCACGGTATACTGTACATGCTATATACTGTATTTGCCTGCTGTTGTACATACAAATTAATTTAATTGGCTTCTATTTTTAATGCTGTTTCTGTGATATTCTTAACACAGTAGAGTGGTATCATATATATTATCTTAAAGGAAACAGACATTTTGAGTAATCAGTGTAATATAGCTTCAGATTCAAGAAATTTCTAACAATTATCTTCACAGTTGCATCAGAATTTCCTTCAGTTTCAGCACTAAATTTTACTGTGTATTTTGCAACATAAAGTATATTCAAGAACTATTTCTCTCTGCACTGTAAACTGCACTGAATTCTCACAAGCACAACAGTAAGAGGAATAGGAAAATATTTTATTTTTGATTTCAATGCTAAATAATAATGTTTTCTTTCTTTCTTTCTTTCTTTCTTTCTTTCTTTCTTATGCTGGTAGCTTCAGAAGTGTAAATACTACATGTGCCTAATATCTCTTACATTATACTGCTTGTAATCAAGATAACTGAATAATTATCACATGCTTAAGCAATTCTAGCTTTTTGGTGAAAAACAAGAAAAGTGTGAACAGATACTTAAAAAACAACACTTAAATTATCAAGGGGTTTAGCAAACTGAACTTTTTATGAATAGATAATTTATAGTAAATATACAATATTATTATAGCATGAGAATAATGCACACATTGGTTGTAATGAGCAGTACAACCTTTTTCTGTTTTTACTGATCACAAAAATGTCTTTCATCAGCAGACTTTAAAGAGGCTGAGTCTGCTTTAAGGTAGGTAGCCTTTACTTTTCATTACTTAAGCTAGAATTGCTTAAGCATGTGATAATTATTCAGTTATCTTGATTTTATCAACAACTGGGGGAAAAACGTTGTTTTGAAAAATCTTCTGGGCTAATTTTTCCACCACTGGTTTCCCTTTTATTTAGGCTACTCAATTTGTGAAGCCTGGGAATGTTAACCTCCTCCTGATAACATGTTACACCACACATAATAAATCACTGTTTCTGGGTTAGGGGACTAGTAACAAATACATTTTATTGTACTGTATTTTGGCATAAAGACAGTAAATTGAACTGGAATTAATTTTTGGAATCTCATCAATCAAATACTGTCTTTTGCCTTCTGTAATTAAAGATACTGTATTACTCTATACATGGTTTCTTGCTAAAGATCATTTAGTCACTATTGACCAGTTTTATTGCATCCCCACCCAGTTGTGCATATTGTGGTATTTCTTCTAGTCTGTTTTCTTCTTCGTGTCCATTTTAAAGTTTTTGTGATTGTGATGAATATTTATGCACTCAATGCCGATGATAGGGAATTCATGCAAAATGTATTTGCATCCATTCCCAATGAAAACTCATAAAATTATAATGGCTGGGGACTTTAATTGTGTTTTAAATCCAGACCTAGACAGGTCTCCTGCCATAGGGGTGATGACATCTAACACTGCAAAGACAATTACACAGTTTGTAACTGACCACAACTTATCAGACCCCTGGAGATTTCTAAACCCAAACTCAAGAGCATATTCTTTCTACTCAACAGTGCATCATTGCTGCACAAGAATTATTTTTTTGTAGATACCAATTTCTTGCCTACAATTAAATCTTGTAAGTACGATGCTATTGTTATTTCTGACCATGCCCCCTGGATTTTGGAGCTAAAATCACTATTCCCAACATACTCATCTCACAGATGGCATCTTAATCCAGTTTCATTACCAGACGAGTACTGTACAGAATTTATATCCAAGCAAATCAATTATTTTAGAGAAAAATACAACCCTGAAGGCTTTCTTAAGAGGACAGACTTTCTCATATCTTTATCACAGAAATAAATTGGAAAGGAAGAAGGTATCAGAGCTAATCAACAAAATTACTAGAATAGATCAAGAACATGCCAGGTGTCCAAGTGAGGTACTTCATAGTGTGACAGATAGGGGGCGCTCCCTTGAACCCTTGTCCAATATGCCAGACACCAGATAAAAGTCCACAAGTTGACTTTATTAATCTAGTAAAGTGCACAAAGCACCCTTTCCTCCACAATACTCATTAAATCAAATCAATAAACAATCCTCCGCTCCCAGACGCATTGCCACCCTTCCAACCAGCTCAGCTCGCCGTCTGGGAGCTCCCACAGTCCTTTTATATACCCTGACCCGGAAGTGTTCCCAATCCCCAGTCCATGTGATTCTTTATCACTTCCAGGTCAGGTACAAGTCCTTCTTCTCACCCTGAAAGCACGTCATTCCTGTTGTCGCTCTTCCTGTGACGTACTTCTGGGTTATAGGGCACAAATGATTCTTTGTTCCTCCCTGTAGCTCCCTCTTGTGGCCCCTGTGGTATCCAGCAAGGTCGTGTATAAAAACTACATAGTCCATGAGTCCCTGCTGGTCTTCGGGGCACCTCCATACTACAGGGAGGACTCCATCTGGCGACCTGGGGGTATTGGCCAGACCACAGTACTTCTCCCCCAGCAGAAAACCAGGGTTTTGCGTGTCCTGTCCCACGAGGGACATCTTCCCCCAAGGTGATCCAAAGGTCGGACCTCGGCGTTGCAGCTGACACTCCCGTGCAAGCCTAGGAGGAACAGTGTAAGCATAAATGCTTTGATCTCTTGCCCTTCTAGGACAACTTCTCCCCTCGTGGCCTGGCCTGCGGCATTCATAGCACAGCCGCGGTCCCCTTGGTAGTCTCTCTCGGCGGGACTTGAAGCACCTGGGTACTTCTGGCTCCACTCTTTTCTCCACTGAGGTGCTTTTATGGCCCTTTTCCGACTTGTCAGGAGACCCCTGCTTTATTGTAGAGATCTCCTATTTCATCTGGGGCTTGTCCACAGTCTGGGTCTCTATTGAATGAAGAGAGCTCTTTTACTGTCTGAACCCCTTTTGATTTATAAATTACTGGTGGCGGTGTCTTTAGGGCCGCCTCGCTCCTGGAGTCAGCACTGTCCAGCTGCCCCGGATTGATCGGCCCTTCCCCCGGCCACTCGGTTAACGATCCGGCCTCTCTTGTAGGGCACGCTGTGTATTGGCACCCGCTATTCATTAAAAGCGGGCCCGAATTACACTGCGTCCCTATTTCTTTATATACGGTATGGGTCTCGCCTACCTGTACTGCCGCATCATGTATTACGGGAGGCTCTCCACCAAATCGCCGCATGTAGGCTCTCACCTTCTCCAACGGCGCTTTGGCTGCTGCTCCCAACTCTCTGATGATCTTCTCGATGCTCGTCAGGACCTGTAAGAAACTTCTTACGGGCTCGATTAATTTCTCGCGTTCCCGCAAGTCCAAAGAGTTATTTAATTCGACCGGCAGTAGGCTTACTTCCTCCTTTGCCTTACCTGCCGGCCGGGAGCCAATGAGCACGTCCGCTTCTGGCACGTTCTCTGACGGGTCTCGCGGAGGCTGCTAGGATTTGGAGTTTTCTTTTGGTCGAGGGCCGGGTCGCCTCCTTCGGCGGACTGAGGTCTGTCTTAATTAATTTTCCGACATCCCGATCAGCCATTTCCCGGCCCACCTTAGCTTCTTTTGGGTTGAGTGGTGCTTCGCTCGCCTCCCCCTTCTCCTTTCAGAAAGTCCAAGTCCGTATCTTCGGGTTCGAAGGCGCAAACAGCGGGACGCGTACCTCCTTCTTCGCAGAAAGCACCGGGACTGCTGACGTGTCCCTTGCCGGACGCCGTCATGTGGAAGTCTTCTCCCATGTGCCCTGGCTCGAACAGGAGCGTGCCATCGTCTTCGGGACAGTCTCCTTTTTCCTTTGGAGCCTCCAAGTGATCATCTCTGAGGTACATGCACGGGACAAAGTGTGTTATTTTAAATGGATTCTCAATTAAATTCCCGACGCGTACCTTAGAGTGAGCATTGGTCCCTGGAGATTATTCTGGACTTGTAAGGCCGCTCCGTGACTCCTCCCGAGCGTCGGCCATTGCAAGCATGGCTCTCCCGCTGGCATTGTTGCGCTGCTTGCCCTTCTTTCTTCCCATTCTTGACTTGGTGAAGGTAGGTTCCGGCATTGTTGTGGCGAGTCTGTATGCCCTCTCCTCCACAATATTCATTAAAGCACCAATCACAAATCAATAAACAATCCTCCACTCCCAGACACGTTGCCACCCTTCCACCCAGCTCAGCTCGCCGTCTGGGAGCTCCCACAGTCCTTTTATAGACCCTGACCCGGAAGTATTCCCAATCCCCAGTCCATGTGATTCTCTATCACTTCTGGGTCAGGTACAAGTCCTTCTTCTCATCCCAGAAGCACGTCACTCCTGTTGTCGCTCTTCCTGTGAAGCACTTCTGGGTCATAGGGCACAAATGATTCTTTGGTCCTCCCTGCAGCTCCCTCTTGTGGCCCCTGTGGTATCCAGCAGGGTCGTGTATAAAAAGTACATAGTCCATGACTCCCTGCTGATACCTGGGGGTATTAGCCGGAACGACAAGCCGGCCAAAGACCACAATAGGAAAAGGCAATCTCTGCATTGAGAGCTCAACCTTTTAACAACTAAAGAAACCGAACAACTCATATTTAAATCAAGACATCATTATTATGAACATGAAGAGAAAGCTAATAAGATCTTAACTCAACAAATCCACAAGCAAGAAGTTCACAATGCAATCCCAGCAATCACCGACACAAACGGAGAAAAAAATCATTGACCATAAAAATATAATGCTCACATTTAGAGACTACTATAAATCCTTATATTCTACTGAGTTTAAAGAAGACAATCTAATTCTTTTCTGGATTACAGATAGCACAAATAGATACTCAGTGTAGCGGAATTGGATAAACCTCTGGCACCATCAGAATTACTAGATGCTATAAACTCATGGAAGATTGGGAAAGAAGCAGGCCCTGTTGGCTACCCTGCTGAATTTTATAAGAAATTCTCAAGTCAGCTAGCTCCCCTTCTATTAGCAACATTTATAGAAGCTAGAGAAAATAAAATTCTAGCTCAAACTTTTCGCCAAGCATTAATTACTGTCTTTCCTAAACAAAATAAGAACTTATTACAATGTGCATCATACAGACCAATTTCACTTCTGAATATTGATGTTAAGATACTCTTCAAAGTCCTAGCTAGAAAGATGGAGAAAAAGCTGCCTTTGGTAATATCACAACACAAAAATGGATTTATTAAAGGCAGACACTTAGCTTCCAATCTTCAATGCCTGTTTAATGTAATATAACAACAACAACAACATTTATTTGTATAGCACATTTTCATACAAAAAAATGTAGCTCAAAGTGCTTTACAAAATGAAGAATAGAAAAATAAAAGACACAGTAAGAAAATAAAATAAGTCAACATTAACTAACATAGAATATGTAAGGTCCGATGGCCAGGGTGGATAGAAATATACTCACCCACAAAGTCAAACACCCTGGAAATATTATTATCGTTGGATGCAGAAGCATTTGACATGGTTGAATGGAACTACCTTTTCACTTCATTGGAGAAATTTGGGTTTGACACAAAAATTTGTGCATGGATCAAACTACTGTATACCAATTCAGAAGCTTCAGTTTGTATTAACAACATTAATTCAGACTACTTTGAACTAGAGCATGGTACCAGACAAGGATGCCCCTTGTCACCACTGCTTTTTGCAATCGCCACTGAGCCACTGGCAATTCATTGTTGAAATGATTATGAGATAAAGGGGATTATCAGAGAAGTACTGGAACAGAAAGTTTCTCTATATGCAGATGATATGGTACTGTATATATCAGATCCACAGAATACTCTGCATGTAGTCCTAACAGCACTAATAGAATTTCAAAAGATTTCTGGTCTCAGAATCAATTTGAATAAAAGTGTGCTCTTTCCAGTGAATTCTCAAGCATACAATATTAGATTGGACACATTCCCTTTTATCATTACAGATCAGTTTAAATACCTTGGGGTAAACATCACAAGTAAACATAAAGCTCTTTATCAACAAAATTTTGCCATCTGTATGGAAAAAATTAATCAAGACTTGCATAGATGGTCAACCCTTCATCTCACTTTAGCTGTAAGAATTAACATTGTTAAGATGAATATCCTTCCTAAGCTTCTCTTTTTAGTTCAAAACATTTCAATATACATCAATAGATAATTTTTTAAGAAATTAGATTCAACCATAACCTCATTTATTTGGAATTCAAAACTTCCACGTATCCAAAGGGCAACCTTACAAAGACCTAAGGTGGAAGGTGGCACTGCTCTACCTAACTTTCAATTTTATTACTGGGCAGCAAGCATACAAACTATAAAAACATGGACATGGGCACAAATAGATGAACATACACAGGCTTGGTCTGCAAAAGAAACAAAATCCTGTAGTACTTCTTTATATTACTTTCTTTGCACCCCAATAAATACAAGTTATTGCCAATATACTAACAACCCAATTGTGCTTCACTCACTCAGAATATGGAACCAATGCAGGAAGTATTTTAAGAAAGAGAAGATTTTATCTGTGGCACCTTTGCCCGAGAACCACCTGTTTCCACCCTCTCAAACATATGAGGTTTTTAATGCCTGAAAAACATCTGGGATTAAATAATTTAGAGATCTGTACATAGACAATGTCTTGCATCCTATGAACAATTACACTCCAAATTTAACTTTCCAGCAACACATTTCTTTCACTAACTTCAAATTCGAAACTTTGTTGAACAGAACCTGCCCAATTTTCCTCACTTCCCACCTACCTCTATGCCGGAAAAAATATTGATCAGTCTCGAGGACTCAGATAGCATTACCATAATGCACAAAACCATTTTACAGTCCCGTGCTTTCAAAGATCCAAGAGAACAGTAGGAAAAGAAATTCTCACTCAACATCTCAGAAAAGTAGTGGAAAGTAACAATGCACAGAATTCAAATGTTTCACCATAATAATAATGTTCAGCACTATATTATATTTATTTTTTCTAAATTTATGCTTGTTGGTAGTATTCTTTGTTATATGCTTTTAATGTTAAAACTGCTAACAAATCAAATTACCCTTTTGGGGTTCCGTTTGTGTTCTATAGAACACTATAGAATCACATGCAGTGTCTCTATCCTTATTAAAGAATAAAATAAAACCTTTTTGTGAAATAATTAGCTGTTATGAAGTCAACTATAACAGGGATTAGAACTTTACATTCACATCTATGGTAGCACATATGATGGATGTCTTTTCATTTTATTTAAATACAGCCCAGTCTTTTTATATTTTTATCATTAAAGACTAATTATGATTATAAATGTGAAGTACTTTCCTAAGAAATAGAACAAGTGAGGACTTATTTACCAAAAGATATCTGCAAACACCTGCTCACAAGTCATTTTTTAAAATTTACTCAAGTATCAGAAATGCTAAAAAGGATGTCATACTACTTATTTTAAGTTATATCACAAAATGTAGTTAAGAAAATGAAAGGTCAGTCTGATTTTAACAGCCTGTCATAAAATAGTTTATAATATTAAGGAGTGATTTGGAAACTACGTATTTAAATATTCTAGATATTAATATTAACAGAACACACAGAATACAGTACAGTATAGGATGCACATCTTTCAAATATATAGTGTAAATATGGCTCACAAGATTGAAAGTTAAGAGTTTTCTGCTTCATTGCAGGTGCTAACTTCATTATGCATTAATGTGTTCCCTATGAGGTTAGTTCCAGCATGCAAAACTGTCTGCAGAAGTGCAATTATCTGTATTAAACTGGCTATAAATAGTATTGCTCAAAGTTAAAGTTCAGTAAAAATGTAGCTGTAGGATTTCTCATAAGTTTTTTTTTTTCATTTGAATATATACATGCCTTCATGGTAGTGAAATACAGCAAATGTTACTTGCAAAACTGTCAGTGACCTTGTTAAATTTATTTTTGCCTACGTTTCCTCTTATTATGACATGTAGCATTGCCTATCTTAAGTGTTAGCTTTTAGACCCTAGTTTGTCAGTCCAGTCTTTTCCTCTGATTTACACCTCAAGTGAAAGTGCTGTCTTTACTATTGAGCTGTGCTATGTACATCGAATGCTTCTTGTGCTTCTTCATATATTACAAGAAATTAATGACATATCTAAGATCTGTAAGCATTTTCATGGCAAATAGCTCATGCAGGTTTACTTTTATAGCAGGAAACATGTTCTAATATGCATACTAGCAATATTAAAATCGTCTTTTAAATTTTTTTATATTAACAGTATAAATTTGATTGATCAAAAGCCAATTAATTAGCGTTTGATGTGATTGGTGACCTGCTGGGCATTAGGATTACAGGCAGGATAAGGCAACACAGAATAGGACTTACTAGGGCTTACTAGAGTCTCGGGAAAGGGAGAAGAATCACTTGGAGAATAGGCAGTAGGTCAAAAAAACAACTGAGTGATAAAATGCACTGCATGCTCTTGGCTTAGCTGCGGTGTGCAATGAATGGTCAGAGGTCCATTGCCTTTATTTAGCACATTACAGGGCCTTAAGGAGTGGGGCTTCTGCTTTTCAATTAAGGTAGGACCCAGGTTCCCTAAGTGATTTGGCCTTTTATGGACTGTGAAAGGCTCTGTGACTGAATGCTTTATGACCTTACAACCTTCAAGATATCCCAGACTTGTCTCTGAAACACTGAGTAATTTCAGAGTAGAACAATAGAGACCCCAAAAACCCTTTGAGTGCAATTTAGGATGTTGGTTGAAAGAAACTCTCAGTTGGTGGAAATACAGCTATTGTCCGAATAAGAGAGAGAAAAAGTGAACGAGAGAGAGAGAGGTGGAAGGTGTAATAGGGAAGACTTGTATAAACTACTATAGTGTACAAGTGGACAAGCCAAATGAAAAAGTATACAAGGATTTAAACCTGTCTTGTTAGAACATAAGAACAGCTGTTATGAGAACAGGCCATTTAGCCCAACAGGTTTATCCATTCTATTTACCTAGATCCTTCAAAATAACATCAAGCTGATATTTCACGGTCTTTAAAGGCTTACTCTGTACCACACTGCTTGGTTATTTATTCTATGAGTGGTTCTTTGCAAGAAGGAAAACCTTTCTAATGTATGTGTGAAATCCATGCTTAACAAATCTGCAAATCTGAGTCCCTTTGTTCATGTTAAAGAATTTATTTTAAGGTAAAATCCAGGAGCCACTCTAATTCCCTTCATAATTATAAACACTTCAATCATGTCACTCCTTAATTTCTGTTTGCTTAAACTGAAAATGTTTAATCTCTCAGATGTCTCAGTCCCAAAATCAGCCTAGTCACACTTTTGTGGACTTTCTGCAGAGCTGGTATGTATTTTTTGTAATATAAGGATCAAAACTCCAAACAGTACACCAGGGGCCTCATTTATAAACGATCCGTTCGCACAACAATGTTGCGTACACCCATTTCCACGCTCACATCGCGATGTATATAAACTAAACTTGCCGTTAAGCTATGCACATTCTCATGGCAGCACAATCTATTGCATACGCATGTTTCTGCTCGGTTTTGCAAACTGGTGGCACCCAGTGTCAAAGCAGTGCTACTGTTCCTACTGTTGTGTCATTAAAGTAGAATGTTGTAAACTTAATCTTGAAATCAATGTGCAATTTACAAGAGCTCCTCAAATCCCATCACAACTAAAGTAGCATGTTAAATGGTTCGTATTCTATGTGTTATATGTGTACGCCGACATGAGCATGAATACATTACATTCATGATATTACAGCTCTCTGAGGAATTTAAATACTTAGATGTGTACTTGATATCATTTTCATAATGAAATTAATTAAAGCATGTATTAAACATGGGGACACAGTAGCAGGGGTAGTGATGAGCTGGCGCCCTGTCCACAGATTGTTCCTGCCTTTTGCAAAATGCTTGCTATGCTGTGTGCAACCCTCGATGAAATAATTTATTGCAGCAGTACTGTCTCTTTCAAACATACTAACCCCCAATTCCTTTCTTTTCTTTCTCCAAGTAACCAATCACCACACAATCAGCTCTTTAATAAAAATCAAGCCATCTGTAAGCTTAGAATGGCATTTATAAAAAAAACATTTAATGAACATTGAAATATCTTCACAGTACATGTTTAATTATTCCAGCTATCTATCCATCCAGGGTTGTGCCAGTCCCAGCAAGCAAACAGTGCGAGGCAGGATCAATCCCTGAATGGGGCACCAGTTAATTGCTACACTGTCCACTGTGTTCACACATTTAATTAATAACAGCATACATTATTTAAATTAAGTTACAAATGTATCTGTATAATGTAATATATATACTTTATTGCATTTCATCTTAAAAATTATATCAAGACCTCCAAGAAGATAGTGCCTGGAAATCTACATCGACTTGGAAGCCAGTCGTCATCATCTGTAAATACACACTCTCTCCGGTTGAATTGAATTTAATTCCTTTATTGTTATTGTATGGCACAATACGATTTAATATGCAAATCCTCCATAAACTTATTTTTCTATAAAATGGTAAAATAGCAACAACAAAAACAACAATAACAATAATACAATAAAAAACAATGAAAAATACTGTATTTCATTATATAAGCATAAGTGGCTCAGGTTGTGCAATATCACAACTGCAATGCAAGGTTACAATGAGGTAATTATAATTATAAGTACAAACAGTTCTACCAGGAGCACTTGATGGACTGATTGAGTGTATTTATTGCTCTTGGGATTAAACTGTTTCTGAACTGCGAGGTTTGTGCAGTAAAGGCTCTGAAGCGTTTGCTAAATGGGAGACGTTCAAATAGACTGTGCCCATGGCTAAGGCAGAGTGTGCAAGATGCTGTACCCCGATAATTCTCTCCGCTCTTGGCACAATCTGCTGTAGAGCTTTCTGATCGGCTACTGCATATCTCTGATTCTACACTCAGATATAGTGGGTTAAAATACTCTGAATGGTGCACTGAGAGTAACAACACTAAAGCAGCTATGGCATCTGGAATAGTTTGGCCATTCTGTGCATCATTATATTGTTAAAGATTGATAACAATCACATGCCTTAATGTAAAGAACGATATGCGGTTAATTTCAGTGTATTTGATAAAGCTGCGTCATGGATGTGAATCAAATAAATAAAGGGAAACCACACAGGAACACCTACACAGCTTTGATGCTGGGTGCCGCGAGTTTGCAAAACTAAGCCAAAAATGTGCATACGCAATGGTTTGACCTGGAGTGAAAATGTGGGTGGCTTAGCTTAGTTTTTATGCATCACAATGTGAGCGTGGCAATGGGCGCAAACAATATTTTTGTGCGTACACATCGTTTATACATGAGGCCCCTGGTCTGCAGAGGGAGAAAGAGAGAAATGATGAGAGAATAATGCCAACCCTTGGCTTGGCAGGTAAGCTGTCACCCATGTGCACCCTTGTGACAATATAAATATAGTACATGTGGCAAACTGGGCTTTGATTGCTGGTGCTTTCATTACCGAGAGGATGTGAAGATGATCTTTTCCCTAAAACAATATATGAAAAAATATGATAAAATCAAATAAAATTTAAAAGTTTCTGGGTGTAAAAGAAAACAATATTTATTGTCAAAGACCTGGGGCTATGTAATAGGAAGGAGATCCATTGAGGGAAAAAAATCTTAGTTCAGATGTTTTGCTTCTTTTCTTATTCTTATCCACGTGACTTTCTCGCTTACCACCAAATGTCATTGTCCTGTTCTCTTGGCCTGAATTCATAAGTTGTGGCTGTCCTATTTCTTTGCAGCCTTCAACAAAACTGCTACAACCCCCCTCCCCAAAGCAAGACTGATGCAGTTCTGTTTATGTCTTGTCTGTTCAGATGTCTGACTCACAGAATCTGTCTGGTCTCTAGGTCAGGAGACATGCAAAAGGTGCCAGATGTCTTGTTTGCCTTTCTGGCCAACCTTCAAAATGGCTATTACTGTTTTTGGTTTCTTGCAAATAAGGGTTTTTTTCATTTATATTTCAGAATTTTCCACTAGTTCCCTTCTGGTCTAGAACAGTCTGATGTAAAATTTGAGACACCAGTTTTCAATGCCGAATGCAGGTTTCTTTCCATATATGTGATTAGTTGTGTTACCCAGCTTCGGCCACTAAAAGAAAAATGGGCCGCAGTTATAGTGCTGTCATTTAATATGGTGTATCAGAAGTACTATGCAATTAAGTATAATTCTTTATGTAATATTTGTAGGTTTGTTACCATGGGCTAATATTATTGACATATAATGTTGTGTAGTGATTAAGGCTTTGGACCTGGGACTTCAAACCCTGACGTTGTGGGTTCAAATGCTGCAACTAACAGTGTATGACCATAAGCAACTTCATCTGCCTGTACTCCAGGTTGCCAATTGTATCTGAAATATTGCACTTCAACCTTGGATAAAGGTGCCAGTCAAATAATAAGTAATAATAATATTATGTTACTGGTGCTGCTCGCTGTTGAACATGCTATATAAATTTGTCCATGAGTAAAGCATCCCTGTATTAAATTAAATGCTGCTTTTCCTGGTGGTTTATCTTTGGTTGATGATCACAGTTTTACCAGAAAATATTTATTGACAAATTACACACCACTAAATTTCAATCAAATCCATAAAGGCATTTTTGAGATTTTGGGGTATTTACTTTTTCTATTGTGGCCTGGGAGAGGTGTGTTACTCCCAAATATTGATATATTGAAATGTCCTTTCTTAGTTGATACCTACCATCCTACCAGATTTCAGATTGTTAACTGAACAGGAAATAGTGTTTTTGTTAATAAATGAGTAAGTGAGTGAGTTAATCAGTCAGCCAGTAAATCTTGCATTTTGTATATACAGTATATACCCCATTTGCCCAGGACATTTCCTGAGAATGTGTCTTGGTCAAAGTGCCATTAGTTGAGAAGATATATAAGAAGTACTATGTAACTAAGTATTTTTCTTTATACGATATTTGATTTTTTGTATATCAGGGTCTAATATTACTAGTTCACTGGAGCTGCTTACTCTTGAATATGCTACATACAATTGGATATACATAAAACATTTTTGCTGTAGATCAATTCCTGCTTTTCCTACTGTATTTTCAATTGAAACAGATAATTAGTACCTGTAGCACATCCTGTAAAAGTGGTGACCTTAATATGGGAGGTATTTTCTACAAAAAAGGAAATGAAACTTAAAATTATAAAATGAAAATGAAATCTTTTTTGCAATTTCATTTTCAAAGTCTATCCAAAATTAAAAATATAATTAATATAATTTGCAATTTTATTTTCACCATGAACAGCAATGAAGCTGCTAAAATAAAAAGTAAAATGCAAATAAGCACTGGTGACACCTGCTGCTTGTTGAATTTTCATTTTCCTCTTTGCATTTTCATTTTTAAGCTCTCAATATGCAAATTGTGCAGGTCAATAGGCGGGGCTATGCACCTCAATTTCCCACAATTCTTTGTCCATCATAGCTGTATCCACTTCAATTGATAGAAAACTTCTCTGTTTAAGTCACGTGATTTTGATCTTTTCACTTCTGTACTGCGAGCTTCACAGTGAAACTTTCACAAAATCTGAAGACCATACATAATAGGAGTGTTTAAGTAAATAATGTACTTTTAATTACAATATTTAATATGAAAAAAATTTGCATTTATTAAGTTAAAATTTATATTTATTTACACTGAAGTGCAAATGAAATGCTTTGTATGTTGTTTTTCTGTAGTATTATATAATAAATGTAACTCTCTACAGTTTTCACCACCTCCTGCTCTGTCCCATTCCCCTATAGTTGACTGACGACTTGATCAGACTCTTTAATGTTACTGTAACTTTTTAAAATAAGATGAAACAGTGTAATTTTTTATTTTTTACTTTTATTTAATTTGTTTTCAGAACAAGATGATTCTGAAGTGATTATTTTATTCACTTTGAAGACCTCCCAAATCCATCCATTATCCAACCCGCTATATCCTAACTACAGGGTCACAGGGGTCTGCTGGAGCCAATCTCAACCAACACAGGGTGCAAGGTAGAAAACAAACACTAGGCAGGGCACCAGCCCACCACAGGGCACACCCACACACACATCCGGGACAATTTAGAATCGCCAATCCACCTAACCTGCATGTCTTTGTACTGTGGGAAGAAACCGGAGTACCAGATGAAACTCACGCAGACACAGGGAGAACATGCAAACTCCATGCAGGGAGGACCCGGGAAGCAAGCCCAGGTCCCCTTACTGCGAGGCAGCAACGCTACCACTGCACCACCGTGTCGCGCCTTCCAAATCCAAATATGTAATTTTTGTTTAACTCATGCTTCTTTTTCTATCATTTATACTATTTTTTTAATCCAACTCATTAAGAAATATAGGAATAACAACTATGAACTGTATTATCTATCAAATAATTTCATATTTATAACAAAAAGAATGAAATTTAAACAAAACAGAATAATTTTTCTCACCATTCTAGAAAGCATTGTACATTTCATTCCAAAAATATAATTCAAAAATATGCTTGAATAGGTGCAAAAATATTTTTCAATTGCATTATTTTCATATTGTTCTTTCATATTATCTTTATCTTTGTATATGTATTTGATCATATTATTGTTTCTATGAAATTACCTTCATTATTACTGCAAATTTATTTAAAACCTTAAACATATTGCATGCTCTTTATTCTTGTCTTGTTAATGATTTAATCATTTTTTCACTTAAAAGAAGTTAAATGACTGTAATCATTATATACACAAGGTAATGCATCTAAAACAATTCTGCTGTAAATATAATTTCAATACAGCTCTTAATATCTTAAGATTATTAAGATTGATCAGCTATAGATATTAAAGGGGATTCCAGTCATGATAATGTAATTTCATAGAAAAATGTATCTTATCACATACACATACACACATACACACACACACACAAACACACACACACCTATATATATTATAATATGGATGCTGTATAGCACCCGACCCGGCACAGACTGATGCAGAGGCACGTACAAAATAAACACAGGCTTTATTATTCTCTTCAGCTGTGGGACACGTCTTTCCCGTGTCACACAGCCCAACACAGTCCCAAAGCAAACACCACCAAAATACTCTCTTCGTCCACCACTCCTCCTCACCAAGCTTAGTCCTCCTCCTCCTGACTCCGGCTCATGAGTGGTGGTGGCGGGCCCCTTTTATAGCCCATCCGGAAGCGTTGGGACCACCTGGTCCCAATTGCACTTCCGGGTGGGGCTGAAGATTCATCCAGCCAGGCTGTTGACTCCACACAGCACCCCCTAGCTGCCATCCCACCTCCCAACCTGGCTGTGGAGGACTCCATCTCCCATGGAGCCAGGCCGGAGGCTGGGGAATCATAGTCGGCCCGGGAGGCTGCCACCAAGCGTCCCGGGGAGGTACTGAGCTGTCCATGGTTGCTCCTCCTGAACATATGCAGCATGGGGGTCCCGGCCGGGCAAGGGACCCAGCGATCCATCACAATACACAATATATATAATTCCTCTTTAACAGTTTCTCTGTAACAATTGTCAGATGTATTTGTTGTCAGTGTCTGTTTGTACCATTTATTATTTTTCTTCTTCTTTCGGCTGCTCCCGTTAGGGGTTGCCACAGCAGATCAACATCTTCCATGTCTTTGTGTCCTCTGCATCTTGTTCTGTTACACCCAACGCCTGCATGTCCTCTCTCACCACATCCATAAACCTTTGCTTAGGCTTAGGCCTTCCTCTTTTCCTCTTCCCTGGCAGCTCTATCCTGAGCATCCTTCTCCCAATATACTTAGAATCTTTCCTCTGCACATGTCCAAACCAACACAATCTCGACTCTCTGACTTTGTCTCCCAACCGTCCAACTTGAGCTGACCCTCTAATGTACTCATTTCTAAACCTGTCCATCCTCACCACACCAAACGCAAATTTTAGCATCTTTAACTTTGCCACCTCCAACTCTGTCTTCTGCTTTCTGGTCAGTGCCACCGTCTCCAACCCATATAACATAGCTGGTCTTACTACCGTCCTGTAGGCCTTCCCTTTCACTCTTGCTGATACCTGTCTGTCACAAATTACTTCTGACACTCTTCTCCACCCATTCCACCCTGCCTGCACTCTCTTCCACAATCCCCATTACTCTATACTGTTGATCCCAAGTATTTAAACTCATCCACCTTCACCAACTCTCCTCCCTGCATCCTCACCATTCCACTGACCTCCCTCTCATTTACACACATGTATTCTGTCTTGTTCCTACTGACCTTTATTCCTCTCCTCTCTAGAGCATATCCACCTCTCCAGGGTCTCCTCAATCTGCTCCCAACTATCGCTACAGAACACAATGTCATCAGCAAACATCAAAGTAGTCTCAAAGGGTTTTCAAACCTATTGACTGTTTTGTAGGGACCACCTGACTCAAAAGCCCAATAAGAGCCATAAATATGAGAGGAGTGTGCCAGAGAATGGAAAGAGGAAGTGCCAGCCTTTGAGAAAATATGCCACCTGCAAGAACCCTGGTTTGTCAATACAGAAGGGAAAAAGGATAGTGAATAGTTGGAGGAGCAAGGATGAACTAGGAAGTGGGCCTGGTGAACATATGAAAAGGGACTTTGAGTGTTATTTCGGCTGGTCTAAAGGTGTGGCTTGGCAAAACCTTCACTAGCACAAACTTCAAGGGATTAACAGTCAAACTTACAGACATTACAAGGACTTTTTTACATTGAACATTATCACTTTTTATATAACTGTTATTTGTGAATTAGTGGTTTATCTGTTGGGGGTTTGTGCATAATTAATTTTCTTTTGCAATAACTTCATTATTTCCACACTTTCGTTCATTTCTTTTGGTGTGTTCTGTGCTTGCATAGTGTGGCTAGTAGGAAGGTAGAGTTCAGTGAAATCGCTAGTGAAAATGGGTCCTTGATAGAGAAGGGCCAGGCCTCTATGAGGAGTAAAAAGGAGCCCCCATTAAGGGCCTCTAACAAAGAAGCACTCAGGGCCCTTCCTCACAAAGATAAGGACCAGTCTGCTGGGGCAGAGCTCACCATGTTACAGGCACGGATGCCCTTACTAGTTGTGCCTGCAAGTGTGCAGAGCATCGCCAGGGATGCCTTTGTTGACACTGGGAACACCTTTACCTTAATTAATTGCAGCTTCTGGGAAGATGTAAAATTGCCTGGTGACCTGCCTAATGGAGGTGGCAGAGTAAATTTCTTCTTGGTAGATGGGTAAGCATGATGCAAAGTCTTGATATGGTTTGTGTTACAAAACATCTCTTGGGATATCGAAGAATACATCCTGGATGATGCATTCCTGTCCATGACACTGCTACTAGGTCTGGATTCCATTGTGGCACCTGGCATCATTTTGCACCCAAGGATTTCAGAGTATGTAATGCCTGGGGGTGTGGTGTTCAAGTTTGAGGAAAGAGGGCATGATGAATCACAGTAGCCAAACTGAAATAATTATTTAGCAGTAACAGTTAAAGATAGCAGTCCAGAAGAGAACAGCATTTGTTCTCAGTGCTGTGAGGTACAGCCGATTCTGATTAGATGGTCTATGGTATGGGCAGACAAGCTTGGTCGCATGGATGTTACTCGCCATCATATATACACCATCAATGAAGTCCCTGCCTGACAGGGTATCTCCAATGAAGAGAAAAGTCATTAAAGCGTGGGTTGATCGTATGTTACTGGATGGTATTCTTGAGCCCTCGACCTCAGTCTGGGCATCGTCAGTGGTTTTGTTGTGTTAGTCCAAATTTCGCTTTTAGCTTCCGTGTGGACTACCATGGTGAATGCTAATACCATCAATGACGCATATCCTATGACATATGTCATTAGTGCATGGAGGTTTAGAGTCCTTACAAGTAACAGTAATTTGCAGCACACTGGATATACAATCTGGCTATTTGCAGGTTTGCATGGGAGAAGATAATGTAGCAAAGAGTGCAGTGATCACCCCCGATGGCTTTTTCCAGTTCTGAGTAATGCCCTTTGACTTAAAGAACGACGGGGCATCATTTCAATGCCTGATGGAACAAGTCCTGATGGGGTTGATTGGGAAGAACTTTTTAATCTACTGTACATCGATGAGATTATTGTCTTCTCCCTATCACTAAAGCACCTGCAGGACCTTAATGAAGTCTTCCTTCACCTACAACAGGCTCAGCTGACCCTGTATATCACAAAGTATCACATCAAGAAGCCATAACTTACCTTCCTCAGACATGTAGTGTCAGCAAAAAGAATTAGTGTTGATCCTGAAAAGATCACTGCACTTGTGGACTACCCACCACCTTCTGAGGTGAAATCCCTGCAGCATTTTTTAAGAATGGTGGGTTGGTTTATTCTGAGATTGGCTGACACTGCAGAACCTCATGTCAGTGGACTCCTGCATGCCAAGAAGCGTTTGAACTATTGCAGAAACACCTTTTGAAAACACCAGTTTTAGCACAGCCATATCATCTTCCAAGTCCAGACTTATGCCAGTAATGTGAGGCTGGGGACCATCTTAATTCAGATAAGTAATGAAGAAGAGCATGTCACTGCTTATGCTTTAAAGCGTCTGCATGATTCCGAGTTCATCTATTCAGCATTCAAGAAGAAATATCTGGCAGTAATGATGGCAGTGGAAAGATGGTTAAACTACCTTGAGGGAACAATGCTTGAGATGTACACAGACCACTGTGCTATGGCCTGGGCATTTATTTGCCCAAAGATGCCCTCACGACATACCAGGTGGGTTCTTCGTCTCCATCATTTCACCTTTAAGGCCTTTTACTGGAATGGTGGTGTCCTAATATCTACTGTATTTAGTGTTTTGACCTGCCTGTTGACATATCAGACATCGCTCAAGCTCAATCCATCAGTCTGGTCTGTCATGAGGTCATGGAAATTTGTGAGCCACGAACTGTCTGTATTCAATATGAGAATCTCCAAGGGATATTGTATTGTTGTGCTTCATCTAAACATGGGGGGTGAGAAATATCAGCTACTTATCCCCGAGGTGCTCATCCTGGAATTCTTGGCCTACTTTAATTACAGCCTTTTTGTTGGCCATCTTGGCAGACTGAAGACTCTGAAGAAAATCTTGGAGGTAGCCTGGTGGTCCACTGTGTGGAAGGACATATGGAGCTATTTGAGAACATGTACAACCTGCTAACAAAAAAAAAAAACCTGGTTTACCAACTGGACATTACAGTCGATATTCTTTACTGAACAAGGGGAGATGTGGGGAATTGACATGATGGGACCATTGCCACCAAGTAAGAACAAAAAGACTGTTCTGGGGGTGATGGTAGATTATTTCTGTAATAGGTGGAGCTTTTTGCTTTGCCAAATTCAACAACTGAACAAGTATGCTCCACCCTAAGGAACAAGATTTTTACCTACATGGGGGTCCTGAAGATCATAATTTCCAACAGAGGTCTGATATTTATGAGTGTGATAATGGAGGGCTTCATGAAGGAATCCATAAACTACAGAACATCCCCAGTCCAACCTCACCAAGCAAGTGAATCGCACCCTGAAGACAATGATAGCTTCTATGAGGGAATGCTGGCATCCTTACCCAGCCAGGATCCCCTCAAGATGGAAGGATGGGGGAGACAGCATTCATGGGGCACTGTCCCCCCCAGACTGCTCGATGGCAGCCTCCCTGAGTTGCGGTAGCACCATAGTTCTCCACAGGGCATCATGGGACTGTAGTTCTTGGACCTAGCCCTGTTAGATTCCATGGATGTTTTCAAGGGGTGCTGCGGGAACTGGGGAGCCCTGCTTTGTCAGACTCTCATCTCACCCAGAAGTGCTTCCAAGCTATGGCTTTGGAACACCGGAGGTGTGTCCAGATGAAGCATAAATGAAGCAGGCTGCCTCAACTCCAGAAGCTAGAGTTGGGAGGAAGAAGGATGCAGCTTGCTGTGAGTAGTAGAGGAGGCAAAAACAAAAAGGAAGAAGACAAAGAGTTACAGAGAGAAGACAAAACGTATTGCTCTGTGCTACTTTGTGACTGTGCTGTGGGAAATACTTCCTGGGAAAAAGTTTCTCAAAATAAATCATCTTGTTCATTTTATACTTGTGCCCGAGCCTTTGTTAGGGGTTTGGGGAGTTGGAGAGCCCCTGTCTAGTTGGCAGGATTCCTGGCCATCTCGTAGCAGGGACCTGTTTTTTAAAAAAAATTACTGTGGCCACAAGAATTAATTATTCCTCTTTAGCTGTTTCTTAATAAAAAGGCTCTTCAGAGACCCTTAGAAGGACAGATAGAGTGAGTAGACTGATTTAGAGCTATTTCAGGTTCCAGGTTGTTCTTGCAGGGTTTTGCCAGAATTTTTCTAGTTTTAAGATTTTTTTAGATATTGTTTTTGGTTTTATTTTTTATTTTTTATTCAGTTTAATTTTTTTCAGCAATTATAGCTTTTTGTTTTAATCATATTTTACTGGTTATGTTTCACTCACCAAAAATGTCCACAAAGACACTTTTGCAAATATAAAAATAAATTTTCTTGTTTTACCTGACATCTTAATACATACAGTTTTACTCTCTGTGACAGGATTCAACTTTCTCATGATAATGGGATAGTTCAAGGCTTCCAGTATAATAAAACATGCAAGAATCAAATCAAATTAAGTTTGCTCTAATGTCATTGGTTACCTTAACTTGCAACAAGTTTAAGGAAATGGTATATAATTTCAAAAATGCTTTCTGTTTTATTTTTGAGCTTGCAAGCAGTAAGATTATTTCACACATATGCACTTATTTTATATTATCTCTGAATGCTGACAATATGCCACCTACTCATTTCAAAACTTTGAAAGTGCATTTTTTTCTGGCAATTCTTACTTTGGTTATTTTTTGAAATACCGTTGAAGTAACCACATGAGCTGTGATAACAACATTAATAGAAGAAATAGAGATAAAGCTTTTCATGTATTTGCTGCATATTGAAAGACTTTTATAGCAACAGTTTAGATATTTCACTTAATAAGCTACATGCAAAACCCAGGGAGCTCCCTGTGAGCCTAAACTAGGTGGGTGAAATTTAACAACATATGTAGGAAGAAACAGATTTTGGCCATCGAGAGTGTTTAATGACACACTTCTATATACAGCTATAAAACAATATCTTAAGTTGCGGGATGAACATGCAAACTCCATATAGACACTGACCAGATTAGCAATCACTCTTGAACTCATCACACTATGTAATAATATTATTATTACTAATATAATAATAGTTTTTATATAGCACCTTCCCATGCTCAAAGCCTTTCACAAATATTCAAAGAAATATATTAGGAATACAACAACAACAACAACATTTATTTATATAGCACATTTTCATACAAAAAGTAGCTCAAAGTGCTTTACATAATGAAGAAAAGAAAAATAAAAGACAAAACAAGAAATTAAAATAAGACAACATTAGTTAACATGGAAAAGGAGTAAGGTCCGATGGCCAGGGTGGTCAGAAAAAACAGGAAAAAAACTCCAGACGGCTGGAGAAAAAAAATAAATAAAATCTGCAGGGGTTCCAGGCCATGGGGCCGCCCAGTCCCCTCTGGGTATTCTACCTAACATAAATGAAATAGTCCTCTTTGTAGTTACGGTTCCCACGGAGTAACTTGATGTTGATGGTCATACAGACTTTTGGCTTTTAATCCATCCATCATTGTTGGAACATCAAGGTGCTTTGAGTAGAAGGATGCCGGAAAATGAAACAGAAGAGAGAGTAAAGGTTAGTACGGATTTTATTATTATTATAATAAGTTGGATATACGGAGTATCAGTATTTTGATTACAGTGAAGTTATAAGAAGGCCATGTTAAAATAATGTGTTTTTAGCAGTTTTTTAAAGTGCTCCACTGTATTAGCCTGGCGAATTCCTATTGGCAGGCTATTCCTCAATATAGGTGCATAGCAGCAAAAGGCCGTCTCATCACTTTTTAGTTTTGTTCTTGGAATTCTAAGGAGACACTCATTTGAGGATCTGAGGTTACGATTTGGAATATAAGGTGTCAGACATTCCGGTATATAAGATGGGTGAGATTATTTAAGGCTTTATAAACCATAAGCAGAATTTTAAAGTCAATCCTGAATGACACAGGTAACCAGTGTAGTGACATAAAAACTGGAGAGATGTGCTCGGATTTTCTTTTCCTAGTTAGGATTCTAGCAGCTGCATTCTGCACTAGTTGCAAACGATTGATGTCTTTTTTGGGTAGTCCTGAGAGGAGTGCGTTACAGTAATCTAGTCGACTGAAAACAAACGCGTGAACTAATTTCTCAGCAGCTTTCAGTGATATAAGAGGTCTAAATTTAGCTATGTTTTCTAAGTAAACAAATGCTGTCCTAGTGATCTGATTAAAATACAATCTGAATAAAATATCAATAACACAGGATAAAAAATAATATCAAACATGAAACACCAGATAATAGAAAAATATTTGAAATTTGAAGTTCAGAAGTAGATTACAAAAAAGCAGGAAGAAAAAAAGAAAGCCGGGTTTCTGAACTGAACAATTAAATGTAGGTATATAGATGTTACAATCACCCACAGTTGTAAGGATTAATCAATAAGATAGGAGCAGATTTTGTTATCAGTTTTACAGCCAAACACCAAACCATTCAATGGTTATTCATTTGCTGTTCAGTTCAGATCTAACAATCCCAGCCAGACCTCCATGTTGCTACAAAATAAACATTCAACAAAGTCACCTCAAGTTTTTTTTTTTTTTATTTTTTATTTTTGCACAATATATCAAGATTGTAGTCTGCAATGAATCAGATATCTGTAGTGCTTTACAACTGATGAGCTATGTGTTAAGCATAGGTCCATCGCCTATAGAGCAGATTTGGTACATTACTCTTGTTAAAATAAATCCTGAGCAGAATGGTATATTTCAAAGTAGTGCTGATGAGCTGCCAGGCACATTCTGGTGTCATCATGATCCTCTATGAAAAAGTTTGCAATACTGCAACTTTCTAAATAAATCAAAATTTTTACAATCTGACCATTTGCTATTGATGGATCATTTAGTATAGAGAAATTCATCACAAAAGTGTTACATGAACTTGCTCTGTGACACTGCACTGCCCACGTTGAAACATCAATAATAATAACATGATTAAAAAGTCAATGTCTGCGTGTAACATCAGCTAAGTTGATAACAATAATTGCATGCTACATGTCTGTCAACTTAATATATCATTGTGATTATACCGCCAACAAACAAGCAACGTAGAAATATGGGTGAGATTGCTTAAATTCCTACCTTCCTTGGAGTATAAAGATAACATTTATTTCCATTGTAAATACTGACTGAATTTGAAGCATGGAAGTAGCTATTTGAACTTAACAAATCCTCCATGTCTCTAATTTTCAAACTGCTGTACTTAGCTGTATCTTGCAAAGTAACAGTTAACATATTTTAACTTAAGTGCCTTTACATTCAAGTTTGGTGAATGCTACCTGCAACTCGCTGTCTGCAGGGGATCTATGACTGAAGGTCGAATATGGCCAATAAAATCCACAGAATATGTCATTGATAAATGATGAGGCTTTGGTATTTGCTCTCAGCTCCAAAAGGGAATGCTCACCAATGAAATCCACACATTCTGACATCAGCAGCAATGGTTAGTTTGCATATGCGCACAAAGCAATGCTCTTCTCTAAACTAATATTACAAATGCATATTTTTAAATTTATTTTATAAACGTGCTGGAAGCTGCATGCTCATAAGTACATTACGACAAAGCTAGTGTGGTGAAATATTTAAATTAAAACATAAAAACTAATTTTGTTTTCATTTCTATTTTTTTGCTTTTGTTATAGTTTGCAGACGTTTTTGTTTCAGTTTTCGTTAACGATAACAATACTGAGATATGCTATATTAAGAAGAGATATTTTAATTACTTTTTAAATGCTCCTCTTGTAAATTTTAAGAGGTAGTCAAATTACACACAGACTTTAACACTTCTTATATTCAAGTTCATGTCACGAAATCTTTGTATTTGACATCATTGAATTCTAAAGTTTCATTCCCTACCTGAAGCCAGGTATGTCACAAGTGAAACTCTGTTCGAAGAAGTAGTGCCCTGTATATGCAGCATTGCAGTGACTGACAGGGAGAGATGGAGCATGATAAGAAAATGGCAAAAGAAGATCCTGTTCAACTGTTGCTGGGCCCACAGTTTAAACTAGCATTAAAGATAGTATGAAGTAAAAGTTCCAAAACACATTGATAACTTTGAAACTTTGCAAGGCTGATGGAGTGTGATCAACAAAAATAGGCAGCATACTAACAAATTGTCAGGATAAGTAATCTTCAAACACTCCCTTATGTTACAGTTTATGTTTACTTATTGTTAATTGTGACATGCTCCCTAGAGAAGTAAGAAACTGGAATGAATATATGGCTGCCCTGTAAGTGAAGCACTTAATAATTGAATCAGTAAAGTCTTCTTTAAATAACTCTTTCTTTGTAACATTCAACTGTATTGGAATTATATATACAGGTAGTCCCCAGGTTATGGACATCCGACCTATGACTTACTAATGGGCTGTAGTTGCAACGCATGTGCCTCAGTAACTGTCGCTCCGTCATCCTCAGCATGGTTGGTATGTTAACTTTATGCAATGTTTATTCTTTTTGTAATTTTTACTCCTTTTTAAGTTGCTTGAAAAATCACCCAGTAACCTCAAATTTGATGCTGAGTCCAGTATCTGTGTGGATTAGAGAGGTCAAAATGTAGACTGGACCTCTGTAGTTATCCTTTTAGGCTTTAATTGTCTGTCTTCTCATACAATTGCCATTTTTTCTTTAAGTTCTTAAAGCAGCTAAATATATTTTTACTTGATCGTTTGTAAAAAAAAAAAAAAAAATTTTGTGAATTTCCCCTTGGGATTAATAAAGTATCTATCTATCTATCTATCTATCTATCTATCTATCTATCTATCTATCTATCTATCTATCTATCTATCTATCTATCTACTCTTATGTACATAGCAGGATGTTGTCTCTTGTCAGTACATCAGATGTCTTGACGACTGGTGCCTTCCTGCTGTGATAGCGTGTACAGTGCCGTGCAGAAGAGCTCATCTTAATCTTTTGTCTTCACCCTTCAGCAGTGTCTCTGAAACACTAATTTGATGCAAGTGCTGGTGATACAGTAAAGAAGAGAAAAACCATCACCATTGAAAATAAAGTAGAAATAATAAAAAGGTCAGAGAGAGGTTAAATTCCATCATTCATTGGCAGAGCACTTGGTTACAGTCGGTCAACAATAGCATTTATTAAATTTATGTACCTGTTCTAACTTACATACAAATTCAACTTAAGTAAAACCTTCAGTCCCTATCTCATACGTAACCCGGGGACTGCCTGTATATATATAATATATAATTATATATACAGTAATCCCTCCTCGATCGCGGGGGTTGCGTTCCAGAACCCCCTGCGATAGGTGAAAATCCGCAAAGTAGAAACCATATGTTTGTATGGTTATTTTTATATATTTTAAGCCCTTATAAACTCTCCCACACTGTTTATAAATATTCCCCGCACAGTTATACAGCATAAACCCTTTGTATTCTCTTAGATATTAGGTAAGATTCATTGAAATTATGTATGTAAACACACTGTTTATATACAGTAAAACCTAAATATTATTTTAAAGATATCGAGCGTCTCCGATATCACATATGTTACAGACATTATGATAGACAGGCCACCAGCAATAAATACGTACAATGCAAGAAAAATTGTACACAGTAAATTTGTGTACAGTGACACTGAATGTAAGTACATGTACTAAGTACTGTAAGTAGAAAATTAATTATGGTTACTCACAAACAATGACACGACGACTTGTTCGATACCGATGAGTTTAATTTTACTGCAAAACAAAGGAGAGCGTTAAAAGGACACTGATCTTATATTCTTTTCCTCCTTTTTAAATAAAAAGAATCGTGGATTTATTGATTCTGTAATGGCGTCCTACAGCGGTGTAGTTTTTCCCTTCCTTCAAAATATCCAAAACTTTTACCTTTTCAGCAATAGTTAGCATCTTCTGTTGGCACTTGGGCACGGCCCCTGAAGCAGTAGCAGGGGCAGATTGTTTTGGAGCCATAACGAAGGGCTTGACTATGCACAAAGATAAACACAAAAGAGCACAAAAGCTAACTCTTTACACAGCAAAACACGTTGATGCTAAATGAGCGAAACGAGACTTCCTGGTTAACGCCATGGAATCGAATTTGGCGCTCTGTCGCTGAGCCAGTCAGCACACAGGAACTTAATTGCGTGCTCTGATTGGTTAGCTTCTCAGCCATCTGCCAATAGCGTCCCTTGTATGAAATCAACTGGGCAAACCAATTGAGGAAGCAAATACTGAAAGTAAAAAGACCCATTGTCCGCAGAACCCACGAAGCAGCGAAAAAGCCACATTATATATTTAGATATGCTTACATATAAAATCCGCGATAGAGTGTAGCCGCAAAAGTCGAAGCGCAATATAGCGAGGAATTATTGTATATATATATATATATATATATATACCTGTATATATATATATATATATATATATATATACCTGTATATATATATATATATACACTTGTACAAACCAAGCCAAGAACGGAGAAGTAAAAAGAAAAGGAAACATTTTAAAAATAACGTAACATGATTGAGAATGTAATTGTTGTCATGAGTGTTGCTGGCATATATATATATATATATAGCAAAATACCCGTGCTTACGCAGCGGAGAAGTAGTGTGTTAAAGAAGCAATGAAAAAGAAAAGGAAACATTTTGAAAATAACGTAACATGATTGTCAATGTAATTGTTTTGTTACTGTTGTGAGTGATGAGTGTTGCTGTCATATATATATATATATATATTGTAATAAATAAAGAGTCCTCAAAATAGAAAAAGTTTTGGGGTTTTATCCCCGTATATTGTCGTCCAGACAAAAATGAAGAGAATGATCCAAATATGACCTTTTTCAGTACACAAATGAATGAAATGCTATAACAAAATGGCGTTTATATAGAGGATGGGATGATGGGAGGAAGTGGTTGGCAGGAAGTGACGTTTGGAGGCGGGACCACGGAACCAACGTCACCAGGAGCAGACTGAAGTAATCGAGTTGGAACCGGAAGTGATGTCATCAGATGGAAACCGGAAGTGACGTCATCGCGGCCATTTTGGATTTGTGAGTTTGCGACTGTTTTACTTGTCTTCCGGTTTTCTGTAGATAGAAAGAGAGTCAGGTAAGCACCACGTGATAAACCCTTGTCTCGCGAGATTTCACTCACCTTTAGGCTCTTTGACTGCCTCCAACTCTTGTCAAATTAGATAAGGGCGAAGCAATTTCTGAGAAATGTGGCACAAAGCGACGATAGTAACCAGCTAATCCCAAAAATGCTTGTACTTGCCGCTTATTAATCGGACGGGGCCAATTTATGATGGCATCAATTTTAAGACATTGTGGCTTCACGACACCTCCCCCCACCAGATAGCCCAAATACTTGGCTTCTCTCA
Source organism: Polypterus senegalus (assembly GCF_016835505.1). Classification (NCBI taxonomy): domain Eukaryota; kingdom Metazoa; phylum Chordata; class Cladistia; order Polypteriformes; family Polypteridae; genus Polypterus; species Polypterus senegalus. The sequence continues at coordinate 93,996,819 of NC_053162.1, forward strand.
ATCCAAAGAAACATTTCTTTGGATTAATACGAAGCCCGGCTGCTGCTAGTGTGGAAAGTACCATTTTCACCTGCCATACATGATCCTTCCATGTGCTGGAATAGATGACGACGTCATCTAGGTAGGCGGCACAATAGGAATTGTGGGGCCGTAGCAGTGTGTCTACCAGACGTTGGAAAGTAGCTGGCGCCCCGTGCAAACCAAATGGAAGGACTCTGTACTGCCAATGTCCACTGGGAGTGCTAAATGCGTTTTTTTCTTTTGCAGAATCCGCTAAGGGAATTTGCCAATACCCTTTGTCATGTCAAGGGTAGTTAGGAATTGAGCGCCTCCTAGTCGATCGAGCAGGTCATCCACTCGTGGCATTGGATACGCATCAAACTTAGAGACCTGATTGAGTCGTCGGAAGTCATTACAAAACCTCCAAGACCCATCGGGCTTAGAAACTAAGACAATTGGACTAGACCAAGGGCTATAGCTTTCCTCGATAACCCCTAAATCCAGCATTCGTCTAATTTCCAACTCTACTTCCGCTTTCTTTGCCTCGGGGAGTCTGTAAGGTCTCTCCTGACAATCACCCAGGGTCCGTAATAATATCATGCAATCAATGCAGTACGTCCAGGTAATTCATCTACCACCTTAGGTACAGACAAGATAGCCTTTTCGAGATCTTGTCTTTGTTCTGATGTTAAGTTGGAACCAAAATTAAGTTTGGCACAGGACATAAAAAGTGAACTAGGCTGTCCGGAGGAGGGGTCGGGTTCCCTGTCCTTCCACGGTTTCAGCAAGTTAATATGATATATTCTTTCACTCGGTTGACGATTTGGTTGTTTAACTAAATAGTCGACGAGACCTTTTCTTTCTTTAATTTCATAAGGTCCTTGCCAATGGGCTAACAATTTATAATGGGATGTTGGGACTAATACCATAACACGATCACCCGGGACAAATTCCCGAATGGTGGTGTTTCTATTATAGTAACGTGACTGCGCTGCTTGCGCTTTTTCTAAATTCTCTTTTAGGATAGGCCTAATTTTCTCTAGTCTATCGCGTAATTGCGCAATATATTCAAGAATATTTGAGGTAGGGAGTACCTCCTCCTCCCAACCCTCTTTTAGCATGTCCAAAATCCCCCTGGGTTGTCTTCCATATAATAATTCAAAAGGAGAAAACCCTGTTGAGGTTTGCGGCACCTCCCGGTAGGCAAACAAAACGAGAGGAAGCAACTGATCCCAGTTTCTCCCGTCCTCGTTAACTACCTTGCGCAACATCTGTTTTAACGTCTGGTTAAAACGTTCAACCAATCCATCAGTTTGAGGATGATAAACCGATGTTTTTAGATGTTTTATCTTGAGTAATTTGGCCACTTCCCTGAACGTTTCTGAAGTGAAAGGAGTCCCTTGATCTGTTAAGACTTCTTTGGGGATCCCAACACGCGAATATCCCTACTAATATTTTTTGTATTAGCTGAGCGCAGCGGAACAGCTTCTGGAAAGCGAGTGGCATAATCTACTAAAACTAAAATATATTTAAATCCTTTTAACGAGGGTTGTAATGGACCAACGAGATCGATACCTACTCGTTCAAACGGGATATCAATGAGGGGAAGGGGAATAAGAGGAGCTTTAGTCCTTCTAGGTATCTGGCGCAATTGACACTCCGGACATGAAGCGCAAAATCGCCTGACCTCCTCATTAATTCCCGGCCAAAAAAATCTGAGTTTTATTCTCTCTAAAGTCTTATCGGAGCCGAGATGGGCTCCTAGAAGGTGGGCGTGTGCTAATTCACATACTTTTCGCCGAAACGTACGTGGAATTAACAACAAAGCCCGCACTTCACCCTCGTGTTCTGCCACTCGATATAATAATTCATTTTTAATTACAAAGAACGGCATCGGTGGCATGGGATCTAGGTTTGTATAACCGTCAGTAGATACTATTGCATTTCTAGCATTTTTTAATGAATCATCATTCCATTGTTCTCTTTTGAATGATGACGGGGTTAATCTAAATTGTGCCGTTAAATTTTGAATAGGATCTTGTTCTAATTCAATGGAAGGAGCTATTGCCTCTACGTCTTCTGCGTCGACTGTAGCAGCTCCCGCAGAGGACGATGGGACATCGAAACTTTCGCACTGGGTACCCGTATGGATCCGTGCTACTGAGGGACACGGCGTGGAGGCAGCCGGAGCAGTATTCTCCATTACTAAGCCCAAATTCTTATTAGATGCAGTTACGTTTTTACCGCTGTTAATTTTATTCCAATCTCTTCCTAATATGACTGGAAAAGGGGGATCGGGCAATACTGCCATAGCCATAGATATTATTTTATATTCTACGGATATGACACACCTGGCGGTTTTGTAATATTTAATATCCCCATGTATACACTTTAGACTAGATTTCTCCTTAGTCCACTGTTGCGGTAATACGTAACGGGTAGCAATATCTACATATACACACATACATATACATACACACACATATATACACACATATATATACATACATATCTACATATATACATATACACACACACACATATATAAACATATATATACATACATATCTACATATATACGTATACACATCTATATATATATATATATATATATATATATATACATACAGTCTTTGGGGTGTGAGCAACTGTTGGTGGGGGTGCCAGAAACCATGAAGGAAGAAAAATGAAAAACATTATTTGTACAAAATCTTAATTTATTTATCCATTCCTAAATAATTAAATGGGCAGGCTATTTCGTATCAGTGCAATACGCTGTTTGTTAAAACAGATGACTCCCGCTCTTACGTGCAAGTCTGCCTGGATATTATGAACTATCATATCTGTTCAAGTTCTATTTAAATTTTAAATAGAAGGAATTTTTATTTAGTTGACAGAATATTATTCCGGAATAAATCAACTCAAACCTTAAAAAACTTATAATATTTTGCTCTCCATAAAAATATATCCTGTCTAAATTATACAAGTTAGAAATAAAGTAAAGCGTTAAAAGAACAAACATTCAAATTTCTTTACTCTTATGTAATTTTATATAAAAATAAACTTAAATTTTAAATATCCCAAAAGATTTTGCTCTCCATAAAAATATATCCTGTCAAAATTATACAAATTCAAATATGAACATGGTGCATAACAAAACCTGGAAATATAAATAAAATTTGTTCTTTTCAGCAATAACAAATCAAATCATTCAGTTGTCTTTGCTCATATATCATTTTATTAGAGCTGGACGCCTGGCATCTTTTTTTGGCAACAAGTTCGTTTATGTTTGGTGTGAGGTTCTGTGTTGTGGAGATTCTCAGGATGGACTGCAGGTGCTCATCAGTGAGGCAACTCCTGTGTGCTGTTTTGTTAGTCTTCATGACTGAGAAGAGCTTCTCACACAGATATGTGGTACCAAACATGCACAAGGTTCGAGCCGCATGTAGACGGAGCTGGAGCATTTGTGCGGGAATGGAGTGAATAAACTGTGCGGGCCGTGCAGTATCGTACTTTGCCTTCAGTGTGCCATTACACTGCAGCTCAATCACCTCCATCTGAATCTGCACAGGTGCAGTTTCCACATCGATGGCGAATGGGTTGCGAAACAACTCAAAATTCTTTTTTTGTTCTTCAAAGTCACCAAAGCGCCTTGCAAACTCAGTGCGCAGTGCGCTCAGTTTATCAGCAAAGTGCGTATTTGGGAACACCGTTGTGCCGACTTGGTTCAACATTACTTGGCAACAGGGAAAGTGGGGCAAGTTGCACTGGTGCATTTGTGTCTCCCATAAAAGTAGCTTCACTTGAAATCACTTTGTGATTTTGCACTGGTAAAAATGCCTGCTGAAGTTTCAGATTCTTCTTTAACTCTTCTGCTTTCTGTATCTTGTGCATTGCATTCAGGTCTTTCAGGTTATCTTGATGTTTTGTCTCATAGTGCCATCTTAGATTAAATTCTGTAATTACAGCCACATTAGCTCCACAAATGAGACACACGGGTTTACCGGCAATGTCAGTAAACATATACTCAGCCTCCCATCGGTTTTTAAAGGCTCTATGTTCAGAATCACCTTTTCTCTTTGGCATCGTGTGGGCTAGCTTCGCAATAACTTGCAGCATCATAAGCTAGACTTGATTAAAGCGGTAAGTGTTCGGCAAGGCAGCTGAAGCGCTGCATTATGGGATCTGTAGTTTATTGTGTTACCAGCGCTTCATATCCCTGGGCCATTAATAACAATAATATATAAAATGATCTCGGGCGGATATAATTACACGGGCGGATGTGGCCTCGGGCCTTGAGTTTGACACATATGGACTAAATAGAACTTGAAAAGATATATTTTTCAAATGTGATCGCAATTCAGATCGAGTTGACGCACTACAGTACATCGAGCCCGCGTGCTATTGTGGTTTTGCCTGCGTGCCTCAATAAGTTACCCTCCCCTCGCTCTTACTTTTTTACCGTTCATCTAATGAATACACTGAGTATGGCTTTACCAAAACAATCATTGATCGCGAATAAAGTATCCATTATTCATAAAGCTTCAATTGGTGATCTGTCTTTCTGCGTTAACCGCATATTTTTTATACGTCTCAAACCAAGGGGATGCGAGGCTAAAATGAATCGGGAAGCGCGTACATACTCAGTGCATCCCCTCTCGGGAATCGAACCTCGGCGCTAGAGGTGAAGCCTCTACTATTGCGCCACGGCGTGTGGTTTGTCTATTTGAGTGTAGCAGTGTAATTCGGTTTTTGTTCAGCACTCTTTGGAACTGTTGCTTTTTGTCTGCGCACTGCGTCAGTTCACGTGAGCCGCTGAATATGGTTTTATATGTCACTCGCTTGCTTCTAATTGTTTCGCTGCCTTCTTAATTATATAATGTATGTTTTCTTCAGCGGTTTTTGGAGCTCTTCCTGGTTTTCTACGTACTGCGTGATTACGTGGGGGGCGTGATGATGTCACACGAAACTCCGCACCCCCGCGGCTTTCGAGCTCAACTCCATTACAGTATATGCAGAAAAATAACTTCCAGTTATAACCATTATGCGTAGAATTTCGAAATGAAACCTGCCCAACTTTTTTAAGGAAGCTGTAAGGAATGAGCCTGCCAAATTTCAGCCTTCTACCTATACGGGAAGTTGGAGAATTAGTGATGAGTCAGTCAGTCAGTCAGTCACTGAGGGCTTTGCCTTTTATTAGTATAGATATTGTCACACACGCGCTTAGGGGACAGTCAAAAGGCTCGATTCACGTGAAAGATCGAAAGACAGGGGGATAAGACGAAGTACTAATGCTTTTCTTTCCTTAAGTCCACAGAAAAACGACAGAGTAAAATGGCTATACCAGTCATCACGTCCCATTCCAATAAAAGACTCCTCAGTTGGCTCTGTGGGGTCGCCATGTTTTGGACGGTCCCAATAACTAGTCCATCACCCTCACTCCTGACGTCACTTCCAGCCACTTCGTTTGACGTCAGCTTCTGCCTTCCCTGCACCTCCTCTTCATTAATTGCACTTCCTTTGTTTTTTGTATAAAAGAACCAGAGAGAGACCTTTAATTTGTCAAATGTTTTGCTTTGAACTTGACCTTTATTTTGTACTGGATGTTACACCCAGTATACGGGGAGGATCCCCAACTCTTAACCTGAGTTTATATATATATATATATATATATATATTTTGTGATGGTTGGCCGGCAGCTCTACCTGGCCGACATATCCAGGACGCTCCCCGCAGTATAGCGGTGCCTCGGATCCCCGCAGGGTACTGTGGGAGATGGAGTTCGGCTTCCAAGCCCTGCTGGGTACCATGGATGCCGTCGGGTGACGCTGCAGGGAGACACAGGGATTTCTACTTTCCTTATAGCCCGAAAGTGCTTCCAAGTCATGGGGACATGCTTCCAGGCTGAAGAAAAATGCAACTCTCCATCTGACCTGGAAGTGCTGACGAATCACGTGGACAGAAGGATCGAAAGCACTTCCGGGTCAAGATATATATAAAGGACTGATCAGAACCCAGCAGAGTTGGGAGGAGTGGGACAGAGCTGCTGGGAGGAGAGGAGGAGAATTACTGTGTGTATTATAGAGATTAATTGTACGTTTGGTAGATGTGGTGTTTTGGAGGCACTATTGCAAAGAAGGAATTAAAAATCTGCTTGGCACTTTTAAACTTGTGTCCTGAGCATCTTTCTGTTGGGTTTCCTGGGCCAACAGTGCCCTCTAACGTCCACAATATACTGTATGTGGGGTCACCAACGGGAGCACTGGAGAGGTGTCAACAAGATTTCTGAAGGTAACTTTGAAAACTGACGTAGAATTTCCATACTCCATTTAAACTTAGAGCCACAAGGTTAGTTGCACAAGTGATTAACCTTGCCAAGTGGTATTGAGGCAGAGATAGAATCAGAGAAATTTGGAGGGAGAATTTGATGCTCATGGCAGTAGTTTTATTAGTGGATAAGTAGATAAGGCATTCTATTGGACAGAATGAAATCATTCAGACCCGAAGAGCCAGCCGGAATCATTTTTCTGTCTGTTCTTTTGTTACATTCTGTCAATCCCTTGATTATTTCTATCTAGTGTGACTTTTGTATTAATAAATCATTTTTTGTAAATAACTTGCTTTTGGTACTCTCAGCAACATCAAAATCTATACATTCTTTGTGGGTGTGCTGCATGCTGAGCAGAAATTGTTTTTTAGCAGTGAAAACCCTTATCCATATAGTTATCTTACAATATCTGTATCATAAATAGCAGACTCGTCCATAAAATAAGCCATGGTGGAGTTGTAATGTTGGTGAAATTGTAACGTAGTTATAATTGTCAGTCTACGTGTCTGCAAAACGTAAAGAACATACCATACTTTGTCATGATTCATTGTATTTAGTAAATTGAAGACTTTACCCATTTGTGGAACCTCTTGAGTTATAGCCTAGTGCCTCCTTGCACAAGACCAGACCTTATGCCTTGATAAGGGTAGAACGCAAGGCCATGAAAGATGTTTTAAAACAAAAAAAAATTGCTAATAGCTTTATCCCATTCTGTAGTTTGCTCATTTTCAGGTTGTTTTTGTCAGAAGAAAGATGTATTGTTTTAGAGATTTAAAAAAACAGCTGTCAAGAAATGCTATTGAATTCCCCAGATTGCTCCGTTATTGAACCAAGTTCACCATTTGACAACTAACTAAACCTATGTGGACTATGCAATATGATTTGTATTTGTAAAAAACCTCTCTCAGTAATGCTGCCAAACACAATGAGCATATGGTCATGCCGTGAGCCTGGCAAATACTTTGCTGACATTTCAGTCATCCAAGATGGTATACTAATCTTTTCCTCTTCTCTTGACCCTGTATTGTTTTCTGAAATAAGTCTAATATATCATTAGTGCCAACAAGCATTGTCCAATGAAGACTTTATCACAGTAAAAGTGTTTAGATTTTAAAGTAAAGGAGATGCTTTTAGATCTGAGCAAGATGTAGTAAAGTATGTAGAGTAAAATAAAAAAAAATCAGTTAATGCTCTATGATACCTTTTGTTGGCAATACTATATTTTTGCTAGTAATTCTGACATTCTGGACTACAGAATCAAGAAAGAGGAACATGTTTTTTGGACTCAGAAACATGCTAATTAGTACTTTCTAACTGTTCTTTGTGCTGTTGTTCCTACCTTTGACTTCTCTGACCCTGGTCTGACTGTTATCATGGATCCACTCTATAGACAAAATAGTGATCCTGGTTCAGAATATTTACTGACTACAGAGGAGATTAGAGGGACTTAGATAAACTTTAATAATACCATTATTAAATTAAAATGCATACAGCTGTAGAAGCATAAAAAATAAGAATACAGACTGATAGGACTGATAATACTGTACATCCAACCAATCAAAAACAAATTAAATAAATAAAAATAAATAGACTATAGACTAAATAGAATAATGAGTACATTGGGTGGAAACATTGAATTGCCTGATATCAGTGGGCAGAAAAAAACCCCAGAGAAGCTTCTTAGCACACCGTGGTGGAATGAGCCTGTGGTTGAAAGTGCTCCAAGGGGATTTTTCATTATGGTATCCAATTTTGCCATCATCCTCTTTTCCACAACAGCTTCCAGTGTGTCCAGGGTTCACCGGGTAATGGAGCAGTCTTTCTATATGTTTGTTCAGGCACTGTACTTCTTTTGCTCTCAGGTTGCTTCTCCAGGAGACTGCAGCATAGCACACCATACTGACTGCTGCACACATCAAAAGATATGAGTCTCCTTAGCAAGTACAGTCTGCTCTGACCCTTCTTGTACAGCACCACTATGTTGTCAGACCAGTCCAGTTTGTTGTTAATGTGAATCCCCAGGTACTTCTACCTCTGAACCACTTTCACATTTCCCTGTACCACAAGACAAAATCCACCATTAATTTCCTGTACTCTGACTCATCTCCATTATTAATGCAGCCTATGACGGGTGATTCATTCATTCAATCATTTATTTTCCGCTGCTTATTCAAAGCAGGGTCACAGGGTCAACAATCTTAGCAGTGAAGCCTAAATGTTCTTTTTCCCAGCCACACTTGCCAATTCATACTTGTGTGATTCCAAGGAATTCTGAGGACTTCTGGAAGATATAATTCTGCCAGTAAAACCTCCACAGGGAGGCATTCAGGAAGCAACCATATCAGATACTCGAACCACCTCAACTGGCTCCTCTCGATGCACAGGGTCAGCGGCTCTGCTATATATATATATATATACACACACACATAAACATATATATACATATACATATATACATACATATATATATATATATATATATATATACACACACATCCACATATATATATACATATCTACATATATACACACATACATAATTATACACACATATATATGTGTGTGTGTGTGTATATATATATATATATATATATAAATAGTTTTACTGTCAAATAATGCAAAGAGTAGCGACACGTGTTTAGCCCTAATTCTGGGCTCATCAGGCGTACACACTCACTGCACCCCCTCTCGGGAATCGAACCTCGGACGTCAGCGAAGCCTCTTGCGTTGCAGGGTATATATATACAGTGGGATGCAAAAGTTTCGGCAACCTGGTTAATAGTCATTATTTTCCTGTATAAATCGTTGGTTGTTAAATATATCATATAGGAGACACACAGAGTGATATTTGAGAAGTGAAATGAAGTTTATTGGATTTACAGAAAGTGCAATAATTGTTCAAACAAAATCAGGCAGGTGCATAAATTTGGGCACCGTTGTCATTTTATTAATTCCAAAACTTTTAGAACTAATTATTGGAACTCAAATTGGCTTAGTAAGCTCAGTGACCCCTGACCTACATACACAGGTGAATCCTATAATGAGAAAGAGTATTTAAGGGGGTCAATTGTAAGTTTCCCTCCTCCTTTCATTTCCTCTGAAGAGTAGCAACATGGGGGTCACAAAACAACTCTCAAATGACCTGAAGACAAAGATTGTTCACCATCATGGTTTAGGGAAAGGATACAGAAAGCTGTCCCAGAGATTTAAGCTGTCTGTTTCCACAATTAGGAACATATTGAGGAAATGGAAGACCACAGGCTCAGTTCAAGTTAAGGCTCGAAGTGGCAGACCAAGAAAGATTTCGGATAGGCAGAAACGATGAATGGTGAGAACAGTCAGAGTCAACCCACAGACCAGCACCAAAGACCCACAACATCATCTTGCAGCAGATGGAGTCACTGTGCATCATTCAACCATTCGGCGCACTTTACGCAAGGAGATGCTGTATGCGAGAGTGATGCAGAGGAAGCCTTTTCTCCGCCCACAGCACAAACAGAGCCGCTTGAGGTATGCTCAAGCACATTTGGACAAGCCAGCTTCATTTTGGAATAAGGTGCTGTGGACTGATGAAACTAAAATTGAGTTATTTAGGCATAACAAGGGGCGTTATGCATGAAGGGAAAAAGAACACTGTATTCCAAGAAAAACACCTGCCATCCATCCATCCATCCTCTTCCGCTTATCCGAGGTCGGGTCTAGGGGGCAGCAGCTTAAGCAGAGAGGCCCAGACTTCCTTCTCCCCGGCCACTTCTTCCAGCTCTTCCAGGAGAATCCCATGCGTTCCCAGGCCAGCCGAGACATAGTCCCTCCAGCGTGTCCTGGGTCTTCCCCGGGCCTCCTCCCGGTTGGACGTGCCCGGAACACCTCACCAGGGAGGCATCCAGGAGGCATCCTGATCAGATGCCCGAACCACCTCATCTGACTCCTCTCGATGCGGAGGAGCAGCGGCTCTACTCTGAGCCCCTCCCGGATGACTGAGCTTCTCACCCTATCTTTAAGGGAAAGCCCAGACACCCTGCAGAGGAAACTCATTTCAGCCGCTTGTATTCGCGATTTCGTTCTTTCGGTCACTACCCATAGCTCATGACCATAGGTGAGGGTAGGAGCGTAGATCGACTGGTAAATTGAGAGCTTTGCCTTACGGCTCAGCTCCTTTTCACCACGACAGACTGATGCAGAGCCGCATCACTGCGGATGCCGCACCGATCCGCCTGTCGATCTCACGCTCCATTCTTCCCTCACTCGTGAACAAGACCCCGAGATACTTGAACTCCTCCACTTGGGGCAGGATCTCTCCCCCAACCCTGAGAGGGCACTCCACCCTTTTCTGGCTGATTCTCATCCCAGCCGCTTCACACTCAGCTGCGAACCGATCCAGAGAGAGCTGAAGATCACGGCCTGATGAAGCAAACAGGACAACATCATCTGCAAAAAGCAGTGACCCAATCCTGAGTCCACCAAACCGGACCCCTTCAACACCCTGGCTGCGCCTAGAAATTCTGTCCATAAAAGTTATGAACAGAATCGGTGACAAAGGGCAGCCCTGGCGGAGTCCAACTCTCACTGGAAACGGGCTCGACTTACTGCCGGCAAATCGGACCAAGCTCTGACACCGTTGTACAGAGACTGAACAGCTCTTATCAGGGGTCCGGTACCCCATACTCCCGAGCACCCCACAGGATTCCCGAGGGACACGGTCGAACGCCTTTTCCAAGTCCACAAAACACATGTAGACTGGTTGGGCAAACTCCCATGCACCCTCCAGGACTCTGCTAAGGGTGAAGAGCTGGTCCACTGTTCCGCGACCAGGGCCGAAAACCACACTGTTCCTCCTGAATCCGAGGTTCGACTATCCGACGGACCCTCCTCTCCAGAACCCCCGAATAGACTTTTCCAGGGAGGCTGAGGAGTGTGATCCCTCTATAGTTGGAACACACCCTCCGGTCCCCCTTTTTAAAGAGGGGACCACCATCCCGGTCTGCCAATCCAGAGGCACTGTTCCCGATGTCCATGCAATGTTGCAGAGACATGTCAACCAAGACAGTCCTACAACATCCAGAGCCTTAAGGAACTCCAGGCGTATCTCGTCCACCCCCGGGGCCCTGCCACCAAGGAGTTTTTTGACCACCTCGGTGACTTCAGTCCCAGAGATGGGAGAGCCCACCTCAGAGTCCCCAGGCTCTGCTTCCTCATTGGAAGGCATGTTAGTGGGATTGAGGAGGTCTTCGAAGTACTCCTCCCACCGACCCAGCGTCAGTGAGGTCAGCAGCGCACCATCCCCACCATATACGGTGTTGACACTGCACTGCTTCCCCCTCCTGAGACGCTGGACGGTGGACCAGAATCTCCTCGAAGCCGTCCGAAAGTCGTTCTCCATGGCCTCTCCAAACTCCTCCCACGCCCGAGTTTTGCCTCAGCAACAACCGCCGCGCAGCGTTTGGCTTGCCGGTACCTATCAGCTGCCTCCAGAGACCCACAGGACAAAAAGTCCTATAGGACTCCTTCTTCAGCTTGCGGCATCCCTCACAGCGGTGTCCACCAGCGGGTTCGGGATTGCCGCCACGACAGGCACCGACCACCTTGCGGCCACAGCTCCGGTCAGCCACCTCAACAATAGAGGCACGGAACATGGCCCATTCGGACTCAATGTCCCCCACCTCCCTCGGGATGTGGTTGAAGTTCTGCCGGAGGTGGGAGTTGAAGCTACTTCTGACAACACGTTTGGTCCTACCAGGTCTGACCGGCATCTTCCCCCACCATCGAAGCCAACTCACCACCGGTGGTGATCATTTGACAGCTCCGCCCCTCTCTTCACCCGAGTGTTCAAGACATATGGCGCAAGTCCGGCGACACGACCACAAAGTCGATCATCGACCTGAGGCCTAGGGTGTCCTGGTGCCAAGTGCACATATGAACACCCTTATGCTTGAACATGGTGTTCGTTATGGACAATCCGTGGCGAGCACAGAAGTCAATAACAAAACACCGCTCGGGTTCAGATCGGGGGGGCCATTCCTCCCAATCACGCCCTTCCAGGTCTCACTGTCATTGCCCACGTGAGCATTGAAGTCTCCCAGCAAAACGAGGGAATCCCCAGAAGGTATGCCCTCTAGCACCCTCCAGAGACTCCAAAAAGGGTGGATACTCCAAACTGCTGTTCGGTGCATACGCACAAACAACAGTCAGGACCCTTCCCCCCACCCGAAGGCAGAGGGAGGCCACCCTCTCGCCCACCGGAGTAAACCCCAATGCACAGGCTCCGAGTTGGGGGGCAATAAGTATGCCCACACCTGCTCGGCGCCTCACCGGGGGCAACTCCAGAGTGGTAGAGAGTCCAGCCCCTCTCAAGGAGATTGGTTCCAGAGTCCAAGCTGTGCGTCAAGGTGAGTCCGACTATATCTAGCCGGAACCTCTCACCTCGCAAGACTAGCTCAGACTCCTTCCCCTTCAGAGAGGTGACATTCCACGTCCCAAGAGCCAGTTTCTGTGGCGAGGATCAGACCGCCAAGGTCCCGCCTTTAGCCACCACCCAACTCACACTGCACCCAACCTCCTTGGCCCCTCCCATAGATGGTGAGCCTTATGGGGAGGAGGACCCACGTTACCTCTTCGGTCTGTGCCCGGCAGAGCCCCATGGGTGCAGGCCCGGCCACCAGGCGCTCGCCATCGAGCCCCACCTCCAGGCCTGGCTCCAGAGGGGGGCCCCGGTGACCCGCGTCGGGCAAGGGAAAACGTCGTCCAAGGTTTTTATTCTTCATCAGAGGTTTGTTGAACCGCTCTTTGTCTCATCCCTCACCTAGGACCAGTTTGCCTTGGGTGGCCCTACCAGGGGCATAAAGCCCTGGACAACATAGCTCCTAGGATCATTGGGACACGCAAACCCCTCCACCATGATAAGGCCAGTGCAGGGACTGGGAATCTTGTCAAGGTTGAGGGACGCATGGATTCCACTCAGTATCAGCAGATTCTGGAGACCAATGTCCAGGAATCAGTGACAAAGCTGAAGCTGCGCCGTGGCTGGATCTTTCAACAAGACAATGACACAAAACCCTGCTCAAAATCCACTAAGGCATTCATGCAGAGGAACAAGTACAACGTTCTGGAATGGCCATCTCAGTCCCCAGACCTGAATATAATTGAAAATCTGTGGTGTGAGTTAAAGAGAGCTGTCTATGCTCGGAAGCCATCAAACCTGAATGAACTAGAGATGTTTTGTAAAGAGGAATGATCCAAAATAGCTTTAACCACAATCCAGACTCTCATTGGAACCTACAGGAAGCGTTTAGAGGCTGTAATTTCTGCAAAAGGCTGATCTACTAAATATTGATTTCATTTCTTTTTTGTGGTGCCCAAATTTATGCACCTGCCTGATTTTGTTTGAACAATTATTGCAGACTTTCTGTAAATTCAATAAACTTCATTTCACTTCTCAAATATCACTGTGTGTGTCTCCTATATGATATATTTAACTGACATTTTTTATCATAACAAACAACGATTTATACAGGAAAATAATGACTATTAACAATATATAGCAAAATACCCGCGCTTCGCAGTGGAGAAGTAGTGTGTTAAAGAAGTTATGAAAAAGAAAAGGGAACATTTTAAAAATAACGTAACATTATTGTCAATGTAATTATTTTCTGACTGTTATGAGTGTTGCTGTCATCAAGGATTTAATTATCATTATTTCTTTCAATCAGGTTCGTGTTTAGAGAATGTGTTGTGTTCAAGTTACATTCCGTGTTTGTAAACCGTTGTAAAGATAACAGGTATCATTCATCGATTCCTTTCTTACTGCATTAATAAACAGCTCGTCTTCCTCTTTATTTGAGACATCACACACTGCATGCACAGGCTTTTTTTACACTGTCTTCCTTTAGCTGGACATTAACTTTTTCCACCGTGTGCTTTGTTTCCGCAGTAGCTGTATGCGTCACTTGCTTCATATTCTTTTGCTACCTTCTCAATTGTGTAATGTGTTTTTTGTTCAACGCTCTTTGGAGCTCTTCCTTGTTCTCTGCGTACTGCGTTCACAGGCAGTTCACGTGAGCCGCTCGGAGTTCATGCATTGAAGGTTCTCAGCTGTGCTTGTGCTATCTCGTGCAATGTCCACGGCTTTATTTAATGTTAGCTAAGACCCGGCACTTAAAAGTTTCTCTCGCAGTTTCGCTGTGTTTGTGCCAAAAACCACCCTGACCATCTCATCTTCGTCTGCATAAGCAAAATCTTTCACCCGGGAATATTTAGCAGCAGAGTGTTTCCATTTGATTGCCGCTGACGGACGGCCTTATATGGGCAGGCACTCAATTACGTGGGAGGCGTGACGATGAGGGACGCAACTCCGCCTCACGGCGACCGAGCTGCAGGCTATGGCGGTATATATGGTATGTACATAAGTAGGGTCCAGTTATGACCGTTATGCGTAGAATTTCGAAATGAAACCTACCTAACTTTTGTAAGTAAGCTGTAAGGAATGAGCCTGCCAAATTTCAGCCTTCTACCTACACGGGAAGTGGGAGACTTAGTGATGAGTCTGTGAGTGAGTGAGTAAGTGAATGAGTGAGTCAGTGAGGGCTTTGCCTTTTATTAGTATAGATTTATATACATTTAAATGTTATAGAACTTTGTTTCCTTGGGTTTTTATGTTTTACCCTTCTCATATTTTGATTTTTGTGGCCATATTTCACTTTTAGCGCTTTCCACATTTTGTGGATGATCAGGCAGTAGCAGGTATCATGTTTTTTGTAGATTCCTTCACCCTTAGAACATCCTGAAAGCAATTGATAAGTACTTTGGCCAGGCAGGCGTTCATTGGTCAAGAGTCTCTCTTTAGGGGAGAGGCAGATTTTCAATTTGAAAATTCAGTCCCATGTGACTTGCATTTTTCCTGTTTATGATGTGCACTGATTTTTCAAGAAGTACGTATTTAACAATATTTTAGCAAAAAATGCACATATTTTGAGTAAAGGACCTCATAAGTGATACATATGTGGATTATGCAATATGTGTAACATGAAATTTACATTGTTTGCTGTTGTACAGTACTAGTCACCTTTGGCTTGTGTTATGTAATACATTTCTTTATTTTTGTACTTTATGAAAACATGAGATTAAAAATTTGTCTTGATTGTTACTACATAACACATGGGGTAAGTAGCATGTAAAAATAATTTTTGGGTGGAGAATTAATTTAATCTGGTGAGGTTTGTAAAATCTTCGAAATTACACTGGTAGTTTAAAGATAGAAATTTCATAAAGCTGCCACCCTCTTTCCTCATCACAGAAATCCAACAAATGAGTGACAACTCAGATTTTGGTGGTAATTGTTCACTTGACACTGCTATACTTTGCTAAGCATCGCCTTCTGTAGTGAAATGCTCTGTTACTTTCCTGATATAATGAATCTGGGACATGGCCCCAATGCCTTAAGACTTATTTTGGATGGTGATGCATTTGCCATGAAACAGCTACTCTTGAACACAAATATGGATGCAGCCCTCCATGCAGAAAGTGAAAAATAACCCTCTTCGACAGCTGAGCCAAGGGAAAATGCTCAACTTTAAGCAGGTTAACCTCACTTATCCCTATTTCACTAGTGCACACTAGTTTTATTAGTAACATTGCTTAAACATATGGCTTGAATTTCTTATTTTGTAATAAATTTTCCTTGTACCCATATTTTATACTTAATTAAATTTGTGGATAAAGTTTCATCCTCTTACTGCTACACTGCTTACCATTTTTGGAATCAAGAGGAAATGAAGACAAAATTTTACTAGATAGAATAAGCACTGAAAAAAACACAGAGAAAAATGGCAAAATATTTAAATAATCCAGTTTGGTGGTTTTTTTTAAAAAATTTCTACTTAAAGTGTCAATCACTACTCCATAACTCAAGATAAAGGTTAGTCTGTTGTACTGATACGTAGTCATGGGAATAATTTTCCAGTGGTAAAAAAATGATTCTTTTACATCTCAGAGTGAGTAATATAAAATATACTTCAATAAAAAGCCTCACTTAAGTGTGCCTTTTGACGGAAACAATGGCGGTTTTAATATATATAGATGGAGAGATGAAACAGTTCAAATTTTATTATTGAATAAAATACTCATATTTGACAGCACAGAAGTCCAATAACAAAACACCGCCGGGTTCAGATCGGGGCCATTCCTCCCAATCACGCCCTTCCAGGTCTCACTGTCATTGCCCACGTGAGCATTGAAGTCTCCCAGCAAAACGAGGGAATCCCCAGAAGGTATGCCCTCTAGCAACCCTCCAGAGACTCCAAAAGGGTGGATACTCCAAACTGCTGTTGCATACGCACAAACAACAGTCAGGACCCTTCCCCACCCCCGGCAGAGGGAGGCCACCCTCGCCCACGGGGTAAACCCCAATGCACAGGCTCCAGTGGGGGCAATAAGTATGCCCACACCTGCTCGGCGCCTCACCGGGGCAACTTCAGAGTGGTAGAGAGTCCAGCCCCTCTCAAGGAGATTGGTTCCAGAGTCCAAGCTGTGCGCGAGGTGAGTCCGACTATATCTAGCCGAACCTCTGACCTCGCGCACTAGCTCAGGCTCCTTCCCTTCAGAGAGGTGACATTCCACGTCCCAAGAGCCAGTTTCTGTGGCCGAGGATCAGACCGCCAAGGTCCCCGCCTTTGGCCACCGCCCAACTCACACTGCACCCAACCTCCTTGGCCCCTCCCATAGGTGGTGAGCCCATGGGGAGGAGGACCCACGTTACCTCTTCGGCTGTGCCCGCAGAGCCCCATGGGTGCAGGCCCGCCACCAGGCGCCGCCATCGAGCCCCACCTCCAGGCCTGGCTCCAGAGGGGGCCCGTGACCAGCGTCCGGCAAGGGAAAACGCGTCCAAGGTTTTATTCTTCATCAGAGGTTTGTTGAACGCTCTTTGTCTCATCCCTCACCTAGGACCAGTTTGCCTTGGTGGTTCCTACCAGGCATAAAGCCCTGGACAACATAGCTCCTAGGATCATTGGGACACGCAAACCCCTCCACCATGATAAGGCCAGTGCAGGGACTGGGAATCTTGTCAAGGTTGAGGGACGATGGATTCCACTCAGTATCAGCAGATTCTGGAGACCAATGTCCAGGAATCAGTGACAAAGCTGAAGCTGCGCGTGGCTGGATCTTTCAACAAGACAATGACACAAAACCCTGCTCAAAATCCACTAAGGCATTCATGCAGAGGAACAAGTACAACGTTCTGGAATGGCCATCTCAGTCCCCAGACCTGAATATAATTGAAAATCTGTGGTGTGAGTTAAAGAGAGCTGTCTATGCTCGGAAGCCATCAAACCTGAATGAACTAGAGATGTTTTGTAAAGAGGAATGATCCAAAATAGCTTTAACCACAATCCAGACTCTCATTGGAACCTACAGGAAGCGTTTAGAGGCTGTAATTTCTGCAAAAGGCTGATCTACTAAATATTGATTTCATTTCTTTTTTGTGGTGCCCAAATTTATGCACCTGCCTGATTTTGTTTGAACAATTATTGCAGACTTTCTGTAAATTCAATAAACTTCATTTCACTTCTCAAATATCACTGTGTGTGTCTCCTATATGATATATTTAACTGACATTTTTTATCATAACAAACAACGATTTATACAGGAAAATAATGACTATTAACAATATATAGCAAAATACCCGCGCTTCGCAGTGGAGAAGTAGTGTGTTAAAGAAGTTATGAAAAAGAAAAGGGAACATTTTAAAAATAACGTAACATTATTGTCAATGTAATTATTTTCTGACTGTTATGAGTGTTGCTGTCATCAAGGATTTAATTATCATTATTTCTTTCAATCAGGTTCGTGTTTAGAGAATGTGTTGTGTTCAAGTTACATTCCGTGTTTGTAAACCGTTGTAAAGATAACAGGTATCATTCATCGATTCCTTTCTTACTGCATTAATAAACAGCTCGTCTTCCTCTTTATTTGAGACATCACACACTGCATGCACAGGCTTTTTTTACACTGTCTTCCTTTAGCTGGACATTAACTTTTTCCACCGTGTGCTTTGTTTCCGCAGTAGCTGTATGCGTCACTTGCTTCATATTCTTTTGCTACCTTCTCAATTGTGTAATGTGTTTTTTGTTCAACGCTCTTTGGAGCTCTTCCTTGTTCTCTGCGTACTGCGTTCACAGGCAGTTCACGCGGAGCATTTCGGAGTTCATGCATTGAAGGTTCTCAGCTGTGCTTGTGCTATCTCGTGCAATGTCCACGGCTTTATTTAATGTTAGCTAAGACCCGGCACTTAAAAGTTTCTCTCGCAGTTTCGCTGTGTTTGTGCCAAAAACCACCCTGACCATCTCATCTTCGTCTGCATAAGCAAAATCTTTCACCCGGGAATATTTAGCAGCAGAGTGTTTCCATTTGATTGCCGCTGACGGACGGCCTTATATGGGCAGGCACTCAATTACGTGGGAGGCGTGACGATGAGGGACGCAACTCCGCCTCACACGGCGACCGAGCTGCAGGCTATGGCCGGTATATATGGTATGTACATAAGTAGGGTCCAGTTATGACCGTTATGCGTAGAATTTCGAAATGAAACCTACCTAACTTTTGTAAGTAAGCTGTAAGGAATGAGCCTGCCAAATTTCAGCCTTCTACCTACACGGGAAGTGGGAGACTTAGTGATGAGTCTGTGAGTGAGTGAGTAAGTGAATGAGTGAGTCAGTGAGGGCTTTGCCTTTTATTAGTATAGATTTATATACATTTAAATGTTATAGAACTTTGTTTCCTTGGGTTTTTATGTTTTTACCCTTCTCATATTTTGATTTTTGTGGCCATATTTCACTTTTAGCGCTTTCCACATTTTGTGGATGATCAGGCAGTAGCAGGTATCATGTTTTTTGTAGATTCCTTCACCCTTAGAACATCCTGAAAGCAATTGATAAGTACTTTGGCCAGGCAGGCGTTCATTGGTCAAGAGTCTCTCTTTAGGGGAGAGGCAGATTTTCAATTTGAAAATTCAGTCCCATGTGACTTGCATTTTTCCTGTTTATGATGTGCACTGATTTTTCAAGAATACGTATTTAACAATATTTTAGCAAAAAATGCACATATTTTGAGTAAAGGACCTCATAAGTGATACATATGTGGATTATGCAATATGTGTAACATGAAATTTACATTGTTTGCTGTTGTACAGTACTAGTCACCTTTGGCTTGTGTTATGTAATACATTTCTTTATTTTTGTACTTTATGAAAACATGAGATTAAAAATTTGTCTTGATTGTTACTACATAACACATGGGGTAAGTAGCATGTAAAAATAATTTTTGGGTGGAGAATTAATTTAATCTGGTGAGGTTTGTAAAATCTTCGAAATTACACTGGTAGTTTAAAGATAGAAATTTCATAAAGCTGCCACCCTCTTTCCTCATCACAGAAATCCAACAAATGAGTGACAACTCAGATTTTGGTGGTAATTGTTCACTTGACACTGCTATACTTTGCTAAGCATCGCCTTCTGTAGTGAAATGCTCTGTTACTTTCCTGATATAATGAATCTGGGACATGGCCCCAATGCCTTAAGACTTATTTTGGATGGTGATGCATTTGCCATGAAACAGCTACTCTTGAACACAAATATGGATGCAGCCCTCCATGCAGAAAGTGAAAATAACCCTCTTCGACAGCTGAGCCAAGGGAAAATGCTCAACTTTAAGCAGGTTAACCTCACTTATCCCTATTTCACTAGTGCACACTAGTTTTATTAGTAACATTGCTTAAACATATGGCTTGAATTTCTTATTTTGTAATAAATTTTCCTTGTACCCATATTTTATACTTAATTAAATTTGTGGATAAAGTTTCATCCTCTTACTGCTACACTGCTTACCATTTTTGGAATCAAGAGGAAATGAAGACAAAATTTTACTAGATAGAATAAGCACTGAAAAAAACACAGAGAAAAATGGCAAAATATTTAAATAATCCAGTTTGGTGGTTTTTTTTAAAAAATTTCTACTTAAAGTGTCAATCACTACTCCATAACTCAAGATAAAGGTTAGTCTGTTGTACTGATACGTAGTCATGGGAATAATTTTCCAGTGGTAAAAAAATGATTCTTTTACATCTCAGAGTGAGTAATATAAAATATACTTCAATAAAAAGCCTCACTTAAGTGTGCCTTTTGACGGAAACAATGGCGGGTTTTAATATATATAGATGGAGAGATGAAACAGTTCAAATTTTATTATTGAATAAAATACTCATATTTTTACACATTCTAGGAAATTAATATATAAATTCAACCACTAAGACTGCTTTTAAAGAAAGCATATTGTGTAATTTTTATTAGTTTAAGCTGAATGCAATGTTGCTGGAATGGTTGCCTCATTATTGATAGTATGTATTTTATAAATAGTTCATGGATGATGCAGACTTTGCACCTATGATGAATTACTAAGATGTACTAGTTTATAAAAAGAATATTTGCTTTTCCTGATATAAACACGGCCTGGTAATAATGTAGGTGTACATAATGTTCCAATATATGAAACATCATAATTTCAGATTTTCTAAAAGATAATAACTAACTTACAGAGATATGAAAAACGCAGAAACAATATGATTCATGGAGAGAAAATTGTGCTAGGGTATCATGTTGCAAGTTTTACATATATACATACACACATTTACCTCCAGGCTGTCTCCTGTACAGAAGTTCGGATGGACTAAAGCCTGTGAATGCATGAATAATTTAAAAGAATGGTGAGAGTCCAAAACCCCGCCTTCCACCAATATGCTGGAATACATTGCACAAGTACACAAAAGGTTCTCAAAGTTGAAACCTCTAATAAAGGAACACTTAGAGTGGGTGTACAGTAGCACGTGCAGGCCCAGTTGTATAAACACCAGGGAGATTGTGTGATGGTCCTCATTTACACATCCAACTCTGAATTACTTGCCCTGGTATGCAAATAAATCAAGAGACAGTAGCAGGTCCCAGTCCCTTTTATCATTGTGTGTCACCATCCTCAACATCTGTTTGAGTGTGTGGTTCAAACATTCCACTGACCTGTCTCTCTGGGAGTAATAAACAAAAGTCTTCAGGTATTTAATACGGAGCAGTTCGGCCACTTCCGTGAACGTATCTGAGGTGAAGGATGTTCTATTGGTCTGTGAAAACTTCTTTGGATATGCCTACCTGCACAACGGCTCCTAATAGTTCCTGAGTAATGTTTTCACTGTTAGCCTGTTTTGTGGGAATGGCTTTGGGATACCTGGACATGTACTGCACAGGATGTCATCTAAGGGGACTGGGGCAAATGGACCTCGTTTGTAATAAGAAATGCATTTCACAAAAATCAGTGTACTTTATAGATTTAGGTGTGCTGAATCCATTTCTGAAACTGAAATTTGGTTACCAGAAACCATTTTCACTATATATTTAATTTAGTTAAAAAAAATAAAAAAATTTGAAAAAAGTCATGTTTTGTTTCATGGCAGAAGTATTTGTCATGCCAAATATATACTTTGAAGTATATCTTAAGCTAAACATTGTCAGTTTTCCTTGTTCTTATCTTTAAATGAGATTGAAACAGCCCAAAATTGAGTTTTCTGCTACATGTTTTGCTCTCAGTCAGTAGTTCTTTCTGTTCTTATTCCTTCAGAGTAGTCAGGAAGTTATGATTAGAAGGTTAAAATGATGAATTTCTATTGTCCAGAAGAGATCAATGTGTGGTTTAAATGTTTTTTACAGAAACATGCAAGATTGGATTGATCCATCCATTGTCTTGACCAGGGAACGTGTGGTAAGCCAATAGTAAACGAATACACACCCTTCCTTTCTACAAAAAAAAAAAAAAATGTGTGCCACAATTTTTTTGGGAATACAAAGGTGGAAAACCCTAGCACATGAGCAAAGCATGTCTTTAAAAATCAATTTCCTACACTCTCATTTGGATTTTTGCCTAGGAACATGGAAGCGGTCACTGATGAACATGTAGAGAGGTTCCACCTGGACATGACTCAAATGGAGAGAAGATACAGTGGAGAGTGGAGCGAGTCCATGTTAGCAGACATCTGTTGGTCATTCCACCATGAAACACCTTCAGAGGATTATAAGAGAAAATAAGCTCTCAAATGACTTGTTTTTTGAAAGTAAAAAATATTTTTAAAACAATTATATGTGCAGTTTATAATTTTTTCCAAATCTGAATAATTAATTTTTAAAATATATTGCTTTTTTTCTATAAAATAGTGTATAAAATAGTGTTTTATTTCCATTTTAAACTTCCAATTCTCAAAAACTGAAAGTGAGCAATTCTGAAATCAGATGCAAAGAAAAAAAGTGTTGATAAACAAAAAAAAGCATTGTCAGGATAATGATAAAAGAAACAAATAATTAAGTATGAAATAAATGTATGCAAAATTTACAAAAAATCAAAATTGAAATTCATGAAAACCGGTTATAATTTTTTACTTTAAAAACTATCACGAATACTAGCTCTGTCCAGGGTGTTCATAACACTGTTGTTACTAGTGATACAGTCAAAAATACAATAATTTCTTTTGTTTGCTTATTTTTTGTTTAACAGCTGAAACCCTTGCCTTAGCTCAGACTTTTGTTTTAAGAGTTTAGGGGTGTAAAACCTGGACACTGTATATTGCCATTATAGCCTATATGATCTAGCTGTGTAATATCTAAAAATAAGGGGTATCTATAGTTTGTGTTCGGCTATGCCAAGCAAATTTGTCAGTTTCAATTTGTGTTTTTTACTTGTATGGCAATGTTTGCTTTGTCAAGGCTTAAAGTGGGAGATCCCTAAATATACAGGAGTATGTATAGGGATGGCAAACACTCAAAATCCACTAAACCTGAACGTCTTGTTTGCTGTTTGTTTCATGAAAGCCTGAAAAATTCTCACATATTGCCCTTCAAAAGGCACTGTACTATATGATCTGGTTTTATGAAAAGATTCAACAGAAGCAAAAGAATGAAAATGATATCAGGATATGGCAACTTTTCCACAGAGTCAGATATAAAAAGATGGGTTAGTGAGTGATTAATGAACAATAAATCACATTATTAGTGTTTCAACATTAACCTTAAAGTTATGTCTTACCTTGTTTTAATAAATTATTATAAAAATTAAAAGTTTAATTTTGGGAAGCAGCCATTTTCAGACAGAAATTTGATTATTTCTTATTGTTTGATTTTATTTAAACTATGGCTTCATCTAACTTCCCATTAATTTCCAAAAGACATTTAAATTAGTAAAAATTTGTAGGCAATTTATTTTGAATTATACTATAATGCACCATCATAGCAAAATTACAACAGAGATGCTCTCTTACTACCAAGATCACTCTATCTTTTATATAGGGGGATTAAAGAAAATGATATTACTCTGTAACAACAATCACCCAATGTGTTCTTATTTTTGTTTGCTACTGATATTTTCACTTATGTGCATTCACTACTAGAACAGACTCCTCTACCTATGAATCATATCTGCCTTTAAGAAGGAGAAATTGATGTGCAGTGTAGCAATTTAATGAAAATTAAGAGAATGTGTCTGCTAAGCAGGAGCTCCTGTGAGCTGTGCAGTCTACCATCTCTGGAGAAACTAAAGAAGCTGTTTACCACTTTCCATACTTTGGCAGCTAACTGTCCCAACAGTCTACCATCGAAATTATCAGCTGTGTTAGCACCTCCTTTGTAATCTTGTCATGTTCAGACTTTAAGAACTGAGACCTGAAAAAGCAAATGAAGTGTAGGAAAAGAAGAAAATTTTAAATCGGTTAACTAATATCCAGTTTTGCCTTTGTCAATGACAGTAATTAAGTAATTTGGTAGGGCTCCCGCTTTATTTTCCCTCCCTTTCTGTTTAGGATAGGTCGATTAGACTTATATTAAGGTAACTGAAGCACACTTGTTTTACGAAAATGAATAATACAATTTATTGAAAAACGCAAGGAATAAAGAAACATGATAATTATATATATTGACACAGAAGACAGGACACAAGACAGACAAGATGAAATAGGCAACTATGTAACACAGAAGAGACTTACTGTTTACTAACTGTGTAGAGTTCTAATTTTCTTGGCACTGATAAACAGTTTTACAATACCAAGTCTGTAGGGATGATGTCTAAATTTGTGTCGTGTTGTTACTGTTCTTGCTCTGGGTTCTAGTAGAAGAGTTTTCTCTTTCCTATGTGGTCCTTTGTTCAAGGTGTGCTGTGATGATGTCTTTCTCAGTTAGCTTTGTTTGCTGTGCCTTCTGTGGCTTATTTTTCAGGATACTTAGATAGGGCTCAGTCACTGGTAAAGAACTTGGCTTTTCAGAGTATGTCCTTGAGCTAGTTGGGGCATCCAGCTGCAAAGCTGCAATTTACTAAAGCAAAAAAAAATGTTGGACTTTAATTGTGTCTTGCCGCTTATCAAGATTATGTAGAGGGGATGGGCTTTATAGCAGATTGTATTCCCTTCACTGTGGGCTAGAAACCTGGTGTGCAAATATAAGCATAGCCTTTGTGAACAATTGGGATGATTTTTGGGAATTTTCAAGAAAGATGGTCTTCATTCTAACTGGAAGGAATCTTTTGTTTTATCCCAAAATATGGCAGCAAAACTGCCTGGCTGACTGATCAGAGCACCATCCAGATCACATCTTGTCATATTAAATCATGAGCTGTTGTTTATCTCACCATGTGGGGAATCTTATAAATTTAGTCTTGATGCAAGTCTTAAATTACTTGATTACCAAAAATTAATGTTTATAATAATACCAAGGCATAAAACAAGATCATCTACATGTAATTGTAACTTAATTCAAATTAAAACAAAAAATCATCATCATATATCATCATATATCACTAGTTCAGAAAAATCTACTGTATGCAGTTTTAAGTGCTGCTTATTAAATATTTACTCTTTTGGATTTAAAGCTGATTTGGTAACTAATTGATATTATAGTAAGTACAAAATCTGGTTTGTGTCTTCTCACTAAATCCTGGCTTAGTAATCTGACACTGTTACCCTAGCTGAGGTGTCACGAAATGGATACACATAAATCTTCATAACTCTAGAGATTCAGCTCGAGGAGGGGGGCTTGGGATAATTCATGATGGTGACTTTTTAGCAAATGTTTTACTTGTTTGTTAAATTCAGTATTATTGTCAAAGGTCCACCTCATTATCATAATCACACATTTAATTATAACTCACAAAGCTGAAATTTAAAATATTATTCCATTAAATGAAGTTATTTCTGATCACTATTTAATTATGTTTGATTTGGTTCTGCCCTTACATGTACACTAACAGATTAAAACAAAGAGAAAAATATCAACATTTATAGATATAGTATTTTGATTAAATCAAGTGTAATTGTGGAAAACAATTTAGATAAGCTAAAATCAAATTATAATATGACCTTGATAGATGCTCTGGTTGGACTGGCTCCACTTAAAACAAAAGTGATTGAAAGTACATAGAAACTCATCCATGATTTAATGAGAGCACTCAAGCTCTTAAATTAGAGTGACAAAAGATGGAGAACAACAAAAATGCAGGTCTTTCAAATTCCATGGACAGAGACTGATTAAAAAATATAAAAAAGCTCTTTTTACAACCTGCTCAGACTACTATACTAAAATAATAGACAACAACAATAACAATCCCTGTACTGTTTAGAACAGTGGCTAATTTAGCAAATGGTAATTCAGAACTACAGTGCACAATACCAACAGACATTAGCAGTAGAGACTTTATGAACTTTTTCAATGAGAAAATTTAAAATATAAGATCCCAGATCTCAGCATCTAAAGTGAAACCTATTACTTGTTCGCTAGATCCAGTGCTAATAAAACTAGTAAAAAGTGCAATAGATGTTCTTGCAGCACCTATTCTTAGCATTATCAATAGCTCACTATTATATGGCACAGTACCTGATGAATTAAAAGTGTCAGTCATCAAACCATTGCTTAAAAAGTCAGACTTAGACTCACAAATACTTAATAATTATATACTATGTGGGATTCTAAGTAAATAATTCATGCATGTATTTCTAGTAGGATTGACTACTGCAATGTGGTGTTGACTGGATGTTCAAACTGTTCTTTATACAGCTTTCAGGTAAGTAAAAATGTTACTGCAATAATAATTACAAGAACAAGAAAATATGAGCACATACCACCAGTTCTTACATCCTTATATTTTTATATATATTTTATATTTATATTAAATATTTTATTATATATATATATATATATATATATATACTGTATATATATATATATATATATTTTTTTTTTCTTAGCTCCTGGTTACATTTAGGGCACATTTCAAAATCCTCCTTATACTATATAAAGCTTTAAATGGCCAAGATCTTGCTTAATTATTCAAACTTATTATTACTTACAAACCAGAGCACAAATTAAGATTCCAAGATGCCAGTCTTCTTATGATTCCAAATAACAGTGGAGGGCTTTTAGTTACAGAGCTCCAAAGCCGTGAAACGGTCTGACTGCTACAAGGTTCCTCTTCAGTCTCAGCTTTTAAATCCTGGCTGAAGACTCACTACTTCAGTTTAACATACCCAGACTAGAGCTGCTGATTAACTGTGCATTCTAAATCTCTGTTGTTAGTCATTAGTAAAAAAACTTAAAGTAATATGATATTTATAATTTGTTACTAACACTCACCTACTCTGTTTCTCATCTCGGTTCTCACATATGGCACTTGGTTCTCATGCTCAACAGCCAAATTGTTTGCCTGCCTAAGGAAAAGTCATCTCTGATAAAGCAGCACTGGAATCACAAGGTAGAAAAGTCATTTCATCAGATTGGCTGGACCAGCACTGATTGAGTTGTGGAATGGCCAATAGGGAGGATGCAGCTTGTTGGATCAGGTCTCCAGGACTTTGAACAAATCTGAACCCTCATATGTGATATAATCTATATTGTGCATTTTGCTTTGTAGGTTGTACTATTGTATTGCATTACTGAGGTGCCAATGATAGATTGGCCATCTAGATCTGTGAAGAGGACTCTTGTGTTCTGTTTTATGTATTGTATTTACCTCATTTTTTGACACCCACTGCATGCCCAACCTACCTGGAAAGGGGTCTCTTTCTGAATTGCCTTTCCCAAGATTTATTCCATTTTTTTCACTATAAGAGTTTTCTTTGGGGATTTTTTTTCTTATCTTCTTAAGGAGTCAAGGCTTGGGGGCTGTCAAAAAATTGGGTCTGTTAAAGCACATTATGGAACTTCTTTTGTGATTTTGGGCCATACAAAAAATAAAATGTTGTTGTAATGGCTAAAAAACACTAGTAAGATATTTACTCCATAGGCAGTGGGTGGCTCCTCACCCCAATGACAGCAGCTTGTCAGGTTACTAACCAAAAGAGAGCATGGTCTGCTTTTCGGTTCCCTATAGAAAAGAGGATAGTCAACTTTCAGGTTTCAGAGCAAGAAAAAACTAATGCAGCTGGTTTTGAAGAAAGGTATAACCTCGGGTGATTCCATCAAAGTTACTTAAAGTTACAGAACCAGTGACTTCTTATAGGAGCATTATTTTGTCCATCACATACAGGCAGGGTTTAGTTTGCAATGACAAGCCTAAGGTGAAAGTCATTTTTGTCTGAAGAACCCTCTGCAAAAATGTCATAATTTACACCTTTGTTATCAGATGAAGTACACTGCTGGCCAAAGCAAACTGCAGCTTAGCCATTCCATCTTGGAATTCAGGAGAGGGTGGAAAAGGCTTTTGGCATCCCTGTTAACTCTGCTGTCTTGGCAGGCCATGTGTGCCACTAAAGCCAAGCAAAACTGGCAATGCCCACTTTATCCTACACAAGTTAATAGTCAGTAGGGCCATTGGTGTAACTATTCTTCTGTGAGATAATTTACCTATTGTTGTCACCTTAAAATTCTTGAAATATTTCAACAGCAATTTCCCTAGAAGATTCTTTGCCATCTATTGCTGCACTAATTACAGTGTGCTCTCTGAACCCATAATATTCTGAAGAACCAGTTGGCTTTGTCATTGTATTAGAATGGCTGACGTTTGTCTCCCTAAAACAAGTTCCCTGCTATCAGCAAGTACAGCCCACTATGTTCAGAGAAAAGAATTCAAAGAGAACCTCAAATTCTATATTGAAAAAAGTTTGATGAATACCACTAGCTCTTACCTAAAAATGTCATCTATAAATCTTCAAGTGGCACTTTAATTTGGGGTTTATCATTTTTACAAAAAAGGAGACAAAAAAACAGCAATTCAAAAAGAATCAGATTTGTGGAAACAGCTCCAAATCAGAACCCCAGACCGCAAATGTCCTAAGGTCTATGGCTCAGGTATTGGACTCCTCAGTCATTTATACATTTATAGTAATGTATATCCTTATTGAGAGCCATTCTTACTTTAAATAATGGTCCTGATAATGACAGAGGCAAGTGTGTGTATGGTGAGGACTGTTGTGGATTTGGCATAAATATTAGCTACATTAGGTGACAAGGAGACATAAACAAAGGTTTGCTGTCTGTCCATTTTTTATCATGATTTTCATATTTCATCATTTGATTGTTTACTTTTTCAGAATTGTCTTTTTCCATATAGCCATGTTGCTGGCTTTGATTTCATAATTATAAAATTAAACTTTTCACATCTTTGAAGTAACACAATGACACTACTACTACAGCAGAAATTCTTACAAAGTATTCTTTAGAAGAGCAATATCAAGGACTTCCAGGTTAAATGCAGTAAGATCCTAGACAAGCTTCATTTGTTCAATTTTATAGGGTTATTTATATTATTTATTTATACTCTAGACATCTTTATTGAAGGTTATATACAGGACACTGGTATCTAACTAAAAATACATGTTTGTCTTAAATAACAATAGACATTATAATACCTTCAATACACAATCTGATACTTTTGATCTAGCAGTATAAAATAGCTATATAAATGAAATCTAATGCACTAGTATTTTTTTATCTTAGTATAATGTATATCTGTTTTACAGCTTATTTCAAGTTATTCTGTGAGTCAGAATGATAATTTAATAAAAAGTAAAAAGACGCTAGACATTTTTTGAGGTCTTGTACATTCAATAGCACTCTAATAGCTGAAGAAATGGTTCCACTGATTTGTGGTTTTATCATTTTTATTAAATGACATTGGCAACACTACACATGATGATAGAGTATTTAAGCTACCAATATCTTTATTTTTGTTTCTGTCCACTTCAAACAGCATAGGATTTTATGCTGAAAAGAGTTGGTCAACATGTTATTACTCATTTGTGAAGAATTATTGATTTAAAAGTCAATTTGTATTTCCAAAAATATAATAACATTTTTTAATGTAAGGATGAATTACTTGAAAATTGCCTTGGTTCTGAAAATAGTTGATGTCCTTTAAAAAAAACAGCCTAAGAAGAGAATGTGAAAATCAGTAAATACACAGTAACAATGGAAGCAATTGCAGCCACATATTCTAATAACCTTAGAGATGCTGATTGCAGTTAAAGTTAGAATGAACTTCACCTGAGGGATATTTTTGCAGCTAATGGCAGAAAAAATCTTAATCACAAATACTGATATTAATATGCATCCTACTGACAACACTTTAAGAGGTCCATTGTGATGATCTTGTGGCAGATTTAAAATATAAGGAAACAGTATCTGAAATTTTAAAGAACAACACGGTAATTAGACCCAAGGACACAGTGACAATGCTTTTCCTCCTGCTTGACACAGAAAGCCCAGACAGTATTGTCTGGTGTCATCAATTAATAAGAGGTGAAATCTTTAATAAATAAAAGTGGCATGCAGTCTGTTTGTTACTTTTGTTTATTATCCAAATGTATTATTTCACAAAGATAATGTCCTTACCCAAATTACATTTAGTGAGACAAAAAAAAAATTCTTTCTTATAAATTTAAAAACACAGTAACTCTTT
Organism: Polypterus senegalus; assembly: GCF_016835505.1. Taxonomy (NCBI): domain Eukaryota; kingdom Metazoa; phylum Chordata; class Cladistia; order Polypteriformes; family Polypteridae; genus Polypterus; species Polypterus senegalus. The sequence continues at coordinate 94,027,102 of NC_053162.1, forward strand.
CATGCGTTAGTAATAATCCTAGACATACAATTTCATGGTGGTTTACTTTAGCTGTTTTTTTTTGTTCCTCTGTATGAGTTACACTTACATTATTAAAGAAAATACAGAAAAAAACTGTCATTATTATTGTTGTTGTATCAAATACACAAGGCACACTTGTGTAACTAATACATTTATGACCATTTATAAGACACTAAACCTGTTACTTTGGTTAGGGTAACCTTTTCCAAAGTTACGTTGATTATCTTCAAAATCATGTTTTACTGACCCTTGTGAAATTTACTCTGTTCTTTAGCATCTGTTAAGTTCATTATTGAGGTTAACACACTGAAACTAAATTATTGTTGTTGTCCCCTTTAGGACAACATATCTTCCTAGTTGGCATGTGCAAAGGCTTGGTTGGAAAACCTTTGCAGTTCTTTTACAGTTTGTGTGTTTGCATGATTGTAAGAAAAATTCATATGTCACATTCAAACTGTGGGGTTATTGAAAACAAACATTGGTATCTGAGGATGGCTGGGAATTACAAAATACCTCCTCTTCTCGATGAAAAATGATTGCATGAAAGCTGGAAGAATTAACTTGAAATCTGGAGACGAGTGACTGACTTGGAAAAAATAAGCAAGTGCTTTCAGTGACTTTCTTGCTTACAGACAGAGCAAGTGATATGGTGCTGGAAAAACCGGCACAAGATTTAAACAAGGACACTGGTATGGATAACAATCCAATTACTCAATGGGGAGTTTTTGAAAGAAAAACAACCACACTTATGAAATATACTCATAAGTTGATAATGTAACACAGAACATACAGTTTTTATGTGAATTGCATCACTGAGTTCGAAAAACGCTATAATCGTATGACATGACTCTTCCAGATGCAGTATTAGCTTTCACTGCCTGATAATGCTAGTCTAGAAATTAAAGACAAACGGTTGGGTCTAACTGCATACTCAAGCCTAATGTTTGCCACAATGAAGTCAGTGTTAAAGAACATGTATGGTGAGAAAATGGCAATCAAAATTGCAACTACCTGGTTCAAATGCACTCAACAGGTTCAGCCACAAGTAGCAAAGTCCCAATGAAACAATTTTGTTTAGCTATTGTTGATCTTCAACGTTAAATTCATATTGATCTTCCTCATTGTAAAGGCTATCTATTCAACATTGATTAAATACAGTGATACAACATTGATTAAACTATTAATTTAACCATGTATCAATCATTCCTCTACTATTGGAAAATTGTAAGTTGAAACCATATTGGAGTTGAGGCTGTATTACATTGATGCAATATTGATTCAACTATTAATTTAACTATGTATCAACCATTGATCTAATTTACAGTGGTGTGAAAAACTATTTGCCCCCTTCCTGATTTCTTATTCTTTTGCATGTTTGTCACACAAAATGTTTCTGATCATCAAACACATTTAACCATTAGTCAAATATAACACAAGTAAACACAAAATGCAGTTTTTAAATGATGGTTTTTATTATTTAGGGAGAAAAAAAAATGCAAACCTACATGGCCCTGTGTGAAAAAGTAATTGCCCCCTGAACCTAATAAGTGGTTGGGCCACCCTTAGCAGCAATGACTGCAATCAAGCGTTTGCGATAACTTGCAATGAGTCATTTACAGCGCTCTGGAGGAATTTTGGCCCACTCATCTTTGCAGAATTGTTATAATTCAGCTTTATTTGAGGGTTTTCTAGCATGAACTGCCTTTTTAAGGTCATGCCATAGCATCTCAATTGGATTCAGGTCAGGACTTTGACTAGGCCACTCCAAAGTCTTCATTTTGTTTTTCTTCAGCCATTCAGAGGTTGATTTGCTGGTGTGTTTTGGGTCATTGTCCTTTTGCAGCACCCAAGATCGCTTCAGCTTGAGTTGACGAACAGATGGCTGGACATTCTCCTTCAGGATTTTTTGGTAGACAGTAGAATTCATGGTTCCATCTATCACAGCAAGCCTTCCAGGTCCTGAAGCAGCAAAACAACCCCAGACCGTCACACTACCACCACCATATTTTACTGTTGGTATTTCTTTTTCTGAAATGCTGTGTTCCTTTTACGCCAGATGTAACGGGACATTTGCCTTCCAAAAAGTTCAACTTTTGTCTCATCAGTCCACAAGGTATTTTCCCAAAAGTCTTGGCAATCATGGAGATGTTTCTTAGCAAAATTGAGACGAGCCCTAATGTTCTTTTTGCTTAACAGTGGTTTGCGTCTCGGAAATCTGCCACGCAGGCTGTTTTTGCCCAGTCACTTTCTTATGCTGGAGTCGTGAACACTGACCTTAATTGAGGCAAGTGAGGCCTGCAGTTCTTTAGACGTTTTCCTGGGGTCTTTTGTGACCTCTCGGATGAGTCGCTCTCTGCCTTGGGGTAATTTGGTCGGCCGGCCACTCCTGGGAAGGTTCACCACTGTTCCATGTTTTTGCCATTTGTGGATAATGGCTCTCCCTGTGGTTCGCTGGAGTCCCAAAGCTTTAGAAATGGCTTTATAACCTTTACCAGACTGATAGATCTCAATTACTTCTGTTCTCATTTGTTCCTGAATTTCTTTGGATCTTGGCATGATATCTAGCTTTTGAGGTGCTTTTGGTCTACTTCTCTGTGTCAGGCAGCTCCTATTTAAGCGATTTCTTGATTGAAACAGGTGTGGCAGTGATCAGGCCAGGGGGTGGCTACGGAAATTGAACTCAGGTGTGATACACCACAGTTATGTTATTTTTTAACAAGGGGGCAATTACTTTTTCACACAGGGCCATGTAGGTTTGGATTTTTTTCTCCCTAAATAATAAAAAAACCATCATTTAAAAACTGCATTTTGCGTTTACTTGTGTTATATTTGACTAATGGTTAAATGTGTTTGATGATCAGAAACATTTTGTATGACAAACCTGCAAAAGAATAAGAAATCAGGAAGGGGGCAAATAGTTTTTCACACCACTGTAGATTGTTTTGCAAGTGAGTTAATATTGAAATCATGTAAAATCAAACACAAGTAATTAAACAAACACATATTTAAAAATGCACAAAATTCAAACACTGAAAACATTTTTAATATAAGTCTGATATGCGGAAGAATCACACATTATCTTTTAACCAGTACTACATGCAATCTTAAAAATAAAAAACATACACCATCATTTCCTATTTGAACCTCCATTGTGTTCTCGTGTGTATCAGAACCACTTTTTCAATGTGTCACTGAAGCTGTGATGAAGAATTGGAAATTGGAAAAGTTCAAATATTTAAATGGTGAAAATAAAAATTAGTTAGTTGAGCACATGATTAGTATTTTAAGGCCATTATATTTCTTATATGTTTCTATGAGGACAATATTCTTATTATTATCTTATTTAACAGACCATACCGAATAAACTGTTTTGGATTTTAGTTTCTTTGAAGGAGTGCTTATCTCCTTTGCCTGCCAAATTAATGGTGCAGGACAGCCTGTTGGGCATCACATCTTCAAGCATCCTACTAACAGTTCCATCAGCATTTCTACCGCTAACTATAGCAAGGCAGGAGAACTAAAAACAGATGATAATGCTTCTGTACAGTCCATAACAATCAAGCACATCCACTCACGATGTCAATCTAGTACAGATTCCAGTCAAATTAACTCATAGCCAAACCCAAACAAAACAAACACCTAGGCCGACCACTGGCTCAAATCCTCAATGTGTGAGTTGACCATGCTAAACAAATTTTTAAACAAAATCTGTATCTGTGACGAACATAAATTAAAATGAGTTCCTATAATTGAATTATAATGTACACACTTCTCTCTATGCTGTGGTTACACACCTGAAAGAAAGAGAAAAAATTTAAAAAATTAAAAAAAATTTGGGTTTTTTTTACACACGGGTTTTTCCTGTTTTTGGGGTTTGGTTGAAAAACCAATCCAAAAAAATTTAATTTTTTTCCCTTTTTTAATTTTTGGGCCCTTTTGGGGGGCCCCACCCCCCCAAAAAAAAAAAAGTTTCCCCCCTCCCCCCCTCCCCCCCCCCCCCCCCCCCCCCGGTGAGGCGGGGGGGGGGGGGGTTTTTTTAAAAAAAAAACAAATTTTTTTTTTTTTTAAATGATTTTTTAAAAAAAAGGGGTTTCCTTTTTTTTTTTAAAAAATTTTTTTAAAAAAAAAAAGGAAATTTTTTAAAAATTTTTTTTATTTTTAAACCCCCCTTTTTTTTCTTGAAAATTGATAATTTTTTAAAAATTTTAAAAATTTTTTTTTTTGTTTTGGGTTTTCCAAAATTAAAAAAAAGAAAAAATTTTTAATTTTTTTCAAAAAGGGTTTTTTTAAAAAATTTTAAATTTTAAAACCAAAACAGTTTTTAAAATTTTTCCCTTTTCAAAAAATTAAATTTTTTTAATTTAAAATTTTGGGTTTTTTTCAATTCAAAATTTAAAAAAAATTTTTTTCCTTTGAAACATTTTTTTTTTCATTGAAAAATTTTGGAATTTTAAATTTTTTTTGTTTAGAAAAACGGCAATAAACTTTTTTGGGAAAAAAAAATTTTTGGGGGAAAAAATTAAAAAATTTGAAAAATATTAAAAAAATAAAATTTTTTTTTTGTTAAAAAAAAAGGGAATTTCTAAAACCCCAAAAAAACAAAATTTTTAAAAAAAAAAAAAATTTTTTTTAAAAAAAACAAAACCCTGGGGTTTTAAAGGGGCCCCAATTTTTTAAAAATTAAAAATCAAAAACCCTTTTTTAATTTTCAAAAAAGGGTTTAAATATTTTCCCATTTTAATTTACCCGAAATTTGGGGAAAAAAATTTGGGTTAACTCAATCAATTTTTACTAAACTTTTAAAACTGTTGGTAAAAGGGCAAAAAAATTAACACCAAACAAATATTTTTTCCCCCGGAAAAAAAACCCTTTTGGAAAATTTTGTTAAAATTTTTTTTACTTTTTTTTAAATTTTATTAAATATTTTTAAATGAAAATTGAAAAAAATTTTTAAACCGTTTTTTTCCAATTTTTAAGTTAAACCATTTAGTTGGGGGTTAAATTGAGAATATTGATTAAATTAAAAATTGTTCCCTTTCTTTTACAGGGGGAAAAATATTTGCCCCCCGACTTATTTTTTTTTTTTGAAAAAATTTTTTTGATAAAAACATTTAACCTTGAAATTAAAAGAAAAAACAAAATTTTTTAAATATTTTTTTTTATTTAAAAAAAATCCCAAAGGGCCCCCTGGTAAAAAAATTTTTAACCTTAAGGGGTTCCAAAAGCAAAATGCCACTCCTGATAATGCAAGAGTTTTTACACCCGGGGGTTTTTAACTCACCCCAAATTGTTAAATTTAGTTTTTTTGGGGGGGTTTTAGTGAATGCCTTTTTAAAACTAAGGGTTCAGGTCAATTTGACACCCACCCCAAAAACCATTTTTTTCTTGATTCAGGGTTATTTTTGGGGGTTTTTTCATTTTTTTAAAGCCCAACCCTTCACTTGTTTTTAAAACATGGTACATTTTTAATTTTTTTAAAAAAAATTTTCCCCTTTAAGAAAATTGGTTAAAGACAAAAAAAGCCGACATCCCCTTTTTTTACTTTTTTTTCTTTTTAAAGGGTTTTTACGGTGAAAAACCATTTCCCTTCAAATTCAACTTTTGTTTCACCAAAGGTTTTTCCCAAAATTTAACATAAGTTTTTACAAAATTCCCCCAATGTTTTTTTGTTAAAGGGGTTTGGGGGGGGAAAAATACCAGGCTTTTTTTTAACTTTTTTATGTGGGGGAAACCCCCTTTGGCAATGACCTGCATTCTTTTTTTTCCCGGGTCTTTTACCTCAATCCCCTCTTTTTTAATTTTTTTCCCGGGGGGGGGTTAAAATTTCCTTTTTGCCATTTGTGGATAATGGCCCCCGGGGTTTTTCCCCCCAAAGTTTTTAAATGTTTTCCCCAGACATAAAAATTTTGTTTTTTGTTCTTTTTTTTTTTTTCAGTTTACTTTTGGTCTTTTTCCCTTTTTTGGGGTTTTTAAAAGGTTTTTAAAAGGGGGGGTCCTGGGGGCCCAAAAAAAAAATTTTTAACAAAATTATTTTTTAAAGGGGGAAAATTTTTTTTTTTAAAATTAAAAATTTTTTAAAAAAAAATTTTTTCTTTAAAATTTTTAAAATTTGAAATTTTAATTTTTTAGAAAAAAAAGAAAAAAACCCCCCAAAAAAAATTTTTGGGGGAAATTTTTACCCATGAAATTTTTAAAAGTTTTTTACGATTTTAAAAAGATAATTAAAAAATTTTAAAAATAAATAAATCACTATTTTTAATTTAAAATTGAAAATTTAAAAAAATTTTCCACTCCCGGGTTAATTAACCGAATAAACTGTTTTGGATTTTAGTTTCTTTGAAGGAGTGCTTATCTCCTTTGCCTGCCAAATTAATGGTGCAGGACAGCCTGTTGGGCATCACATCTTCAAGCATCCTACTAACAGTTCCATCAGCATTTCTACCGCTAACTATAGCAAGGCAGGAGAACTAAAAACAGATGATAATGCTTCTGTACAGTCCATAACAATCAAGCACATCCACTCACGATGTCAATCTAGTACAGATTCCAGTCAAATTAACTCATAGCCAAACCCAAACAAAACAAACACCTAGGCCGACCACTGGCTCAAATCCTCAATGTGTGAGTTGACCATGCTAAACAAATTTTTAAACAAAATCTGTATCTGTGACGAACATAAATTAAAATGAGTTCCTATAATTGAATTATAATGTACACACTTCTCTCTATGCTGTGGTTACACACCTGAAAGAAAGAGACAATATATGTGAAAACATCATCGCACTAATGCAATATTATTTGTTTTTTTTACCGTGTCCTGTTCGGCTGTGAAGCAATCAGAATTGATGTCTGAATGCTGGCGACTAGCCTTACAGTTTTTCTCTCAGGTGGAGCGTTACAGCTTCTGCTGACGTCACGCCTGATACCAAAACTTTATTAAAAATATTTTTAGATGTTTTAAGATTCGAACCGGACACGGAGACAAAAGTGAAAGAAAAAGAAGAGAGAGAAGGAAGAGATGGAGGTAAAGGGGGAGGGGGGGTTTCGTATAGAATAAACAATAAATGAACCAGAATCCGCTTCTAGACCTGCAGAAAGAGAGGGGGAACAAACAAACCACAAGACAAAAACATTGCTGCATCAGCTACATGAAGATATATAAAAATGTTTGCTGACAATCATACAGTAATTATTACTGAGGCATTTAAGGCCACCACAACCTTAGATCATGTGCTGAAGATGTCCAAGTCATACTTATGAAATCACCATGTGAGCACCTGTGTGTGTACGCACGCTTGTATGTGTAAGGTTTCTCTATAGGAGCATCCAATAGTGAGTGTGAAGGGCCACAGACCTGCCCCCAAAAACGCGGAAGATGGAGGAGTTCCAAGCCCAGAGATCCAGAGGTCACCCCAGAGCGCGGAGACCCCAGGGAGGCCGTCACCAGAGAAGCCCCAACCCCACCCGAGAGGCGCAGAGGATCACCCGGGGTCACAACCAGCAGCCGGCAGAGTCCCGGAGATATCAACGGCAAGCCCTCAGGCCGCCCAGCCGCCGCTCCCCGAGTCGGCCGGGCCGGAACCCAGCAGCCCGGGACCCGAGGGCGACCCACCCGCCGAGGATCCAACAGAGCCCAGGGAACCAGATCCCACCAGGCAGCCACCGGGAGCGACCAGACAGATGCTTAAGGCAGGGGGAGGGGAGGCAAAGATGGTGTAGTACTGCCAGATGTCCCAGGAGAGGGAGGAGTCCAAAACCCCACCTGACATATACAGTCACACACAAACACAGTCATACACTCCCTCCCTCATGCTCTCACATACACATACAACCCAAGACTTACAAGGATGTACGCCAGACACCCATTCACACTCCCACACACACCCTACCTAACTCTGGTCCCGGTGCTGCCGTACCTGAGGTACAGCCATTCCCGGACGCCAGAGTTAGCCCGTTCCGCAGGGGTAATAGTGAGCAGGCACCCCCATCCAACGTAGAGCAAAGCAACCCACCACTCCAGACCACAGGCAGACGGCCAGCTCCCACTCCTAGCCTCCAGCCCCGGCAGCTAACTGAGAACAGAGGTGTAATAAGACCTCTAGTCTCCCTCCGCCTGCTCTAATGTAGTGTTGGTGTGTGCTGATAAGGTGCATTTTGTGGTTGGGGCGCAGGCAGTGCCGGCACCATGTGGCCTACACCAGCTGATGCCAACACACAGCCCCACCTCCCCCAAAACTCTCCGTGACTAGGTGCAGTTTAAAATTGGAAGTGGACACCGCACTCGGAGTGAGGCTGAAATTTCCCCCCACCGGATGCCGTTGAGTGTGCCCACTCCCAAGGCCCTAAGTGTGCATTTGTGTGGAATGTTTTTGTGGAAGTGTTTAATGTGCAAATAAAATTGGGGTGTAGGCTGCCACAGGACTGCGGAAACGGGATCCATACCGCACCCCTGACTTACCCACACCCCAAGGCCCTATGTGCATGTTTGTGTGATGATGTGAAGGAGCAGGAGGAGGGAAATGTCTGAGGATGGGGAGGAACGGCTGAGGGGCCTGAGCCCTCCAGGGAGCCAGCTCCCCTACTGGCCCCAATAGGCACCTCCGTTCCCAAAATCCACCCGGGGCACGGAGGCCCCAGCCTATCTAGCCATGGCCCGAAGCAGCAGCATCACAGAGCCCCACGGAGTCTGAGGCCACCAACCCACACCACCCCAGCAGAATATTTACTCCCATCCCCACATTTACTCAACATTCAGATTAAGTAAGACATAAGACACCCAGGATAAAGCTGGATCCTCCCTCCCGGACATCCCTCCCCATGGTGGAACTGCCGCACGTTCCGCCCTCTTCCCGCAGCGTACATGCCAGGACCCAATCCCCAAGGCCCCACCCATATCCCCATCCGGGACGGCCGCCCCAAACCCTAAGCCACCAGGCCCACACCCAGACCAACCCAGGGGCATTGCGCCACTAGGCAGCGACCGCAGCCACCGCCAAGACCCCCTAAGGCCCTACACACAACCACCAGAAGCCCACCCCGGAGGTAACCCAAGCACCACCAGAGTCGGGCAGCAGCCCCACAGCCCAAGACCCCCATAGTGAACCCACCCCAGGGATCCTCCAGATACTCCAAGCTCAGACTCTCCACCACATCAACCACAGCATCCCGCAGGACCATATCAATGACCCTCCATCATCGCTATGTGATGGAACCGATCAAAGGAGCCCAGAGAGATTGATTTGAAGTGGAGGCAGAGGCTGTCTCAAGTGTAATATGATCCAATAAAAGATTTCTATACTGGTTAATGCAAAGATTATCTTTGTTTTTCCAGTTTATGAGGATAGTTTTCTTAGCGATGCATATGGCAGTGAGAACCACGTGAACCAAATTTGTTTCAATCGGGACATCCTCTAGGTTCCCCAGCAAGCAAAATGAGGGGGAAGTTGGGATATCACATTTCAGACACTTTGACAGGTCTTCACATACTCTATACCAGAATCCTGAACAGGTGGACATGACCACAGTGCGTGGATATAACTGTCAGGAATGTTGTCTGTGCAGTGTGTGCAGGTGTCAGATGGCACAAATCCCATCCTGAACATCCGATGACCTGTATAGTGTACTCTGTGTAGAATTTTGTATTGAATTAGTTGTAAATTGGGGTTTCTGATCGTTTTAAAAGTTTTTAAACAGGTTTGGGACCAGAAAGTCTGATCAAAGCTAACTAATAGATCCTCCTCCCATTTGCCTATAGGAATTGCTATTGTATCATCTATTTTGGTCAATGTTTTATATACTTTAGACAGTAATTTGGGGTGTTTGAGATTACAGAAGTCTAATACCCTTGATGGTGTTTGTAATTCTACTTTAAGCTTAAATTTTTCTTTAACTACTGATTTAATTTGGAGATATTCTAAAAATCTATTCTTGTCTATCCCAAATTGGGAGACTATTCTGTTAAATGGAATGAAATCCAATCCTTCAACTATGTGTTCCATGTATAGAATTCCTTTACTTTTCCAGTATGGGAGGTTCATCATTTTATTGTTTTGCAATATGTCAGGATTATTCCAGATGGGTGTGTGTCTGCATGGAATTAGTGAAGACTCCGTCATTTTTAGATATTCCCACCATGCTGTCAGTGAGGTACTGATATTAATACTTTTAAAGCTTTCATGCTTTCTTATTTTTGAGCTAATAAACGGTAGGTCCGAAAGCTCTATAGTATTGCAAAGTGTCTGTTCTACATCTAACCAGGACTCATCCAGCGGGTTATGTTGCAACCATCTTGGTATATATTGGAGCCTGTTGGTTAAGAAATAATGATAGAAGTTGGGTAGATCCAACCCTCCTCTATCTTTGGTCTTCTGTAGTGTTTTTAAGCTAATTCGTGGAGGTTTATCCTTCCAAAGGAATTTAGTGATGGAGGAGTCCAGGGATCTAAACCAATCAGATGATGGCTTGTTTGGGATCATAGAAAATAAGTAATTGATTCTTGGTAAAACCATCATTTTAATTGTGGCAACCCTCCCCATAAGTGATATCGGTAAGGATTTCCATCTAGCAAGATCATCTTCCACTTTCTTTAATAGTGGGATGTAGTTTAGTTTAGTTAGATCTGCCAGCCTGGGAGACACATGAATGCCCAGGTATGTAATATTCCCTGATTCCAATTGTGTATTAAGGGAATTGACAAAAGAGAAATTAATTGGAAGAACTGTGGATTTTAACCAGTTTATTGAATAATCTGAAACTCTTGAAAAGGAGTTTATTAGTTCAATTGCCTGGGAGAGAGAGGATTGAGAATTCTGAAGATAAAGTAACACGTCATCTGCATAAAGACTGATTTTATGTTCTATGTTCTTACACTTTATGCCTTTAATAACTGTAGTTTGCCTGATTGCTGCTGCTAGTGGTTCAATAAAGATAGCAAATAGCGAGGGGGAGAGAGGGCATCCCTGCCTGGTCCCCCTCTGAAGACAGAAGCTATCTGATGTTTGGTCATTTGTCCTGACGCATGCTGTTGGTGAACTGTATAAAATTTTTAACCAGTTTATGAAGAAGTTTCCAAAACCAAATTTATGTAAAGTTGCAAATAAGAACTTCCAGTTAACTCTATCAAAAGCCTTTTCTGCATCGAGAGATAATATACTGGTTTCCATGTTTCTGCTATAAGAAAAGTCTATTAAGTTGAGTAATCTACGTGAATTTGTGGATGAATGTCTCCCCTTAATGAAACCAGTTTGGTCTGGATGTATTATGAAAGGGGTTACCTTCTCTAATCTTTTTGCAAGGGCTTTACAAATTATTTTCAGGTCAACATTAATAAGAGAAATTGGGCGATAGCTGGTAGGAAATATAGGATCTTTGCCTGGTTTTAACAGGAGACTAATGTTGGCTGAATTCATGTTTGGCTGTAGTCTACCATTTTCTTGTATTTCACACATCATTCTGAAGAATGTTGGGCCAGAATGATCCAGAATTCTTTGTAGAACTCTGCTGGAAACCCATCTGGACCTGGAGCCTTCCTATTAGGCATGGAGTTAAGAGCTTCCTGAAGCTCATCTGATGTTAATGGCGAGTCCAGGACTGTAGCTTGGCTATCTGATAATTTAGGAAGTATTATCCTGTCTAGAAACTCATTGATCTCATTATCTGATGGGTTAATCTGTGGTGAGTACAAGGTTTTGTAAAAATCTCTGAAAGTGTTGTTTATTCTTTCAGGGTCATATACTATATTCCCAGTTGAGTCTTTAACAGCAGATATGGCAGTTTTCTCTTTGTTTATTTTTAACTGGTTGGCTAAAACTTGCCTGATTTATTACCGTGTTCAAAGTTTTCTATTCGTAGTCTTTGTGCTAAAATTGTGTTTTTGTCAATAATTCCTTTAAGTTCTAGTTTACTTTTACGCAATTTGTTTTGTAATTCTTCTTCTGGGGATGCCTCTAGAGACTTAATGATTTCTTCTAATTCCTGAATACGTTTGTTTTCTATTTTTTTCTTATGTGATGAGAAGGAAATTATTTTACCTCTCATCACTGCTTTCCCTGCCTCCCAGAGAACAGATGCTGATGTTCCAGGAATGTCATTGTGTTCTAAATATAAAGCCCACTCTTTTTTATAATATTCCACAAAAACTTCATCTTTAAGCAGTGACGTATTAAACCTCCAGTTTTTACCTGATGGGATTGTTTTCTTATTTAACAGAGTTAAAGAAACTGGAGCATGATCGCTGACAACTACAGGGTGTATCTCAGTGTCTGAAATGTCAGCCAATAATGAGCTGCTGACTAGAAAATAGTCCAAACGTGAGTGAGAGTGATGAACATGTGAGAAAAAAGTATACTCTCTACGGCTGGGATAAAAAGATCGCCATGCATCACAAAGCCCATAATCACTCATATACTGTTTGACTATATTAGTGGAATGCCAACTGCGCTGAGTCCCAGCTGTACTGAGCCTGTCTGAAGAATGATCCATCCAAAAAATGCAATATTATTTGAAAACGAACAGCGTCAGATCGGGTGTGAATTTATGCAGGAACTGGAAATTCTCTGATGTGGGACCTTCCCCCAGGGAAGAAAGTACAGTGTCAGGTGCTCATTCAGTGTAATAGGAACCATAGCACAGAGAGGTGTGTACACTGCAACAAGCACATGTGTCGTAAATGTAGGAAGGACGGTCCTTGGGTGTGTGGGAACTGTTAATATTTGAATGTGATGATTTTAGATAGCACGGAATGGAAATCAGCACTTCTTAGCATTGCACCATCGCCTACTGTAACTTGCTTTCTTTTTTCTTCGGTTATACAGGTAGTCTTGAATAAAAGTGCACTTGTTTTGTTATACTTTTACACCAACATATGTTCCTGTGTTTGAGCATGTTCAAACGGGCATGCTCAAAAAATACACGTGTAATGCCACGAAAAGTGCACGCAGACACTTCATTTCACAAACGAGAATGCAGTCACAAGTACAAGTCAAAGTCAAAATGAACTTTATTGTCATCTCAACCATATACAAGTATACAGATAGACGAAATTGCGAAGCTCAGGGTCCACAGTGTAACAACATGATGTGCAAATAGTAAATTAAAAATAGAATAAAATTTTTAAAATTTATAATTAAAACACAAACAAGACAAGACATTGTGCAAAGATAGGACAAACAAGTAGCAGCAATATTGATGTGTAAGATATGTAATATAATAAGTAAATAAATAATAAATAATAGATATAGATAATACAGAAACTATCAGTGTATGATAATAGTTGTTTAAGACGTGTGTAAACAATGACAAGTCAGAATGTTTCATAAATCCTTATAGGTCAGTATGAGACTTTCAGTTCTTAGCTGGATAGTGGTTTTCATGTATAAAAGTTCTGTTTTTAGTGGTGGTTGAGGCCATGTGGAAGGTCCCAGGGGCAGCCTGGTGTTAAGGAGTCTTACAGCTTGGGGATAAAAACTCTCCTGCAGCCTCGCAGATTTGGCTTTGATGCTGCAGTATCTTCTCTTGGATGGCAGAAGTGTGAAAAGTCCATGTGAGGGGTGTAAGGGGTCCTGCACAATGCTGCAGGCCTTGCGGACACTGCGTTTGTAAAATATGTCCTGTAGTGAAGGGAGAGGCACCCCAGTAATGTTCTCTGCTGTCTTAACTATCCTTTGCAGGCGCTTGCGGTCGGATATGTTGCAGTTGCCATACCAGACAGTGATGCAGCTGGTCAGGACACTCTCTATGATGTCTCTGTAGAACATGGTGAGGATGGAAGGGGGAAGATGTGCTTGATTCAGCCGCCTCAGGAAGTGTAGTCTCTGCTGGGCTTTCTTGATTAGTGATGAGGTGTTATGTGTCCACGTAAGTTCCTCAGTTAAGTGCACACCGAGGAACTTGGTACTCCTAACAATCTCCACATCTAAACCATTGATGCTGAGCGGGATGTGGGCAGGACGTGATTTTCTGAAGTCCACAATTATCTCTTTTGTTTTGTCGACATTGAGAGATAGATTGTTGTCTTCACACCTTGCGGACAGCCATTTCACCTCATCTCTGTATGCTCTTTCATCATCCCTGCTTATCAGTCCCAGCACCGTCGTATCATCCGCAAACTTGATGATGTGATTGGTGTTGTGCGTGGCTGTGCAGTCGTGAGTCAGCAGGGTGAAGAGCAGTGGACTAAGCACACAGCCCTGTGGTGCTCCAGTGCTCAGTGTGATGATGCTGGAAGTGTTGTGGCCCATTCGAACTGACTGGGGCTTCTCTGTCAAGAAGTCCAGGATCCAATTGCAGAGGGTGGTGTTTAGGCCCAACCTGCTCAGTTTTACAACCAGCTTTGGAGGGATGATTGTGTTGAAGGCAGAGCTAAAGTCTATGAATAGCATCCTGACATATGTGTCTTTCTTATCCAGATGTGTCAGGGAGATGTGAATGGCAGAGCATATGGCATCCTCAGTTGACCTGTTTGACCGGTATGCAAACTGAAGAGGGTCAAGGGAGGCAGGGAGATTAGTCTTTATGTGTGACATGACTAACCTTTCGCAGCACTTCATTATGATTGGTGTGAGTGCAACTGGTCGGTAGTCATTCAGGCATGTCACTGATGACTTCTTTGGCACTGGTATGATGGTGGTCGACTTTAGGAATGTTGGGACTGACGACTGGCTCAGAGATGTGTTGAAGATGTCTGTGAGGACACCAGCCAGTTGACTTGCACATTCTTTGAGCACAAGACCAGGTATGTTGTCAGGTCCTGCAGCCTTCCGTGGATTGACTCTGGATAGAGTCCTCCTCACATCTGTTATGGAGAGACAGAGTGCTTGGTCAGTGGAGGGAGGTGTTGCTTTTCTCGCAGGCTCTTTGTTCTGTGCCTCAAACCGTGCAAAGAAGTTGTTCAGCTCATCTGGAAGGGAGGCATCACCATCACTGCTGTGTGGATTGGGCTTGTAGTTTGTAATTGCCTGAACACCCTGCCACATACGACATGTGTCTCTGGTGCTGCTGAATTGTACACTGCAGAGCTATAGCGCGTCTTTATGTGAAAACAGCCGTGTTAGATGGGGTTGTATGGATTGATTCTGAACGCGACTGAGAGAATGAAAAGTGAATTAAAAAAAACAAAAAACAAAGCTATCCTTTACAGGGATCATAAATTACACCGGCTGTTACAGACTGAAATCAAATGTATGCTTTTATTCTAAAATAGTGAGACTAAGAGCAGTTTACTTCTCAACTCGGGACCTTTTGATTTCCAGTCGGCAGCTGATTCTATTGCGCCACGGAGGCAGTCATACTAAACGGCTGTCAATGTCGCATGTTAAGGTGGCTTTTTGTTTCTGCAGTTATATTTTTGAATAACAAGCGCAATTGTTGTGTTATATTTGTACCTTTTGTGAAAATGTTTCTTTGATATTTGGACTTCAGGCTTCATACATTATATAGTTTATGCCTACATTTTGTCATCTACTACTAGAATATAAAAAACGTTTCTGTTTTAACAATGTGTTTACACAGATTAGTTTAGAAACGGAACAGACATGAAATGCGTGTGTTCCAAATAACGATCTATTATTTCCACTCTAAAACTTCACTTCACTCCCAGATACTCAATCAAGGCATGAGCTGAGAGAAGTTCGTACACGTTCTAAATTGGTGGGGGGATGGAATAGCCGGCTGCTTCTAGCTTCTCTTTATCAGCACATTTAGAGGACAAAGGACACTGACAGAGAGGTGTGAAGGGATTTAAGAAGTGATTTAAAGTGGGATGGATTTACGAGTTTTTTCGTAGGCTCTGGTAATTCTAGTGTTAATCCATCAATGTAGGAACATTCATGAACAGGAATATTCATTAAATCCTCTTTACTATCAAGAGGTAGTCTTATAGGAAACTGGGAGGAATCGGCAGATGATTCACAGCACTGTTCTCCCAGATTTGCTTGGAGTTCTTCTACGTCATGCTGTAGCCCATGAACAGCATGTTTGACTTCCTTACCTCGTCAAAAACTTGAACAAGCATTTGCATCGACCTCCAGTCAGTGATGTCTACAGAAGAATGAAACATTAATAATAACCATTTTCACTAGGGTTGTCACAATATACCAAACATCCTGTCTTTTTTGATATTTAATAGTTGCAAGAAAGTCTTTATTAGAGCATTCCGTACTTTTGAAAAATATGGTGACGTGGTCTTTCCTGAGCATATCTCTGACAAATTCTCCTATAACAGGTAAGTAGAACATTCCACTATGCAGGATGTTGACCTCTCAAGCCTGCTACTTATAAAAGATTGTGCATTAGAGCAGCGCTTTAGTCACATGCTTCAGTTAAGACTATTAGAGTGGAATTCTAATACTAATAGTTTCTTGATTTAAGGCACCATACCATACTCAAAATTCTGGTGACAAAACCAACTTGTGCTGTTACCAGGCTCAATAACTAAAGTGAAGAAAGAAAATGCATGTACTGTATAAGTGTTTTACAGGTGCTCATCTGTGAACTAAACTAGTAAGTTACCTCCATAACCTGTACAGTATACACATACCAGTCCATCATGCCTACCACTGATTCATTGAATTGATGTGATTACCCTTCATTAGCTGAAGAGATGAGGCTGGGTAAAGCTACTTATAAACTAAAATGAACAAAGAAATGCAAAAATGATCTTCCTTTCCATTAAACCTGCTTAGCATTTTGCAAAACACTTTATGGCTTAGAGACTTTCTTCTCTCATTAAAAAGTTGAAACAGGAGAAATTTCATAACTATTTAAACAAAGGTTTAAAACTTTATCCATCTTTAACTACCTATACACCCGAAATTTTAGATAATGGCCCTAAAGTGGTCTAAAGGATTACCATAACATTTAATATACATGATGTTTTAACATACCATATGTAAAACATTATTTGATTTTGAAATTAGATTGGAATTATAAGCACAGAAAAAAGCCATTTTGTTACTAGTTGCTTGATGAGATATCTGCATTTTGTGGTAAATCTGGTCAGTAGGTGAATCTAAAAAAAAATCAAAAAAGCAACAAAAATCAAGTATGCACAGTTGCTCACACTCAAATATCTTATTTGCAAAAACGCTTAAAAATTACAAGAGGTGGCAATATTTTAATCAGTAAATGTTTATGCTTCACAAACATCAGCTACACTTAATACCTTTTTTGTATCATTTATAAAACTGCAATCTATTGCCAGATGTGTACAACGTATATCAGCATATCTCATGTTTTTAACAATTACTTAAACATTTAGGAATGAATATTTTCCTCATTCTGTGACAGTATGAGAAATAATAATCATAAAGCAAATTACATTAATACTTTAGATTGAGCCATTAGACTCCATTTCATGTCAGTTAAAAAAATACCTTCGTAAACACTGTGCCAATTTCAACAGTGTAAGCAATGCCATATCACACTACACAGTACCTTCACATCTTCACACAGGTTGGTGGGTTATGGACTGGAGTTAGGAACCCATACTTTACATAAATTAAAATACTTTAATAGTACTACCTTGACAAGATGCTGTGGAAAAAGAACCAGTATTCCATGCTAACTCTTTAAAAAGCAGAAAGTTTTTTTAAGAGACTGAGATGTATTACTAATTGTAAAAGTAACTTGTAGACTATTTTCAAGTAGCTCTAGTTATATGTGATCATAATGCAATGGCAGTAAAGGGTTAATTGAATATCCACCACCTCATCTTAATGAGACTGGATAGCCATTGTTGCATTTTCCCCCTTATCAAAATTTGTCCCAATATGTTAGGTGAACATCTTATTTTCAATTTTTATTTATCATCCCTGAACATGTATCACTCCAATGCTGAAATTTCTACCAATATCAATGCTGTGTCAACATTTGTTTTTCAATGTTGAAAATTCACACTATACAGTATATCAAGGTTGGTTTATCATCTGTGAACCTGCATGACTTCCATGTTGAAATTTCTGCTAATATCAATATTGGTGCAATATATAATTTCTAATGTTGGAAAAACTCACCATATATCAATGGTGAATTAATGTTGTTTTACAGTAAGATTTTCAATGTTGAAATTTAAGTTCAATATTGAGTCTTCAACACTGACCATAAATCAATGCATCTGACTGTACTTCAATACTGAGTCAATACCAGCT
This sequence comes from Polypterus senegalus, assembly GCF_016835505.1. Lineage (NCBI taxonomy): Eukaryota > Metazoa > Chordata > Cladistia > Polypteriformes > Polypteridae > Polypterus > Polypterus senegalus. The sequence goes on from NC_053162.1 coordinate 94,045,266, forward strand.
TGCTATCTGGGGCAGAAATCGAAGTGTGCCATATCTCAGAGTACATTTCCTAGGGCTAAAGACTGTACACATAGAAGTGAACAAATGAAATTAACTGGGGGTAATGTACAGTAAATATGGATGACATAGAACAGTGTAATGTTAAACTATATTCAAATGAATCTGCCTCTGATTTTGAGATTTGTGTTGTTGAATTTCTGGGATCTGCAGTAATTGACACTGTGTGCACTCAAAGTGTTTGTGGGTAAAGGTGGCTGGATATTTCTGTGAGTGAGGTCAGCCAGAATGAAGTGGACAAGCTGATTGAAGTTCTAAGTTGTAGAGCTTTTAGATTTGGAGATGTAAAGATTAACTAAAAGAGTTCCAGCTAAAATTGGAAACACCAGGTACAACACCGAAACAAAAGAGATCCCTGAAAATAACCCTTTGCTTAAACAAAACACCTTTAAAGACAGCTGGAGCTGTACTTGACACTGAAAATCACAGAACAGTAATGTTTACACAATCATTTAATCTTGAACTGACCACTTCTGGACGTTACTGTATAAACATCCTAGATATGGGCATGCAAAAAGTTTCTGAAAATTAAACTGACAGTCACAGAGTATATGACAAAAGAGCAGAAACAAAAAATGATGCTAAAGCTTCACAAGCAGTTTGAGCGCCTCAGTTAATAAACTACAAAAACTGTTGGGCAGTTTTGATAATAATGATGCTAAATTCCTATCTATTTGAACACTCCTGGAACATGCTTGAAGTACAAGTCTAAGCCTAAATTGGTTGTCACATTAACTTGAACCAAATGTGTGGAATCTCCACATAATTGATCATTTCACACTTTTTAGTCCATGAAGCATTGTGACTTCAAAGAAACTTTCTGAAATTGTAAAGCATTTTATTTTATCAACTCATGGATAAGCATTCATGGACCATCACTGGAAATACAGAATGATAATGGAGGGGAATGTGAGAATAAAGAGATTAGAGATGTGACTGAAAACTTTAATATAGACTAGGGGGCTGTGCCTCTGCTCGCTTTGCTCTCTCACCCCCATGTTTGGTTTACTGGATATACTGTACAATACAATACAATTTATTTTTTGTATAGCCCAAAATCACACAAGCCGCAATGGGCTTTAACAGACCCTGCCTGCTGACAGCCAGCCTTGACCCACTAAGAAGAGCAGAAAAAACTCTCAAAAAAAACCCTTGTAGGGAAAAAATCGAAGAAACCTTGGGAAAGGCAGTTCAAAGAGAGACCCCTTTCCAGGTAGGCTGGGCATGCAGTGGGTGTCAAAAAGGAGGGTGTCAATACAATACACAGAACAGAATAAATCCTCAATACAGTATAAAAAATTAGAGAAGTACAGAGTAGAATTTCACATTAGATGATATCACATAATATGATTTGGATGTGTTTTAAGCCCTGGAGACCTCATTCATCAAGCTGCCTGCCCCATTTTGCCATTCCACATATGATATAGCGCTAATCCAATGAAAGGACCCCTCTTTCCCACAATTCCTGCGATTCTCCATCAGGGATGACTTTACCTTAGGCAGGCAATATATAATTTAAAGAGATTGTTATTTTCTTGTGAATTTTTACATATGCATTATTTTCACTTTTACATTAAAAACTTTTGTAAAAACAATACTTGTCCTTTATTTCCCTGTGCGTGGTTACATCTCTTTCTTGCCAGACGTATAATGCTGCTCGTGTTGTGAGGGGGGTGACGACTGAACGCATGCTAAGAATATGCCTTTGGATCATTTGCTGTCTTTTTGCTGCTTGCGAGCTGCCTCTTCTGCTTGTCGCTTGTCGTTGTTTTAAGAGCTGGGAGCACATGATGCTTGTCTGCCAAATTCAATCCAACAACTTGTAGGTTAGATGTCTGTGGGCTTGTTTTAAATGATGGCTCACTGCCTGGTCTCGTGTGACGTTGTAAAAACAATACTTGTCCTTTATTTCCGGCCCTGGGCATGGTTAAATTCTTTCTTGCAGGAATAATAACACTACTCGCATTGTGGGGTGGGGCTGCTGTCGCGCTGCCCTTTGATCTTTTTAAAGCCTGTACAGCCGCTGTCCTTCTTGCTACTTTGTGTCTCTACTGCTCGCGTTGTGATCGCTTCTCTGTGATCACAAATATATACCTGACCGAATTGTGTTTTCTTTGAAATTAAACTTGTCGTTTCTTTAACTGTTGCGGGTCCATTATTGTGTAAATCTACGTTTTGTGCATTGAATGATGCGAATGCAAACAGACTTTGTTTTCTGCTCTTTTCCTTTTATTTCTGACATCGCTTTGTCCTGCTATTTTTTCAATTACACCTGGTCCTGATGATTAATTTCCTTTATTTTGCGCTAATGCGATCTTTTATTCGTCGACGTTTCATTTATAACGTATTGTTCTTTATATGCTTTATATGCACTGAGACACCTGTATCTGCGTGTGCTGCTCCCTTTACACCACTGATTTTTTTTTTGCCCATTCTCTTTCGTCTTGTGGTTCGTTATCTTAACGTGAAGATCATGTATCGTCTCCTAGTCATTCATTCTACAGGATGTTTTTTATAATAGAGAGATGTAAAGACAACATATAGCTCATGGAGTAATAGGCTTTTAGAAATTAACTACCAAATATTAACAGAAACTTTTTTGAATGTAAGAATGGTAGTGCATGAAACTGGCAAATTACATTAGACTGAGTACTCAATACTATGCACAATGTACATGGCTAAAGCCCATATCAACTTGTGTTTGGGCAAACCCAACTTTGTTTTCCTTACTAACTGACAAGCCAGCCCTTGAAGGAACCATGAGTGTTTGGGTTGAACAGCATATTACAGCTTTGAATGCAGCTTGTAAAGCATTTGCAGAAGCAGAATGTTCAGACAGGATACACAGAGCTCTTCGAAAACAACTGCACCCTATAAATGAAAAGTCCAAAACTGGTGACAAAGTATGCTATAAATGAGCTGATTGTCCAGAAAGTGAAGATATAGGAACAAGCTGGTATGGTAGTTTTTTTTTAAATATGGAGGTATCTCTGTATATGTATAGGGACATCAATCAAAATTAAGGAAGGTGGGAGTTGAAGAAATAGATAATTTCTATACAGGGTAGAATTCCATATAAAATGAAAAAAAAAAAAGACAAAAAATTATTTGGTTAACAAAGACATTGAAAGTGGCACAGAAACAGTCAAGCAAAGAATATCAATTGTAACATAGAGAATGTTAAGGAATCATTGCACTGAAACCCGGTTCAGCTATCAAATACACTGACAGAGACAGTGGAGTCCAGCATAAGGTGGAAATTCTTGTACAAGCAGGAAAAGCCAGAAGAAAATATGGAAATTGGTACCATGTGTGCTACACTGAGCCTGATGTACTTTCTGGGACCACAGGCTCCGCTAGTGGTTGATAGCGTTAATATTGAAGTAAAGGGTAATATGCAGAGCAGTTTTCTTTGTAATAAAGATTTACTTGAAATCAAGAACATGTCTTTTGATAGAGCTAAACAAGAGGAACTCTACAACTGGGAATACAACAGAGTTTTTGAAGAAATTCCAGATATAGGGCAAAAATGTATTTCCACAAGATGGGTATGCACCTTGAAAGAGACACCAGATGGTATAGTGTATAAACATCGTCTAATGGCTAGAGGTTTGGAATGTGGTAGGGATGAATTTCAAAGGGCGGCATGGTGGCGCGTGGAGTTTGCATGTTCTCCCCGTGTCTACGTGGGTTTCCTCCCACAGTCCAAAGACATGCAGGTTACGTGGATTGGTGATTCTAAATTGGCCCTAGTGTGTGCTTGGTGTGTGGGTGTGTTTGTTTGTGTCTGTCCTGCGGTGGGCTGCCCGGGATTGGTTCCTGCCTTGTGCCCTGTGTTGGCTGGGATTGGCTCCAGCAGACCCCCGTGACCCTGTGTTCGGATTCAGCAGGTTGGAAAATGGATGGATGAATTTCAAAAAGATTCACCAACATGTTCTTTTGAATCTGTGAAATTGGTTCTGGCTGTCATTGGTCAGAAGCAATGGAATGTACTCTCCATAGATATCAAATATGTATACTGACAAGGAAAAGAACTGTCTCGAGATATTTATATTTTCCTCCAACTGAAGCTAAATGTAAGGGAATACAATAGAAATTGAAAAAGTATGTTTATGGATTTGCAGATGTGCCAGTCTATTTTTACAACAAACTGAAATAAACCATAAAAAGCACAAGGGGAGTAATGTCACTAGTAAATCCTACTGTTTTCTACTAGTTAGACAAATATGACAATGTCAGTGGACATCTTGCTTCTGATGTTGATGAATTTATTTGGGAGGGTTTGTTCCAAAGACTTTGCATAAACTCTAATTTTGTATTTAAAAATCTGTGTTTCAGATTGGACGTGAGGAACATAATAATATTTGTTAGTTTGGCATACTGGTGAATTCTTCTGATCTACTTATATATACAATTACAGAAGAAAACCTACGTAAAAAACATTGGTCCTATTTCTATAGATTCATCAAGGGCCTTACAAAATGGAACACCATTTACAGACACAGAAACTGATCAGGTGAAATCAAAAATAGGTCTGGTTCTATGGGTTGCGTTGGTAAAGCAGACAAGATGTGATATTTGATGTCAACAGCCTCGCATCCAGCACGAAGAGTGCTACAATACAAAACATCTATGAAACAAACAAAATAGTGAGGAAATTGAAATTTGAACATATTACATCAAAATTTCAACATTTAGGCCATGATGAGTTTAATGATGATTTGGTTGATGGTGGTACCCAAAGTGGACACTTCTTAGTATTAATGGAGGAAGGATGTAAATTCTTGCCTGTCTGTTTGCAATCTAAAAAGATAAGAAGGGTTGTTTGGAGCACTCTTGCAGGAGAAGCACTTTTTCTTGACAGATGAAATTGACAATACAATGTTTTTTTGCAACTGTTCTCAGAATTATAGAAAAGTGGTGGAGACAGATACATTCTGCCTATTACATGTGTCACTAACAAATACTGTCTTATCATATCATATCTTTCTGTCCTTTGCATCTTGTTCTGTTACACCCATCACCTGCATGTTCTCTCTCACCACATCCATAAACCTTCTCTTAGGCCTTCCTCTTTTTCTCTTCCCTGGCAGCTCTATCCTTAACATTCTTTTCCCAATATATCCAGCATCTCTGCTCTGCACATGTCCAAACCAATGCAATCTCGCCTAATTGCCTTTGTCTCCCAACAGCCCAACTTCAGCTGACCCTCTAATGTACTAATTTCTAATCATATCCATCCTCATCACACCTAGTGCAAATCTTAGCAGCTTTAACTCCGCTACCTCCAGCTCTGTCTTTTACTTTCTGGTCTGGTCCTCTCCTCTTTAGAGCATATCTCCACCTCTCCATGTTCTCCACAACCTGCTCCCTACTATCGTTACATATCACAATGTCATCAGCAAACATCAAAGTCCACGGGGACTGTCTAATATCTTCTGTCAACCTGTCCATCACCATTGCAAATAAGAAAGGACTCAGAGCCAACCTTGCTGTAAACCCACCTCCACCTTGAATGCATCCGTCACTCCTACTGCAGACCTCACCACAATCACACTTCCCTCGTACATATCCTGTATAACTCTTACATACTAATCTGCCACTCCCGACTTCCTCATACAATACCAAAGCTCCTCTCGAGGCACCCTGCAATATGCTTTCTCCAGGTACACAAAGATGTAATGCAACTCCTTCTGGCCTTCTCTATACTTCTCCATCAACACACTCAGAGCAAACATCACATCTGTGGTGCTTTTTCTTGGCCTGAAACTATACTGCTGCTCACTAATCATCACCTAATTTCTTAACCTAGCTTCCACTACTCTTTCCCATAACTTCATGCTTTGGCTCATCAATTTTATCCCCCTGTAGGTACTACAGTCCTGCATATCCCCCTTATTCTTAAAAATTGGCACCAGTACACTTCTTCTCCACTCCTCAGGCATCCTCTCACTTTCCAAGATTCCATTAAACAATCTGGTTTAAAACTCCACTGCCATCTCTCCTAAACACCTCCATGCTTACATAGGTATATCATCCTCCTTGCTAATCCATTGCACTTCCTGATTCACTATCTGCACATTATTCAACCTCTTTCATCCATTGCACACCCAACTTGCAGGGCATATGCACTAACATTCATCATCACACCTCCAATTTCCAGCTTCATAATCATTACTCTGTCTGACACACTTTTCACCTCCAAAACACTCAACATACTGTTCCTTCAGAATAACCCCTACCCCATTTCTCCTCCTATCCAGATCATGATAGAACAATTTGATTCCACCTCCAATCCAACTGGCCTTACTCCCCTTCTATTTAGTTTCTTGCACACACAATATATCAACCTTCCTTCTCTCCATCATATCGGCTAACTGTCTCCCTTTACCAGTCATACTGCCAACATTCAAAGTTCCTACCCTCAGTTCCACTCTCTTTACTTTCCTCCTCTCCTCCTGCCACCAGACACATCTCCCCCCTCTTCTTCTCCTTCTTTTTCTTCGGCTTCTTCAGCCAACAGTAGCCCAATTTCCGTCAGCGCCCTGTTGGCTAACAGTACTGGTGGTGGTCGTTGTTAACCCAGGGCTTGTTTGGAAATTTCTATTGTTGTCCTCATATTGATTTAGCGAAATTTTACACTGGATGCCCTTCCTGACATAACCCTCCCCATTTGTCTGGGCTTGGGACTGGCACAAAGAAACACACTGGTTTGTGCATCCCCTGTGGCTAGGGTCTTTAAGTGACATGATATAGCATTTAAAATAAAAGATTTACCTGTTTATATTCTCTTGCAAAAATAAAGGGTGATTGATAAGATCATTAATATGGTAAACATACTCAAACTAAATTATTGCTGTTGTCCCCTTTAAGACAATGTATTTTCCTAGTTGGTATGCACAGAAGTTTTGTCAGAAAAGCATTACAGTACATGTGTTTGCATCTTTCTAAGTTAAATTCATATTTCACATTAAAACTAGCATGCTTATTGAAAACTAACACTATTGGCCTTAACCAAACAGCTATTCAGTATGTCGGTTTTAATGTTATACAGATCACCCCATACTGTAAATACATTACATAAAGCTCTCTTTCGGAAAAGCTGCTCATGCAGACTATTTGGAGGAGGGTATGATCCTACTTTAGCTACTGTGTATTAATAAAATAAATGTTATATTAATCTATACTTTAAATTAAGCCAAACAAAGACAAGTTAGACTTCCTCTAAATATATGTATAAAAGAAAAATTCTCTAATACACAGAAGTAGGTAATATATTCAGGAAAAGTCATATGTAAAATAAATATACAAAAAACAGTCTAGGGCCTTTCATTCACATGACAGTAATATGCAGTCTGGGAATGTATTCTTTTAAGAAAGAAGTCGAGAAATTTAAGAAACAAAATCCCTTTCTTCTTGACACATTTCAAAACAAAGAAAAACACAATAGAAAAAGGAATGCACTTAAGATTGGTTTCAATAAAAAAAAAAACTCAAAATAAGAGAAAAAACATGAGAAAACCATATGTACATTTTGGCCTGTTTTCTTCATGTTATAGCAGGAGGTGATGGAACTGTTTTGCCTAAGCAGGCTTCATAACCCCCCTAAGGGCCATGTCTTCTGTATACTGCATACAACCTTTGTATATTTTATTTCTAGTTCAGGTTAACGGGATAATATTAATCTACCTGTAACTTAAAATTCTGCCCTTTAAAATCTTCTATGTGTTCTAAACAAGGCTATTATGATATTATATTATGATATCAATTTTATATATGTTGTAAAAGAAACCCGGACACAGACAGACACTGAGACAGCCAGATGTCCAAAACGCATATGTTTTTTATTCACAGTTCTTCCTTCTCCCAGCACAGTGCACTAAAAAGTACTTCAACTCACAAGTCTCCTGCTGCCTCTACTCCTCCACTCACAAGCTCCATCCTCTTCCACCCGACTCCAGCTCTCTGAATGGAGTGTGGAGAACCCTTTTATAGTGCACCCAGAAGTGCTCCAGGTGCTTCCCGATTAACCTCCGGCAGCACGTCCAGATGTGGCAGAAGCGCTGATCTTGAATCCAGTTCTTCTTAGGGCAGTACTTCTGGGTGTGGCAGAAGTGCTGCAGATCTTGTTTCTGGAGCTGTCCAGGCGTCCCCTGGCAGTGACCACGGACCTCAATAGGTTGGAGCTTTTAAGCCCCAAGCCCGTGACCCCGATGCAACCTAGGGGGGCTGCCCTATTATATGCCGGGGTATAAATTGCCCTCCTCCTGGTCCCCTGCTCCTCCAGTTCTCCCGGTAGGGCACGATCCCTGGCCTTCCATCACAATGTTAAACTATTTTCTAAAAAGGTGGGAACTAAAAATCAAATGACAATGAAAAGTTAGAGATATCATTCTGTGTAAGCAGACATATAGTTCTTAATGCCAGAATTTGGTAACAAACAGGCAGGATTCAAAACATACAACAGACAAGATCTTTTATTTAATTTTATTGACTACCATATTACATTCAAAAAATCTGTTTCATATTAAACCATTCTTAACAACCTCACAATGCCCAATTTAGAGAGCTGTGTGAACAGAGAGCCCAGCATACCTAGTGTAAAGTAGGCCCTCATATATATTAGGAAATCAAACATGTTTATTTTAAAACTGCATTAATATACTTTTGTCAGATTCTAAAAGTCATGAAAAATCTTTGCTGAGAATATTTGATCGGCTTTTGGAAAGTACAGTTTCAGTCCTGATTTTATAAGAATATCAAATCTGGAAGTGCAATTTTGATCAGAATGACTTTACAGTAAAAGAAAAGTTATTATTTTTAATTACTTGATATAACTACAATAACATCACACACCAACAAAAGGTATTTTACCGAGGAAATACATATCTCTATATATAATTCACTAAGGCAAGACAACCATGGAAAGCACGCCGGAAGGGGCGTGGATTCACTAAGTCGCCGACAAGTGAGACACCTATGGCGCACACAGGAAGGAGCCACGCCCACCAACTCCAAGACCATTGGATACGACGACAACTCACAGAGCCATGCCCACCAACTCGGACGCGACGACACAGAAAAACCGGCGTCATTTATATTCGTCTGTCGTAGAGGTCACATGCAGCTCCGACCCACGTTGACTGTTAATAGAGGCATGTTTCTCGCGGAGGTGAATCGCCATATGTGGCGTGTAAAACTGTTTGCAAGGGGTATCCCATGGGATCCTTAAAACGTTCCTTTACAACTGAGGTTAAAACACAATGAAGTGAGCAGTCTTTAAAAAACAAGTTTTCGGTTACAACGCACGACCGCGTGCACTATAGCAAACTGTTTTACACGCTATATACAGCAATTTGCATCCGCGACAAACATGCGTCTTCTTAGATACTCCTGCACTTTGTACACACCCCCCTCCCTCTACGTGAGTCACAGGTGCATCTGGACTGTACAAAGACTCGAGTGACGAGTTGGAGGTGGGCACATGAGCAGGCAGTGTATACTGAACGAGAAACCAGCAGACTAGCATGACGGAGGGAGCGGAGTGGATGTCCTTCTCCTCTCCTCCCTTTCCACCCTGAGCGCCGCACGGACGATTGTGTGTTGGTTCCCATGACCCGCCGGGCAGCCAACCGGGTAACCAAAGTCTTTGGGTTCAGGGGGGAGTATGGTTGCAAAGCTGAAACTTAAAGGAATTGACGGAAGGGCACCACCAGGTGTGGAGCCTTTTGCTTCATTTGACTCAACGCAGGAATCCTCTCCCGGCCCGGACACGGACAGGATTGACAGATTGATAGCTCTTTCTCGATTCTGTGAGTGGTGGTGCATGGCAGTTCTTAGTTGGTGGAGCGATTTGGCTGGTTATTTCCGAAAACGAACGAGACTCCCGCCTGCTAAATAGTTACACGACCCAACAGCGGTCGGCGTCCAAATTCTTAGAGGGACAAGTGGCTTTCAGCCACGTGAGATTGAGCATTAACAGGTCTGTGATGCACTTGTATGTCCAGTACTGCACGCGCGCTACACTGAATGGATCAACGTGTGTCTACCTGGCGCGGGGAGGCCGTTGAACCCCATTCGTGATGGAGACCGTGGCTTCCAATTGTTCCCCACGAACGAGAAATTCCCAGTACGTGCGGGTCATACGCTCGCAGTGATTACGTCCCTGCCCTTTGTAAAGCCACCCATGGTCGGGTTACTTGGTGGATTATATATAAAAAAAAGAACGATGAAAAATCAACGTGAAAACCGACTGAGGCGGTGTTTGGAAAATTAACAGTCAACGTGACTCACAGGTGCGTGTGGACTGTACACAGACGAAAGCGACTCAGGTAGGGAGTTGGGGGCGGGCACATAAGCGGGCAGTCACGGTCTGGTCCGGTTTTCAGTCACGGACAATTGTATGTTGGTTCGTAGCTTGCATTGTTGCAATGTTACTTTTCTTGGTGGTTTATTAAATTACGGATTTTTCAAATGTTTATTTTTTCCTCTGTGCTTAAAAATCATTTAAAAAGCGGCCTGATTATGCGGTGTATGCTACGCCGCGGGTTGGCTAGTATTATATAAAGTATAAAACATACAACCTAATCAGTACAGTAAGACCAAAAATAGAAAATGAAATAAAAGCCTAGAGAATACAGCACTAAAACATCAGGAAGACATAAAATGTATAACTGGTAAATTTTAGTACTTACATACTATTTGGGTCAAATATGACTTATTTTGACATTTGACAGCAGTAAAAATACCCTATATATTATTCTTTTAGCCTAAAATGTAATGACTTTTCCTAAGGTGACCCAAAATGCACAAAAATTAAAATATTTAGCTTTTTTTTTTTACTGTTGTACAGGTCCTACAAATTTTTATACATTGAGGCTGTTCCTGGTCAGATTTGATCCGTATGTATTGAGATGGATTTTAGATCCAAATCAAGGAAAATGGTGGTTTTAAGGAAACCAGTCATAGAATGTTCTTACCATTTTTACTTTCAATAAAATGTATTTAAATCATTTTTGCTGTTATGTTTTCATGTCTTAGTTAAAACAGGACATGATATTGTGTGATAGATGTTTTTCTTCAAAAATAAGTGTTGGAAAAACCTACAAAATACACTCTCCTTATTCTCTGAAACATTACATAAGGATTAGTCATTCATTTATTAATGTCAGATAGATTAATGATACATTCTAAATAGATCTGTTGTTCAAAATTCAGTACAAACACTTATGAAGGAAAATTCCCCAGACCATACTGAGAAGGCATGAAATATAAAGAGTATTTAAGCATAAACAGAAAGTTCCATCAAAAGAAGATCAGCATATCAAATAGAGCTACCATATATAAAATACATTCAAATACATAGAAGTATATACATGGCAAAAGTGAGAGAAGGTACAATACAGGATAAATTGACACATACTGGACAGAGCTTTTGTAGCTAGTATTCTAAAATTAGTGCAATGCATGGTGGTTTTATCACCATTATATTGAAAAGGAGGTTCTATTAATCTCAACTATTTGTATTTCATGAGAAGTGTAAATAGGTAACCAGGAGATCTATTGAAAGCCAGATTTTTTAAAAATTTTATAGCAAAGTTTTATAGGTGATTTTTTTTAATGGAAATCAATGTAGATGGGCCATCAAGACTGTTGAACTGGTTTTCCTTTTGATGCTTTATTCAAGAAGACCATTAAAATGAGGACCAGTGAAACCATGAATTGACAAAAACATGTCAAAATACATTAGTGTCAAAATAATAAGACATCTTTACTGGAGTGAATAAGTGATTTAGGCATCCCACTTGTTAGTAAGGACATAGAGGGCCAAGAGGTTTATTTTTTTTTTCCTTTGGTTTGTTTCTTATTTGAAGTTTTCCCCATAATCATCATTTGTTTGTATTTACAATTGGATTTTTACAGACATTTTCATATTCATGAACTGATGACTAAGGAATGCTTTACACAATCTACATTATCTTGTGCATGCAACTTTCCAAAGCACAGATCAATTGAGCCTTTTTTCTGTGCACCATTACTGCCAAACATGTGGTGGTTTCTAGATGGCTGTAGTCCTCCTAGAGCTCTCTGCATCATGGATTAATGGGATGTCCCATACCACCATTGACGAAAGGATAGCTGCTGTTTGGTGGAGGGCTGAATAGTCAGGCCTTAGTGGCTTCTTTTTCTGTCTCTCTATTAGGGCTTCTGTACATTTGGGCCGTCTGGACATCACTCTTAAGGCACATGGTTAGCATGACATTGTGTACTTTACTGGGCTATAGAAGGTGGAAATCATATATTCAAGTGTAATTTTTCTCTTGTGCCTGCTGAGCTTTGTTTTCTTGTTTTTCTACTTTCTAATTAAAATTTGATAAAAAAAGATCAAATCAATTAAAAAGACCACTTGATCTTGAATAGTAGTTACTGTTACAGTGATGTAAGAAAACAATGAGAGTCCTATGAGCTGGATTACCCTTGGGGAATCGCACCACATGGCTGTAGTGCTGAAACTGACGCATCTTCACAATGCAGGTAATGTGCCTCATTCAGGACTCCATGAGCATCTGCTCATTCAACACAAAGTCAAACCAGCAGTACTGGATTCTCCGAGGAGACACAGTACCAAACAAGTCCAGTCTTCGTCTCAGGTCACTGGATAGCATCCCTGTCTCGCACCCATAAAGCAAGACAGGAAGATCCAAGATTCTAAAGACTTGGACCTTCATCCTATTGCATAGATATCAGGAGTGTCACAGACCCCTTTCCAGTGACCTCTTGATTCCCCCATGCTCTCCCAATCCGTCTACTGACTTCATAGGAACAGTCATCAGAGATGAATGTCACTGCCGAGGTAATTAAACCTCTTGGCAAAGTTGACACTCTCTCCTCAGACAGACACAAGGCTGATGGCTGTGCCTAAGAGATAATTAAAGGTCTGGATCTTGGTTTTTATCCAGGACACTTACAAACCCAGACACTTAGATTCCTCGCTCAGTCTCTTGAGAGCCCTGATCAGAGCCTCCATTGACTCTGTGAAGATCACAGCATTTTTGGTAAAGTCAAAGATCAGAGAATCTTTCTTCATCAACAGATGTCCCACAGCTGCTGGACCCCACAACCTTGCCCAACACCCAGTCCATGCAAGCACTGAACAGAGCAGGAGCAAGAACACACCCCTGACGAACTCCAGAATCAACTGGGAAAAACACAGAGGTTCTGCCTTCACTCAGCACAGCATTCACAGTAGCAGTGTTTGTTAAAGTCTATGATTAGCTCTTCATTTTTTTAAGTTAGAATTATCAGAACACTCTTACGAAAATTAAGGTCTCACTGTAAATGAATTCCTAAGATAATTTGTTAGATATCTGCATATTTAAAAGTGTGTGAGTTGAATAGGAAGCTCAACACTACTTTAGATACAAAATGCTCATTACTCTTGTGATAAAACCATTTGGCAGTGAGACTTTCTTAATAGTTTTTAAGGTTGATTATAAATAGTTATAGCTCACATTATGACTACAAAACTGCACTGAACTGTTTCCTCTTAGGGGTGAGGGAGAAAATCTTAACTCCAAGACTAAAGCCTACATCAAATTAGCAAAAATATACCATCCTGTAAGAAGAGTTTTGGTTTCTATTTTTGCTATCTCTTTGGATTTATGGATTGTTTATGTTTAAATTTAGTCTCACTTCTATTGGGCTGTTTGTGATTGACACATTTGACTTCTCTCTGGTTTTCTAACCCTTTTTCCCATTTCTGACCTTGTTTCTGATCTGCACTGCCTTTTACCTCCTCACTTAGAGCGAGAGGAATCTAAAAGGTGTTTCCTGTACTGCTAGGATTCTTACCTGTTTCATTTACTGCGACTTTTGGTTTTTGTTTTCTGGATTTCAGCTGTCATGTCCATTGGTACAGGCTCCTCTCTGCCTCATTAATTTTGATTATTGTCTGTACTGCTTTGTTGCACCTCCTAATCATACGGCTCCCTTCAGTCCCCTAACACCAGAGGCTGTATACACCACAGACATGGACAACATTGGGATTTAAAACCAGCGTTCTGGAGATGTGAGGTAATAATATGTTACAGTTATTAATTATCTCTCTATTATAAAAAAAACTCTTGGAAGGAGACGAGATGTGATTGTCTGAGAGACACTTTCACGTCTCATGAGATAAGTCGTTCTGCCAAGCGATGTAACCACACCCAGGGCCAGAAGCCCCACGAGACAAGAGCTTATGCAAAGAGATTTGGAAAAGTCCTGCGTGGTTATGTCAGACACATTTCCTGTAGAGAGAAAGAAACTATATTCACTCATGGGCAGTTATACGTTGCATTGTCACGATGTAATTCCAAACACAAAATCAAAATTCAATGTGATATTGATGAAAAGGTAAAAGCAAAAAGAGATTGAATATATGGACATTGGTGATATGACAGAAGTGTGCTGTGTGAAATGCAGATCACGCGGCATGGCAGCAGAAGCAAGCCATCTGCTGACTGAGCAAAGAGGAGGTAGAAAATGTATTTGTTTCCCATTGTTTCACTGTTTAAGAAGAGTGTCGGAGGAGCGATTGCGTTTCCTTGGGGTGCGTTCAGCCCCCCTATTCACAACACAAGCAACAGAGACGTAAAGTGGTTGGTGCATAGCACAGGCGGGGGGTCAGTGGGGGGTGGGAAAAGCCCCCTAGTCTACTAAATTTTATGGATTCCAAAATTACTGTACAATTTTTGCATCACATAATGGTAGCATCTGAAGGCAAAGAATGGTCACAATGTTCTGGCACATTCTCTCTCCGAATAACATAAAGTACCACCAGGACAACCAAACTAAGTCATCAACACAAAACTATATATATATGCTAAACTGACAAAGATCAATTTAAATGTATCAGAGGAGTCAGAACCTTATTTCTCCTTAGAATTTACAGTAAATCAAAATTGCATTTTAATTTTTTAATGTTTCAACAGTCTCAATGATTTCAAATACAGTATAGTAAATACATACGGTACTGTGTTCAAAAACAAAGAATATAGGCCAATAAAGCACTGAAGTTTAACATAGTTTTGCTAAAGTTATATTGTTTTGAATTTTCATTATTTTTCAGTTAGCAGCATAACTGCTAATTATTTGAAATTAATAACTGACAATTTTTATTTTTAAGCTTCCACTGGCTGTATTTCCTACTTAATTCAAAAGAGAAGGGCTTGAGTAATTTAATTTAGAGCTTTTTTTAATATTTTGAGTACATACCCCTGAAAAGTTTCCTGAATGCCTTTCTGAATGTTTGGTCAGATAGATGAAATATATTGATAATACACAATAAGAAAATGGCTGTTAAACAATCCTTAAGAATATAAGAAAATGAGCTCTGCTACCTGTCTAAGACAAGTTGAAATCTATGTATTCAATGTAAAGCTTGGCATATTCAGCATTAATGTGTGCAGTGAACCATGAATGTATTTTGTAATTCATCTTTCTATTATATTAAAAAAAGTTTTTTCCGTTGTGATATTCAGTCTTGACCACTCCCCTCCACACTGCTTGCCCAATCATTACTCCTACTGTGCACATCCGCTCTCTGCATTACCCCGTGACACTCTCAATGCTAACTCACCCTTCAATGCAATTGGATATCGGGTTATCATGGCAAGGTAGTAAAGCAAATTATGTTATTCAACAATTCAAAACACCAAACCGTCTTCCTTCCCCACCTCGCATACTCTTCAATGTACCATCTCTTTAAATACAATATTCTTAACGGAAGACCCCCCGATGCCCTTCTAGTAGCTCAGCCACGAGATAGCAGGTGTCTGTCAAGCAGGGGACTAAGTCCCCTAATGTAGTAATAAAATGCATTCCATGTTTCATTCAAAGTGATGGCACTAAATGGCATAGCAACTGGACAGACCCACAGACACACACATAGATAAATTTTCTTTTATTGCGATGGGTAAGATGATTTCTGTCCGTCCAGTAGTTACTCTTTGATGGGTGAATTCTGTGTCAGTGTTTGCAGTGCCATATTTACTGGAATGCATTTTGTAATGCATGTAGTAATAAATGCATTGTATTTTTCAAATCAACATATGGCACATCACAAAAATTAACACTGCTTTTACAAATTACAAAATAAATTGCAGATTACAGTGTGAAATAAATAGACTTGACACACTCAAAAAGGTTTGGGGCAGCCACCCATATATTTAATTTTTGCATCATTTACAACATTTGCATAATTTTCTGTTAAGCATTTGTAAGTGTTAATGTTTGTAACTGTTAATGTCTTGAGTTTGTATAAAAGATGGCTATTAGATTTCCTTTTAAATGTTCAATCCTGCAATCTTTTTGCTATATTACTGTGTCCAACCTTAATAAATCATTGTTCATTTTAAGAATTTGTTTTGGGTGGTTCATTTACAGTACATAGTAGTGCTCTACCATGCATATTCAGTAAAAGTGGCCAGGACTGAACAGGAATCCTTACCCAGTCAAGGGGCCATTCTAATAGAAGGACAGGGGAAGGCAGCTTATTCATGTTGGTTCATTCCCCAGCACACTAGATGGCAGCCAAGCCAGGCTGGGATACATGCATGGATACCCACATGGCATACTGGCCATTATAGTCCCAGGTAACAGCCTTGCAGGGTTCCTGGGGTCTGCCAAGGGGAGCTGGGGGGATTGGGAGTTGCTGCTCTGCAGGGCTTCAGCCTCATCTAGAAGCGCTTCAAAGTCACAACTTCAAACCACCTGAAGTACTCCTGGGATAGGATAAATGTAGCAGCCTCACTTCAATCTGGGAGCCAGAGTGGGGGGGAGGTGGACAAGGCAGTCTTTGCTGAACTTGTGTCCAAACCTTTTGTGTCAGGAGTTTAAGGAGCTGCAGCAACCCATAGGGACCATACTGGGTTTTATTTCCTTTCTGTTCACTATTAATGTGGAGTGTGAAAAATGATCTTCTCCCTGTGTTTCTCTCAGGTGAAAGGGTTGCTCATTACGTTGACTCTAAACTGTGGACTCTGCTATGAATATTTTAGCGCAACAGGTGTGTTTTTGAGTGTGACTATTCTTCATTTTTATATATGTAAACTAGATGTAAATCTGTCTAAAACCATTATAAAAAGCTACAATCTCATGAAGACACTATCACACAGTATAAATGTGAATTAAGAATGAGAAAAGATAAAGGGAGAGAGAAAGAGAGAGAGAGATGGAAAATATACCATCCTTTTTTTAAAAAAAAAAAAAAAACTGTATCTAAGAAATGGGCTTCCATCACATGCTCAAACCAGAAGTTGCAGGCAACTTGGCTAGTGTCATTTCCAGATCATATAAAGAATTATTGAAAAAAAAAGTAACTGAACCACAGTCAGAGAGGTTGACAGTGAAAGTTGTCCAGTTGATCCATGTGCCGTTATGTTTAGATATGATGTTTCATTTGTTTAGAGTAAAAAATATTTACTTTATGTCCACTGGTTCATTGATGTTACATAGTGAAAAAGATAATAAAATCAAAACAAAAAATATAACCAAAAAACTGTACAAATAATAAAAAATACTTTACAGTAGAAGAACCAGAAGTCAGAATCAGAGAAGGCATGGGAAAAAGGCCACGAGTGTAGACAAGATCAGATTTTCTGAAACTCTGGAGAAATCAGAAACCTTAACAGACTGGATTTGCGTCACAACAAAGAATGGTTTTAAAGGCATTTTATTTTAAAATATAAGTATGTGTTCAAATTGTACCTGGATATTATTTTTATTACTATTTACCAGAAAATGTTATATCTAATATATCTTTTTGCATTATGATACACAAGTTTGACACTAGCAGGGGTACACAGTTCTGTCTGGGTTGCGAGCTCTAGACTAAATTTTAGAATGAAAAATAGCCTACAGCATTCCCACTTACAAGAGAGGAATATGTGAAAAATTTGTCAAAGATCAGTGCAATAGTCTAGATTTGTATACCTAACAAACATACACACTGAAACCTACCTACAGCCTTGTATATGACCTATTTAATTTTTTGTCCGAGAAAGGTTCAGTTATTTAAAGCACAAAAGACAGTACTTTGTTAATAGCAAATTAGTTGTTATATCTCATACTTGGATATGCACTTTACCACGTCTCTCACTACTAACCATGTGTGATGCTGCCAGGCAGTGTCAGTTACCCTGTGATAACCTGAGCCTGTTTAGCGGCTAGCATAGTTCATTTTACCAGGCTCTTTGAATTTGTTTTTATTAATTCAGTTTTTTTTAGTCTGGTATACTTCAAGTTTCTGATCTTTGTCTATGTTTTTAGACATAGAAATTTCCTTATCCCTTTCCTTAACAATGCTAAAACAATTTGCTGACTTGACTATGCCAATGTCTACTTCTTTTACTCCCATGTTACTATGAGTTTCACATATCTTTCCCTTTCTCTTGTGCAACATTTTTAATAGC
The DNA here is from genome assembly GCF_016835505.1 of Polypterus senegalus. Classification (NCBI taxonomy): domain Eukaryota; kingdom Metazoa; phylum Chordata; class Cladistia; order Polypteriformes; family Polypteridae; genus Polypterus; species Polypterus senegalus. Next base: position 94,063,775 of record NC_053162.1, read on the forward strand.
CTTCCTTGATATTACAATGCCACAAGTAATTTCTTATTTCTACAAATAAAGCCATACACTCAGTCAAGGTAAAGCATATAGTTTAAGATTGTTGTGTTGTTTTGCGGTAGAGTGAAAGCGTACTATAAGCAAAGGTAAATACCCTGTTCTTCCCATTTGAAACACAAAGTATTTTTTAAAGATAGTGACATGTTTTATAATGCTACTTATAACTATATTGCATACAGTATGTAAGAAGACACACAACTATGTTATCAGTGTACTGATATTTAAGAAAATAGAAAAATCAAAGATATACTGTATTTTGAGCTTGGAACGTAATGATTGAGTAACAAGCTAATTACTTGCCAGTGGTTTATACAATAAGTAAATCAAAAGATTAAAAATATCAAGAAATAAGTGAGAAATAATAAAGAGAACATTAAAGCTTGACAAAAACATTAAATTCATACCATTTAAATAACACATAAGAACATACAGAAAATTACATTTTCCATTGTGCTGCCAGCATAAAAAACACAGAATTGCAGCCAAATGTGTGACATTGGATCAGGAGATAATAGAGAAAATTGGAAAGTCAAAGCAAGGGAAAGGTCAAAACTGGACAGACAAAATATCAAAACACCAATGCCAAATCAAGAGCCAAAAATCAAGGTTGAGAGTACTTGAAAAAAGTGGAAACTCCCAGAAAGCAAACAAAACAGCTGTGACTTGGGATTGTTCTCTTAGCACTTTATGTACAAATGTGCAGGTAAACACATCATCATGTTTTGTATTGCCAGGTAAGTCAAGTCACTCACTGCCACTTCCAGCATAAAATGGCAGGAACATTAATAACTACAAGATGATGGCACCATTCAAGAAAAAAAAAAAACAATGCCTAGTGGAAACAAAAGATCCAAAAAAATAGATGTTTGGCTAGATAAGTAAAAAACATAAAATGCATTGCATTAAAATAGCATCCGAATGTCAGAAAACTTTAATTCATAACATGCAACCAACTTAGACATCCACAGCAATAAGCATAATTTTGTTACACAGGGTACCTGTTAAAGAAACAGAAAAACTTTGTTAATGATAAACTACATTATATTTCATGTTACACATGATCAGACCTCTGTCTAACATACTGTACATAGCCAATTAAATGTAAGTGCATTTGTGAAGAAAATATAGAAAGAAACACATCTTAGGTATGCAAATAAGCTACCATACCGAAAGAACAAGTAAGGGTCAAACCTAGAAAAAAAATCAAACGTGTCAAATCCAAAATACAGTACACGAATAAAAAGTCAAGTTCAAGACTCCTACTAAAGAGGTTTAAATATGGAAATCTCTGAAGAAAAAACACTTGAAAACCTGGACACACATCTGCTTGCAGCATCAGTTCAAAAAGCATTGCGCCGATTACAAAATTTGGAGTAACTTCTATAGCCTCACCCCCTGACACTGAGCAGCATCATGGCAACAAATACCAAAACTGGCAACATACACTCTACAAAACAAAATGGCACTACAGTAAATTCAAAATATGACACCTCAAAACAATAAGTCAACAAAAAAATAAAACGAAAGTGAAATTGAAATCTGCATAGTCCAAAACCATTGGAAAAGGCTAAAAGGCAAATAGGAAAAATTAATAAAGGCTGCAATTCATGGCAATTAACATCAAAATCGTAATTTTCACATCCTGAAGAGCAATTTATTTAATGCTTAGCTGTTAATTTAATGTCATTGTTTTTTTCAAATGAAATCAAACAAATAAAATCCATTGATTTTTGTTCCCATACTAAAACTACTTTTTCTTAAATATGCTGCTTTTTCAACATTAAAAAGGTTGGTGTGGGTTTAGGGATAGTTTAACATTTTCCACTGTTTTATTGAATATGGACTTCTTCCACTGATACCCACTGTATTAAAAATTAGAATAACTGTCTAAAACAGATTAAAGCTATTATGCGGAAAAAAGGCAAAAATGCTAGGAAAATGTGTTAACTGACAGGCATTTTTTTGGGTGCTGGTTTATACTTTGTTTATAGTCTACTGAATTTCATTTAGAATTTTTATGACATGATTCTCATTCCATAATTGTTTTTTTTTTTCTTTTTAATTTTGGAAAGGAAGATTTTTTGGGGGTGCCGTCTCATTGTACACACTTACAATGCTCTTACTGACTACAAATGAGTCCAATCCTTGGTCTTGACTTGTGGAAAAAACAGATAAACTTCTAATATTACAATTGCACTAAACAGCAAAGAATTACCAGAATCAATCTTCAGCAGTTCCTTATCGGTGAAAAGACGTGAAAGCTTACTGCTGTGCTTCGATTGGATTCTTCCTACTTCATATGCCCCTACAATAAAAAAGTATATTACCTAATCTAACACGTTATGAGCTGAAGATACTAGTAGCTTGGAGAAAAAGATTTTGTGAGCAGCTGAAGTAAGGTTTATTAGAATTTTAAGTCTTTCCTGGTGATTTAATTTGCAAATTCACATTCACAGAATGAAGCCGAACAGTGGCTCTATTACATTTCTTACATTAGACATATCAGTCAGTTACATTAAGTATTTTATTTACAAAATATTGCCTTGAAACTTGCAAGAAAACTTTTTGCAATTTTCAGTTTTATAGTAGTATTGACTGTTTAGTGATTTACATTAATATAATGCAGAGGTTTTTTGTTTACTATTGAATGAAGAACAAATAAACACAGAAATTATGTTTCACAGTGTTTTGCAGGCATGACGTACATTTTCATGTACAATAGAGGAATTTTTAAATGTATTAATTTATCAAATAGTGTGACCACAAAAAACAATTTTGGTTAAAAAAAAACTAATAAAGCAAGCATTTTAAATCATGCAACACCATACCATCCCAAATATATTAGAAGAGTTATCAATGGTGATTAAGTCTTAGTGAATCTAAAACACAGAGACCCATATACTGCCTTGTATGTTAGAAGACAATTATTAGTGTTACATATTTAAATTATAAATGAAAAGTAAGTGCTGTGGAGAAAGTGTGTTATTAACATTGTGTTATTAGCATACAGGGGCACTGTTATAGTCACTTTCCAATCCAGAATACTACCAAGGAGACAAAGTATAGTAAAAGTTAGCATCAATAAGCACAAGGGAAGGATGAATACCTCCAATTGTTTTGTTACCTTTTCCAGCTGGCAGAATAATACACCCCTTTTTATTTCCCTAAAATTTAATGACTAGTGCAGTGTGAAGGGAACAAATGGGATACAGCGTTGGAGAAATAAGCATAATTTTTCTGAGAAAAAAAAGAGCTTTTCTTGTAATGTTTAAAAAGTAGACCATTACAAAAATGCTTAATTCTTTTCTATGCTAAAAAGCTCTATTAGTTTTAAGCAGCTTGTTACGTTACTTGGCTACTGAAAATGTACCTTTTCCATTAATGCTTTGGTTGTTTCCTTAAGAATTACCTGAATGTTTTGATAATTAGTTTAAGTAGAAAGTGTAATTAGCTGTGCTATTTTGGGAGTCCATAAGGCATTACTTGGCTATGCATGTTTTTGTTGATAACTTCTACTATAATGCACATTTGGTTTCAAAAGATGTTTCTAAGTTACACAAATGTGCTGTGCTGTTAGCTCCTGTATACAACTTTGGAAACATCATTTAAGTTTTATGAACTTTGGATGATGACACAAGAGTGCTTCTTGTAAGTTACACAAGCACAACTCTTTATTGCCTCTTGAGTGTAACTGCAGAAGTGTATGAGCTCTGAAAACACTTTTCGGGGAGAAGAAATGTAATTTAAAAAAAGGCAAAATTAGCTTGGAGACAGAATGGCTTTATAAGATCAGTAAAAAGCTGAACAGAGTGAAGAAAGGAGGAAGGAAAAGTTGTGGCAAGAATCCTTTGACATACTGCTGACACTTCAAGCAATATAGATTGTATGGTGTTCACACTTTATTTTGCTTTTGTTTAATGTGGCACTATCTATTTGATCTATACAAAAATACTGCATATGTACAGTATATATATCTGTATGTATGTGTGTGTAACTTATTTTGTTCTTGTGCTGTCTATTAGCCTGGGAGATGTAAAAGGAGGGGGGAAGTGCTGACAGAGTAGTAAAAGTATGGCATTCTTTTATGGTCTCCATAATACAGAGTATAACGGGGAGAATAGGATCACCCTAGAACCCTACCTTAACACAAAAGAAGGTATCAGGAGTGTTGTGTGGTTGAAAAGTTAAGGTAAAGTTTAAATGTAAGATTTTTAAGCCAGTGGTAAGACTGGCAATGCATGGAGTTGAGGCATGGGCAGTAGAGGAAGTGCAGGGGATGAATTTGGATGTGGCATAAATTACATTGTTGAGATGGATGTGTGGAGACAGAAACAAACACAGAATAAGAAATGAGGTAATCACAGGTACAAATATAGGAAAGATACCTAAGAAAAGAAATAGTCATAAATAGGAGTGCTATGGACATGTGATGAGGACAGGTAATGAATACATGATCATAGGAAAGAAGGGAAGAGGAAGCAAAGGAGGCCAAAGTGGAGGTGGATGGATAAAGTAAAATAACATTAGAAGGAAAAGAGTCTGACTAGGGAGGAGGTGCAGGACTAAGCTGTGTGGAGATAGTTGATCAGGCACACAGAAGTTCAAAGAAATTAAAAAGAAGAATTACCTCTGCCTTCCAGTTCCATCAACCTTGGATTCTAATGTATCTCTTGAAGTTTTTTTTTTTTTCCTGGGGACTGTGGCTTTCTTTCTACATCCTAAGGAAATGTGTCTTACCACATACATTTCAGAAACTCTAAGTGACCTTGAGATTTCTTGAGATTCTGTAAAATGATGAATTTCCTTCTAGGGTTTGTTTTGGCTCCCATTGATTCTAAAATTTAACTGTACAGTTTCAGAGATAACTTTAGCCATTGGCTTCACTGTGATATGAATGGACTGAGAAGTTTTCAGAGCCTATGTATAACAATAATAATAATAATACATTTTATTTATATAGCACCTTTCCCAATGTATACTGTAAATGTAATAAAAATACCCAACCCCTTTAGTTTCATTAACTATATTAAGAAACATAATAAATATATATAGGAAGGTAGAAGCATATTTAATCGTAATAGAAAGATATGGAAGAAGATGATCTGCTGTGGCAACCCCTAATGGTAGCAGCCGAAAGAAGAAGAAGAAGAAATGTGGCTAGTGATAACCACAATGTCTCTGTCCCACAGTGCCTTTTGTCCATGCTGAATATTTCTGAGATTGTCTGCAGGCACCGCTCAACCTCCTACTGCTTGATTTAAAAAAAAGAAAAATATATATAGATGGAACTGTTTAATAAAAGCAGAAATGTGCCTAAGGCTTATGTGAGGCTTTAGATAGCCCTTGCAAAGAGAAAGCATCAGCCAAGATTTGAATTCTAATAAAATTACTTGCTTCTTGAATATGTAGTGCTAAAAATGTCACCTTTGAACTCCTAAATCCATTTTATGTTCAGCTTTAGATTTTGAGAATGTCAGACTTGGTTTAATCAATACACTGAAACAGACCTCTGAAGAAAATTGATTTTTGTTCTTTTTCGTCGTTATAGTCCCTGCAGATGATACAAGTCATAAATTAAATGAACTGGCAAGTGTGGTTTTTACCATATTGCCATTTTGTGATTATCATCTACTCAGTGCTGTAGCTGAAAGTTTATAACTGCTGTGTTACTGACACCCCATCCTTTCAGTGAAGGAAAAGACTGTCTCAAAGCTGAATTTAGTGCATTGTGGAGTTATAAATTCAAGATAGTTTCTCTTATTTAATTGTTGCTAACCTTCTAACCATTACTAATTGCAATTTTTTTGCAAATCCACATACATTTCTTATTTATATTTTGATCTGCTCTTTTATACTTTAAGGGTGGCAACTTACTTTGTGTGTGATTTGATGGTATAGGTCGTGCCCTCCATGACACTCCACTGAACTGAATGAGTTAGAAATGTAGATGCATAGACATTTATTTAATGCAGATATATTTTGGTGTGCCTTATAATGAAACCAATTTTAAGTACTAAAATGTAAAAATTAGAAATATTTACAGGATAGTTAAGAAATGGTAAAAGTAATCATAATAATTAAAACAGGAGTTCAGTTTTTCCTGCAGAAAGCTGCACATAAGTAAGCATTAAATATTAAGGTATTGTACTATAGAATAAAACTAGCCCCTATTCAACAAATGGTCTTATTATAAATACTATAGAACATATTACTTTTAAAATTCTACAGACAGAAACATTTGCTTGTGAAATACTTTAATCTACTCATACCGTAATAATCAAAAACATAAATGCAATAAAATAAATAAAAGAAGGAATTAACAAAAAAATCATAATGTGAAAGAATAATTTATGCAAGTAAGGAATAAATAAATTTAAAATAAAAAATTTGTAAAAATAAATTTTTGAGAATGTTACTTTGTAAAACATAAATAGGAAGTGATAATGCATCTGTAAATTATCAATAAAATGTAATATATGTTGTGAGTCATTAGGGGGCATACCGCCACCCTAATCCCTAATAAAGGCAGAACACAGGTTCAGTTCAACACATATGTTTATTTACAGTCTAAGTGCACCAATTACCATCATCATCTGCCTCCCCTCTTCCTCACGCTTTCTGTCACCTTCCTCCCAACTCTGGCCACCAAATGGTGGGACTATCCCTTTTTATAGGGCTCCTGGAAGGACTCCAGGTGCCTAACGAGCCTCTTCCAGGCCACACCTCCGGGTGTGGAGGAAGTGTGGCCAAATAAGGCTCTGGAAAGATCCACCTGCCCCCTGGTGGTGGCCACGGGCCGAAACAGGGTTGAGCCCTCATGCTCATAACCTGTGGCCTCACTGGAGAAAATGTCCCGATAACCACTTTCCCCCAATCCTTCCACACTTTGGGCGTCCTGGCCAGGTAACGATTCCGGTCATTCACCACACTGTTAACACAAAGCTATGTCATATATGTTAAGCAACCTCAGTTAGATGAAATTTAAATTAAACATAAATGAGTAAGTTAACTTTTAATTTCTATTAAGAAAGGATTTTAGATGTATTCAGATGTTAATTGTCTAGTCATAATCAAACTAATTTCCTTGAAGGACATTCATAGAACAGACACTAAAAAAAAATATCAAATGTGATGGAAATTAATTAAATAAAATTGAATGTCTACTCCAAAAAAGTACTAGCCGGTTGTGATCCTTCATATTACCCTTAATTTGTGTCACTTGGCACAAACTGATTGAAACTATGATATTACTGTGAATACATACAGAATATAATAGAAAAAAAACTAAATGGAAATAATTACTTTTATATGCTATACAGTAACTTATAACATAAAGCACATCCATTAATTGCATTTCAGTGCTTTTTATTTCCAAGAGGGTGAGCAATATAATGAAATGCACTGAACAGTCCCGCAAATCAAAAATGAATCCCTAGCTCCTAATACATTGAATATGGTGGTGAATGACAAGTCTAACCTTTTAGAGATAAGCCATTGTCCTTATTACATTTCAGCTATACCAAAAGAAAGTAGCATTTGAGTAAACTAAGAAAACAAGGTCTGTTGAAGTTTTTTCATGGTTGTTTTGCAGTGACACAAAGCATATTTCTGATTCTTAAAAATAAATAAATAAATAAATAAATAACTGTTGTATTGCACAGCTATGCAAACTGACTGGTTACATACAGGTATCTTATGTTCTCTTACATGAAAGGTGTACCTTGCTTGAATAAGTTTAATGTGACAGCTCCTACTGCAATACCTGGGCTTTAACCAGAAATTTCCATTACACAACTGTATCCTGTACTCTACTTTCACAATAGAAAAATCAGAAAATGGTAAAACATGTAAAAAAATCAAAACCAGCACACCCCAACAGAAAATATGGAAACTCTATATTTAAAAGTAAGACATTAAACTTATCTAAATAATACTTTAATTCGAGTAAGATTTTGATTTCTGTCCAGATTATCAGATTGGGAGTGTTTAATGTTAGTTTTCCTTTCCAGTTTCGACCAGGTTATTAAATTTGATACATTACATTGAAATTAATCAAGCTATTCTTGTTAATAAAAAGAAAATTTATATTTATATACTGTGACCGATAAGGGGCGTAATAGTGCCCTTCAAACCTTGATTCAAATATGTATTTTTTCAACAACATGCCTTTAATTGGCTTTTTCTTTTGTAGCACAGCACAGCAAAGCAAAACAAACTCTTTTTCTTCTCTCTCCTCAACTCCTCCCAGGCAAGTGTTGTTCAGCTCCTCTCTCAACTCTGACTCAACTAGATGAGGTTGAGCAGCTTCTTTTATCTATGACCTTGGAGCACTCCCTTTCATAGGGGATAACCCATAGGAAGCACTTCCGGAACAAATGGAAGTCCCTGAAAGTAGGGATTGTGAATTCTGGCAGCTCCCCCTGGCAACTCTAAAGGAACCCAAAAGGACTCACCCCGGGACTACAGATTCCAGCATGCCCTGTGGGTGTCTGTATGGGAATTCTCACCCAGGGATACTGCCATCTAGTGTGTCAGGGGAGAAAATATTTACCAGTCCTCATTTTCCCTGGTTCTACCATTGCACTGGCCTCCCAGGTTGGTAAAGATCCGTGTTCAGTCTTGGCTGGGATGCCAGACCTTGTGCGCGGTCCATTAATATATGTATGCAGAGATGATAAAAAGAGAAAGCCAACTCTGGCATAATGGAAAATGGAAAACAGATCAAGACTTTATCAAACAGCCAAAAGCAAGAGGAGGATAATGTCAGGTTCTTTTGTAGATTAAACCTGTCTTGATTTTCTTCACATCATTTTTCAATGTTTAGATTCCTTGAGATTTCAGTTTTTTGTTTGTGCTGTTATTTTTGTGTCTTGCAGAAAATGTCATTCTGTGTTTTAGCCTATGTCAGGCACAATCTAATTTAAGGGCAAGGCGGGATTTGGTAATTCCTAGGTTGAACTTTACTGAAAAGGTAAAAAGAACAGAAAATAATTTAAAATGTCTTTTTATTAAGTGTTTCAAGTTCCTAAATAAACACTCTCAACCAAAATTCCCAATTTCACCCTGTTATGAATCTTTACCCTTATTAGTCTAGAGCAAGAGTTCCCAAACTTTTTTCGGCCGCAGATCATTTACCAAAAACTTTTCAAACCATCAACCCCCTTTTCATTTACTTTACTTACTCAAATGAATACATTTGTACAGTACTCGATATTAAATATTTCACTAGATATCAAACGTTTCATTTTAATCACTTGTAATTAATGACCGAAAAAGATAAAAGGACTACGGCATATGGCATTATCTTGTGCAACATTTAATATCAAAACCTGCACTAATGACAATTAAAGCAAAAAAATATGAGCAGAGTTTTTTTACATTTTTGACATTTATGAAATAAATATGTAAATTCAAAATAAGTACAAATAGTCCAAGCTGTACGGTCTGCATTTCTTTTTTGGTTCACTAATATTATTATCTGAAGAAATAAAAACTTTTATTAACAAACAATTTCGACAGCCCCTGTGATAAAAAAAAATAAAATAAAATATGTACTTACTTGAAACAGAAGATTTTTGTTCAAACTCAAATAAATAAACTGTGTACTCTGATTTTGTTTTTCATAGTACTGCTCCTCAATAAATAATTATATTCAAAGTTCAAATCACAAATAAGTACAGGTCACATCAAACAAACCAATTTATAGTGTTTTATGAAAGCATGACCGTACAAGACTGATAGGTTCTGCTAATATCGAATATCCGTCATCTCGACCCATTGTGAACAAGTGCGGACATGCAACGGTTTTTCATGTCCGCACTTGCTTTGATACGTTTGATAAGACAATGCACAGACACGTTTGTGCTACATGTATTTTCATGCATTTTTACGTGTGACTCTTTTAATGACACATTTTACCTTTTCGTTCGCAAGTTCGGTATATAATGTGTTTTTATCAAAAGTGTTTTTTTTTATTATTTTACTTCTTAATTAGGTACCTATTGGAATCATATATATTTTGAAGTAACAAACAAATAGCAGTAGTAAGGGGGTCTATTTTTATTGTTGTCGACCCCTAAATATTTTTATTGAAACTATCGACCTTTAGAAAGTTCAAATCGACCCCAGGGGGTCGATATCGACCACTTTGGGAATTCTTGGTCTACAGGTTCAAATAGTTTCTGCGTACTAATTTGTGCCACCAAGAGAAAATCAACAGTAATGCACTGTTTTAATGGAAAGACACCCTTGTTTGTCACCGATAATTATAGGAACAACTATGATGAAATCTGTAACGGCACAAGTTTTTAAGAAACTGTTAAACTTGGGCTCTGCGGGAGCATCCACAACTGTGGAGCTGGGCTGACGTGGTGTGTTTGGTGTGGAGGTGTTCTATTGTTTAATTTATCAGCTGTTACACATTGACACTACACAGAGTTAAATTAATTCACTGGGGGTAAAAATTCACCTTGAACAGGTAGTTGGGGGAGTGAACAAGAAGAAAAAAAGGTTGAAGGTGAAAGTGACAGAAGGAGAAGAAAGAGGCAGGATCGAGGTGGAGTTGGTGTTGATGTGGAATAGTGATAGGCTGTTGAATGGCTCTGTAAGGAGCAAGGAAATGGTGCTTGATGGGCAGGTTTGATCCTGCTGAGCACCATAGGAGAAGAAGTGACCAAGCACTCCAGGTTGGCTCCTGTAGATGCAGATGAGACAAATGATGGATGACTGTGTCTGTCTGCAGACATCTCCTGCTGTAGAGTAGACCTGAACCATGGGCAGCAGGGATGCTAGTTTTGGAAAGGGCCACAGAACCTCATGGTAGTTTCTAAGGGAAAGATCGTGTGTGTTTTAACCTGGATTTTAACCTGTGTGGATTTATTTATTTACACTGTTTTTATGAATTATTTATTGGATTATTTATTTGAAGATTTTGCACTATACTTTTGCACATTGGTGTGAAAATAAAAGCACTGAACACTTTTTGCACTAACCCAGCTAACCCTTTGACATTACAGTTCACGGTTATGGGTTCAAGGGAGTTTGGCAGCTGAGGCCAACTAAGGCCATCACACCAACAAATTTAGCAACTCCAGCTGCCCTTTAAATCCTCCCAGTAATGGCCGTTGTACTGATTAATTAATGGGGTGAGCAATCTACATGTTCACCTCCAAAGTACCACAAAACATTTTTCTGCTTTTCTGTTTCTGCTTATCTTCAGGGTCTCAGCTGTTGTTCTCCTATGAGTAAAACTTTTCCCACCTTACTTCCTAATTATAATATCACTGAAACACTGACAAGGATATGCATTAAGGCCCACGCTCTTTTTTACATCATTTTCCAGACTACCTACTTCACACAAAATTAATCTTCTGCACTTGTCAGATCACAGAAGTTGAGCCTGTCTGTTAATAGTTATCCAGGGTCTCATTATCTGTCTTCTATCAACAGTAAATTCACTTCTGAGACATACAAAGCTTATGTGCCTTAAAAGTCCATCTATACCTGCTAACTTAATGATGGACTCTGCAACTTCCAGTGCAGGTTTATATTTGTTGTCAATGTTTGCCAGCCTATGCCAGACTTTTGAATTTTTTGCTTCTAGATATCCTTACCCTTAATCTTTGGTGTCAGTGTTCTGGCACTGAATTTGCTTCAGTACTCAGTTATATGTAATTTTCCTCATCCACATATGGTTTACAGTGGCTGTGTTTTTTTCTTTCTGGTAAATGATGTAATACTAAAGGTGATAAAGGTAAACCTGTAAGCCAAAATAACAAGATTAGGACATAAAAGAGATACTGAGTTCAGGGGTTCATTACCAATTGATCAATGCTAACGTAAAAATCTTCAGAATCCACACACGTTCATTAAAAATAGATAAAAGTCCTGGTAAACCTAAAATTGCTACTGGGTTTACCTATTTTAATGTTTATCCACAAACTTTGACTCCTGTGTAAGTGCACTGCCATCTTACAGTTGTGCTCATAAGTTTACATACCCTGGCAGAATTTGTAAGATGTGTACCATACTTTAAAGAAAACTTGACTGATCAGACAAAAGACATTTTATTTACTTTTAATGGAATCCAAGTTAAACTATAAGGCATCACAGAACAGCCCAGCCATTAAACAAAACATAGTAATAAGGAAAATGATGAGGCGGTCCCCATTGAAAAGTTTGCATACCCTTAGTTCTCATTACTGTTTATTGTCCCCTTTAGCATTAATGATGGCATACAGTCTTTTGTGATATGTTGGGAGTGAGGCCCTTGATGTTCTCTGGTGGTAGAGCTGCCCATTCTTTTTGGCACCCTCCATGCTTCACAGTAGGGATTGGGTCCTTCTCGGGATATATAGTTTAGTTTAACTTGGATTCCATTAAAAGTAAATGAAATGTCTAAAACAAGTTTACATATAAAATAGTAAAACAGACAAATTTGGCCATTTAAGCTAAAAAGCCTATTGTTTATAAAAAAAAAACAAGAGCAAATTATTCTTTATGTATTCTTTTATAAACTAAAAATGTGGCTTCTATACTAAACATAAGCTCTTGCTGTCCACACTGAAGACAGGTGTGAAAAGATCAGAACTTATTAATACTTCCCTTTTAATTTTTTAGCTTAAATGGCCAAATTTGTCTGTTTTACTATTTTATATGTAAACTTGTTTTAGACATTTCATTTACTTTTAATGGAACTTTTTTAAAAGAATACATAAAGAATAATTCGCTCTTGTTTTTTTTTTTTTATAAGCAATAGGCTTTTTAGCTTAAATGGCCCAATTTGTCCGTTTTACTATTTTATATGTAAACTTGTTTTAGACATTTCATTTACTTTTAATGGAATCCAAGTTAAACTATAAGGCATCACAGAACAGCCCAGCCATTAAACAAAACATAGTAATAACCATTGACCATTTTTTGTTCTTTATTTTGTTTATATTATGAGGCTTCTGAGCCCTTTTAAGACCCACCCCAATGGGGTGGCACAATGAATCGTAACTGAAGCGTCTGTCGAAGGTTGTTTGTCCATCACTGACACAACCACAGGTCTGCAGTGCCACTGAGGCAATTGCAAATTCGCAGCCTCCTACGTAATGTGTCTGTCGCCCGGTGGGTAATACAAGGAACATTATAACTTGGCCTCTGACCTCGCCCCATCCCTGCCTGTTTGTGGTGTCTGCGTGTAGGGAAGTGGTAGCTCCTGTCTGAATGAACAACCTTGCTGTTCTTGTTGAGATTAAAATAAAGCTGGTTTTCCTGACGATCTTAGCCTCAGCCTCTTCTTTAGGGTGCAAGACAGTGGCTCATGCATCACAATATAAATGCAATTTTATAAAGAATCCTTGTGGACTTTATTCTCAAGCCAAATGTCTTGAATGGTTTTCCTTTCCCTTGAGAATCATTGTAATAGATTTTGGGAAGGTTATTTATACTTTGTTAGTCTGTTCTCCATTTTTTAAGGCCTGGATAGGCCTGTGGCCTGTCTGTAGAGTCGGCAGGTCAGGCTACTTTTTTGCTGGCCTGTTTAATGAGTGTTTTTTGAAGGCTCACACCATTTTGTTTTTTTGTGTGTTGCTCCATTGTAACACTTTAGGGTGGAAAAAAACAGAGTCGCATCTTTGGCAGAAATTAAAAGGAAAGTATTAATAAATTCTGATCTTTTCACACCTGTCTTCAGTGTGGACAGCAAGAGCTTATGTTTAGTACAGAAGCCACATTTTTAGTTTATAAAAGAATACATAAAGAATAATTTGCTCTTGTTTTTTTTATAAACAATAGGCTTTTTAGCTTAAATGGCCAAATTTGTCTGTTTTACTATTTTATATGTAAACTTGTTTTACTGTTTTATTTGTAAACTTGTTATGTATGTTAGCCTTGTAGCTTCGTATAAACATCCTCTGAACATTTTTTTATAATTGCACCTTGTAATATTACAAATGTTAAAAGGATGAAGAAAAAAACAAAACTGGTTTATCAGGGTCAGACAATTCTAGCAACATGCCATTGGAGATCAGTTTCAGCCCTAAAATTTGTGATCAGAGCAACCCTAGTTCAAAGATACAGGTTTAAGACTTTTATTTTTTGCTTGTATGAGTAATGTTTTGCTATTCACTATTAAATTATTTATAGTTTGCTGTATTGGTACATTGTTTATTTCTCTTTTTTTCTGTTTTGGTGTTTTTTGTTAATTATTTAATAAGTCATTTCTTTTTTTAAATAGTTTAAATGTTACAAATTGGGCGGCACGGTGGCGCAGTGGTAGCGCTGCTGCCTCGCAGTTAGGAGACCCGGGTTTGCTTCCCGGGTCCTCCCTGCGTGGAGTTTGCATGTTCTCCCTGTGTCTGTGTGGGTTTCCTCCGGGCACTCCGGTTTCCTCCCACAATCCAAAGACATGCAGGTTAGGTGGATTGGCGATTCTAAATTGGCCCTAATGTGTGCTTGGTGTGTGGGTGTGTTTGTGTGTGTCCAGCGGTGGGTTGGCACCCTGCCCAGGATTGGTTCCTGCCTTGTGCCCTGGGATTGGCTCCAGCAGGCCCCCGTGACCCTGTATTTGGATTCAGCGGGTTAGAAAATGGATGGATGTTGCAAATTTGACATCCTTTGCTCAGTTCGAAAACTAGCTTTGTACTCTTCCTTTCGCACTCTTTACTTCAATCTGAGACCACAGCAGGAAAAGCGTCCCTTCCACCTTTCCCATCTTCGATCTGAAATAAAAGCAGTGATATTTGTTTTCCTCTTCTTATTGCTTGTTGTTTGGCTCATGTCACCTACCCATTCATTATACCCTTTATGTCCCCAATGTGTCATGTTATTGGAATACTGAGTAGTCTTGACACGTGGGAGCAAGCAGCCTCCCAGTGAACAGTGAACTACTGCATTGGTGTTCAGCTGGAAGATGCAATGCAATACACTTAGAAGACAGTTCTTCAGATCAGTTTTGCAGGCTTTCTCTATTTTTTATCTATTATGAATGCCACAAGAAAGAAAATGTTTATACTAGTTTATTCTAGTCAAATCCTTTAAAAATAAATTTAAAATATTACAATATGGAAGCAATCGAGGCAACTCAGGCCCCTTGTTCAGGCAAGATGTACCTCTTAGCCAATAAAAGGTGTAATTTTGCTTGACTTCTCACTACATTCATAATGGCTAGCATGGTACAACACCCTAGTACTACAAATATATTTAAAAAACAGTTTGCTAATTAATGCTAGAAAAGCTTTGTTTTGATTTATTTCATCAATGTGCATGCCATGCTTCTGGCCTTCCTTGACTATTTCCATATATAGTAGAACCCCAATTATCTGCACCCTGATAAACTGAGGATCTGTATTATCCAAAGCAAACCTGTAAGTGTAATACACTACTTTTCTTATAATTCATTAAATCTTTGTCATGTATACTGCACTGAGTATGTGAATACTACATTTTAAATTTCATCTGTACTATTTGAGTGAGTGGTTGAGGATCTGGTGACTGGGAATGTGGGCGTGACTCACTCATCCCTCTTCATCTGCCCCCCTCAGTTAATGTCAGTGTGTTGCCAGTGTTGACCTTATACATGCTCTACTGTTTCATTCACGTTTTATCATTTTACTTTTAACTTTAATGTGAGACTAATATAAAAATGTACCAACAAAAATACACATTTTTATTCTTAAAATTATGGTATATTAACTGTATAAATAATGATACACAACAAAAAAAAGTGTGAATGTGTATTTTTCTTTGTTTCTTTATAGCATTGACTTCAAAGAAGTTATGAAAAGAGACTTAATAGTAATACTGTACCATATAAATTTGCAAAATCCTTTATATGTTTAATTTTTAATCAGTTATCCAAGGTAGCAACAGTCCATGTTACCATAGATAACCAGGATTCTACTACAGCTGCACTACAAATGCCCACGTTTTTGTCACTCTAAAATTCTATTGATATTTTCCTTTGTTGTTTATACACAAAAGGCCCCTCATCACTACTACTTAACTCTAGTAGCCAGGTACCAGGTGACCATATCTGCCTGTTACTTTTACTTTAAGAAATCCTCAGTAGCCACTTTTATTAACTTCATTGAGCATTGCTGTCCAAGCATGAATTGCTTTTCACGTATGCAGTCAACTGAACAATAATTATTGAAAACATCACACTTATAATCACTCATGAAAAAAATCATGAATAAATCTAAGAAATTGTTGGGGCCTCAGTTATTTCAGTTAGGTAATATATATATATATTGTGATAAGGTTTTTTCTTTAAAAGAATAATACTCAAACAAAGAAAAAGTTTTGGGGACCGTCCCCATATATTGTCGTCCAGACAATCAAAGAAAACACGATTCAAAGTCTTAAAAATAAAACAATAAACAATCTTCCTGAGAAAAATGGCGACTTTATAGAGGGAAGGATTATGGGACAGGAAATGGTTGGCAGTAAGTGACGTTTGAAAACAGGAACCGGAAGTGACGTCATCAGGATGGGACGGAGGTGATGTGAATTGATGGAGCCGGATGTGACGTCATCATGGTGGAACCGGAAGTGACGTCGTCGTGGCCATTTTGGAATCCGTAAGTGGAGGAGTTATTTTTCTTCCAGTTTTCTGTCGGGCAAAAGAGATTCAGGTAAGTACCACGTGACAACCCTCTATCTCGCAATGTTTCACTCACCTTTAGGCTCTTTGACTGCCTCCTAATCACACATGTGTGACAATATATATATATATATATATATATATATATATATATATATATATATATATATATATATATATATATATACTCTCCTAAAATGGTACACCTAGGAGCAAAAAATACACCAACAAGATCAATTTCCAACTCAACAATGAAGAAGATAGCAGAGAGTAGATGAAGCAACCCATGGTTTAAAGAGCACAATGCTGGAAGATGGCCCACTTCAAACATATAGCAGAATTAACAAGGTATGAAAATGTAAAAATAGAGTCGGTTTCTTCTGCCGGTGTGACATGATCCAAGACTGTCCTATAGCTGAAGGCAGGAAGACTGATGCAATGGAGAACTTGATAGTATGTGAGTCACTATTTCATTGTAATGAAAGTTGCATATATTGAGGAAGTAAAACAAGAACTCAGCTGTGTTACTTGCCCTTTTGTCCACTGTTACAACTAAGCACTCCCTTACTTCCTTATGTCTGTCCGTCTGTCTGTCTCTCTCTCTCTATCTTTGTCTGTCTATCTCATACATTATCTTGCCTTCTCTGCCTCCTGTCAGATGAGCTCTTGAGCAACTCACTTTTATCCCTCCATCCTTAAGTCCACATGTATACTTAATGGGCCAGCCCCGCTGCTGTAATATCCACCAGAGGTCCGTTTATTCTTCACCTGTCCAACTTGCTGATAACTATTGATATGGAGGACATTCAGAGCACATTCAATAAATATCACACTGTGCCATGGACATGCCCTTCTTCCTGTAATGCCAAAACAACTTACATAAATACCACAAAAAAAAAAAAAAATCAAGCAAGTCTTTGTGCTGTACTTTTTGCTTTTTTGTCAATAATAAATTTTATTTGGATGTATAAGCTTTCAAAGCTGCAAAACTTTAATTGGGTATTGACTATATAAATGAATAAAATGCCTAGCAAGAAAAATGCCACTCTTAACTTTCATCTAAAACTTAATAGTTTTTAAAACAAAATGCTTTTGTGCCATGTTGTTTGTTATTTACAAGTTTGCTGCAGTCATCTGTTGATGAAACATAAAAAAGTTTATAAGATGCTCAGTAAAAACATTTTACAGAATTTATTGTAATGAAATCTTCTCCACTGTGTAATATCCATTTCAGTTGTCGCATTTAGACAGTATAGTGTATTGCATAATTAGATGGCTTTTAAAGAGCTTGCACAACAGCCTTGAAAAAAATCTCCTAATACGTTTTATATATTTTGAAGTGAATAGTCTATGAAAATAAAGTCTAAAAATTAATATGAAAAGGAAAAGTGAAAATGTAACTTTACATTCTCTCCACTTATTTTGATGAGGATTGTGGTGACGACATTCTGAACTGGACATAAAAAGTATCTGCAATGTATTTATTAAAATTTATAGCATAGCACCACACTGCACCACAGAAATATAAAAGGATTAATAGTGTATGCCTACTTTTTATGGCTACTCCTGGAGACTCTTGAATCAGACTTGAACTCAGAAATAAGCTAAAGAAGCCAAAAAAGTTGTTTTATTAACAAAACTAAAGAACAAGAGGATTAGGGAATGAGACAAGTGAAAATGTTAAAATAAATCAAGATCTTTGCTGCTCCACTGTGCCTAGCTAAATTGGCCTATCTAATAAGTTGGGTGCTTTTGTGTAGTTGACTGCCGTCAAACAAACCATTTCTTTAAACTGCACTGTCATTACTTCTTTCCACCAGCAAGAAACCACATGATGCCAAAATCAAAATAGCTAAGATTGTGAGTTTGTGGCTATATTCTGTAAAATCACCCCCAGGGTGTCAGCTTATCCACTAAACTCCCTGAGTCACCTTCCTGGAGTAACTGTCCAGTAGTGCCATTTCCTGCATCTCATCCTTTTATTAAAAAGAGACAGGTATTCCCATTGTGTGCTTGTCCATTATTATGGATGATAGGGAGCCTTGTACAGTATATAACAGATCACAAAATAAAAATGTGTCCCTTTGTGGCAATGTATCATCCATTGTGTTGATATAATCATTCCATTTATGCCCTTTGGGATTATTCCATGCAAATCATAACAGACATTATATTTAAACTGAATATAAGAGATTTTAAAAGACATTACAAGAGGGCAGTCAAGCGTAGTCAAAGTCAAAACATGATAAGATCAGAGATTGATCATCAGGTTAAAGAGACTACAAAAAAAATTAAGTCAAAAACAAAAGTATGTCAAAAAAGGATTTTTTTTTCCAGACAAGAAGAGTGCTCCTACAAACAACTTTTTTGGAAGTTTTTTCTCTTTATATTGCTGCTTCATGCACACATACATCTTTTATAAAATGGCTGCCATAATGTAATGTGCATCACGTGCTTAGAAGCCACATTGAACCTCAGTTACCCAAAATTCTAAAATGGCAGCACCCATCCAAGCAAATAATCAGAATGGCATTGCCTATGACGAAATAAAGGCACAAAATGTTAAAAAAATAATGTACCACCTATAAAGGATTTTATGTCTTGCCTTTATAGTTTTAGTCTACAACAATTTGTTAATTTCCCATCTCACTCCAGAGGTCACACTCTTGGTCATGTTTACTGCTCTGGTATTGCAAAAATGATTTTAATGCATCTGATATCTTTATATCAGACAATAAATTACTTTTATTTAATGTTAATCTGCCATTAATCAAACTTAAATGACAATGCTATATGTATTATTGTAACATAAAAAATATAAATATCTCTGCTTTGACAACACCAATTGATAACCTTACCGGCAATGAAGATTTACTTACTCCAGATGAATTGCTTTATTTGTACAATGATAAACTTCATAGCCTTTTGGAAACACTATCACCTCTAAAAACCTGGACTGTTTTCTTTATACACTCTACTCCTTGATTCACTCCCGAGCTTCAGCAGTATAAAACGAATAACCGCTGCTTATAGCGCCTCTTTAAAAAAACTGGACTAAATGTGCACATAGAAATGTATCGTGAGCACATTCATCTGTACAAAGATGCATTGTCTGTGATTAAATATTTTTATTATTCTAAACAAATCATGTCTGATAGTAACAAAACTGAATTTTGTGTTCCACTATTAACAGAATTCTTGCACCTCCTGATATAATTCTATCTCATATGTGCTGCACTGCTACATGTGATGAATTCTTGACCTTTTTTAAAACCAAAATTGATAATATTCATCAACAGCATCTTCATTACATATGCCACACAATTCTTATTTAAACATTTCAACTGTGCCTCCTTTTACTTCTCTATCTACTTTTGAATTGCTCACTAAAACTGAAATTTCTCCTCTTATCCATAAATTTAGATCTGCCACTTGTCAACTTGATCCCATGCCTAATCGAATGTTAAAAGCCAGCTTTCCTTCACTTTCTTCACTTATAACTGATATCATTCAGTCCTCTCTAAGATTTGATTTTGTTCCTTTATCCCTTAAAAAGGCTATAATAACTCCAATTTTAAACAAACCTGCTGACTTCAATAACTTCAATGATTATTGTCCTATATCAAATTTACAATTCATTTAAAACATTCTTGAATAAGTAGTTGCAGCACAGGTTAATGCTCATCTCACAGATAACAACCTGTTTGAGACATTTTAATCTGGCTTTTGTCCCAAACATAGTATGGAAACAACTTTAGTAAAGGTTACTAATGATTTATTAATGGCTGCTGAGGCTGGGCTTTAAACAATCCTTGTCCTACTCGATCTGAGGGCAGCCTTTGATACTGTATCACATAGTATTTTGTTGAATCAGTTAGCTACCATCGGCATTACTGATACCCATTCCCCCCGATATTTGTTTTATTTCATCCCTGTCTAATAATACTCAGTTTTAGTAAACAGCTATAAAACTCACGGTCACAATCCCCCAGTCACAAGTAATGTTCTTCAGGTATCAGTGCTTGGCCCCTAACTGTTTTAAATATATACTACATGCTCTCTTTAGATGGCATTAAAAAATGTAATTAATTTTCATTGATATGTAGATAATACTAAGCTCTATATAGCTACAAAGCCCAACTCTATCCTTTCTCCTTCATGGATCAATGACGGTCTATTTGAAATAAAATCTTGGTTATCTTCTAATTTCCTCTATCTCAATAGCCATAAGAAAGAAGTTCTCCTCATTGTCTACAAAATCTAATAGTTTCTCACTTAACATTAATGGTACCTCAGTCTCTCCCTTCCGTCAGGTTATGAATTTGGAGGTTAACTTTGATAGTATCCTGTCTTATGAATCCCAAATCAATAAGGTTATACAATCATCTTTTTTCATCCCTTTAGCATTACGTGCCTGCAACCCTCCCTCACACCAAATAGCATCGCTATTCTTACTCACGCATTGGTCATTACCTGCATTGATTATTGTAATTCTCTTATCTTTGATCTCCCACACACGCTTCTCCATAAACTCCGGGTTGTTCACAACTCAGCTACCCGTATTATAACACAGAAATCTTCCATACAACACATCGTTTCATTTCCTCATTGATTTTAAAATTCTTTTACTTACCTTCAAAGCACTTCATAACCTTCCTCCATTATACCTTTCTGACCTCATACATGTTTATACTCCTAACCACACTCTTAGGTTCTCTACATGTGGTCTTCTCATCAGCCCCCAACACACCTGATCACCATGGGTTCCAGGGCATTTAGTCATATTGCTCCTTGTCTCTGGAACTCACCACCACAAAACATTCAAGACATAGATTCCTTACCCATTTTCAAATCCTGTTTTAAGAGTCACTTAATTAGATTAGCTTACACCATATGACCTTAGGCTGTATTCCTATTAGCTTGTTTATTTTTCAGTTCCATGGACATATGCATATGTGTATGTTATACATGCATGTTTGCTTATTGTTGGCTTTATGACTTTATTGTTTGTAAGGTATCCTTCGGTGTTTGAAATAAAATGTATTACTATTATGATAATTGTTATTATTACTAAAATAATGATAAGAATGACTAATAAAAAGAATTATTTAATCGATACAGACACACACAAAGAAATGTTTCCAGTGCAGTCTTCTGTTAAGCAGTTTACAGAACAGTTCCTGACTGGAACTACCTGGATGCAGTTGCTGCCTCAGCCGGGTCTCTTTCTATGGGCTCAAGATAATGTATGCATTGGCTTGCTAAAAAGGACAGAAAGGGATTTGAGATAAATTTAATAGACATAATGTCTATTTGATTTACACCTGATAGTGCTGCATAAATTGGTCTGTTACACTCTGTTTCTTCAGAGATCAGGTCTTCTAGTACTTTTTCAGTTGATTCTTTGGATTCAGCTTTGCGGCAACAGTCAAATTTTAAAGTTCTGTCTTGTGCTTCTCAAGCCCCATGTTTGTTTTTTCTGACTAAGCTTTGCCTAACTGAATAGTTTCTTCTTTTGTTTCCAGTTCTGCTATTTGAGTCCAGATCTATTTTCTTGTCTCTCTGCTTGAAAAGGCTGTGATTTTTAAGTTGGCAGCATGTGGTTGATTTATGGTATTGATTCCAACAAGACTGTCACAAGCTCATCAAGTACACTTTAATGTATATTTACCTAAAAAAAATTTAATTGTACAATGGAATTGAGATAGTCATGTCATGTCATTTTATAACATACTAGCAAAATACCCGCGCTTCGCAGCGGAGAAGTAGGGTGTTAAATTTTAAATAGAAGGAATTTTTATTTAGTCGACAGAATATTATTCCGGAATAAATCAACTCAAACCTTAAATAACTTATAATATTTTGCTCTCCATAAAAATATATCCTGTCTAAATTATACAAGTTAGAAATAAAGTACACTTTAAAAGAACAAACATTCAAATTTCTTTACTCTTATGTAATTTTATATAAAAAATAAACTTAAATTTTAAATATCCCAAAAGATTTTGCTCTCCATAAAAATATATCCTGTCAAAATTATACAAATTCAAATATGAACATGGTGCATAACAAAACCTGGAAATATAAATAAAATTTGTTCTTTTCAGCAATAACAAATCAAATCATTCAGTTTTCTTTGCTCTTATGTCATTTTATCAGAGCTGGACGCCTGGCATCTTTTTTTGGCAACAAGTTCGTTTATGTTTGGTGTGAGGTTCTGTGTTGTGGAGATTCTCAGGATGGACTGCAGGTGCTCATCAGTGAGGCGACTCCTGTGTGCTGTTTTGTTAGTCTTCATGACTGAGAAGAGCTTCTCACACAGATATGTGCTACCAAACATGCACAAGGTTCGAGCCGCATGTAGACGGAGCTGGAGCATTTCTGCGGGAATGGAGTGAATAAACTGTGCGGGCCGTGCAGTATCGTACTTTGCCTTCAGTGTGCCATTACACTGCAGCTCAATCACCTCCATCTGAATCTGCACAGGTGCAGTTTCCACATCGACGGCAAATGGGTTGCGAAACAACTCAAAATTCTTTTTTTGTTCTTCAAAGTCACCAAAGCGCCGTGCGAACTCAGTGTGCAGTGCGCTCAGTTTATCAGCAAAGTGCATATTTGGGAACACCGTTGTGCCGACTTGGTTCAACATTACTTGGCAACAGGGAAAGTGGGGCAAGTTGCACTGGTGCATTTGTGTCTCCCATAAAAGTAGCTTCACTTGAAATCACTTTGTGATTTTGCACGGGTAAAAACGTCTGCTGAAGTGTCAGATTCTTCTTTAACTCTTCTGCTTTCTGTATCTTGTGCATTGCATTCAGGTCTTTCAGGTTATCTTGATGTTTTGTCTCATAGTGCCGTCTTAGATTAAATTCTGTAATTACAGCCACATTAGCTCCACAAATGAGACTCACGGGTTTACCGGCAATGTCAGGAAACATATACTCAGCCTCCCATCGGTTTTTAAAGGCTCTATGTTCAGAATCACATTTTCTCTTCGGCATCGTGTGGGCTAGCTTCGCAATAACTTGCAACATCATAAGCTAGACTTGATTAACACGGTAAGTGTTTGGCAAGGCAGCTGAAGCTCTGCATTATGGGATCTGTAGTTTATTGTGTTACCAGCGCTTCATATCCCTGGGCCATTAATAACAATAATATATATAAAATGATCTCGCTGGCCGGATATAATTACGCCGGGCCGGATGTGGCCTGCAGGCCTTGAGTTTGACACATATGGACTAAATAGAACTTGAAAAGATATATTTTTGAAATGTGATCGCGCAATTCAGATCGAGTTGATGCGCACTACAGTACATCGAGCCCGCGTGCTATTGTGGTTTTGCCTGCATGCCTCAATAAGTTACCCTCCCCTAGCTCTTACTTTTTTACCGTTCATTATATCAATACAATGAGTATGGCTTTACCAAAACAATCATTGATCGCGAATAAAGTATTCATTATTCATAAAGCTTCAATTGAAGAGCTGTCTTTCTGCGTTAACCGCATATTTTTTCATACGTCTCAAATCAAGGGGATGCAAGGGAATCGAACCTCGGCGGTAGAGGCGAAGCCTCTACTATTGCGCCACAGCGTGTGGTTTGTCTATTTGAGCGTAGCAGTGTAATTCGTTTTTTGTTCAGCACTCTTTGGAACTGTTGCTTTTTGTCTGCGCACTGCGTCAGTTCACGTGAGCCGCTGAATATGGTTTTATATGTCACTCTCTCGCTTCTAATTGTTTCGCTGCCTTCTTAATTATATAATGTATGTTTTCTTCAGCGGTTTTTGGAGCTGTTCCTGGTTTTCTACTTGCTGCGTGATTACGTGGGAGCCGTGATGATGTCACATGAAACTCCGCCCCCCACGGCTTTCGAGCTCCACTCCATTACAGTAAATGAAGAAAAATAGCTTCTAGTTATGACCATTATGCATAGAATTTCGAAATGAAACCTGCCCAACTTTTGTAAGGAAGCTGTAAGGAATGAACCTGCCAAATTTTAGCCTTCTACCTACACGGCAAGTTGGAGAATTAGTGATGAGTCAGTGAGTCAGTCAGTGAGTGAGTGAGCCTTTTATTAGTATAGATATAATCTAGACCAGTGCTGCAGGTAAGTGGTGGAGGAGGAACAAACCCCGGAGTGGGTGCCATATCATCACAGGGTGAACAGACGTACACACCCCAAACACACCATAGCGCCAATTTAGCATTGCCAATTCATGTAACTCCATGTCTGTGGACAAAGAGAGGAAACCAGACAATTGGGAAGTATATGTAAACTCCAGGCAGGGAGGGCCCAGATTGTGAAACCTAGTCTCCTTATTGCGAGGCAGCAGTGCTACCACTGTGCCACCCAAACTGAGATAGCATTTATTGTTAACAACCAATTCGTAATTGAACTTTAGTTTTTGCTTTCTGAAAAGTGGCCTACTGTTACTGGCCGAGTCAAAGAAGAACTTCTGTCACACATGTTCTTAATATCACTACTATTGTTCTACACTGCTGCTATAGTTTACCATGCACCTCACTAAAAGCTAAACCGTGGCTTAATCTTCTTCTTCTTTCGGCTGCTTCCATTAGGGGTTGCCACATCGGATCATCTTCTTCCATATCTTTCTGTCCTCGGCATCTTGTTCTGTTACACCCATCACCTGCATGTCCTCTCTCACCTCATCCATTAAACATCGCTTAGGCCTTCCTATTTTCCTCCTACCTGGCAGCTCTATCCTTAGCATCCTTCTCCCAATATACCCAGCATCTCTCCTCTGCACATGACCAAACCAAGACAACCTCGCCTCTCTGAATTTGTCTCCCAACTGTTCAGCTTGAGCTGACCCTCTAATGTATTTATTTCTAATCCTATCCATCCTCGTCACGCCCAGTGCAAATCTTAGCATCTTTAACTCTGCCACCTCCAACTCTGTCTCTTGCTTTCTGGTTAGTGCCATCGTCTCCAAACCATATAACATAGCTGGTCTCACTACCGTCCTGTAGACCTTCCTTTTCACTTTTGCTGATACCCGTCTGTCACAAATTACTCCTGACACTCTTTTCCACCCATTCCACCCTGACTGCACTCTCATTTTCACCTCTCTTCCACAATCCCCATTACTCTGTACTGTCCACTCATCCACCTGTGCCAACTCTACTCCCTGCATCCTCACCATTCCACTGATCTCCCTCTCATTTACACACATGTATTCTGTCTTGTTCCTTCTGACCTTAATTCCTCTGCTCTCTAGAGCATATCTCCACCTCTCTAGGGTCTCCTCAACCTCTCCCTACTATCGCTACAGATCACAATGTCATCAGCAAACATCATAGTCCTTGGGGACTCCTGTCTGATCTCATCTGTCAACCTGTCCATCATCATTGCAAATAAGAAAGGGCTCAGAGCCGATCCCTGATGTAATCCCACCTCCACCTTGAATGCATCCGTCACTCCTACCGCAGACCTCACCACAGTCACACTTCCCTCGTACATATCCTGTACAACTCTTACATAGTAATCTACCACTCCCGACATCCTCATACAATACCACAGCTCCTCTCGAAGCACCCTGTCATATGCTTTCTTCAGGTCCACAAAGACGCAATGCAACTCCTTCTGGCCTTCTCTAAACTTCTCCATCACCATCCTCAGAACAAACATTGCATCTGTGGTGCTATTTCTTGGCATGAAACCATACTGCTCCTCACTAATCATCACCTCACTTCTTAACCTAGCTTCCACTACTCTTTCCCATAGCTTCATGCTGTGGCTCATAAATTTTATTCCCCTGTAGTTAATGCATTCTTGCACATCCCCCTTATTCTTAAATATCGGCACCAGTACACTTCTTCTTCACCCCTCAGGCATCCTCTCACTTTCCAAGATTCCATTAAACAATCTGGTTGAAAACTCCACTGTCATCTCTCCTATACAGCTCCATGCTTCCATAGGTATGTCATCTGGACCAACGGCCTTTCCATTTTTCATCCTCTTCATAGCTGTCCTTACTTCCTCCTTGCTAATCCGTTGCACTTCCTGATTCACCATCTCCACATCAGCTAACCTTTTCTCTCTCTCTTTCTCTTCATTCATCAGACTCTCAAAGTACTCTTTCCATCTGCTCAACACACTCTCCTCGCTTGTGAGTATGTTTCCATCTTTATCCTTTATCACCCTAACCTGCTGCACATCTTTCCCAGCTCGGTTCCTCTGTCTAGCCAATCTGTACAGGTCCTTTTCTCCCTCCTTAGTGTCCAACCTCTTATACAGCTCATCATACGCCTTTTTTTTAGCCTTCGCCACCTCTCTCTTCTCCTTACACCTTATCTCCATGTACTCTTGTCTACTGTGGACGCAGGTTCAGAACAATAGCAGGCAGACACCAATTCAAACAAACAGAATTCTTTTATTTCTGACTTCTTGGTGAGTAGAGCGGCTTTGCCTTACAGAGCTCCAAGTGCAAAGCCCAATCAAGGGGGTGGGTCAGCTGCATTTTATAACAGAAATCTTGAAAGAAAGCAGTTAGATAAAATAAGCTCAGTTTCATCCAAGGTCACAGAACATTCTTTACACAATTTGTTGATTACAACAGAAAGCAGAAATTCTAGTCTTATATTTTTAATGAAGCTTATCAGAAAACTTGTCATACGTTTGGCATCTTAATTGGACGGTAATCTAGGCACTGCTGAAGCAGCCGGGAAGAGCCAAGAACTACACTCCACACCTGCAGCCCTACTCCATGCAAGCACGCTTCTGTTAATAATAATACATAGCCACACAGAGAGCATGCAGATTTTCATACAGAAGCTAGCAATAGATTTTAACCATTTGATCCTTGGCTCTGCCCTCACTCTCTTCCTCTTCTTGATCTCTAACGTCATCCTACAGACCACCATCTTATGCTGCTTAACTACACTTTCCACTGCCACCACTTTGCAGTCTTCAACCTCCTTCAGATCAACTCTTCTGCATAGAATGTAATCTACCTGTGTGCATCTTCCTCCACTCTTTTATGTAACCCTATGTTCCTCCCTCTTCTTAAAATACGTATTCACCACAGCCATGTTCATCCTTTTGGCAAAATCCACTATCCTCTGACCTTCTTTATTCCTCTCCTTGACACCATACCTACCCATCACCTCCTCATCTCCACAGTTCCCTTCACCAAGATGCCCATTGAAATCCTCTCCAATCCCCACTTTCTGTCCCTTGGGTACACTGTTCATCACTTCATCCAACCCACTCCAAAAATCTTCTTTTTCACCCATTGCACACCCAACTTGCGGTGCATATGCACTAACAACATGCATCATCACTCCTCCAATTTCCAGCTTCATAATCATTACTCTGGCTGACACTGTTTTCACCTCCAAAATACTCTTGACATACTGTTCCTTCAGAATAAGCCCTATCCCAATTCTCCTCCCATCCACACCATGATAGAACAATTTGAATCCACCTCCAATCCACCTGGCCTTACTCCCCTTCCATTTAGTCTCTTGCACGCACAATACTGTATATCAACCTTCCTTCTGTCCATCATGTTGGCTAACTCAAAGTTCCTACCCTCAGTTCCACTCTCTTTACTTTCTTTCTCTCCTCCTGCCTCCGGATACGTCTTCCCCCTCTTCTTCTCCTTCCTCTTCTTCAGCTAACATTAGCCCAATTTCCGCCAGCATTCTGTTGGTTAACAGTACTGGTGGCAGTCGTTGTTAACCCGGTGCTTGACCAATCCGGTATGGAAATTTGTATTGTTGTCCGCATATTGATTTGGCAAAATTTTACACCAAATGCCCTTCCTGACACAACCCTCCCCATTTATCCGGGCTTGGGACCGGCACAAAGAAACACACTGGTTTGTGCATTCCTTGTGGCTTAGTAAGCAATGGAAATTTGACTATGCAAGCATACATTTCTTTATTATGCCTTAACCAATCTCCTGAGTAAACAGTTGTTATTCAGAATGCATTATGTATGTATGTTGCTTAATCATTATTTTATCTAGTCAATTCGTCCTTTTTGGTAGCCTAGTTGGATTATGTAGTTTCCATACATTTGAGTCCTTTTAGATGCCTTTATTAAGGGTATTGTCAGTAATATTGGAACACTGAGTATGTGCCTAATGTAATCTTCTGTTAAATGTGAATAAGAATATTAACAGTTGAGTCAACATCATTTTAAAAGGTATCAATGGTCATGGGCTATAGTATCAGTGTCAAAGTGTTCAGTTTTCTCTGCCAACTATTGACTGTTAATATGTCTTTTCTTTTACTGTCATATTGAATAACATTAGGAGAAAAGGATCTTAGCTTTTCTAAAACTATCACCTTTCCTGGACTCATTCACAGATCAAGTTGTTCTGCAGCCATGCATCTTTCGCTATGTAAGACTGAGATTCTGTGCTTTTCTGCAGAGATACAGAGCCACAGAGCCACAATTGTGTGTTTTTAGAACAGCAGCCTTAAAGACACCAGTAAGGTAAAGAATAGGAAACAAAGATAGACATGTTAGGAATTCTATGATGAACTGAACAGAAAAACTACTTTAAAGCTAAAAAAATTCTGCAGTTAATAAAGCAGTCACTCATTTAGCACAGCCAAAGAACATCAATGTTGTCAACACTTTTTAGAATATTTCATTTTGCATACTTTTTTTAATTTAATTTTGTACTTTCCTTATTCTTAATGATCTTTTGATCTTCATCATCAGGGTGCCATTTTACTGATTTATTTTTCTTGTGAGTGTTGCAATTTTTGACTTAGTTTTGAGGCTGCAGCCATGTTATTTCTAATGTTGATGTCTATTGTTGGTCATGTGGCTGGGTGGCATTATGATGCAAGATGTGTTATGTCATCTTGAATCACCTATTTAAGGCATCTGACGTCCAAGCTCTTGGAATTAGTTGACAAATTTGCTCACTTTTTATGTTTTGTAAAAGACGTTTTGGTATTGACATAGCTTTATTCAGGACTGTTAATGTTCCTTTTTGTTTTGTACTTTGTTTTCTGATTGTAAGTAGTTTATGTTGGTATTTTCATCCCCAGATGATCGCTACCTCCATTCTCTTGTGTTCTCCATAAACAGAAACTCAGTAATCAATTGTCTTGATAGTTGATCATTGTGTCATCATTCATTATTGACTGTTATTTTACATATGTACCTTGGATTAAGAAAACAATAACTACACTACTATTTTTTACATGAAGTTGAATTTATAAAAACATTTTACATGGTCCCCCCTTTATTTTCAGTACTTGTCATTTGGGCAAAGTCCATAAAAGCAATTTAAAAGGCCATCTGAGTGCTGCACTAGATTGAGCTGATGTAAGCAACTTGTAGTCATCTTTTTCTTTCTCTCTTCTTTCTCATCTGTCTGTCTCAAACAGAGAACATTCAAACTAACTCCTTGGTTTTTAGACTGGGTTGGTGGGTAGGAACTCTTTACTTCTTTTTTGGTAAACTATTTGGGGACGTTGTGGTAATATTGGTCTTTCTTCATTATCAATGTGTAGTTGCTATGGAGAGAATAAGGAGATCCATTACTGGTCTAATCTGATTTTTGTTTAATTGCATCCCATATAACTATTTCACTGTAATTATGTTCTAGTGATCATAGAGGTAAGAGTATATCCATTATCTGAGAACAAGTTACCATAAAAAAATAATAATGATAAAAAATTGACATCTGCTTTGTACTTAACTAGACTGCTTCACGAACTATCATCTGGGATTGTTTGAATGAAACCCAAGTAAAATGTAAAAAGTGAATGAGGACCTAAGAGCTGCCCAATATAGAAAAACAGAACAATAAGATAGGGCCTGGAGGTGCCTGACTTCCTCATTTTTGTTTCCTTGACCCTCTAATTCACTGCAACAACAACAACAACATTTATTTATATACTATTTAATTTAATATTTATATATTTTCATACAAACAGTAGCTCAAAGTGCTTTACATATTAAAGAATAGAAAAATGAAAGACACAATTATAAAACAAAATAAATCAACATTAACATCGAATAAGAGTAAGGTTCAATGGCCAGGGGGGACAGAAAAAACAAAAAAACTCCAGATGGCTGGAGAAAAATAAAATCTGTAGGGATTCCAGACCATGAGACCGCCCAGTCCCTCTGGGCATTCTACCTAATATAAATGAAACAGTCCTCTTTGGATTTAGGATTCTCACGGAAGGGCTTGATGATGATGATGGTCACGTAGACTTCTTCCTTTTAATCCGTCCATCATTGTTGGAGCATCATGAAGCTTTGAGTAGGTGGCCACCACCACCACAAAGAAACCGGAAAAAGAAACAGAAAAGAGAGTAGGGGTCAGTACCGATTTTAGAGCCACCATGAATAGTTATTTTGAGGAGATTGAACATATAGAGTATCAGGATTAAGTTAAATTACGATTAAAATGAAGTTATAAAAAGGCAATGTTAAAGTAATGTGTTTTCAGCAGTGTTTTAAAGTGCTCTACTGTATCAGCCTGGCGAATTCCTATTGGCAGGCTATTCCAGATTTTAGGTGCATAACAGCAGAAGGCCGCCTCACCACTTCTTTTAAGTTTTGTTCTTGGAATTCTAAGGAGACACTCATTTGAGGATCTGAGGTTATGATTTGGAATATAAGGTGTCAGACATTCCGTTATATAAGATGGGGCGAGATTATTTAAGGCTGGTCCTCAATCATGACCCTGGAGGGCCACAGTGGCTACAGATTTTCATTGCAGCCAGTTTCTTAATTAGAACTCAGTCCTTGCTGATAATGAAACTTGATATTTAACTCTATGCTTTATCAAAGACAAATTTTAGCTACATTGTAGATTAGGAGTCCTTAATTACAGTCCTGGAGGTCAACAGTGGCTGCAGGTTTTCACTTCAAGCAGTTTCTTGAATATAACGCATTAATTTACTACTAAAGCAATATATTTTTGGGCTCAATTTTAGTTATCTTGCTTGCTACAATTCAGAACACTTATTTGCCTATTTTAATTTTCAGCCACTGCATTTAACTTTTAATTGCTGCCTGTTTTCTTAACCACACATTAGTTAATAATGAAATGCAGCTAACCAATAAATAAGCAGCTTTCCTTTTTAAACCTGTGCATATGCACTATAAAGTATCTGTGCCAAAAAATGTTTAGAAATAAATGGCAGGGAAGTTGGAAGGACCGTTAACTTTAAATTTGTTCACATAAATAATGTTCTCACAGAAGGAAACTCTACACTGCAATTAAAATTTTCATTGGATGAGTGCAAACACTAACAAGTCAAATAGTTAAATACCAATTATCAGCAAAGAATGGCTTCTAATTAGGAAACCAGTTGGAAGGAAAACCTGCAACCACTGCGGCCCTCCAGGACCGTGATCGAGGACTTCTGCTCTAATTGAAATCTCTTTAGTCTTTATCAGAATAATGTTTATCTCTCCGCAAACTATACAGGATCATAATCGGAATTCACAGTAATTAACCAAGTTTCTTTATTTTATGTATTTATAATTGCATATGTTGTAGCTGAGAAGGGTAACAGGCAAAAAACCTTAAGAAAATATATGTTGTCATGGTTATTGGATAAAAGATAAAAGGTTTTTCTGGTTCAGATTTGTGTATTGTGTGAATAGTGCACAAAGAAATACAGTAAGGTTAACAGTTTGCACTCTTGGCATTAAAAATAAATGTAACACCAATGAGTTTCCTGCCAATCTTATGTATTTATTTTGCTTCTCTTTATAACCTTCATTTTCAATATTAGCGAGTACATGTATTGGACAATCTGATATCCTCAAGTTTCTGTTGTTCCTGGAAAGATATTTGCATTTATTTTTCCCAGGACTGTCATTGACCTTCCCCTAGTCAGCATGAACCAGGATGTGCACAGATAAGCATGTAAATCCCTTCTTGATTTTTTTTTTAATTCTTGATTTCTCATGCAAAATCTGTTGAGCTTGCACCTACAAAATCTAATATAATTTACATTTTTATTTCTCTTCAGTACAACATGCCTACGGCTGAAAGAGATTTACAGCACGTTTAGGGAACAAAGACATGGTCAGAGGAGAAGCTAGCGGTTTTAACATCTCCATGTTTTGTAACTGGCAATGGGCATAGTGGCTGCAAACAAAATGCAGGACAGATATATACCAAAATTTTAAATAAAAAAGACTCCTTTAGGTTAATAAAGAGTTGAGAAAGAAGCTCCAAAGGAAAAAAAAAACATATAAGACTAATAACGTCAATGTGAATTGGAGGGTGTATGATAACATGAGAACAACCATTAAGAAGGATATTAGGGAGGCTAAAAGGCAGTTATTGGGGGATATTGCAGATAAGGCAAAATGTGACTATAAGAGGTTGGGCAACAAACTAAAAGAAGTGGGAGTTCAGGGTGTGACCGGACTTGAGATGGGTGCAGAATTGGCTCAGACACAGAAAGCAGAGTGTTATGGTGCGAGAGAATCTATCAGAATTGGCTGATGTTAAGAGTGGTGTCCCTCAGTGGTCAGTGCTAGGACCAGCGCTATTTTAATATATATATAAATGCCTTGGATAAGAATATAGGTAATGACTGGCTAAGTTAGTAGATAATGTAGGCTCTATTGAATCATTAAAGATGGATTTGGACAGCACGAAGGCTTGTGTGGCAGATGAAATTTAATGCCAGTAAATGTAAATCAAGTAAAAATGTTAGGTTTGAATACACAATGGGAACCCTGAAATTCAAAAGGACACCTCATGAGAAGAATTTAGGAGTAGTAGTTGACATGACATTATCAACTGCCAGACAGTGCATGATGTGTAGAGAGAGTACAACTCCAAGGAGTTTATGCTCAAGCTTTATAACGTACTGGTGAGGCCTCATCTGGAGTACTGTGTACAGTTTTGGTCTCCAGGCTACAAAAAGGACATAGCAGCACTAGAAAATGTCCAGAGGAGAGCAACTAGGCTGATTCCAGGGCTACAGGGGATGTATTATGAGGAAAGATCAACAGAGATGAGCCTGTTCAGTTTAAGGAAAAGAAGATTTGGAGGAGACATAATTAAAATGTCTTAAATTATGAAAGGGTATGATTAGTACGGTGGATGGAGACTGTTATTTTAAAATGAGTTCATCAAGAACACAAGGACAAAGTTGAAAACTTGTTAAGGGTAAGTTTTGAACATAAGTTACAAAGTTTTTATTTACACAGAAAACCACAAACACATGAAATGAGCTATCAAAACTAGACAATGTTATTTTAGAAGAATTAAGTGGATGAAAACAGTGATCTTTGTTGGGTAGAATGGCCTATTCTCATCTAGACTGTTTTAATATTCTAATGATTTAATGTCTCTGTTGTGGTGCTGCCTCTAGGTATCACAAAGGCTTACACACGATGAGGGGTCCTTTTTTTGTTCATAGAGGATTGCAAAACATCACAGCATAGCAAACAGACCTGGGCAATGGGCTAAAATAGCAACCCATACCCAATAAGACAGGAGTGACCAGTCCGGGAGGGCAATAGTAGTCATGTAATTTCAAGTTTCCACTGCTTTCAGCCTTTACTTGACCTGATCTACAAGGGCAGACCATGTGCCCAGAGAAGCCAGAAAGACAGAGACCAGTAATCCTATCCAAAGGTTTCCAGTGTGTTTTAGGAAATGCACAGGGATGCACATAGTAAAGGAGATACTGTATGATGCTTCGAGTGTTAAGAAAAAGTGCACAGATGGAAACACTGCCCCTGTCTGCTGTGTCATATGTTGCAATTTCACACCCTTGTCTCCAGACCAATAAATACCCAGGATTGGAATATGTACAGGCAGTGTGAGACAACCTCTGACTACAATTGTTCTATTTTAAACAGGGGGTGTGGACATTTTAGCCCACAGCATTTTTTCTGATATATGGAACCCCTCACGGGACTGCCCGCTTCACCTTACAGGTCTCAGCAAGGGCAGGAGCAAGGGCAGGAGCAGGGTCATAGACAATATGGCCTAGCTGGCATCCTAGATGGGACTGATGGTCCATAGTCAGTCTGGAGAGTAACAAAAGGGAATGTGTATTTTTGACTTTCCCTTTGGAAAAATCACAACACTTTTGCCTTGTCTCTGGCTGGTTATACAAATTCATGTTTTTAATTTTAGTTTTTTTTATTCATGTTTATGTGCATCAATCTTTATTTTTGGTTTTGTCTATGCACTCTATATAAGCTTCCTTTGTTATGTTTCATGTGTTTTGTGGGTTGTCCCCAGACAGGAGCCAACAGGAACTGCTCTCCAGGCTATAGTTTTGGAGGGCCTTCCACAGTCCCTAATGGTTCATTGTGAATTTGTTAGGAATTCAGTGAGAGTACTTGTGTTTATTGTGATTTATATGGATTTCGGATTTTTTGACTTCTGCTCTGTTTTTTGACCTTGCTTTTGGAATATGCATTCAGACTTGTTTAATTTGGATTGCCTTCATGTTTCAGACAATTATGTTTTGTTTTTGTGCTCAATGCTCTTTTGTTAACAAAAAATACAACTTTTTTCAAATAAATATTTGGTGCTTGCCTTTATTACAAGCTGGGGTTTGATGGTGATATCCTCCTCTAGTGGGCATTATTGGAAGTGCTTGGAACTATGTGCTTCAACAGTCTTTAATGCCTGAGACTCCTAGTGAATGGCGTTTAAATTGTTGTGATGTGTTATAGATTTTATTTTTTTTTAATGACCTGTGGATACAACTACTATTTTAAAATGTTCTCTGTGTGTGAGAGAGACTTATGTATTCCATTGGGCTGCTGTATATAGTTTTGTGTCTGTTAGTTATATATGTTGTTAAGTTATGCAAATAATGTGGCCCTCCTTACATCCTTCCATGAGCTGAATGAATTAAGCATAGATACTGTTATAGTATTATTATTCTCTTTTAAATATTGTGATACCCAGGACAAAACAATTGCAACATAATGTTGCCAAACATTAAACAATGAGTTTTTCTGCAGTGTTGGCAAGGCGATGAGATAGCTCTTTAAAATTTATCCATTTTTGTTCTGCTTCTCCCTGATGTTTTGCCAACCGCTGACAGTAATACCTTGCATTTAACAAAAAAAAAAACAAAAAAAAACTCAAATGTTTGTTGAAACAGTGTTATCATTTGATTGCAAGGGCAGTGTCTGTTACTTTTTTACTTTTAATTCACAAATACCAAAATGTTAAACAAAAAGTTTGTGTTGGTGTTCCACTGTTTTCTAGTTCCGAAAGAGAACATTAAGAATCCTTTTTTTCCTTTCTGTATCAGTCTCTTCATGAAAGAGTGACACAAAAAGTACTCCTAACTAAAAAAAAAAAAAAGAAAAACAAAAAACTCTCTGCTGAGTTTCTCTCTTCATGTGGGAAAGAGCCTATTTGGCTGCCATTCACCATAGTTAGCTTTGAGATGTCTAAAAGGCTTTATTTCAAACAGGAAAAATACAAACTGTCACATTATTGTGACCTTTTGTACATACAAACTATAGATATGTGGTGCCTGCAAAGAAAGGCTTTTGCATTATGTTTGTTTCCAACTGATTTGGTGCCCACACAATTGCTTGCTGCAAGGTCAAAAAGGCTACTGTGGTGCAAGGATTTGAAGTTAGTGATTGGTGAAGATCCAGACCATGTTTATTTAGATGTCACACATTCATTTTATGAGTTGGCTTTTCAAAAAAAATGTATCCAGCAACATTTCTTCTTTCATAATTTATAAATGATTAAACCAGCTTTTGGCAAAATTGATCTTGTGCTTTTTATTAAAAAATATTTAATTCTTTTAAGCTTCACATAATCTGCTGTCCAGCAAATGAATTCTTTTTTATCTCTACTTCAAACCTTTATCTATTGCAAGGCTGAGCAAAATATACCGCATTTTTCAAGACAGCTGCTGTCAAGTGCATATATCAGGAAAGTTCTGAAGTTTTCAGACATTTTGAAGTGAATTCAGGAATGCACGAATCAATAGAAAGTAAAGCTACCAGAAGGCATTTCTTTAAAATCTCTGATGTAGATTAACTCTTGTGCAAAGTAAAAATAGCATGTAGAATACAATAAAGTAAAAAATAAAAATTAATGATTGTTAGTGTTCAGTTTTGCTCCATCTCAAAGCTCTCTTTCACTCGTGGACTGCCCTTTTTTGCATTTGTTGCTGGGCAAAACAAATGAAGCTGTAGTTATGTAGTTAGATGGGCAAGAGAAATAAAAGAATGAGTCTGGATGAAGATTTTTGTTCTGCCTCTGTGAATTCTTGTTGAATGTGATGTTTTGATTTTTTTTTTAATTTATTGATTTCTTTTTTGCCTTTACTTGCCCTGTGAATTTTGAATCTGCCTACTTGGCTATGCCTTTCTATTACAAATATTAGTAAACTTATCCTCCTAAATACCGTAGATCTTGAAGGAGTGCTTCCTTGTTTAGCATACCAATAGTTCAGTTTCTTCATCTGGAAGGGTGCGTTGAGAGGGCAACTACCCCTTATGAAAGCAGCAATTGTAATAAAAGTAGGAGCTCAGGCCTATTGTGAAAAATGGAAGCAATGTCAAAGTATTTGCAGATCAATCCATATATATATATATATGTATATATATATATATATATATATATATATATATATATATATATATATATATATAGTGGAGGAAAGCCGGCTTCCCATGCCGGTCCTCACCCCCAGGCCGCCAGGAGGAGCTCTCCCGACAGCAGGATCGTGCCCCGAGGTCCAGCAGGGCCTTATGGACTCTGTAGTGTTTATACACAGCCCTGCTGGATACCTTGGGGACCACCAGGAGTCGCTGTGGGGGGACTTCTGGGCTCTGTTGTGCCTTATGACCCGGGAGTATGATGGGAAGGAATGGCGTGCTCCTGGGTTGAAGAAAAGGACTGTTTGCCCTGACCCGGAAGGAATAAGGAACTGTGGACTGTTGGGACAGGAACACCTCCGGGTCAGGGGCTATAAAAGGACAGTGCCTCAGTCCAGACGCTGAGCTGTGCTGGGTGGGAGAGGAGCAAGTGTCTGGGCGAGGAGGAGTGATTAGTGTTTTGTTATTGGTGTTTAATAGTGATTTAATAGTTAATGAGTAGTGTGGAAGGTGCTTGGTGCACTGTGGAAGAAAATAAAAAGTCTTGGACTTTTACCTGGTGTCTGGAGTTGTACCTGAGGGTTCAAGGGAGCACTAGCGCCCCCTACTGCAACAATAAATATTTATGTATATATATATATATATATATATATTGTGAAGGGCAGCCAGGTCCCCTGCTGGTTATGTTCCGGGGAGCCACCATGGGCAGTCCAATATCTTCCCCGGGATGCTTGGTGGCAGCCTCCCTGGCCGACGGTGATTCCTCAACCACCCGCAGGGCTCCATGGGAGATGGAGTCCTCCACAGTTTGGTTGGGGCCTGGGGTGGCCGCTAGGTGGGGGCTGTCTGCTTCCAACAGCCCGACCACCACCACTCGGAGAGCCAAGGTTGGAAGCAAGGAGATTAAGCTTGAGAAGGAGTGGTGGTAAAAGAAGAAAGGTGGTGTTGCTGTGTATTGGACAGGTGTTTTGTGGGACTGTGTATTACCTGTGGGTCACGGGGAAGACGTGCACCCACGGGTGAAGAAAAATAAAAGTCTTTGTACTTTTTATAAGTGTCTCCACGTCCATCTGTGTTGGGTCCGGCGCCTATATAGCGCCTTTGTTACTATATATATATATATATAGATAGATAGATAGATAGATATATATCTATTGTGGACGCTGGCCCGGACACAGACAGACGGACATCGTTGTTGCACCCAACACACTGTTTATTTACAACTATTTACAATTTCACGTGCACCTTTCAACCCCAGTGCCTCCAGCACCGATTCCCTCAAAGTCCAGGCCACACAGTTCCACTGCCTTTCTCCTGGCCGCCTCTAGTCCTCCCTCCAGCTCCGTCCTCTTCCAACCGACTTCTGCCGATGACTGGAGGGAGACGGCCCCTTAAATGGGAACCAGGATAGGCTCCAGCTGCTTCCCGGCATTCCTCCGTAGCCACGCCCCAGTGTGGCGAAAGTGCCGGCTGCGCACCCAGAAGCCATCCGGGTGTCCCTTGTCATCTTCCCCCCAGCACTTCCTGGTGTGGCGGAAGTGCTGGGCTCCCGGGATATTTAGGCACTGGGGTGCCGCCTGGTGGTGGCCATGGGTCCCTACAGGGCCCCCAACATAACCAGGGTGGACGCCCCCTCGCGGTCTGGAGGAGGCACAATATATATATATAGGGTATATAATTGAATTTCTATCTGTCTGTCTGTATGTTTCCCATACAATCCTGCATCCTGTGACCAATCTGGACCATATTTTGCATATTTGCTCCCTAGGGCCATATGGACAACATAGAATACTTTGGATCCCTTTTGTTCTTGTGTGCTACAGTTTGTACACCGGTGCCACTTGCTGGAACAGACTAAAGTCAGACTAGCAGACAAAATGGCCACAGCTTAACATTAATTACCTGGGCAACACCATGTGCTGCATCTATCTACTGTAATATAAAAAGGAGTGTTGAATATTTTTCCATTGCTTATGGTGAGGCTTGATCGAGAGTGGAAGTGCAGCGCAACACAACGGACAATTTAAAGGGTTGCTCCTTCTTTGCCAGCTTTTCTTCACAATTTAAGCACTAAGAACTTTCCAGTTCCAGAGTCAGCCATGGCAGTGTTCAGAGTTACAACCCAGCAAGGATTACTGCATTTCTGGGATCTAATTGGAATGAAAAGAACACATTTTTTGACTCACAAGAGCATTGTCAGAGAAGCCAGGTGGATGACAGATGGGACAGCTAGCAATAACAACAGGGTTATCTTTTAAAAAACACATAAATCTTTGCTTTCTTTCCTTAACCCATTCTACAAATATATCTGGGAAACAGTGGGTCTTCAGCTAGTGTCATATATTCTGTTACTCTGAACCCTGTTTTAGAATGTTATACTATAGGTGTTCTTGATCTGTGTATCTTATTTGTTGCTTGCTGTTACTTTATATATCAGTTGTAAAACGCAACAGGGAAGTGAGATGCATTGCAAGTGTTTTCCCCATGTCCAGGAGATGAAATGGACCACTTCTTAGACAGTCTGCCAAAAAACTGCCCAGGTATTGGTGTGGACCTCTGCCCATGGAGACATTTAAGAGCCATCTTGGGGTTGGTATAAGCCAGTGCCCAAGTAGGGATTCATTTGAGCCACCCAGAAATTGGTTTGGAATGTGTCCCAGACAGGATGCCAGGGGTTGTACAAAGGTTGGAGGAGATCAATTCTAAAGAATTTTGCTAGTACTCCATCCATCCATCCATTTTCTAACCCGCTGAATCCAAATACAGGGTCACGGGGTCTGCTGGAGCCAATCCCAGCCAACACAGGGCACAAGGCAGGAACCAATCCTGGGCAGGGTGCCAACCCACCGCAGGACACACACAAACACACCCGGGAAGCGAACCTGGGTCTCCTAACTGCAAGGCAGCAGCGCTACCACTGCGCCACCGTGCCGCCCTGCTAGTACTCATCCTATTGAATTTTGATTAATGACTTTTTGACTAGTGATTTTAAAGTTCAAATTACATATTGGATTTTGCTGTAAGATCATTTGTTTTTCTGGTTACAAGCCCATTAGTTTTTGGTTTAGGATTTCATATGCTGGTCCATTTTCCTTTGTCTTTAAGGCCTGCCAGGTTTTCACCATTCCTGACAGTACAAATAAGATCTCTGATCTGACAACAGAGTGAGCCTTGAGTCAACAGTGGAGTAGAAGCAAGAGCTCACCTGACAGGATGGTGACATTGGATATGCCAGTGCTATGAGGAAGAGGAAGCTAGGAAGAAGTAAAACTGTGTAGTCAGACCTGTGAGAGCCCTATTGTATGTTGTTTCCCTTGGGGAGTATTCTTGTATGCTTATACATTCCTGTTTTTCAGTCCTTTATCTGTTGCAAGTGTCACACATGCGCATCGTTGAGTCTCCTTCTAGGCTCTGATGAGGTAGGTGGTACCACCCCAAACCAAGAGGTGGTAGTGCTAACCTTGTCTCCTGTTTCTGCCTCCACAGTTCTTAGAAAATGGCCATTGAAGGCAATTGACTCCACTGCTTCTGGGACAATTTTTATAAAGTCTAGCATCTCTGGACTGAGACATTTCACTCTGAGTTGAGCTAAACTGAAAGATGGAACTCCACAAAAGGAAAGGATGCACTCATCCAAGCCACAACAAAAAGAAAGAAGGCAACTGCCTATATTTTCTATTTTACAGCAGCATTGAATTAAAAAATAATTAAACAGTACAACCCTGTTAGTGTCTCAACATTATCCTTGAACCTGGGTTTTACTGCTGTTTGACCACACAAGGCTAAGTAAAATATATTGTATATTTCAGTCAAACTTGAAATGCATCAGTTTATTCACCGGATATTTTGTAGCATCTGAGTGTCATTCTGGGTTTGAGGTCTGTTCATGTGTGAACACACAATATTAATACTTTGCTTGTTACCTTTATCTTGTATCTGTTATGGTGTTGTACATCTCCATTTTCCAAACTCTCCTAATCCAGCCTTAGTGTAATGGAGATGCCAGCCTATCCCAGCAGAACTGACTCTGGACAGTATGTTATTTCATCACAGGGTAAACTCATACACACATTGCACTAAAATATGAATTTTGAGATGCCACTTTGTGTAGCAGGCAAGTCTTAA
Organism: Polypterus senegalus; assembly: GCF_016835505.1. Classification (NCBI taxonomy): domain Eukaryota; kingdom Metazoa; phylum Chordata; class Cladistia; order Polypteriformes; family Polypteridae; genus Polypterus; species Polypterus senegalus. Next base: position 94,105,100 of record NC_053162.1, read on the forward strand.
GAACTACTCCACTATACTTTCTGTTTAAAATATGTTTGGTTTAAGTACAAGGTCTTAGTGGTTTCTACTAATGGTGTCATCCTATTTGCTGCATTTGCAGTCTTTCTTATTACATTGTTCAAGTTTTGTTTTTGATTATCATCTTATCATAATCCTGTTAGCCCTGTAAAGAATCTATTTATGGAAAATATTATTAATGTGCTATGCAAAGATTCACTGACTGACTGATTGAGCTATACATCAGAAATAACCAGAGCCTATTGAAGTATAAATACTTAAATTTCAGAGGTTTCTTAGCTAATCATATATTTTTTTGTTCACTGGACACACCCTTAATGCCACAAAGTATATTAATATGTTAGTACTGCAAAAGACACACTTTGTGACAATTTTAATATTCTAACAAGAGCTGAACTACAAAGTTAGACTGTTATGCCTGTAGAAAGAAAATATTAAAAGTTAATTTTGTTAATATCACAAGTAAATATAAAGCTCTTTATCAACAAAATTTCACTGTCTGTATGGAAAAAATTAAGCAACACTTGCATAGATGGTCAACCCTTCATCTCACTCTAGCAGGAAGAATTAACGTTGTTATGATAAATATGCTTCCTAAGCTTCTCTTTTTATTTCAAAACATTCCAATATACATCAATAAATCATTTTTTAAGCAATTAGATTCAACAATAACCTCATTTATTTGGAACTCAAAACATCTACGTTTCTAAAGAGTGACCCTACAAAGACCTTAGGTAGAAGGTGGCATGGCTCTACCTAACTTTTAGTTTTATTACTTGGCAGCAAACATACAAGATATAAAAACCTGGACACAAATAGATGAACATACACAGGCTTGGTCAGCAATAGAAATAAAATCCTGCAGTACTTCTTTGTATTCCCTGCTTTGTGCCCCAATAAATGCAAGTTATCGCCAATATACTTATAACCCAATTGTGCTTCACTCACTCAGAATATGGAACCAATGTAGAAAGCATTTTAAGATGGAGAAGCTTTTATCTGTGGCACCTCTGCATGAGAACCACCTTTTTCAACCCTCACAAACATATACAGTTTTTAATATCTGGAAAACGTTTCGGATTAAATTACTTAGAGATATTTATATAGACAACATCTTTGCAAATGTAACTTTCCAGTAACACATTTCTTCAAATTAGAAACTTTGTCAAACAGAACATTCCCGATTTTCCTCATCTTGTACCTTCCTCCATGCTAGAAAAAATATTGCTCAATTTCGAGACTTAGACGCCATCTCTGCAATATATAAAATTATTTTACAGTTCCTCCCTTTCAAAGATCCAAGAGGACAATGGGAAAAAGATCTATCACTCAACATATCAGAAAAGGAGTGAAAGGTAGCAATGCAGAGAATGCACTCAAGCTCCATATACGCAAAGCATACAATTATTCAACTTAAAATTACATATCGATAGCAAAATACCCGCGCTTCGCAGCAAGAAGTAGTGTGTTAAAGAAGTAATGCAACCCCTTTTCTACATCACGGCAAAATAATATTAAGGCGATTCACACTTTCTTTTGCACGTATACGATTATGAGGTCCTCAGCTCGGATTATGAAGACAAGCACACGAGTGGAGGACTGACAGTGCCATCACAGCCGATTAATGGCGGGGACGTCTCAGCAGTCTACAAGACCCACCGCGACTGTCCCCAAAAGGCGATCATAACGTCAGCGAACACATCTCTCTATACTATATAAAAGAAAAAGGCAACTTTCCTTTCTTTACACCTTTTTTCCTTTTATCCCAAACCAAAGCCTTTCTCTCTTAACACTGCAGAGGACACAAAACTAATTTTCTTTAAATGCCGGTAAGGCACATTACCAGAGGCATAAATTTGAACGTTCACATAGAAAATGTAATTTCAATGTACCTGTACTTCTTAAAACGTTAATGTTTTACTGTTTAATAACTTATAAACTATAATTTATTATTTTTCCCTTGCACTCAGTGACCAAACCTATACACACACATACATACATACATACACACATATATATAATTTGTGTGTGTGTATGTATGTATGTGTGTGTGTATATATGATGTAGATAGGTATGTATGTATATATATATATATATATATATATATATATATATATGTGTATATGTAGATATGTATATAGATATGTAGATATGAAGATATGTATGTGTATATATACTGTATGTATATATATATATGTATGTATGTATGTATGTGTGTGTGTGTGTGTGTGTGTATATATATGACAGCAGCAATCCAAGCTGTGAGAAAACAGTAAAAAGGAGGCGTGTCAGACGTCGTGGTACATTTTCTGATGCAGCTACCGAAAACAACTTCGTGACGCTGCCGCCAAATACACAAAACAATTACTTTGACAATCATGTTACATTATTTTTAAAATGTTTCCTTTTCTTTTTCATAACTTCTTTAACACATGACATCGCTGCGAAGCGTGGGTATTTTGCTATATATATATATCACAGCGACACTCATAACAGTGACAAAACAATTACATTGACAATCATGTTACGTTATTTTCAAAATGTTTCCTTTTCTTTCTCTTTCCTTCTTTAACACACTACTTCTCCGCTGCCAAGCGCGGGTATTCTGCTATATATATATATATATATATATATATATATATATATATATATATATACAGGTATATATATCTATATATATATATATAGATATGACAACAACACTCATATCAGTGACAATACAATTACATTGACAATCATGTTACGTTATTTTTAACATTTTTCCTTTTCTTTTTCATAACTTCTTTAACACACTACTTCTCCGCTGCGAAGCGCGGGTATTCTGCTAGTATATATATATATATATATTGTAAAAGATGCAACGGTAAGCAGCATAAAGGTTTGGGGTTATCCGGCCCCGTATATTGTACACAATCCACAATTAAAGAAAAACTCCGGTCAAAAATACAAACACAAATATGTTCATATTCGCGACGCCATTCTAGGCGTCGGCGGCCATTTCATAAGGGAGGAGCCGAAAGTGGAGGAATGCTGGGAAGGAACCGTGAGGGAGGATGGGACTGATGACGTCAGGAAAGATGGCGAAGGAAGGGCGGAAGTAAGCGTACTGCGGGAAGGCTTATGATGGCGGAGCGTCTTTTTCCTGGAAGAAATCAAAGGAGAAAGGTTAGTACCCCGCCACTCCCTGCCGGCGAACATCTTCCAAAGCGGTTTAAGGTCCGTCTGCGGTCTCCTATTCGCGCGTGCGTGACAATATATATACACACACACATATATACATTTATATATACATATATATGTACAAATCTACATATATATATCTACATATATATATTAGGGGTGGGACTCGATTAAAAAAAAATCTAATTAATTAGAGACTGTGTAATAATTAATCTTGATTAATCGTATGTAATCACACATGAAAATTTGTCCCAAATCGCAAATGTTTTTTTTTAATTTAAAAGGGTTTTAGTGGGCGACAGAATCAAATAATAGACATGGACATGAATATTGTAAACTCAAACTCTTTTAATTTCTGAAAAAAAAAATGCTTTTAAACTGCATTTCAATTCAAAATAGAAACAAAAATATCATCCCTGGCTAAAATTGGCCAGACTTAAAAATAAAGTGGTATTTTAAGTACATTTTCAGAATGGTACTGTCTTTAAATAATAATAACAAAAATTTCAACATAAAGTGCAGTTTTTCTTCTTAAAAAAATAAGGCAGAAAAATAAAAGGTAATTTGACCAGCTTCACCTTTAAACTCTGAGTAACCTTAGTCAAAATTATTTTGTACATTAGGCTAAAACATTGTGATCATTGAACATTTTGTAATCTATACTAATAAAAGGCAAAGCCTTCACTCAGTCACTCACTCACTCACTGACTCACTCACTCACTGACTCATCACTAATTCTCCAACTTCCCGTGTGGGTGGAAGGCTGAAATTTGGCAGGTTCATTCCTTACAGCTTCCTTACAAAAGTTAGGCAGGTTTTATATCGAAATTCTACGTGTAATGGTCATAACTGGGAGCAGTTTTTCTCCATTTACTGTAATGGAGATGAGCTTCAACGCCGGGGAGTTTCGTGTGACATCATCACGCCTCCCACGTAATCACGCAGTACATAGAAAACCAGGAAGACCTCAAAAAAGCGTTCAAGAAAACATGCATTATATAATTGAGAAGGCAGCGAAACAATAAGAAGCGAGCGAGTGACATATACAACCATATTCATGAGTTCTGCTACTTCGGAAACAAAGCACGATGTAAACCTACACTTTAAATTAAGTTCATAGACAGGCTGCCGCTGGCGTTTGTAATTTAGTGCCTGCCCATATAAGGCCGTCCGTCAGCGGCAATCCAATAGCAAACTCCATCCATCCATCCATCCATTTTCTAACCCGCTGAATCCGAATACAGGGTCACGGGGGTCTGCTGGAGCCAATCCCAGACAACACAGGGCACAAGGCAGGAACCAATCCAGGGCAGGGTGCCAACCCACCGCAGCAATAGCAAACTGCCACGGGTAAATATTCACGGGTGAAGGACTGTGCTTATGGAGAGGAAGATGAGATGGTCAGGGTGGTGTTTGACACAAACTCAGCGAAACTGCGAGAGAAAGTTTTAAGTGCCAGGACTAAGGTAACATTAAATAAAGCTATGGACATAGCACGAGATGGCACCAGCACAGCTGGGAACCTTCGATGCAAGTACACCGAGTGGCTCACATGAACTGACGCAGTGCACAGATAAAAAGCAACAGTTCCAAAGAGCGCTGAACAAAAACCGAATTACACAATTGAAAAGGCAGCAAAAAATATGAAGCGTCTGATAAGCATATTCATAAATCCAGCTACTGCGAAACAAAGCACACGGTGAAAAAGTCAATGTCCCGCTAAAGGAAGACAGTGTAAAAAAAACCCGTGCATGCAGTGTGTCAGGTCTCAGATAAAGAAGAAGACAAACTGTTTATTGATGCAGTAAGAAACGAATCAATGAATGAAACCTGTCATCTTTACAACGATTGACAAACACGGAATGTAACTTGAACACAACACATCCTACAAATACGAACCTGATTGAAAGAAATAATGATAATCAAATCCTTGATGACAGCAACACTCAGTAACACTCACAAAACAAATACTGTATATTGACAGTCATGTTACGTTTTTTAAAATGTTCCCTTTTCTTTTTCTACCTTTTTTAACACACTACTTCTCGCTGCGATACGGGTATATATATATGTATATATATATATCCCGCTCTACATACTCGAATAATGGATACTTTATTCGCCATCAATGATTGTTTTGGTAAAGCCATACTCAGTGTATTCATTAGATGAACGGTAAAAAAGTAAGAGCGAGGGGAGGATGACTCATTGAGGCATGCAGGCTGTAGTCGCGTCAACTCTATCTGAATTAGCGATCACATTTGAAAAAATATATCTTTTCAAGTTCTATTTAGTCCATATGTGTCAAACTCAAGGGCATGGCCACATCCAGCCCGGCGTGTAATTATATCCGCCCCGAGATCATTTTATATACTGTATTATTGTTATTAATGGCCCGGGTATATGAAGCGCTGGTAACACAATAAACTACAGATCCCATAATGCAGCGCTTCAGCTGCCTTGCCGAACACTTACGCGTTAATCAAGTCTACTTTATGATGCTGCAAGTTATTGCGAAGCTAGAGTTATTGCGCACTGAGTTTGCACGGCGCTTTGGTGACTTTGAAGAACAAAAAAAGTCCGTCTACATGCGGCTCGAACCTTGTGCATGTTTGGTAGCACATATCTGTGTGAGAAGCTCTTCTCAGTGATAAAGACTAACAAAACAGCACACAGGAGTCGCCTCACTGATGAGCACCTGCAATCCATCCTGAGAATCTCCACAACACAGAACCTCACACCAAACAGAAACGAACTTGTGGCCAAAAAAAGATGCCAGGCGTCCAGCTCTAAAATGACATATGAGCAAAGAAAACTGAATGATTTGATTTGTTATTGCACGTAAGAGCGGGAGTCAACCGCTTTAACAAACAGCGTATTGCACTGATACGAAATAGCTGTGTGTGTATATATGTAGATATGTATGTATATGTATATATATGTGTGTGTATGTATGTATGTGTGTGTATATATGTGTGTGTATATATGTAGATATATATGTATGTATGTATATATGTGTATATGTATAGATATGTATATATATATATATGTTTATGTGTGTGTGTGTAAATATATATATATATATATATATATATATATATATATATGACAACAACACTCATCACTCACATTTTCAAAATGTTTCCTTTTCTTTTCATTGCTTCTTTAACACACTACTTCTCCGCTGTGAAGCGCGGGTATTTTGCTAGTTAGATATAATTAGAATTACTAACGGTCACAGAAGTCCAATGATCCCCAGTAAGAGCCACAAAGTCTGCTTTCTGTAATGCATCTAATTTTGCTTGCTTTTCAGTGTGCACAAAACCATGCTTTTATCAAGTCTTCTGTCGGGTAGTCTTTTGAAATGAAATTTTTCTCCGATCAGTCCTAGGAACATGCTTTATTCCGACTCTTAACATTTTTGTAGCTCTGATGTGTGCATCAATGTAATCGATGTACCAGGAAATCATGCATTGACAAAAGTTCCCCTTTGCTTGGAATTGAAAGTTTGATTAAATGCGTTATTTTTTTTTACGCGTTATGGAGTACATGCATCGAAGCTTCTCAGCTGTGCTTGTGCTAAGAAAAGGAAACATTTTAAAAATAACGTAACATGATTGTGAATGTAATAGTTTTGTGACCGTTATGAGTGTTATTGTCATCAAGGATTTGATTATAATTTCTTTCAATCAGGTTCGTATTTGGACAGTTTGCACAAAACCACGCTTCTATCAAGGCTTCCGTCGGGTAGTCTTTTGAAATGAATTTTGCCAGCGATCAGTCCTAGGAACGCGCTTTATTCCGACTCTAACATTTTTGTAGCTTTGATGTGTGCATTAATGTAATCAATGTACCAGGAAATCATGCATTGACAAAAGTTCCCCTTTGCTTGGAATGCAAAGTGTGATTAAATGCGTTATTTTTTTTTTACGTGTTATGGAGTACATGCATCGAAGCTTCTCAGCTGTGCTTGTGATAAGAAAAGGAAACATTTTAAAAATAACGTAACATGATTGTCAAAGTAATAGTTTTGTGACCGTCATGAGTGTTGCTGTCATCAAGGATTTGATTATCATTATTTCTTGCAATTAGGTTTGTATTTGGAATCCATCAGGGTAGAAAAATGAAAAATATTATTTGTACAAAATCTTAATTTATTTATCCATTCGTAAATAATTAAATGGGCAGGCTATTTTGTATCAGTGCAATACGCTACTTGTTAAAACAGATGGCTCCCGCTCTCACGTGCAAGTCTGCGTGGATATTATGACCTATCGTATCTGTTCAAGTTCTATTTAAATTTTAAATAGAAGGAATTTTATTTAGTCGACAGAAATGTCTTTGGTAGGAATGTAAGTTAAATGTAGGCATCATTGCATAAATTTTTCTTCACCATAGAAATGTAAAGAGTAAATTCGCCTTATATTCCAACCAAAGATATTTGTGTCGACTAAATAGAACTTGAAAAGATGTATTTTTTCGAATGTGATCGCACAATTCAGATCGAGTTGACGCGCACTACATCGAGCTTGTGTGCTATTGTGGTTTCGCCTGCGTGCCTCAATAAGTCACCCTCCCCTCGCTCTTACTTTTTTACCGTTCATCAAATAATTCCTCTGAGTATGGCTTTACCAAAACAATCATTGATGGCGAATAAAGTATCCATTATTCATAAAGCTTCAATTGGTGATCTGTCTTTCTGCGTTAACCGCATATTTTTCATACGCCTCAAACCAAGGGGATACGAGGGTAAAATGAATCGGGAAGCGCTGATATATATGTATGTGTGTGTATATATATATGTATGTGTATATATATATATATATATATATATATATATATATATATATATATTGAAATAGTTTTACTGTGAAATAATGCAAAGAGTATGTGACACATGTTTCGCCCTAATTTTGCTCAAAAGAATTAAAGGAACACTTTTTAATCAGAGTATAGCATAAAGTCAATGAAACTTATGGGATATTAATCTGGTCAGTTAAGTAGCAGAGGGGGTTGTTAATCAGTTTCAGCTGCTGTGGTGTTAATGAAATTAACAACAGATGCACTAGAGGGGCAACAGTGAGATGACCCCAAAACAGGAATGGTTTAACAGGTGGAGGCCACTGACATTTTTCCCTCCTCATCTTTTCTGACTGTTTCTTCACTAGTTTTGCATTTGGCTACAGTCAGTGTCACTACTGGTAGCATGAGGCGATACCTGGACCCTACAGAGGTTGCACAGGTAGTCCAATTTCTCCAGGATGGCACATCAATACGTGTCATTGCCAGAAGGTTTGCTGTGTCTCCCTGCACAGTCTCAAGGGCATGGAGGAGATTCTAGGAGACAAGCAGTTACTCTAGGAGAGCTGGAGAGGGCCATAGAAGGCCCATAACCCATCAGCAGGACCAGTATCTGCTCCTTTGGGCAAGGAGGAACAAGATGAGCACTGCCAGAGCCCTACAAAATGACCTCCAGCAGGCCACTGGTGTGAATGTCTCTGACCAAACAATCAGAAACAGACTTCATGAGGGTTGCCTGAGGGCCCAAATGTCTGCTGCGCCCTGTGCTCACTGCAAAGCACCGCTGGAGCTCAATTGGCATTTGCCATAGAATACCAGAATTGGCAGGTCCACCACTGGCGTCCTGTGCTTTTCACAAATGAGAGTAGGTTCACCCTGAGTATATGTGAAAGACATGAAAGGGTCAGGAGAAGCCGTGGAGAATATTATGCTGCCTGTAACATCGTTTAGCATGACTGGTTTGGTGGTGGGTCAGTGATGATCTTGGAGGCATATCCATGGAGCGACTCACAGACCTCTACAGGCTAGACAACGGCATCTTGACTGCCATTAGGTATCAGGATGAAATCCTTGGACCCATTGTCAAACCCTACGCTGGTGCAGTAGGTCCTGGTTTCATCCTAATGCACGACAATGCCCGGCCTCATGTGGCAAGAGTATGCAGGCAGTACCTGGAGGATGAAGGAATTGAAACAATTGAATGGCCTTCATGATCCCCTGACTTAAACCCAATAGAACATCTGTGGGACATTATGTTTCGGTCCATTAGGCGCTGCCAGGTTGCTCCTCAGACTGTACAACAGCTCAGGGATGCCCTCATACAGATCTGGGAGGAAATGCCACAAGACACCATCCGTTGTCTCATTAGGAGCATGCCCGACGTTGTCAAGCATGCATACAAGCTCGTGGGGCCACACAAGATACTGAAAAGCATTTTGAGTAGCAGAAATTAAGTTTTTGAAAAAATGGACTAGCCTGCCACATCTTCATTTCACTCTGATTTTAGGGTGTCTATACAATTGAGCCCTCAGTAGGCAGAAAACTTTTATTTCCATTAAAAGACTTGGCATCCTTTTGTTCCTAAGACATTGCCCTGTCGTTATTTGTATAGATATCCAACTTCATATTGAGATCTGATGTATCTAATGTGTTTCTTTAAAGTGTTCCTTTAATTTTTGTGAGCAGTGTGTATATATATATATATATATACTTGCGCTTCACAGCGGAGAAGAAGTGTGTTAAAGAAGTTATGAAAAAGAAAAGGGAACATTTTAAAAATAACGTAACATGATTGTCAATATACAGTAATTGTTTTGTGAGTGTTATGAGTGTTGCTATCATCAAGGATTTGATTATCATTATTTGTTTCAATCAGGTTCGTATTTGTAGGATGTGTTGTGTTCAAGTTACATTCCGTGTTTGTCAATCGTTGTAAAGATAACAGGTTTCATTCATCGATTTGTTTCTTACTGCATCAATAAACAGCTCGTCTTCCTCTTTATCTGAGACGTGACACACTGCATGCACGGGTTTTTTACACTGTCTTCCTTTAGCGGGACATTGACTTTTTCCACCGTGTGCTTTGTTTCCACAGTAGTTGCACTTATGAATATTCTTGTGTGTGTCAGACGTTTCATATTTTTTTGCTGCCTTCTCAATTGTGTAATTTGGTTTTTGTTCAGCACTTTTTGGAACTGTTGCTTTTTGTCTGTTCACTGCGTCAGTTCACGTGAGCCGCTCGGTGTACATGCATCGAAGGTTCCCAGTGCCATCTCGTGCGATGTCCACAGCTGTATTTAATGTTTGCTAAGACCCGGCACTTAAATGTTTCTCTCGCAGTTTTGCTGAGTTTGTGCCAAACACCACCCTGACCATCTCATCTTTGTCTGCATAAGCACAGTCCTTCACCCGTGAATATTTAGCGGCAGTGTTTTTATTGGGCAGGCACTAAATTACGTGGGAGGCGTAACTCGGCCATCGAGCAGACGTCTATTGTAGTATATGGATGAAAAAATAGGTTCCAGTTATGACCATTACGCATAGAATTTCGAAATGTGAATTTCCCCTTGGGATTAATAAAGTATCTATCTATCTATCTATCTATCTATCTATCTATCTATCTATCTATCTATCTATCTATCTATCTATCTATCTATCTATCTAAATGAAACCTGCCCAACTTTTGTAAGTAAGCTGTAAGCAATGAGCCGGCCAAATTTCAGCCTTCTACCTACACGGGAAGTTGGAGAATTAGTGATGAGTCAGTGAGTAAGTGAGTGAGTCAGTGAGGGCTTTGCCTTTTATTAGTATAGATAACATCTGTCTCGCTTAAAACTGTTTCCAGGGCAAGATCCAACCTGCGAACGCTGCAATCAAGTCCCAGCCTCACTGGGTTACATGTTTTGGGCCTGCACCAAATTAACACCATTTTGGGCAAAAATTTTTAAGTGCCTTTCAGACAGCCTTGGTGTCACAGTCCCTCCTAACCCATTAACAGCTGTGTTTGGTGTTCTTCCAGATAGGCTTAAAGCGGAGAGGACAAAAAAAACTGTGATTGCCTTTACTACACTATTGGCACGAGGCTTATTTTGCTAAACTGGAAGAATCCTAACTCTCCTCTTTTAAGTCAGTGGGTAACTGATTTATACTATTTGAAATTGGAAAAAAATAAATTCTCAGTTAGAGGATCTGTGCAGAACTTTTTCAAAACCTGCCAGGATTTAATCAATAATATTTTAGAATAAGCTCTTAAAGCACTGAGGAAATAATTCTCTTTGCATTTCTTCTTTTTTTTATCTGCCTATTAAACTCATCAATTTATGTATTTTGACCAGCATTAAGTTTTGGCCATGCTCTCTTTCTCAGGGGTGGAGGTTGGGTTGGGTTGTTTTGTTTTCAATCCTATTTTTTGTAAAAATTGATCTATCGGTATGGAATGATTATAATAAAATCAAAAAAAAAATGAATAAAAAGTTAATTTTGTTGAATACCTGCAATACCTGTGCATAATGTTTTTGGGTTACTGGTTTGGGGTCATTGCTTGTATGGGTGATCTATGTGTTGGAAACCATCCCTTTATTTATTAGGCTGTAGTAAATGTGCAATACATGTCAGAATTAAATTTGCAGAACTCATCATTTACTTAAGTTATGTGCCCCTGTGCCTTTAATAATTATCCTGTAAATGTACTAATAAAAATGCTGTCTTGGTAATTATTTGAATGAATATTTTAACAAAAAATGAAAATATAGCTTGTCTTCCTATATAATATGCTACTGTGGCTGTCCCCTTGTCTGTCCAGGATTTTAAATCACCTGTAGCTCGCAAACCGTTTGAACTATTGACCTGATATTTGGTACACATATACTACGTGACGTCTACTATCCACGTCCAGGGTGATGATTGACCTCCAAGGTTATTCCTCCTTTTAATTTTATTTTATTTTACCGCAGAATCAACTTTCGACAGCGGCCAACAAGGCAGCCAAGCGGTGCATGCGTACGGGCGCCGTTCGCATTCCCTACCACCTTCACCATCATTTCCCCTACCTTTTTATATCTTAAATCATTCTTGGGGCTGATTGAAGACTTAAGTTCCAGCTTAAGTAAAATATTAAGGAAAACATACTAAGTAATTGCAACAAAAACACTTAATCAGTTTTAACACGAAAAGATGCTGATGAAAGAAAAGAAGTGGGCCACTAGGGTGGAGAAAAGAAGAGCTGCTCAGGAAGAATCAAGTGTATGAACCTCTGAGCAAACGAATGCACAGAAAAATAGAATGAAAACTATGAATGCTCAAGTCAAGTGTATTCACTGCACATTATTGTGCAGTATGCTGTTACTGGTATTACATATTCTTTTATGAAGTTAGGAGTTTTGCTCACAAATACTCAGCTGTTGTTTTGTCCTTGATCATGTGTTTTAAATTAGTTGCTACATGATGGACAGATGAAAATATGTACACAACAAAAGTTCTTTTAAAGGGCACAAACTTTTGTTCTTTCTGGTTACAGTATTGGATAATTGCTCTGTATAGTTTAAAAGTTAAGATTACTATAACAGTATTGGGGTCTTCTTATGGTGCAGAAGCAGTACCCTCTCCATATGTTAACAATAAAGCTAAACAAGTGATCTGTAAAAGCTGTTTCCTTTCTGGCCCCAACTCCAGTAGCATCCTATTATCCTGGCAAATCTTGCCAGCTAGATAGCCCCTAAACCTGCTACAGTTTGTCTGGCTTATTTCAGGAAGACTACTGAAAGCAGACTGTAGTAATAAAATGCAGTGAAGCGGTATACTGTGTGAAGACATTGGCATGTGTTTGCAGAATCTAAAATATATTAAGAAAGACTCTTGCTTTTTGAGTTACGCATGGGACCCAAAAAGATTATTTAATGTTCATTTATTGGTTCACTAACAATGAGAAATAACTGTATAAGCCTTTGAAAGCATCCAGGTGTCGCAGATTTAGTATGTTCAACAAAGTTGTAGAATCTTTTTGGAATATTCAGTTATAGAATGCTCTAGAAAGAATGCTTCTTTAAGCAGAATTAGATAATAGACTGGAAAAGGCTAGTGGGTATCTGATACTAGTAGAGTGCGGATATTAAACATTCTGTCCTGCAATACATAATTTAATCTGTGTTTTAGGGAAACTAAAAATCACTGTGCAAAGATCTGTTTGATTTTTACTTTTTTTGCTCTCTTTTTAAATTTTATTTCTTAACTGCTGTAAGCATTTACATGCATTAGGCAAATGCTCAGAAAATGTTTATCTTTTGATTTTAGTTTTCAGTCCGGAAAAACCATTTATTCTGTTTTATAGTGATTATACAGTAGTGTTTCCCTTTTATGTGAAAATTACCCTGCTTTGAAAGGTGCCTATTTTCTGAAACAAATGGACTACTTTTCAGCTCACCAATACTAATTGATGTATTGAATTTTTGGGGGTGAAACTGATATCAATTGGTACTGTTCATTAACAGGGTAAAAATAGGTGTTTGCTGTCTCATTCAATTAACTTAGGGAATTACAGTTGATGAGTAGGGCATTACCCTCTGCACTCTCTGCCACTGATCCTTTTGTTTCATTGATTTAAAAGCATTAATGCATTAACAAATTATCTAAATGAGAAAATAACTATTGCTGTAGCTTCTAGCTATCTGCTTCAATTCCCATGTGAAAGTATGTCCACAGATTGTTAGGATGTGTTTAGATTATAGTTTTTCTTCATTGTATTTCTCAGTAATGATGAATTTCATAATGCCATCTTTTTAAATGTGATGGCACAGTCGTAGCACTGCTGCCTTGCAACAAAGATACAGAGATTCAAATCCCAGGTGTTCCCTGTGTGGAGTTTAGAAGTTCTTCACAATGTCTGCATGGGATTTGTCGGGGTGCTAAGGGTTCCTTCCACAGTCCAAAGACATACAGGGTAGATGAACTGGCAATGTTGCCTTGATGTGTGTGTGTGCTCACCCAGCAATCGGCTAGTACCCTGTCCAGGAACTGTTTCTACCTTGTGTCAGATGCTTGAAGAGATAGCAATTTCAAGACCTGGTCCCATCATAAATATCATTAAGTTGGCTTACCCATGCTTCCTGACTTTGAAAGACATAGATTTTTCTTTTCAGTTTACAGTGCCTTCAAAATATATCCACAATTTAGAATGTTTTCACATTTTATTGTTATACAACTTTGAATCACAGTTCAAAACAAAACAGAAAAAAACTCTTTAAAATTGGGTCCGCAGCCCAAAAAGAGTGGCCGTTTTTAATAAACAATTGGCTGGCTCCTTCTCTGTGGGTGTGCTTGCGCAGCTGCGGGTGTTTTGTGGAGTAATTGGGGCGAGATGTACCTGCATGTGAAGGTGTGGTCTTTCTTAATTGCTTCATCAGCTTCCTATGGTGTGCGGTGTGGTCTGCACCCACGGAGCCTTAAAAATGAGCCGTCGCAAGGGATTTGTTCTCGTCCGTTATGGGAGATGGATATTTGAGGCGAAACTTCGTTAGCAGCTGTGTTATTTTTTTCTCTTTTTTTATCATCCCGAGGTGTCCTGTATTTACTCAACCCGAGGCAGTTCAATTACAGTATATGCAATCATATATAAGCATGAGTGGCAGGATAAAGGCTCAGAAAGAAATCGAAAAGACAGCTAAAGCTTCATCCATGCCTAAACAGGTATCAAGTTTAAGCTCAAGGTACGGCCTGCATAGAGACTGACCTGGAACAGAAAGGCAAAAAGCACAGATTTTCCGGGACATGACACTGTTGCATCATCTCCAGCCAAGAGCAAAAGTGGGAGTGTATGTACAAGCAAGTTGGGCCAGGAGAACTCGTTGATTCCAGCAGATGCATTGAAACTGAAAATGGCCTTTCCTTCCGTATTGTCAACTACCCCTCGCGAGCCAGCAACATTGACTACGACTGGGCTTGCCACTTCACCCACGGAGCATGGAGAAGACCGAAAATCTGTCCGAGCTGAAGGTAATGATCACTGCTCTCAGGGGAGACATAAAGGAGGTCAAAAATAATATCAAGAAGGATATAAGTGATATAAGGAAAAAGGGCATAAATGATATAAGGAAAGAATTAAAGGCACACCACAAATAAGAAGCTGTTTCAGGATATTGAAGTCCAGGGAAAACGTTTAAGTAATTGCTTTTAGGCAACCTTTAAAGGTATGATAGAAAAAATTTAGGAAAAGATACAGGAAAATGTGTCTAAGTTTGAAAATAAACTTAGAGCACTTGCCGTTCAGTTTGAAGATGTTAAGCAAATGTTCATGACTTGTATTTAAATAGCTGAACAACTGGCATCTACCGCTGACGGAAAAGCAATGGCTGCAAATTCCAAATGCAAAGTGCTTGGAGACAGACTAGCTATACTGGATGATGGATGCAAATAGAATAATATTACAATCAAAGGTATCCCTGAGAATTGTGACAGTCTAAACCCAGTGAAATTCGTAGCTGAACTATTCTCTAAAATAACTGGAGAGGACTTCAAATCAGTCACCGAAATAGCAGCAGCTTACTGCATAGATGGATTGAATACTTCAAAGCCTAGGACTCTCATTGTGTGGTTTGAAAAATTAGAATTTAAATTACATATAATGTTACTTCTCAGAAAGAAACATGAGATTATATTTGAAAATAACCACATCCATATTTTCCCTGATTTCTCACCTTTAACAGCTGCTAAACGTGCCGCATTTTATTACATCAAACAGCGCTTACGGAAAACCAAGATTAGATACAGCCTCTTGTATCCTGCCAAACTGAAAGTGGACATTCAAGGCAAGCTCAACATTTTACTTCTATGGATGAAGCAAAAAAAGAGCTAAGAAAACTGAACTCAACACTTTTTTGTAATACAATTGTGTCGCTTCCGGTCCTAGCATGGCAAACAAAATCTTACTTGCTTATGATTTGCTTGCAATGATATTGGTATCATAATTATACATCCTATTTCCTTCTCGCACACTTTTTGTTTATGTTTTAATGACAATTATATTTGTGTATTTATGTATGTATGTGCGCTTTTCTTTAGGGGACTGTTTAACATCATACCCTTGGATTATTGAAAGGTTTACCTGCTTATCCAGAGCTACTGTGTAACATTGTTCCCTGGGTTTACTCTCTTAAGACTGTTTAAGATTATATTTTATGCTTATAGTATTTGGACTGTATTGTCAATAGAAATCACGGGCCAGATCTGATGGATATCTGTACCTGGACATCTCTCCATGCTGCGAGGTCAAGGTATGATAAAGCCAGAGATGTGTCGGTTTTAAAAGGGAAGCACAGGAATGAGAATTGGAAGAAGATGCCTGCCTTAATATAAGCCTCATTGTTATTGAATTATTGGATTTATTTATTTGATCATTTAAACCTCCACATTCACCTTTTTCTGGATTATTTATTTGACAGTTTTGAGCACTGCACTTTTGGAACACTTTGATTTTGAGTTGGTTTTTAATAAAACCACTTGAGCATTTTGCACCTTCCCCTTGCTACAGGTGTATCTTGTCCTCATCTGCCACGCTCATCTCAGTTGCGGTACTTACAATTTTGGGTTCAAGAGGCTCCCAAAAGTTAAGGGGGAGCAAAGAGCCGACCTGCACCATCACACTCTGCAAAGTTGTCTAAATGAATTACAAATGTAAAGCATAACATAACCGATTGCATACAGTAAGTATTTACCTCCTTTAATATGACACACCTAAATCATTATGGTGCAGCCAGATGGTTTTACAAACCACTTAATTAGTTAAATGGACACCACTTATTTATAGTCAAGATTGTTCAAGTGATTGTAGTACAAATGCACCTTATCTAGAATGTTCAACTTCTAGTGAGTCAGTATCATGATCTAACCTACCCAATGAAGACAACAGAACACTCCAAGCACCTCTGTAAAAAGGTGATTGAAAAGCACAAGTCAGGGGATGAATACAAGAAAATATTCAAGCTATTGAATATCCCTTTGCAGTCCAATTAAGTCAGTCAAGAATTGGAAAAGGTAAGGCACAGCTGGAAATCTCATTCGGAGCAGGCGACCCACAAAAACAGTGATTATGCAAGGAGAACAACACTAGTGAGGGGCACCACCAAGAGACCTATGATAACTTTGAAGGAGTTACAAGCTATAGTGAATTGTATTGGAGAGACTGTTCATATAACAACTGTTCTTGGGTACTTTATCAGTCACAACATTATGGGGCACTAGCAAAGAGAAAGGTATTGAAATGTACATGACAGCTCAGCAGAAGGTATATGGCAGACTGGAAGAAGTTCTATGATATGATGAGACCAAAGCTAAACATTTTTACTATAAGACTAAAAACCATGTTTAGCATAAGGCAAGTTCAGCAGATTATGAAAAATGCACCATGCCCACCGTGAAGCATGGGGGTGGCAGCATCATGCTTTGGTGATGCTTCTCTGAGTCAGGCAATGGAAGACTTGTGAGGATAGAGGGTAAAATGAATGCAGTAAATTGTAGGAAACTCCTGGAGGATGTGCTTCACTTTGACATCCATCCATCCTCTTCCGCTTATCCGAGGTTGGGTCGTGGGGGCAGCAGCTTGAGCAGAGAGGCCCAGACTTCCCTGTCCCTGGCCACTTCTTCTAGCTCTTCTGGGAGAATCCCAAGGCGTTCCCAGGCCACCCGGGAGACAGTCCCTCCAGCGTGTCCTGGGTCTTCCCTGGGGCCTTCACCCGGTTGGACATGTCCGGAACACCTCACCAGGAAGGCGTCCAGGAGGCATCCTGATCAGATGCCCGAGCCACCTCATCTAACTCCTCTCGATGTTGAGGAGCAGTGGCTCTACTCTGAGCCCCTCCCGAATGACTGAGCTTCTCACCCTATCTTTAAGGGAAAGCCCAGACACCCTGCGAAGGAAACTCATTTCAGCCGCTTGTATTCACGATCTCGTTCTTTCGGTCACTACCCATAGCTCATGACCATAGGTGAGGGAAGGAACGTAGATTGACTGGTAAATTGAGAGCTTTGCCTTACGGCTCAGCTCCTTTTTCACCACAACAGACCAATGCAGAGCCCACATCACTGCGGACGCCGCACTGATCCGCCTGTCGATCTCACGCTCCATTCTTCCCTCACTCGTGAACAAGACCCGAGATACCTGAACTCCTACACTTGGGGCAGGATCTCTCTCCCAACCCTGAGAGGGCACTCCACCCTTTTCCGGCTGAGGACCATGGTCTCGGATTTGGAGGTGCTGATTCCCATCCCAGACGCTTCACACTCGGCTGCGAACCAATTTAGAGAGAGCTGAAGATCATGGCCTGATGAAGCAAACAGGACAACATCATCTGCAAAAAGCAGTGACCCAATCCTGAGTCCACCAAACCAGACTCCCTCAACACCCTGGCTGTGCCTAGAAATTCTGTCTATAAAAGTTATGAACAGAATCAGTGACAAAGGGCAGCCCTGGCTGAGTCCAACTCTCACTGGAAACGGGCTCGACTTATTACGCAATGCGGACCAAGATCTGACACCTGTTGTACAGGGACCGAACAGCTCTTATCAGGGTTCCGGTACCCCAAACTCCCGGAGCACCCCCCACGGGATTCCCCGAGGGACACAGTTGAACACCTTTTCCAAGTCTACAAAACACATGTAGACTGGTTGGGCAAACTCCCACGCACCCTCCAGAATTCTACTAAGGGTGTAGAGCTGGTCCACTGTTCTGCGACCAGGACAAAATCCACACTGTTCCTCCTGAATCTGAGGTTCGACTATCCGATGAACTGTCCTCTCCAGAACCCCTGAATAGACTTTTCCAGGGAGGCTAAGGAGTGTGATCCCTCTGTAGATGGAACACACCCTCCGGTCCCCCTTTTTAAAGAGGGGGACCACCACCCCGGTCTGCCAATCCAGAGGCACTGTCCCTGATGTCCATGTGATGTTGCAGAGATGTGTCAACCAAGACAGTCCTACAACATCTAGAGCCGTGAGGAACTACCACCAAGTTTTTTGACCACCTCGGTGACCTCAGCCCCAGAGATGGGGGAGCCCACCTCCGAGTCCCCAGGCTCTGCTTCCTTATTGGAAGGCATGTTAGTGGGATTAAGGAGGTCTTTGAAGTACTCCCCCCACCAACCCATAACGTTCTGAGTCGAGGTCAGCAGCGCACCATCCACACCATATACGGTGTTGACACTGCACTGCTTCCCCCTCTTGAGATGCTGAATGGTGGACCAGAATCTCCTCGAAGCCGTCCGAAAGTCGTTCTCCATGGCCTCTCCAAACTTCTGCCATGCCCAAGTTTGACTTTACTTTGACATTACACAGTCTATTTCTGTTCATCAGTTTCAAAAAGGCCAAATTAAATTAATGGGGCCAATAATTTCTGTAGGCACTGCTGTACATGAAGAATGAGACATCTAAAAGCAATTCACATATGTTATTTTCTCTAAGAAGATAGAAGCAGAGCACTAAAAGTCACAGAACTATCTAGCATGCTGGAATCTCATTCCTTAACAGAAATAACCCGACAAATCAATCCACTAATTAAGACCATGCAAGTACAGGAGGAAATTCTGTCCATTTGTGCAAAAATACAATACAATATTAATAAACTATTACCAACATGCTTCTATTCTTCATGGTACCTTGATGTGCCACTGCTGTACCGTCCATAGAAAAGTAATTTCAGATACGTAGAGCATTGGACTCATCAGGTGGAATGATTCTGTCATCAGATTGGACAACTGAGCACAGACTCTACTACAGAATGGTGTGATAGAGGTGGGCGGCTAGTTGGCTGAGGTCTCTAAGACTGTGACTTGTGTGTCTTTGATTTTCTCTCTTATAAATAACTATGGATCCCCCAAAGGTTTATTTCTTCCAGGGATGCTGCTTCACCTACACTTAGTGAAGAGTGGTTTCACAAAATAAATTGAATTGAAAGACTTGAAAAACATCTGCCAGTCCTCACCAGGTAATGTCATCATGATGGGATGCTTGCAGGTTATGAACTTATTGGGAACTTTTAAATTGTATTTCTATAATTCTTTTCTTTTAAACTGACATTGTCACTAGTTATTGTAAGACTGCAGTCTTGCTTTCTTAGTTTTGTGCCAACTTAATCCTGCTGATCATCCATGCATCTTCACCCATTAATTGCTGTCAGAAGTCTATGGTAACACAACTTTGAGCAAAAAGCAAGATTGCTTCTATTTAACAACGAAATGGTAAGGTCTAAATTACACATGAAAATCTCAAAAATCTGGTTGTGGTAGTGGGTTTAAAGTTTGTATCCTTATTTGAATATCTGGTGCAAAATTAGAATTTTGGTTTTGTTAAGTCAATCCTGATTTTAAATTTAATTTAAAAATTACAAATGAACAATGGCACATACATATACAGTACAGATTGTTCCAGTTCCTTCCTGCGTGGAGTTTGCATGTTCTCCCTGTGTTTGCGTGGGTTTCCTCCGGGTGCTCCCATTTCCTCCCACTGTCCAAAGACATGTAGGTTAGGTGAATTTGGCCGTAGTGTGTGTTTGGTGTGTGGGTGTGTGTTCGGCCTGCGGTGGACAAGTGCCCTATCAAGGGTTTTTTCGTTCCTTGTGCCTTATGCAAGCTGGGATAGGCTCAAGCCCATCTTGTGACTCTGGTCTGGATTAAGTGAGTTAAAAAATGAAATGAAAGTAAACATTGCACTTAAAAGGGAAAGACAAGCATTAAGTAACATCAATTTCTTAAATACAAAGCACTAAAAAATATTGCTAGATTTTCATTTGAAACTATGTTGTAACAATGATCAAAAAAACTTCACCTGCAGTGCTTATCATAATTTTAAATGGTTGCTGTGATATTTCATGCCGATGTGTATCCACACTTTTGTCAATAAAAACTGTGTCCATGGCAACCACCATGATGTCCTGACAGTGTCTAAAGAAGTACATAAGTACTAACTGGCAAAAGTGAAAAACAACAGAAGGATTCAAATACTAAATGGAAAATAACAATCACATGAACTTGACACTACTACATTTCAGAAAACTGCACTCATTATTTTTTTCCTATGGAGAAGTAAGGACCAGACATTCTGGCATACTTTTTAACTTGCCACCCTTGAAGGCTACTGTTTCTTGGGCATGCCCTGTATGAAATTAGAAGAACTGCTGACATTAATTCTTCTCTTATGCTCTTCATCTTTGTGTATCATGTTTGCTGTATGTAGTAGCCTTTTTTGTAATTTTATACACTAACCACTGTGAATTTGATGAGTTACGTAATTTTGAAACTTGCTAACATAAATGATCTCAATCAGTCTTCATGGTTTTCAGGCTTCACATGGAAGATTTTGATGCTGCTCCTCACCTGTGGAACTCTTTACCTCATCACATAAAGGAGTCGTCTACAATTGAACTGTTCAAAACAAGATTAAAGACTCACTTCTATTCACTTGCATTCTGTGACCTTCAGTAATACTGATGGTTTCCTCTTTGTGATTATATAACATTACTTCTGTTTATTATGTATTTTATGTTCATATATTTTATTTATATTTATGTTATTTGTTTGTTTTCTTTTATTCTATTATTGTAAAGCACTTTGGCCACAGCATTCCTATGTTGTTTTAAATGTACTATTTAAATAAATTGACATTGACATGATGGTCATGTGGACGTCTGGCCTTCAATCCATCAATGTAGGTATATAAGAAAGTATATGAAACCTACAAGATTTTGTTACAGGTGCGTTTCTGGTATTTTCCTTTATTTTATTCTGTGCATCATTTGTTATATTTACTAGAGTGTTGTAATCTGGTTAGGACTCTCCAGGGTCTTGTGATGGTGAATGCTGCCAATGGTATTTTATAAAATAAAGACAGACTGAGTGATTGAAAGACATAAGCACTGAGCAGAATGCACACATTGTCCAAGAACTTCAGCAACAGAGAGTAAGTGTCCGGTCATTAGGCCAGCAACTCTTATTTTTTTTCTATACATGATTTAGATGAAAAGTACACAAAGTTGGTTTTCAGATGACACAAAATTACATGAATTTGTGGATATCAGTTTCTCAACAAATGGACATAGAAAAATGCAGATGTGTAGGGGACATACTGTATATCAAATTAACTTTTACTTAAGCAAAACCCAGCCACAGGGAATGCACAAACTAGTGTGTTTCTTCATGTCGGTCCCAAAGGTATCCGGTGTAAACTTTTGCCAGATCAATATGCGGACAACAATACAATTTTGCATACCAGATCAGTTGATGCCCATTTTAATAATGGCTGCCTCCAGCACCGGTGACCAACAGCGTTCTGGTGGAAATTGAGCCAAGAAAGGAGAAGAACAGTTAGAAGGCGTGTCCAGAGGCAGAGGGAGAAGAGGAAGGTAAAGAGTGGAAATGAGGGTAGAAACTTTCAATATTGGCAGTATGACTGGTAAGGGGGGGAGAGCTAGCTGATATGTTTGAAAGAAGGGAAGCTGATATATGTTGCATGCAAGAGATCAGATGGAAGGAGAGTAAGGCAGATTCAAATTGTTCTACCATGGTGTGGGTGGGAGGAGAAATGGGGTAGGGGTTATCCTGAAGGAACAGTATGTTAAGAGTGTTTTGGAGTTGAAAGAAGTGTTGAATAGAGTGATGAGTATGAAGCTGGAAATTGAAAGTGTGATAATGAATGTTGTTATTGCGTACGCCCTGAAAGTTGGGTGTGTAATGGATGAGAAAGAAGATGGTGGAGAGTGTACCCAAGGGAAACAGAGTGGTGATTGGAGTAGATTTCAATGGACATATTGGTGAAGAGAAAATGAAGAGGTGGTGGGTAGGTATGGTGTGAAGGAGAGAAATTCAGAAGGTCAGATGGTAGTAGATTTTACGAAAAGGATGGACATGGCTATGAAGATGTTAAGAAGAGGGAGGAACATAGAGTGACATACAAGAGTGGAGGAAGATGGACACAGGTAGATTATATCCAATGCAGGAGAGTCAGTGTAAAAGAGATTGAAGACTGCAAAGTGGTGTAAGGGGAATGCATAGTTAGGCAGCATAGGTTGTTGGTCAGTAGGATGACACTGGACATCAAGAAAAGGAAGAGAGGAAGGACAGAGCCAATGATCAAATGGTGGAAGTTGAAAAAGAAGACTATAAGGTTGAGCTCATGGAGTAGATAAGGCAAGTCTTGGGTGGCAGTGAAGAGTTGCCAGATAGCTGGGAAACAACAGCAGGTGTAGCAAGGGTGACAGCAAGAAGGGTACTTGGCGTGACATCTGGAAAGAGGAAGGAGGAAAAGGAAACCTGGTGGTGGAAGGAGGAAATACAAGAGAGTATACAGAGGAAGAGGATGGCAAAGAAGAAGTGGGATAGTCAGAGAGATGCAGAAAGTAGACAAGAGTACAAGGAGATAAGGCATAAGGTGAAGAGAGAGGTGGCTAAGGCATATGATGAGTTGTTTGAGAGGTTGGACACTAAGGAGGGTGAAAAGGACCTGCACCAATTGGCTAGTCAGAGGGAGCGAGCTGGAAAGATGTGCAACATGTTAAGGTAATAAAGGATAAAAATGAAAATGTAATGACAAGTGAGGAGAGTGTGTTGAGCAGATGAAAAGAGTAATTTAAGAGGCTGATAATGAAGAGAATGAGAGAGACAGAAGGTTAGATGAAGAGGAGATAGTGAAACAAGAAGTGCAACGGATTAATAAGGAGAAGAATGGAAAGACTGTTGCTCCAGATGACAAACCTGTGGAAGCATGGACGTGTTTAGGAGAAATGGCAATGGAGTTTATAACCAGATTGTTTAATGCAAATTTGGAAAGTGAGAGGATGCCTGGAGAGTTGGAGAAAAAGTATACTGGTACCGATTTTTAAGAATAAAAGAGATGTGTAGAACTGTAATAACTACAGAGGGATAAAATTGATGAGCCAAAGCATGAAGTTAGGTTAAAGAGTAGCGGAAGCTAGGTTAGGAAAGGAGGTGATGATTGGTGAGCAGTAGTGTGGCTTCATGGCAGGAAAAGGCACTACAGATGTTTGCTCTGAGGGTTTGACGGAGAAGTATAGAGAAGGACAGAAGGAGTTGACTTTGACTTAAAGAAAGCATATGAAAGGGTGCCTCGAGAGGAGGTGTGGTATTGTATGAGGAAGTCGGGAGTGGCAAAGAAGTATGTATGAGTAGTACAGTATATGCATGAGGAAGTGTGACAGTGGTGAGGTCTGTGTTAGGAGTGACATCTGTATTCAATGCAGAGGTGGGATTACATCAGGGATTGGCTCTGAGCCATTTCTTATTTGCAATGGTGATGGACAGGTTGACAGACTAGATTAGACAGGAGTCCCCGTGAACTATGATGTTTGCTGATGACATTGTGATCTGTAGCAAGAGTAGGGAGCAGGTTGAGGAGACCCTGCATAGGTAGAGATATGCTCTAGAGAGGAGAGGAATTAATGTCAGTAGGAACTAGACAGAATATATGTGTGTAATTGAGAGGGAGGTCAGTGGAATGGTGAGGATGCAGGGAGTTGGCAAAGGTGGAGAAGTTTAATTATCGAGTTATTTTATCAATAAAAATGTTCAGTTTTTCAGTTTTAAATAGTTGCATCAGGACAGGTAGAATGGCAAGAGTTTACCATTAAATTTATTTAACTCAATAACACATTAGGACTATGACAAAAAATTTGTAAAAAATGTTGGAAAATATTGTTGTGTAATGTCTTTAATGGTTTTATATTTATGATAATTAGCTAGACAGGTCTTAACATTTCTAAGAAAATCTGGAGCTTATATTTCTTTCATTTTCTTTCTGCCATTATGCACTTCTGCCTAAGTGCCCAAGATTAATTTTTCAGAGCTATGTGTTTAGGCCTCCTAACTTTAGCAGAGCGACACACTCAAGTATGTCTGTGCAGATGGAATTAAATACAGTGCATCGGCTTTAAACTTTGGAAGGTTATTTATGCGCATGTGCTGTGAAGGCCAAAAACCATGACCTGTAGGTAATGAGTATTCTGTAAATTAAATGCTAAATTTTCTACAGGAGAAAAGATTATTATTGACAGAGATACATGTGTGCACAGAAGCAAGCACTGCCCAGTATTTCTTTAAACAAAAGCCGTTCAAGTCATCAGTCTGCTGTGAGTCCCTTGGCATCACATTGTGTACACCCTTTGTTTTTGTAACAAAATGGCTCCTAAAAAGCAATTAAGAGGGTAAAGCAATCCCTCAAAGATTAAGAAGGAACGTACAAGGCTACCTCTTCACAAGAAAATAAAAATATTAGATATTTTAAAAAGTGGCATGTGGCTTGTTTAAGTCATTAGACCCTAAACAATAGAGTATAACTACTATTTACATAGCATTTACATTTTGCTAGATATTATAAATAATCTAGACATGATTTAAAGTATAAGTACAGATGTTCATAGGTTATATGCAAATATTACATTTATACATACATTTTTGAACATTTATACATCTTTGTTGAGTCCTAGAAACTATTCCCCACAGATATGGAGTGTTGAGATTATTATTTTGTGTGCATATGTTTTTATTTTAATGTTTACAAAGAATTAATGTATCTCATTTGGGCACCTATGTCTGATTTTATAGTATTAGGTATGCAAAGCAAGCCCTTGTGAAGTCTTCAACTAGGCCACGAGCCTTCTTTCTTTTTTTGGGCTAGTGACAGTGTCTAATAGGGTTATATTACATGCTGATTGCTTTTAAAGTCCCCCTTTTTTCATTTTATTTCTTAAAAAGACTCAGCAGCTCTGAAAATTAATTTACCTTTTGGTTTTATGCCAGCCAGGGCTTGCCAGTACTCATAGTGGGGAAAAAAGTATAATTCAGCATCTTTTTGTCAATAAATTTTATGACACATTTTAGGTATGAATTAAATGAAAGTTTTGTAATAAATAGACTAAACGGGCCAGCAGAAGATTTTGGCAGCATTATATAAATAAATTACACAGACCAGTGGGCATCTTCCATTACATAACATAAAAGTTTTATCAAGACATAATGACAAATTAACATGGCCTCACTGAATAGGTATAGACAGTGTTAACGAAAAAATCAGTAGCAGAAAAACTACAATGTCAAAAGAGGTCCAGCACCTACAGAAATTTAACTTACTAAAGGAGTGTTTCTCTAAATAAAATGCTGGAAGGCGATTTTATTTTTATGATCAATATTTTTATTAAGTTATAACAAATTGACAGGATATATCAATAAATGAACATAGCATACAAAGAAACCCAATCCGCCCACTCCCACCTTCTCCTACCCAGCCTGAGCCAAGGGATTGAAAAAAAAGGTTACAATCTGAGGTTTACACAATTGAGCCACAGCAGATCAGGATTCAATTACATTACTGGAAGCAACATTAATCCATGTTGCAGGCAACTACAAATGTATTAAGTTGTAGAACGAGGACTCCCAGTTGTTGACAGTGACACATTCAGATGTCTTCCAGCGAAAGGCAATAATTAGTTGTGTTCAGAGAGTTTGAGCAGAAGCCTAACAGGGTCTAAAGGAAAAAAGATTTGAGTTAACAGTGGAATACTGCAGGAAAGAAAGGAACAATAGATTACATATATGTGTCCAAAAGGAAAAGACAGGGAGGCAGTGCAACAACATGTGGAAAAAAGTGCCAGGTAAACCAAGGGAACATAGTTGACAGAGAGGATCAACAGTGAGTACCCATTAGAAACTGGTTGTGGGGAGTAGGATAGAGTCTTTGTAGAATTTTGAACTGGGTGTTTGGGTTTCTAGAACAAAACCTTACATTGGAGAGAACAGTGTCCCATGAAAGGGGTGAAAGGAAAGGAGAAAGGTCTCTGAACCAAGGAGAAATCAAAGGCAGAGGTTTATAGGTTGTTTTGCAAAGTACAGAGTAGAGGGTGGAGACAGTTTTTTTCTTGGGAGAGAAAGAACAAAACTGAGAGAACAATGAGTGATTTGGTAGGATGGTAGTCAGGGAAATCCCAAACGTTCTGAGCACTGATTGGAGTTGAAGGAAGAAAAAGAAACTGGAACCAGGGATATTAAAATGTTTAAAGACTGAAAAGTCATAAGCCCCAAACTGTTAAACAGATACCCCAGCACACTAATTCCAATACTTTGCCAGGGAGAAAATATACACTTATCGAGAGAGCAGGTTTATGAAATAGTGACATATTCCAGAGAGTGCAAGTAACTTTTCCACACACAATGCCAGATGCTGATGGCATATGACACAATAGGTCCCAAGGAAAGTTTGGTAACTTTAGAATTCAAGGAGGTAAACAGAAGAGAAAGTGGGAAAGCAAGGGAGGATTCTATAGGGAGCCACGGAGGGGGATTAGGGGGAGGACACAGCATTGACTAAATAGAGCTGAGGATGAAAGCCCAATGGTATAGTTCCAGGTCAGGCAGCGCTACACCTGCACTCATTCTATTTCTAACCAGGGTTGAATGTTTAAGGTTTGGGTCGCATCAGTGAAGATGTGTCTGAGATTGAGGCAGTAATATTAACTCCCAAATATCTTATACTACTAGATACAGGGATGAGAGATGATAGGGAGAATTGACAGCACATATCATTAAAGAGCAAGAGAGATGATGTAGACTAATGTTGTTACCAGACAGGGCTTTGAAAAACCTGAAGAGTTCTAGCACACAAGGAATGTCGGTCAGGGCATTACCTAGGTAGAGGAGGATGTCATGAGTATTTAACAATATTATATCACTGGAATATAAAATTGAAATATGAATTAGAAACTGGGAATTATGGATGGCAATTGCGACGGATAAGATGAAGAGTAAAGGAGACAAAGGACAGCCTTGTCTAGGTCCCCTAATAATGGAGAAGGGACATGAGATATTTGTATTAGAACTGCAGAGGGGGAAGAATAAAGATTTTCACCAGATTTATAAAACTTGAACCGAAGCCCATTCTGTCCATGACTTGCCATAAGAATTGCCAATTCATGCGATCAAAAGCCTTTTGCCATCCAGGGAAATGGGCACAGCAGGGCAAAGAAGGGAGGGAGCTGAATTAATTACATGTCGATGTCTTCGCATGTTATCTGAGGATAACCGTTGTGACAGATTAAGGGTTTTCTCCCTCCCTTGTACCCTCAGACCACACGTCAGACACCAGGTAAATGTCCAATAATAATATTTATTACAATAATAAAGTGCACAAAGCACGCTCCTCTCCACAATTCACAATAATCAAATAAACAATAAACAATCCTCCAAACTCCCAGATGCTTAGCCACCCTGCCTCCCAACTTAGCTCGTCTGTCTGGGATCTCCCACAGTCCTTTATAGTCCTCGGCCCGGAAGTGTTTGAGCCCTCAGTCCATGTGATCATCCAACACTTCCGGGTCAGGTAAAACATTTTCTTTTTTTCAGCTCGGAAGTATATGATTTCTTCCATTCCCATGACTGGGAAATACATCCGGGCTATATGGGAAATATAAATCCCTGGGCCTCCCTGCAGCGACTCCTGGCGGCCCCCTTGGTATCCAGCAGGGCTGTACATTATAATTCTATGGTCCATAATTCCCTGCTGGCATTCGGGGCACCTCTATGCTGCAAGGAGGGCTCCATCTGGCGGCCTGGGGGTATTGGCCAGGATGAATGGCCGGCCATATCTCACACCGTGAATGTATGAAATCAGACTGATTGGGATTGATTGATTTGCAAATGACTTTCTGTAAGCGCCAGGCCAGAAGTTTAGCTATCAGTTTTGTATCCATATTAATGAGAGAGGTTGGTCTGTAACTCTGATACAGGGTAGGGTCTTTACCTTGCTTCAAATGTGGAGTAATAACTGCAATATTAATACTAGGGTTTAAATGGCTGGAGAAGGTGGCTTCTCTGATAATCTCAAAACAGGGGAAGGATTAAGTGTTTCCAGAATGTGAAAATTACCTCAGGCAGGAGCCATCCCCGGAGCCTTGCCTGTACTCATTGTGTCTAGTGCCTCTTTAAGTTCAGGCAATGAGATGTGTGCATCTAAAAGAGGAGACTCTTCCTTAGTGAGACAGGGGAATGGAAGAGTGTTAAGGAATGATTTAATCTGAATGAGTGGTACAAGAGTTGTCAGTAAATAGTTTAGAGTAGTAATCTACAAATGCATTATTATTATCTGGGGATCATTAGAACTCAAGCCAGATTTTGTATTTATAGAAGGAATGAGGAAAGTAGAAATTTTTCTTGATCCTAGCAGCAAGAAGTCCTTGGCCTGACCCTGGAGACATAATAGTGAGCCCTAGTATGGTGGCTTAAGAATTCAGCTCTTTGGATTAAAAGATTATTAAATTCGATTCTGAATTATTATTATTATTATTAGCAATCAGAAGTTTGTATTCTTTATTAACAACAAGGGGGTGTGCACTTTATAAGGATGAATGTTTAGAATCGTGGTCCTTTATTCTTTGGAATTTATTACGTGCTAAATGTGAGGAAAAGGATTAGTAAAGCCCGAATGAAACCTTTAATTGCCTCCCAGATGGCACCTGCATTATCTACAGAGCCAATATTGAATGATAAGAACTCATCTAGTTTGACAGCAAGTTGTTCACCAAACAATTTGGTTTTTAGAAGAAATGTGTTGAATTTCCACCTCGGGTAGTGAGATGTTAAAATTGGAAGTGTCAACTGTAAATTATTAAATATGTGGTCAGATATAGCACATGAGGCCAATGAAGCTCCTGAAACCAACAAAGCCAGGTTGTGTGATATGAAAATATAATCAATACGAGACTGTGAATTATGATGGGAAGAAAAAAAGAGAATTCTCTGACTGAAGGATTAAGTAACCAAAATTAATCTAATAAATGAAGAATTTCAATAAAATTACATATAGAATATGTAAAGTGAGGTATGCATTTGCCGACCAGTGGTGGAGATCTGTCTAGCAATGGGTCTAAAGAAGCTTTTGCATCAAAGCCAACCAGAAGTTTACAGTCAGAGTACTTAAGAAGACTGTTGGTGAGCTTGGGGAAAAAGG
Source organism: Polypterus senegalus (assembly GCF_016835505.1). Lineage (NCBI taxonomy): Eukaryota > Metazoa > Chordata > Cladistia > Polypteriformes > Polypteridae > Polypterus > Polypterus senegalus. Next base: position 94,135,085 of record NC_053162.1, read on the forward strand.
AGGGGGCTATACAGATATAGCAATAGGTGAAAATGAAGAGTCATTTACAACCTCCTAGCTTGGACTTCAAGCAAAAAAATCGACCTGCATCCTCTCTACCTGATTCCAAAACCATAATTGTAAGGTGTGGCACAATAAAATAAGAATGCCACATCTTTAAGAGAGAGTGAAGGGTGACACTGCAACTGTGTACAGCTTATTATTACAACGGGAGACATCTTCTGCCAACAGGTGCAACTCCTGAATTAAAGCCACATCCACATGGTGATGGTGGAGGAGACTAAGGAGACAAGCATGCTGCTGACCTGAGTCCACAAAAAAATGGAAGTAATAGTATGCTGTTATACAGCAATTGGTAATATTACAAACATAAAAAACAAGAGCTTCCCCAGCTCAGGCTACCTACCAAACCCACTCCAACCGGCCCACAAACTTACCCCAGTCGCAGAAACCCTATAATAAGTAAACACGTAAAAGCAGACTCAAGCATTAATGGCCCAAACCACCCCTCATACATTAAATCCCTGACCGATCCCCAAACCACTCCTGGATGCAGGTCTCTCAGGAGTGTAACAAAAAGGAACTACCAGAAAATAAAAGGACAAGTAGAGAGGACAAAAACAACCCACACCCTCCAATTCTCATCCTCAGTGGCATAATTAATGAAAAGGAATGAATTATATCTTTAAATAGTATGCACGGTGCAGAGAACAAAAAGGAACACATAGAAAAAATAATGGAGGGAGAGGATTAACTGCGGCAACTGTCAGCCTACAATGATGCTGAAGACATCATCAGGCCCGAGTATTCCCACCGCCACAAACCTATCAATCAAATAAACTACACAGACAGTCCCCCAGTTCCACCTCAGTGTATGTTAACAGAGCATAACTTCAACATCATATGAAAAATATAATGGACAATTCAAAAAGTGATTCTAGTCACGTAAGATAGAAACCTGAATGGCTGCTCCATGGCCAGATCTTGAAGTTGACCAATAATGTACAGAATACAATGGTGTAACTCAGAGTGAATGGAGAGAGCTTCATGGTGTGAAAGTACTGGTTGAAATGAAGTTGTCAATCGCTGCAAGTGCTTCAGAGAGTGAGTCGAGCAGGTGACATACTGAACCAAGACTTATTTTCAACTTTGTGGGATACAGCAAATATGGCTGAAGACTGGCAACATGTGGTTTCTGGACAAGAAGGCCATAGCCTTCCTTCGCTGTACAGTAATGCAGGAGTGGAAGTAAATCAGACTGTCGTTCTCAGTCCTTTCTTTAAATCAGACAATTCTTAAATTGACTCTTTGAACCCTGTCTTCTTGATCCATGAGTTTGTCTTTCAAATCAGCAAGTTCTTTACAGAGTGCTTTCGTCTCCACATTGTGATGGGATATGGTGGATTGTAGGGCTCGGATATCCATGGTCAGTTTTGCTTACTACTCTTTAATATCTTTCGGGTTGCCGCATATTTTAGTGAAGTTTGTCTGCATTGTAGTGTTCAGAGTGGTTATGTGTTTGAGGTAGAGATTTTTCATCGAGACCCAGTAGAGACCCATATTGGCACTGTATTGTGTTTTAGGATGTTTCAACTTTTTTGGCAAGTTAGTAGGAAGAAGACATCTGTTTTCAGCGACAGTGAGAGATGTTGTACAGTCTGTTGATTTAGCAGTAAAAGTAAGGTGGGTGAAAAAGTCAAAAAGTGGGTTTTATTGGCATGAGGGGATGGAGCTGAAGCCCTAGCCAGCCATCACAGTGAAGCAGCATGTGATTTCCTCAATGCTAGAAGGTAAAATTGAGCACTGGCAGAACAAGGATATAAAAATGATGTTTATTAATTGATGCTCTCACCTTTTTTTTTAGGAGTTGGGCAGCATACTTACAAGTACTATATAATAAATGCCACTGGGAAATGCATGCAGTGTATCAGGAAGATATTCAGAATGAAATAAAGTAGATGAGTGTTGCACACTACACTGTATGTAATGAGCCCATTGCACTCTCCCTTTCTCTCTCTCTGTTTTTAGTAGTTGGCAGCTTCTGCTCTTTCCTGCAGTTCTCTTATTTCAGTCTACATGTTTGGCCTTATAATTACTAGCCTAGCTCCTAATGACTACTTTCATGAGAGGATAGTAAAAGAAAATGCTGGTGCAGATAATGTGAGAAAAGGAGGGCAGAAGTCAAAGAAGTGCTATAGTTTTACAATTTTGACAACATGCTTATCTCAAGGCAGCTAGAAAGTCATTGAAAAGTACACTTTAAATACCAAATACTACAAATCAGTATGTAGTTTTGAAGAGGCTTTTTTGTTTTAATTGTCATTTTGAATTATGATTAACATATTTATCCTGCATAAATATTTTTTTAATCCTGAAAAAAGATAATCGCTTTTTTGTCTGTGCCTTATTAATTGCTTGGTAATCCATTGCCAAATATATGGCAAATATATTTAACATATATAAAATTGTAGGAATGAGAAAAAGAATACCCAGCACAGTAACAAATGCTATGGCCAGATGACAGGAAGAAGAAAAAAAATTAAATACTTTTATAGTTTTTCTTCAATGGGTCATGTGATGTCTGAACGTGGGTCACTCTGAGTCTTGAATTACAATGATGCTGAATGAGAAATGTTCATGAATGGTGTCACACACGTGCGACTAGGACAGAGCTGAATGGACCAATTGGAGGTGATTACCCGCCGGGCCAGGGGGTGGCGGGGTGCTCTAAACCTGTTTCTGTAAATTCTGCAGATCAAATACGGGAAAACCTGCCTGATTCAACGTCATGTCCGGTTCCGGCTACCAGACTGACGTCACTTCCGGTTCCAGTTCCCAGTCTGAATTCACTTCCGGGTTACAGACTATAAAACCTCCATATTGCCAAACCAAGTTCAGTTCATATTGGGAACTCAATCAAGCAATATCAGTTGTGCACTTAAAAATCCTTTTGCAGCTAGGAACAATATACGGGTGGCTGCCCCAAATCTTTTTTAGTGTGTTGAGACTTGTTATTTCACAGTGGCGTAGTCGGCAGGATGGCCTCCGGGTGGAATCGGAAGCCGAACCAACCTTATGTCTCAACACACCAACCAGTGATGAACCACTCAAGATATATCAGGTAGGAAAGTACCGTTCTTGTGTTGCCGAGCTGGGGTCTGACGGTGTGTGTCATGGGGATCTAGAGTATGTTCAGACCCAGTTCTCCTTAAAGAGAACCTGGGAACATAGGCAGAAGACCTACAGACGAGGGCCAGGTTCTGAAAAGAACACAGTGGGGACCTATTATGGGCTCCCGAGGATGGGGACCGATCCAAAGAACCCCACAAAGAAAATATTCTTTCAGAAAGGTGGGGTTGCCCTGGGTTGGCAGGTGAGGGAAAAAATGACTTGGGAATACAACCCAGAGGAATCCCTCCGAGAACAGGCCATGACGCTATGGCAGAAAGTCGGGTGTTGGCTACGGCCATATGATAAAAATGCCCGACTAATTGTGGAAAAGGTGGCCTGTGCCATAATAATAAAGGGCCTACCTGCTAAACTCACCCAGCTGACCTGGGGACATTCATATAACAACATGGTCATCCTTGTGGGGATCATTAACACCTTGCAGGAGGAAACCTACTTGGGAGACCCAGAAAGGAATCCCTCTGAACCCAGAGGGAGTTGTGCCACTAACTTAAGAGTCTTACTCTTACATTGCGGAGCATGCATTGGAAAACTCCAATGCACGGTGGAGGGCTTTGCGAGGTGACACGAGGGTCTGTGGAGAACACAGAGTAGGGGGCAGGGTGCTCCTGCTAATCCTCTGGTCTTTTATCATACGGGAGAAGCGCTGGTCAATGGCTTTAAAGTATCATCTTTATTTGACTCTGGCAGTAACATTACCATTGTTGCTCGCCATTTAGTGTTGCCGCGAGAAAGATTAAAAATAAAGACCCGTCTAACCGTTATTCATGGGGATGTCCGATCGTACGAGTCCACCCACTGTTACATCTACCAAAACGGCATTATAAAGAAAATAAAGGTGGCAGTACACGACAATCCTTCATTCCCCTTGATACTGGGTAGAGATTGGTCAGATATAAACTGCGGCATAAATCTCGTTATCCCTACTAAAGCACTCGGTCTTGTTATGGATGCCGATTCTGCGTCCTCAGCTACAGTACCTCCACGCCGTGTACAAAGCCGGTAGGGGAACAGAAAGCATCCTTAGAGAATGACGTGGAAACAACCGGACCATCGCAGAGCGAAACATCATCACCAAGCGCTGTGCCGGCTCAGTCTGAAACCACGACCCTTGAGGTTGAATCTGATCCCCTCAGTCGTCTGCAGTTTCAGTTTAGGTAGACACCGGCTTCATTTAAAAGGGAGCAATGGAATGATGACTCCTTTAAATTTGCAAAAAATGCAGTCGTCTTAATAGATGGCCAGAGCACCACATATCCCATGCCACAAGGTCCCCACTTTGTATTAAATAATGACCTTTTATATTGGGTGGCAGATCATGAAGGAGGGGTGAGGTCACTGCTCTTAGTTCCACGGACTTACCGGCGACAAGTCTGTGAACTAGCTCATACCAACCTCCTGGGAGCCCAACTGGGTCCCGAGAAAACTTTAGAGCAAATCAAGCTCCGATTTTTTTGGCCTGGGATTAATGAGGAGGTCCGCCGCTTTTGCATGTCCTGTCCGTAATGTCAATTACGGCAAATTCCTAAAAGGGGCCGTGCTCCCTTTACCCCTAATTGATGTCCCTTTTGAACGTATCGGGGTTGATCTGGTGGGACCCCTAGAGCCTTCAGCCAGAGGACATAAATATATAATGGTCCTGGTGGATTATGCCACCCGATATTCTGAAGCTGTTCCATTACACTCAGTCACTTCCAAAAATATCTCACTAGAGTTGGTAGGAGTATTTGTGCGAGTCGGAATCCCTAAAGAAATCCTGACAGATCAAGGGACTCCATTTACCTCGGAAACGTTCAGGGAAACTGCTAAGTTACTGAAAATAAAGACCTCTGTATATCATCCTCAAACAGATGCTTTAGTGGAGAGGTTTAACCAAACTCTCAAACAGATGTTACGCAAGGTAGTCAATGAGGACGGAAGAAACTGGGATCAGCTTCTCCCCCTCGTCCCTTTTGCATATTGGGAAGTCCCCCAAGCCTTCACGGGGTTCTCACCCTTTGAATTATTGTCTGTAATAATTGGATCATGGGCACACATGGACATTGCTGACTGAATAACTATTTTACAAAGATCATTTAGGCTATTTTAGTAATACAGTTTATTTTGCTGTGCTCACTATGATGAGGGTCAGCTAGGTTTGTTTTTGATGTCTGTAATATAATACATCTGCGATACGTTATACTTTTTCTAAAAAGAATGCTGTAAAAGCCTAATCTTTAGCCAGTGCTGGCTTGATCATCTACAGACTGAGCCAGATGTAAAAACTGGTCAATAGTTGATAACAGGATACTTGGATTTTTGAACAGTTATTTATACTCCACACACCTATCCACACATGGAAACGATTTGAAGCCACCAATTAACCTAATACTCACTTTTGCAGTATGTGAAAAATCCCTTAACATTAATAAGGAGAACATATAAACTCCATACAGACAACAATCAAGTGTAGGATCCATGAGTAGCGCTTGCCACAGTGCTGCCATACCACCCTGCTTTTAATAGGATTTGAAATATTCAAAGTATAACTAATCATACTAATCAATTTTCTCCTTTATAAGTTCACGCCAAAGTTAACAGCACACAGTTCTGGCTGCTGACATATGTTTAGAAAGAAACTGCTCTGGCACTCCTGACACTGTCTCAAATGTGAGCACCTCACGTGTTTTTCCCTTCTTCTTAAAATCTTATTAGCACATAAGCCTAAAAGTATGTTCTCCCATGCTGACAGACTGTAATGATGTGATTTGTCCTAGAAGAGCACTCAAGCACTTCCCTATATACGAATAAAATTCAGTTAGTTTATGATTCGTGTAAGTTGCCTTTAAGCAATTTAAAAAAATATTATAAGTTATGAGCATACTTTTTAAAAATTGCTTTGCCATATTATGAAGTGATCATATATAACCAAGGCTACAGTCTCAAAAGTTTATCTATTCATTTATTTTCTGAATCTGCTAATTCCATTACAGAGTAGCACAACTACTTATGGCTTCAATAAATGCAAGGAACAAATCCTAAATAAATAGTCACTAGCAAGATAATATGGCGGACATACAGAATCCTCACCGACGGTGACTGCACCCTTAATAATAAAGATGCTTTATTGACATTTTATGGATCTTTATTGGGTTGTGTGGTTCCTTATAGAACTGTTCCTTAACAAAGCACCATTTAATTCCTGGAATTATTCTCTTCATATGAAATTGGTTCTTTCAGCTTTAAAAAATGTCCTAATATGTTCAAAAACAACCCGAAATCTTTAATGTACAGTAGGCTACACTAACAGATTAAGAAAACCTTGTCTTAGCCTGTGCTACTGTAAGCAGCGAGAGTCCTTTTAAATTCATGACTTATAGGTATTTCACAAAACTGTTAACTTCTATGCATGGTTATTTACTGAATTAAGCCAGTTACAGATATAAATTGTAAAAAGGAGAGCCAGAGACACAAAAAGGTTTGGGGATGGCCACCCCATATACTGAAGATGTAGCAAAAAGAAAACATGTGGTTACAAATGACTTCAAAAATAGGAACTGGTTACAAAGGGTAAACAGAGAGTTTTATATGGCAGAGACAGGAAAGGGGTGGTCCAGGGAGGCTGGAAGGAGGAAGTGATGTCTTTGGTAGGTGGGGTATGTGTGGGAAGTGGTCATCAGGCATGGATGGAAGTGATGACATCAGAGGAAGGGTTGATGGTGACGTCACTGTTTGGGTGGTTCTTCTGTTGGCTGAGAAATAACATTATTTGAGCCTTCCAACCATCTCCCAAGTGCTCGTGTGTGACAAAATAAATTAAGGTTCTTCCTGGAAACTTCATGTGGATGGGTCTTTTGAGAACCAAAAATGGTTCTTCTTTGGAATTGCTCAGAAGAACCACTATGCTGCCTGTAATTTAAAATATGTGACTGAGACCCGAACCCAACAATGTAGACTGTAAAAGAAGCACAGACAGAATCATAAAGGATTGGGGTTTTTAGCCCCGTATACTGTAACAAAAATAGGTCTGTTCTTCAGACAAAGCATGAAATCATAAGACAAAATGGAGGGGTTTCGACGGACAATATAAAGGGGTGGACCAGAAATCAAACGTGATGGATGCTGGGAAGGCGTGGTGATGTATGGGAGTGGGACGTCATCATTGTGGGACCAGAAGGAAGAAAGGAACCCGGAAGTGCAGTTCTTTGTTTAGTCTGGGTCGATTTATGGCGGCAGCGTTTCGTCTTTTCTATGGAAAAATAGAGAGAGAGGTTAGTACGCTGCCTTCGTCCCCTGGTCGGGCTTGTCGCAGTGCGCGTCGGGTCCTTCAGCTGCTCCTGATGCGCTCGTGTGTGACAAGACCTATGAGGCAAAAACAAACAGTTGTGTTTGAAGATTTTATAATTTTAGCAATACATTTGAAAAAAGTAAAGAGCTTTGAAAGGAAATTTTGAAAGGATAAGAAAAACGATGATGGACAAATCAAAAGGGAAAGATCTCTCAGGTGAAAGACTTTTGTCCACTACCAATGCATACAGCTGGCATCTATTTGATATATTTACAGAAAAGAGACAGACTTTGTTATGAAAATCTTTGCACTGACTCTATTCACATACACACTTCAAATGAAGTATGGGCTTTCCCTTCTCAAGAAGCTTCTTTCTTCAAGCTAACAGAGATGACAGTTCTGAATAAGAATGAACATGATTTGCCTAATGCAAGTGAGTTGACTGATAGATATGCAGCTGTCATGCATTCCGACTCTGGTGACAATACCCACTATGATTTCTCCTAGAACGGGAAGATCTTTATATCTGTTTCTGTCTCCACAAGATTAACTCTCCTTTTTTATTGTATCAAAATATGCAAATTTAAATCAGTGACCTTTCAGTTAAAATTTTCTTTGCTTAAAAAGATTTTTTTTAGATTAAGATTGTTTTTAATAGTAATGTAGCATCATTTTTTCAGTACAGCAAACAGAAAGGAAAATACAAGTTCTAATAATATATGTCAAAGTCCAAACAGGTCTTTAATAATATATGTCATGTTCAGAGTGGATTAAATGAACAATAAAAGGGGCATAACAGTACATCTTATCAAAAAGGAAAGATGTACTAACATTGTCACTGAACACAAGGTACCAAAATGTATCTGCTGTGTCATACAGTGACATGAGTGTTTTACATATATTCATTGAACATTGTAAGATACACTAGAATAAAAAATGTAAGCAATTGTGGATACTGCTTTATGCAGAGCTTACTGAAGCAAAGCCAAAAAGAGCTGCCTAACTATTACTTTAGCAAATTGTCTTTCCGGATTCCTGCCTGATGCCTTTGTCACATGCAGTTTTAATGTGCATTGTCGGTTCTCAGCATCCTTTAATTTATCCCTGTTGTGCACAGCCCCAACTAAACTGATAAACAATAGTTACGAATCACTGAAAAGGCCATTTCCAACTCAGCAACAGTTGTATTTTTTCCCAAATACATTTTTTTTTTGTTCTTTTAATGTAGGGCACTGCTGTTCATCATTTGGCAAACAGAACAGAAAGAAAAATGCAAAAAAAATTATATCCTTGCACTGGTAGTACATTTTATAGTTCACTATTCTTCCAAAATAAGCATTAGGCTTATATTAAGGGAATTCACTATGATTATACATTTAGCCTTGAAAAATCTTGTCCAGGTGCTACATTATATCTTATTTTCCTACAAAATTTGAAAATTCAAAAAGGAATTTCACATGCAAATAAACAATTTTTGTTGCATATAACACATTTTTATAATGACCAATATCCCAAGACGCTCTACAAATAGCAGAGCTCTATTACACAAGTAATATAGTCATGGGTAAGAAATGAACTGGGTGCCCTGGGCTACAAGTCTAGTGACTTAGCTGTTACTGCTGTGGAATAAGTAATGTTCTTTGTTTAATTTGGGGTATTGTTAAGCAGAAGAAGGAAATTATTTAAACTGAACATTTTAAGAAATATATTTTTGTGTGGCTTGAAAGTATACATGTTTTGACAATACAATTTTGAAACCATGACATAATATCACACCAGGGCTTTTGAGACCTGTGCAAGAAAACTAAATAAAAGCCATCTACAATGGAAATAATTCATATTTTAATATTTTAAATGTAAAAATAAAAAAAGTGAAAGGCATCACCAGTCAAATTCTAAAATTAATATGAATCATTATTATATGCGGCATGCTACTGACAATAAATACAAAACTCAAGTGCAAATACCGCGACAGAAATTTAATATATTTTGTCACATTGGTTAAATCTATACTAATAAAAGGCAAAGCCCTCACTCACTCACTCACTCACTCACTCACTCACTCACTCACTCACTCATCACTAATTCTCCAACTTCCCGTGTGGGTGGAAGGCTGAAATTTGGCAGGTTCATTCCTTACAGCTTCCTTACAAAAGTTGGGCAGGTTTTATATCGAAATTCTACGCGTAATGGTCATAACTGGAAGCAGTTTTTCTCCATTTACTGTAATGGAGATGAGCTTCAACGCCGTGAGGGCGGAGTTTCGTGTGACATCATCACGCCTCCCACGTAATCACGCAGTACATAGAAAACCAGGAAGACCTCAAAAAAGCGCTGAAGAAAACATGCATTATATAATTGAGAAGGCAGCGAAACAATAAGAAGCGAGCGAGTGACATATACTACCATATTCATGAGTTCTGCTACTTCGGAAACAAAGCACGATGTAAACCTACACTTTAAATTAAGTTCATAGACAGGCTGCGCTGGCGTTTGTAATTTAGTGCCTGCCCATATAAGGCCGTCCGTCAGCGCAATCCAATAGCAAACTGCCACGGGTAAATATTCACTGGTGAAGGACTGTGCTTATGGAGAGGAAGATGAGATGGTCAGGGTGGTGTTTGACACAAACTCAGCGAAACTGCGAGAGAAAGTTTTAAGTGCCAGGACTAAGGTAACATTAAATACAGCCATGGACATAGCAGGAGATGGCACCAGCACAGCTGGGAACCTTCGATGCATATACACCGAGTGGCTCACGTGAACTGACGCAGTGCACAGATAAAAGCAACAGTTCCAAAGAACGCTGAACAAAACCGAATTACACAATTGAAAAGGCAGCAAAAAATATGAAGCGCCTGATAAGCATATTCATAAATCCAACTACTGCGGAAACAAAGCACACGTTGGAAAAGTCAATGTCCCGCTAAAGGAAGACAGTGTAAAAAACCCGTGCATGCAGTGTGTCAGGTCTCAGATAAAGAAGAAGACGAGCTGTTTATTGATGCAGTAAGAAACGAATCGATGAATGAAACCTGTCATCTTTACAACGATTGACAAACACGGAATGTAACTTGAACACAACACATCCTACAAATACGAACCTGATTGAAAGAAATAATGATAATCAAATCCTTGATGACAGCAACACTCAGTAACACTCACAAAACAAATACTGTATATTGACAGTCATGTTACGTTATTTTTAAAATGTTCCCTTTTCTTTTTTAACACACTACTTCTCCGCTGCGATACACGGGTATATATATATGTATATATATATCCCGATCTACATACTCGAATAATGGATACTTTATTCGCCATCAATGATTGTTTTGGTAAAGCCATACTCAGTGTATTCATTAGATGAGCGGTAAAAAAGTAAGAGCGAGGGAGGATGACTTATTGAGGCATGCAGGCTGTAGTGCGTCAACTCTATCTGAATTGCGATCACATTTGAAAAATATATCTTTTCAAGTTCTATTTAGTCCATATGTGTCAAACTCAAGGGCGGGCCACATCCGCCCGCGTGTAATTATATCCGCCCCGAGATCATTTTATATACTGTATTATTGTTATTAATGGCCCGGGTATATGAAGCGCTGGTAACACAATAAACTACAGATCCCATAATGCAGCGCTTCAGCTGCCTTGCTGAACACTTACCGCGTTAATCAAGTGTAGCTTATGATGGTGCAAGTTATTGCGAAGCTAGCTCACACGATGCTGAAGAGAAAAGTTGATTCTGAAAATAGAGCCTTTAAAAACCGATGGGAGGCTGAGTATATGTTTACTGAACCCGTGTGTCTCATTTGTGGAGCTAATGTGGCTGTAATTACAGAATTTAATCTAAGACGGCACTATGAGACAAAACATCAGGGTAACCTGAATGCAATGCAGAAGATCCAGAAAGCAGAAGAATTAAATAAGAATCTGACACTTCAGCGGACGTTTTACCGTGCACAATCACAAAGTGATTTCAAGTGAAGCTGCTTTTATGGGAGACACAAATGCACCAGTGCAATTTGCCCCACTTTCCCTGTTGCCAAGTAATGTTAAACCAAGTCTTCACTACGGTGTTCCCAAAATACGCACTTTGCTGATAAACTGAGCGCACTGAGTTTGCACAGCGCTTTGGTGACTTTGAAGAACAAAAAAAGTCCGTCTACATGCGGCTCGAACCTTGTGCATGTTTGGTACCACATATCTGTGTGAGAAGCTCTTCTCAGTGATAAAGACTAACAAAACAGCACACAGGAGTCGCCTCACTGATGAGCACCTGCAATCCATGCTGAGAATCTCCACAACACAGAACCTCACACCAAACAGAAACGAACTTGTTGCCAAAAAAAGATGCCAGGCGTCCAGCTCTAAAATGACATATGAGCAAAGACAACTGAATGATTTGATTTGTTATTGCTGAAAGGAACACATTTTATTTATATTTCCAGGTTTTGTTATGCAGCATGTTCATATTTGAATTTGTATAATTTTGACAGGATATATTTTTATGGAGAGCAAAATCTTTTGGGATATTTAAAATCTAAGTTTATTTTTATATAAAATTACATAAGAGTAAAGAAATTTGAATGTTTGTTCTTTTAACGTTTACTTTATTTCTGACTTGTATAATTTAGACAGGATATATTTTTATGGAGAGCAAAATATTATAAGTTGTTTAAGGTTTGAGTTGATTTATTCACGAATAATATTCCTGTCTGTTTTACCATTCCTACCAAAGATATTTCTGTCGACTAAATAAAAATTCCTTCTATTTAAAATTTAAATAGAATTGAACAAATACGATAGTTCATAATATCCACGCAGACTTGCACGTAAGAGCGGAGTTATCCGTTTTAACAAGCAGCGTATTGCACTGATACGAAATAGCTGTGTGTGTATATATGTAGATATGTATGTATATGTATATATGTGTGTGTGTATGTATATATATATATATATATATATATATGTATTTGTGTGTATATATGTAGATATATATATGTATATGTATATATATGTGTGTGTGTATATTTATGTGTATATGTATAGATATGTATATATATATGTTTATGTGTGTGTGTGTGTAAATATATATATATATATATATATATATATATATATATATATGACAGCAACACTCATCACTCACAACAAACAACAACAACAACAACATTTATTTATATAGCACATTTTCATACAAACAGTAGCTCAAAGTGCTTTACATATTAAAGAATAGAAAAATGAAAGACATAATTATAAAAAAAAATAAATCAACATTAACATCGAATAAGAGTAAGGTTCAATGGCCAGGGGACAGAAAAACAAAAACTCCAGACGGCTGGAGAAAAATAAAATCTGTAGGGATTCCAGACCATGAGACCGCCCAGTCCCTCTGGGCATTCTACCTAACATAAATGAAACAGTCCTCTTTGGATTTAGGGTTCTCACGGAAGGGCTTGATGATGATGATGGTCACGTAGACTTCTTCCTTTTAATCCGTCCATCATTGTTGGAGCATCATGAAGCTTTGAGTAGGTGGAGGTGGCGCAGGCCACCACCACAAAGAAACGGAAAAAGAAACAGAAAAGAGAGTAGGGGTCAGTACCGATTTTAGAGCCACCATGAATAGTTGTTATGATGAATTGAACATACAGAGTATCAGGATTAAGTTAAATTACGATTAAAATGAAGTTATAAAAGGCCATGTTAAAGTAATGTGTTTTCAGCAGTGTTTTAAAGTGCTCTACTGTATCAGCCTGGCGAATTCCTATTGGCAGGCTATTCCAGATTTTAGGTGCATAACAGCAGAAGGCCGCCTCACCACTTCTTTTAAGTTTTGTTCTTGGAATTCTAAGGAGACACTCATTTGAGGATCTGAGGTTACGATTTGGAATATAAGGTGTCAGACATTCCGATATATAAGATGGGGCGAGATTATTTAAGGCTTTATAAACCATAAGCAGAATTTTAAAGTCAATTCTGAATGACACAGGTAACCAGTGTAGTGACATCAAAACTGGAGAAATGTGTTCTGATTTTCTTTTCCTAGTTAGGATTCTAGCAGCTGCATTCTGCACTAGTTGCAAACGATTTATATCTTTTTTGGGTAGTCCTGAGAGGAGTGCATTACAGTAATCTAGTCGACTGAAAACAAACGCGTGAACTAATTTCTCAGCATCTTTCAGTGATATAAGAGGTCTAACTTTACTTATGTTTCTTAAGTGAAAAATGCTGTCCTAATGATCTGATTAATATGTGATTTAAAATTCAGATTACAGTCAACAATCACCCCTAAGCTTTTTACCTCCGTCTTGACTTTTAATCCTAATGTATCCAGTTTATTTCTAATAGCCTCATTGTATCCATTATTGCTGATCACTAAAATTTCAGTTTTCTCTTTATTTAACTTGAGAAAATTACTATTCATCCATTCTGAGATACTAGTCAGACATTGTGTTAGTGAATCAATAGAATCAGGGTCATCAGGTGCTATTGATAAGTACAGCTGTGTGTCATCAGCATAGCTGTGGTAGCTCACGTTGTGCCCTGAGATAATCTGACCTAACGGAAGCATGTAGATTGAGAATAACAGCGGACCCAGGATAGAGCCTTGTGGAACACCATATTGGATATCATGTGTCTTGAGTTGTAATTCCCACAACTAACAAAATATTTTCTCCCTGTCAGGTAGGATTCAAACCAATTTAAGACACTGCCAGAGAGGCCCACCCATTGACTAAGGCGATTTCTAAGAATGTTGTGATCAATGGTGTCAAATGCAGCACTCAGATCTAAGAGGATGAGAACAGATAAATGGCCTCTGTCTGCATTTACCCGCAAGTCATTTACTACTTTAACGAGTGCAGTTTCTGTGCTGTGATTTGTTCTAAAACCTGACTGAAATTTATCAAGAATAGCATGTTTATTTAGGTGGTCATTTAACTGCATAATGACTGCCTTCTCTAGAACTTTACTTAAGAAGGCAGGTTAGAGATGGGTCTAAAATTTTCAAGAGCGAGTGGTCAAGATTATGTTTCTTAAGTAGGGGTTTAACTACAGCAGTCTTAAGACAGTCTGGGAAGACCCCAGTATCTAGTGACGAATTTACTATGTCAAGAACATTATCAATTAGCACGCCTGATACTTCTTTGAAAAACCTTGTTGGTATCGGGTCAAGGACGCAGGTGGAGGGTTTTAATTGAGATATTATTTTTGTAAATCAGGTAAATCTATCCTAGTGAAAGAGTTTAATTTGTTTATAACAGGATGTTGGGGTTTAGGGGATCCTTAGTGTTGGGGAGATATACTATGTTATTTCTAATATCATTAATTTTTGATTGAAAATACAGCGACAGCCTCACAGGTTTCACTGGAAGCACTTAGGAGGCATTCCTTTGAGCTACCTGGGTTTAGTAGGCGATCAATTGTTGAAAATAAGACTCTGGGATTACTAGCATTGTTATTTATAATCTTGAGAAATAGCAGCGTCTCTCAAGACGGACAATGTTATTGTATTCTGTTATTTTGACTTTTAATATTTCGTGGTGGATAGTAAGTTTAGTCTTCCTCCATTGACGCTCAGCTCTACGGCATGTTCTCTTTAAATCAGACACTCTTTGGGTCTTCCATGGTATACAATGCTAGAAGATTTTTTCACTGTCTTTTCAGGTGCAACTATGTCAACAGCAGCTCTCACTTTAGAATTAAATCTTTCCACCTTACTATTTACATTGTCCTCGCTATTATAGCTGGCACTATAAACGGACTGATTGCTTAAAATGTTTGTAAGTTTTAAAGCTGCTGCGAATCAAAGAAGCGTTTTTAACAATATGCTTCTCATGAGTGTTTTTATCATTATTTCTATATTAAAAGTAGAAGAAAATGGTCTGATAGACCAATATCAATGATCTGTTTTATATCAACTTTCAGTCCTTTAGTAATCACTAAGTCTAATGTATGACCTGCTTTATGTGTAGGCTGATTTATGAGTTGTCTCAAATCAAAAGAATCCAGGAGGTTCATAAATTCTTTTACTTTTAGATCACACTGATTATCTATATGAAAATTAAAGTCGCCAACTATTAGGAGTGTGTCATAGTTAGTAATTAAAATTGACATTAAGTCAGAGAATTCCTCAAAAAGCGCGTTATATTTAGGAGGTCTATACACGGATAGTACTAGAACTTGAGAATCTCCATGAATAACAACGGCGAGATACTCAAAGGACTTGAACTTACCAAAACTGACATCTTTACATTTTAATCGCTCGAGTAAATGTTAGCCAATCCGCCCCTTTTCCCTGGCGGTTTGCATGAGTAAAACTGTAATCCGGGCGCAGATTCGATTAAAACTGCGCGCATCTGAATTCAGCCATGTTTCATTTAGTGCAATAAGATCTATTTTTTATCACTAATAAGATCGTTGATAAAAAACGTTTTGTTAGTTAAAGCTCTAACATTTAATAGTGCCATATTTAATGTTTGGAGGTGCAGAGATGAGTACTATGTGCGTTATTGTTATTTGGAATAGGAACTAAATTATTATTATTAGCGCTCTGTGTGTATTTTTGTTTAATCTGTGATCTGTTTTATAGTTTTAATACATTGTTCCTCTAAAATAGTGATTTTAATTAGATTATTGGAGTTTATGCCGTATTTCCTAGGTTTTCTACGTGCATTGAGATTGCTTATTACAGTATTAATGGTGTGCACTTTAACGGAAGACTCTATTAAACATTCATCATGTCCTGGCACAGCAGTATTATTTCGGAAGGGGTTAAGAGCAGAGATAGATAGTCAAGAAAAACGAATTACCTTCGATATGTTTTCGGAGAGGACCCGGCGCGAAACTGTTCGGATGCAGGCCATCACGCTTGAAGAGACGCGCCTTTCCAAAAGAGATTCCAATTGTTGATGAAACCGACATCCTTCTTCTTGCAGAAACCCTGTAGCCAGTTGTTCAACCCTAGCAGACGACTGTAGTACTCGTTGGATCGTCTGACGAGAGGTAGTGGACCCGAAACGAAGATCTTTGCCGATGGGGTCCTCTCCTTCGTGTCTTTAATCAAAGCTGCGAAGTCAGCCTTCAGGATTTCTGATTGTCGGTGCCTTATATCGTTTACGCCGGCATGCAAGACGATTGATCCAACTGCCCTCTCCTTGTGTTTCTCGTAGACTGCTGGCGCACGTATCATTACATCTCGGACACGAGCACCGGGAAAACAAGAAACAAACGATTTTGCATTAGGGCATGCGACATTAAGGTTTCTAACGATAGAATCACCTACCACTAATACATCACCAGGTGCTGAAGGCGAAATGGGGACGCGGAGAGGGTCAAACCGGTTCTGAGATAAAATGCTCGCCTGTGCCGATGGAGGTGCTCTGGCCTTGAACCCCCGCCTGCATAGCTGAAATCCACCGAGGTCAGCAGCGCGTCGCTCCTACGAGACGCGGGGGTGAGGTCGGCACAACGCGGGGTTGATGTTTCGCCGGTTCCAGATGGCAAGGACGGTTTATCCAACAGCCGGGCCTTCAGATTTCTCAGGTATTTCCGTCGGGACAGGAGTTTCTGAATCTTTTCATCAAGTGCTTGGAGTTCCTCAATTACGATTTCAACGCGAGTTACCCCACTGTCGGCCATTTTCTACTTCGTGCCCTAGGAGAAATGAGAGAGAGAGAGAGAGAGGTTATTTTCAAAATGTTTCCTTTTCTTTTTCATTGCTTCTTTAACACACTACTTCTCCGCTGCGAAGCGCGGGTATTTTGCTATACAATATAATTGTGAAAAAATTCTGGGACTTGATTGTTAACATATAATACGATAACCACATAAAACATTTACGCTACTCAAAAAGTACTTATTGTGTTATTTCTCAATAGCAATTGTGTTATTTCACAAAGATAGTGCCTGATGCATATGTGACTTTTAGTAGTCCAGTAACAGCTAATGAGAGTGGGAGGCTGAGCATTTGCGTAGCAGAGAATCAAGTGCGAATAATCGAAAAGACATAATAGGAATACATTTAGCTGTAATCATGTTAAAATTTAGTAAGCTTAGCACAGGTGTTTTAATAAAGACAGAGTGGTAGTGCAGAGTTGTCATTTCTGCCTCAGAGCATCAGGGTTTGCATGAAGTTTGCATGTTCCTCCTTAGTATTTACAGATTGACTGGTATCAGCCAGTGTGGTTAACTGTGGATTATTGCCTGAATACTGGAAATGTGTCAGTAATATTTGTTCAATTACTAAAAAAGTTTATTCCTTCATGTGTTGAGAAGTAAATTACACCGATACCCCTTTTTCAAGGTATATATCTTGTTATATTAAAAAAGACTAAGGAATTGTGTGACTTTTTAAAGTGAATATTGTCTGGTTGTCTACAGAGAGTAATTTAACATCTGTTCTGTCTAAAAATGACTGGGATAAGGAAACAAAATAAAGATATATTATAAATTCATACCAAAATAAGAACAACGATTTTTGACAAAGCCCTAATCGCAATCTGAAAATCAAAGTTTCAAATGTCAAGGCAAGAGTACAAAAAGCCAGAAAAACATGAATGAAGAAGTTACAAGCAACAGCTCTATATATTCCAATATTGGATGACGCAGGTTAAGATCTGATACCACTAAATACCATTGCATCGATGACATCAAAGGTCACACAGCCCAAGTGGAACATGGGAAGGATTGCCACCTGACACAAGCATGCCAGAACGCAAAAACAAAAAGGTGTGTGTAGCAACAAAGATACTTTTAAACAAAGATAACAGTATAGTTAACCACAGAAATTAATTCCTTCCTTGAGGTAAAAGCAAACCAGAAAGAACTTCAAGATTGACCAGAAAAGTGACAGAAAATAAAATACAAATTTAATAAGAGTGCCAATCATTAAAACAACTGGGTATCAACATTAAATAATGTCAACAACAGCATTTGGAGACAACATTTCAAGGAATACTCTGGAGGAAACCATGCCCTTGGGGCTAACAGATTGGCACAGAGGAAGATGGATAGTGAGGTGAAGTGCTCAGTCTGTCTCCTTTTAAAATGGCTGAATCTCACAAAAGTATTTTGCTTTTTTCTTCCTAATATGACATGTAAACATTGTTTTGCAATATGTGAATAATCTCAAGAGGCAGATCAATGCTCAATAACAGTCTTAACTTGAAAAATTGATGTATTCTGCAAGTTTAAAGGCATTTGTTTTCACATTGAACCCCGGTACCCTTCACTTCCATTTTAAAATGCTGGAGCAGCCAAGGTATTTTTAAAAATGTATAAAAATTACTTCATTATAGAACATAATTTAATGTGGAAAATGAATGTTGTGAAGCCGACCCGGACACAGACAGGCGGACATGTTGTTCATCAAACCACCACACGTTTTATTTACAACTATTTACAAATATGGTCACTCAGACCCAGTCCACTAGTGCACAAAACACCCCAAACACCCCTTCTTCGGGCCGCCTCCACTCTCCTCTCTTGCCTTGTCCTCCTTCCACCTGACTCTAGCCTCGAATGAAGGGAGACGGCCCCTTTTATACATGACCCGGATGAGCTCCAGGTGCTTCCGACACTCCCCCGTTGGCCATGCCCCAGCGTGGCGGAAGTGCCGGCTGTTCTTCCGGCAGCTCTCCTGGTATCGTCCTTATTCTTTCCCCCAGCACTTCCTGGTGTGGCGGAAGTGCTGAGGTAGCAGGTCCCCAAGGCATTGGGGCGCCTCCTGGCGGTGACCATGGGCCCCCTACAGGGTGGGGCTTCCATGCCCTCAACCCGTGGCCCCCAGAGCAACCAGGAAGGCGGCCCCCACGTGATCCAGGGTGGGCCTTGACCCTCTTCCAGTCCCTCACAGTGTCCTGGCCGTGTCGTTGCCCCTGGCATCCCTGACAATGTATACCATGACTGTGAAAATATAATTTTGACTTGAAAAATACCAAATTATCCTATAGACCTCTGTTGTCTTGTTTTATCACCTAGTTATTAACAAAATTCATCTGCTGATATCCTTAGACATATCATAATTAGGTTCATAGGGTTTCTCAGGTGTTTAGACATCAGATGCTGTCATTCAGGCAACTAAGCTGGGGATGATGAAGCTGTAGCTTGTGTCTAAGAAGTAATGTCCACGGATTGGTTCTCATAGACAATAGCAACCTAGAAGACACCTCTGCTGCTTTTGTACAGTAGTATTTCTAATGGCATTTTTCTTGCATGTGTGTGTGATACCAAGAAAACGGAATGCCTTATAGAGCAAACCCTTTGCATTTCACTTCATCGGGCTGGCACTGTTTACACCGCCCCTTCCTGCAGCATACTTCTATCAATCTGTGGTATTTCAGTTTTTTTAGTCATCCTTTTTATCCCAAGGAACTACGTCCTCTAAAAAAACCACCTGTGTTATTGTTTCTGACAGCTGGACCATATTGGCGCTTTTCCACTGCATAGTACGGCACAGCACGGTTCAGTACAGCTCACCTTGGTTCGGCTCAGTTCGGCTCGGTTTGCGTTTCGACTGCAGTTTAGTACCGCTTTAGAGTGGGCGGGATTATTCATGTGTCGTTATAGTTGCGCCCCTACTGCGCGTGACATCATCGTAAACGCGCCACAAGCGACCTCCTGAACAACTTTTTCATTCTGCGTCGCCCCATCCAGCTCTCGCTGGATCCGCTACTCGGCTACCAACGAGAGGAACGTCTGTACTTCCTCAATAGACCACGAAACAGCCATTTTTGGTTAAAACTAAATGGTGCGTCCGAACCTTCGCTAGCTGTGCTAAAAATCTAGCGGGTCTGTTGTGTCTCGTGTCGCAAGTTCAGTGACGCAGTAATGACGATTTTCTCCGGCCAATCAGTGACCAGCAGAGTTTACACGTCACGTTTTGGTAATGGTTCGGCGCGCTTGGAACCTTGGCTGAGGTGGTACTAAAAAAAGGACCAGGTACCAGGGCCTGTTCCCAGTGGAAAACCCCCCAAAAGTGAGCTGAACTGAACCGTGTCGTGCCGTACTATGCAGTGGAAAAGCGCCATATTTGGCCTGATCATGGTGCCAGTCTGATGCTCTCCATAGAAGTCATTCCATTTCCCTTGACTGTAGTTGTGACTGGCTTCTTCCCATCCCTGACAAAGCATATACATAGTTGCACTATTAGATAGTGCCTGTTCTGTGAGATGGCTGTGAAAAATGTACTGGAATTTCCTTTAGCACATTGTCATGGTAGTAAGAATATGCTCCAGGTTCTATCATTACCACACAGGGGACACATTCCCTTGCTGCAACAGGCAATACTAGAAGGATTACCATAAACTTAATTTGAATAGTTTCAGCTTTGCAAAACTCACAGAACAATATTTTATGATTAAGAGCTTTTTCCTATCTAGTCCTATCTAGTTTCCCATATAGTGGCTTACCACTCTACACTCTCCAGCTGAGCTCTCACCTCTTGCTGGGCCACTTGGCACCATTCTCTGCCTTCTGTCTTTGTTAAGGCATAGAATCTTAACTCTACCAGCCCTCCTCTTCCTGATGCTACACTTTCCACCAGTGCTCTTTGGCATATGTGAGCTAGCTGCTGCCTGCTACACTACTTCTTCATCCCGATCCTGACCTCAGTGGCAGCCTGAGAGATCTTTGTGTTAATAGACACTCTATATTGCAGCACCTGTCTTGCATGGGCAAAAATTTTATTTCTCAATTGCACTACTTATGGGCAGCTTGAGTTTATTTTTCTGCACATACAGAGCAGTGCTGCTTATGTTATGAGGAAGGCCCATTAATCTGCAAAGGTTTTGGTTGATCTTCCTCTCAAAGCTCTTGACGCTCAAGACAACAACTTTGTAAATAAGAACAGGCCACAGGATGCGTGGCAGGATCCCATGCTGGTATATACTGGCCTTGAATTTTACTGGAAGGCCTGATTTATCTGCTACTTTTAGCCATTCATCGTCCCATCCAACCTACTGAATAATGCTGTATCTATCAGGGTGCAGGCAAATATTTTTCCCAGGCTTCTCTGAGAATGTTAAAATCAAGATGCCTCCTATGGAAAAGTAAAACTGGTCTGTCACCTAAAGCACTAAAGATCTGTATTTGTCCAATCTAAAATCCACCCATGCCCAGGCTTTAAGCCTATACAGACCCTGGAAGTTCCAGCTGCATCCTGGCACTGTCAGAATTCTTACCATCAAAGCATCAATGAATGCTTGGATTGGCCCCTGATGAATGTCAGACTTTGTCAGAGGACCTCAGCACTCTAGCTGGACTGATTTGGCTATCATGTTCATGGCTAGTATGTAAAATATCACTGACACAGTACATCCAATAATAATTAACCCTTTCAGTCAATGCTACTCTGAAGTAACACTGATGTTGAAATTTTTGTAATAACCCACTATGAATTCCCTGATCTTAAATGAGACAAGATGATGATTAAGGGCCACCTCTACTAGCTTGCGTGGTAATGAGCCACACATGAGCCTTTTCCCTTTCTGTGTTTGTGTGATTAGTTTCATGACCACTTCCATGTGCTCAATATATCCTGGAACCTGTGAAATGCACCTTTTTGCAATGAAGTAACAAGTGACAATATACTGATACTTCAGGAAATACTCTATAAATTGGACAAATATACTGAAATAAGTCTTGCCTTCGACTCAGATCAGAGAGATGATTCTAAACTGCCTTGTTCTTCATATATTTTCCTCCTTAGGAATCAATCTCTCTTCTGCTAATCCCCACTCTTGGGCTATTCTACCTCTCCTTCACTATTCCTTCAGTATTTTCCACAATCTCTGTGCAGGTTTGGCATAACTTTTGTTAGCTTTATGCGGCACTCCACTTTGTCCAAAGACTTAGCTAAATCTGGCTGCCTTCACCACTTCCTGAACTTCTTTCCAACTTGGTGTTGGTGGAATGATCAAAGTCCTACAGTGCCAAAGGTATTAGTCCCTATGTGCATCACTATAGGTGTAGTGGAAGTGCTAGTTGACTTTGTCCTTCAAGCAATGTAGGTAGTCACATGTGCCCTAGTGCTATGCTACCTTTGAATTTTAAATTGTTTTCTGGTGACACATTATTAAGCCTTCAGAACAGAAAAAAACTCCACTAACTGTTTAAAACTTTTTTTAAAAAAGTTAACAAAACTTCATTTTTTCCACCTTTGTAAATCAGTATTGTAACCATTTCTTCATTTGTAAACCATCCCCTGGAACAATTTTTCATTGTGTCTTTTTTATAATGAATTATTATTCAGCCTCGATTCATTTTAATATTTCAATCCATTAGCTTTTAAGTTATCAGTTTAATCCTATCATTTGAAAAATGATTTGAACTACTTTCACTACAACAATTTGCTTTTCCTAAGAAAATCACTTTGCACACAGTCACACTTTCCTCTTAGTGTAATGATTTTTAAATAATCAAACTAATGTAAGGCAGATCAGAACTTATCTATGCATATTTATGTGGTGCACACTACTATCTAAGTCAGAATGTAAAGGAAAACCATGCAATGATTTAATAATTATATACACACAAAATGAAGGACTGAATAAATTATGAAAAAACATTTAGGTCTCAAAGTCTGTTACTTTTAAACTCAAATTGTAAAATATCTAGTTGTATACCTGTCAGCTGGACTCACTGTTCATAAAAAGAGAAAATGAATTGTGCGCTTCTGAGAAGTCTGTTTATCTGCTTTGCAAAACTGTAAAATTCAATACTGGGATCTCCTGCAGGGCTTGGTTCCTGCTTTATACCCAATATTTTCAGAATAAGCTCTTACAACTGTAAAATTGATTTAGGCAAATTTGCAGATGGATGAGAGAATGGATAAGATTATTTCTCAAACAAGTCTAAGAATCTCCATTTTCTTGTGAATGGAAGAGAAATATCAAAAGCCTTAATTAGAGTTTGCCTAGTATATATTTTATGTATTAGAATAACATACTTTCATACTGAAATGACTGTATCACAAATATTTATTTCTAACTAATTATAGAATCAGCATCTAATTTTACACTAAGGATGTTATGGAAACAATGATAAAGAATAATGGAAAGGCATATTAGATTTAAATTAAATCTGTAAAACCTTGACTTCATTGTTATAATATGGTAAATTTAAAAAATGTATTTCTCTTCAGATTCATTTTTCGTTCTAGCTTATGTTCCAATATAAATCCAAATTAATGACCTCTCCCAGAGTGTCTCCTAAATCGTGGCTGCCTAATTCATCTTTCATCTCAGATGATTTTCCCCTCCTTCATCTGCTGCAATCGTTTGGAAAGTAATGACATAGTCACTAATGTTCATGCTTCCTTGTTTAAATTCTAATCTAAGTTTAACTGTTACTTCTGAAGTACAGGAAGCTAGGGTGATTAGAACAGAGTCTTGAAAAGGCCCATTCTAAATTCTGATCATCTATAAGGGTGATCATATACACCCCTTTAGCTCTGTCCGAGGCATAAGTCTGACACTGTAAATCTATAGCACATTATCATACACAGAATGTAGCTCAAAGTGCTTTACAAGATGTCAAAAAATGGTTACAAGCAAAGAAAAACAAATTATATTAGGTAAGAATAATAATGAATGAGTAATAAAAAATAAATCAATATGAGTTTATCTAACGTGGATATAAATTAGTAGAAACGTCCTTATATATAATATTGTATTATAAGTCTCTGAAAATGAGTCCAATGACAATGCCAGATGGTTGGGAGGGGAGAAAACACAAACTTCAAATTCAAATTAACCTGGAGAAAAAAAAAATTTGCAGGGGTTCCAAGACCAAAAATCCACCCAGTCAAATACAAGTCTACCCTGGTTAAGAAAACCACAAAACTTCTTTTGATCCTCTGAAAAATGAGAAGGGTAGAAATCTGAGACCTTTATACTATGACATTACCAGCAGCAGCTTGCAGCACAGCACCTTACTCAGCTAGGTGTTCTTGGATGTAAATAATCTCATCAGATGGAACAACACTGCAAGGACTCCAACCTGTTCAATTTCCACTACAATTTTTTGCGTATGTAGTGTGCTATCTCTTTGAAAAGAAGTTTCATCTCAGGATGCATATTTTTACTATCCTAACACTCTGTTTCTGCCATGGAAAAAAGAATGTACAACACACTATATAGTTGCAACAGTAAGAGAGCATTGGGAGATAAATGTGGTTAAAAGGAGAAGCTGCAGTCAGAATCATTAGGACAAGTGTACTTGCACTGAAACAAAATCACTAAGAATCACTAATAACAGAGAGAAGACACACATAACATTCAAAAGAAGGGTTTTCACTATACAAATATTATAACAATTTATGTGACACTGGTTTAAATACCATTACATGAATGACATCTGATCATGAAACTTCCAGGACATGCTGTCGGCAACTAATGATAGTGTCTTGATGATAGCTCTATAAAATTGCAGCACCCAAAAGAAAACAAAACGGCATCATAGCAAATAATTTAATGAAAACAAAAATGATCTTATTACAGACATATTCTAAAAAGGAGAAAATGTACTTCCTTAATAAATATGGTCAAAAATGATTTTTCTCATTATTGAAAAAAATGTATTTAAAGAGAAATACATTTTGAAAGTTTCCCATATCATACTATTTATACTGATGGAGGTCTTCAGTCTGTCAGGTTCACTTTGCAGTTATGTGTCACTAGTTCCTTCTCCTGTATGATATGCAAGATACTCATAGGGCTTAGGTTTACATTACAGAACTTATCTTTTTTCTGCTTTCTGTTACTTGTCATGAGAAAAAGCCAAATGACATTATTAAGAGCTTTTCCTGGCAGCATTGCTTACTTAATGAGTATAAAAAGGAACAACAACTCATTTTCAGGGTGTCTAACCAAATCTCTTCCTTCTTTCTAAAGAGCAGACTACTAGATCCTAATCAGTCAGGCATTAATAGAGACCATTCCACGAAGACAGCCCTACCCACTGTTGTCAACTACTTACAGCTGGCTAGAACTACCAACATGAATTCTGTCCTCAATCTTCTAGTTCGTTCCTCTGCCTTCCACATGGTCAATCATTCTCTCTGGAACTCTCTCTAACCTTGACATCACTAGGACTATCCTCAGGTGGTTTGAGTCCTACCTCTTGGGCAGATGTCCTGATGAGGAGAGGTGTCAAAGTGCAACAGGCAAGCATGAGTATGCCCCAAAGATTGGTGTTGGGTCCTCTCCTGTTCTCTCTATACACCTCCTCACTAGGACCTATTGTCCTGTCCCATGGTTTCTCTTATCAGTGCTATGAAAAGATAAACAAATGTAGCTTGTGTTCTCTCCAGACGACCTCATGCTATCAACTAGAATCTCTACATGTCTCACTGATACTGCAACATGGATGAAGGACCACTATCTCCAGCTCAACTTGGTGAAGTCGGGCCTTCTTGTTATCCCAGTGAATCCTTCTTTTTAGCATCCCATCTCTCTTCAGCTCATCTAATGATCACAGACACCCTCCAGGTCTGTACACAATGTTCGGGTGCTGTTCCATAACCAGCTGTCCCTCACTGACCATGATGAAACAGTTTTTTAGTCTTGCAGATTCACTCTATACAACATCCGGAGAATCAGACCTATCTGATGGGGTGAGCAGCACATCTCTTGATCCAGCCTTTTTTCTTATCACATCTGGCGTACTGCATCATTCTGCTGGAGATGAGCAAAAATACATTGGTACATCTGGTGTTCAGTTAGCAGAGTTGGACACATGTCACTCCTCTTTTCAGATTACTGTGTTGGCTCCCTGTAGCAGCATGTATTAAGTTCATATCCTTGATGCTTGCTTACAAAGTAGTCACTGGGCCAGCACCTATATATATTTGGAGACTTGCCCCTTCTCACCCACTCAGGTCTGCTGATGAATGGTGTCAGGTGATGCCAGTTCTATGTGGCATCAAATCTCAATCCAGACTCTTTTCAGGTGTAGCTCCTAGTTAGTTTGAAATTTGAAATTACATTTGAAATTCTGACTCCCTCAATGTGTTTAAGAAGCATTTGAAGATTTTTTTGTTTGGTGAATTTTTGTCTATTTTGTTATTTATATTAATTGTAACTGATGAATTGTATCTAGCTTGCATTCTGTGCTGAGCTCTTCACTTCAATTTTTTAACTTTGTCCTGTAACTGAGGTTTACTCAGTTGTATTGACTTATTTTAAAAGTTGCTTGGGATAAAAGCGTCTGCTAAGCAAATAAATATAAATATATATGAGCCAAAAAGAATGACTTTTTACATCAGTGTCAAAATAAAATTACAGTAGGATTTCATGTTTTTATCACATGCACCACATATTGTTAAAGTATATAAACCATAGACACTAAAGTATCCTATATTGCTTTAACAAAGCAAGCTGTAGTTAGCCATATATTAAAGGACAGTACATACTGCTAGTTTGAATACTTTACCACTTAAAACACAATTTGAGTGTTTCATAGAATTTTTGATAGAGTTGCAATTCAAAGGTGGTATTAGAATAAAAATAGAAAAAAACAATAAAAAATGCAAAAAGGTGCTGATATTTGCAGTGCATGATTTCCTAATGATCAGTTGTGCTGATGGGCATGGGACGGAATGTCCTAATACAAAACCTGTAAATTACTTTTTGTTAACGTTAATTACAGACTTCACTTCACTGAAAAAAGACGTGCCTTTTAGCAATGAAAGATAAGCCTGCCAGTGAGATACGTTAACACAATGAGAAACAGATGTAAAATATATGGTAACAGTTTCAAAATGGCACCACATTTTCATTTTTAATTACAAATATTTTTCTCCACTGACAGTTGAAATGGATTTGAGCAATCATGCATAGTGAGTAAGTTAACTCAACAAATCAAATCACAGCAAAATTGAGAATTATAAGAAACCTTCACGATTGTGCGATTGTGTGTAAAGTGTCCGTGATAAATTCTAATGAAGACTTCTATACCTAGACGTTAGATAAAGAAAAAATATATATTATACTGTGTACTGCTACTTGGGGGAAAAATCAGCATAAGATGCCCCCATCGACAATTTACTAACATATTAGATTTTTTTATAAGTATCTGAATAAATACTATCAATTTTTCAGTCTTGGGAGGTTTTCTCTTAGCAGTGAAAAGCTTAATAATTTACCAGAATAATAATCTACTCACCTGATGTGAGATATGTATCTATTTGCCTGCAAAAAAAAAGCAGAGCTAAAGATGTTGCTTTAGTGCATTTAAATGTATATTTCTTCTTCTGTGCTGTTTATTCCCTAGAGTGCTCTTAAGAAAATACAACAAAACTGAAGCACTGCAGGTGCATAATGGAATAGTGGCATAGGGCAACATGTCTTCTCAATTCTGCTATAGAACTATAAGAGAATGTCAGGCTAGTTCACTTCCTTTAGGCTCAGGGAATTACAAGGAGCTTTCTATTTAAAGATGTTATTTGAACACAGAAAATATGTGACTGTATCATAAGCACAGCTCATATATTGAGCCTAAATATTCATTCACTTGTACTATAGGGCAATGTATTGTACACATAACCTTCATAATAATAACAACTGAAATCTTAAAGTAATAAATGGAACAGGTAAATACAGTGTTTATGGTTATCCTTGTATCAGATTCTACAGGCACTCCCTCTGATATTGCCCATGATTTTTAACTTTAATGACTTTATAGTGCAAATATTCCAAAAATAAGTTATTTAATCATAGAATATGTCATTAATGATTTAAAAGAAACAATAAATATACTACACGTCTATCTGCCAATTGAAGTCTCAACATACTTGCCCACCTGAAACAGAACATTCTCTAATTTTGCACTCCAAGGATAAAGCTGTCATTATCCTGTCTAGTTTTCCTTCCACCAGGGAAATGTCACATCTAATTCTCCTCTCTCAATTCAAATTTCCCTAGAGGTAAGCAACATTCTAGGGTCAGGTACATGCAGAGATGCATGTTAATGGATGTGGATTTACAATATTTAAAAGCATTAGCTTATGTGCTTTCATCCACTAATTCCACATGTGTCTGCCTGTTAAATTCCTGTGTAACTAAAGGTCTCTAGTTTAAAAAAAAAAACAAAAAACACTGTAGTCATTACCGATCACGTGTGGATGTTGTTTTGAGCTGTGTGATGTGTGTTGAATTTCTGGTAGTACGATACCCACTTTGCCAATTATGATGATGATAATGGTGATTGCAATCCTAAAAATACTTTGGAGATAGTGATGATGTTGAATACATTCCCCCTCAGCCTTCGGAGTGTGTATATGCTCAGCCTTGTATGCAGGAAACAGCAGTTTCTGGAGAAACGCAAGGAGCAGACATCCTGTGTTGTGACTTTCCAATGAAAAGAACACATTAAAACGCACAATGCTGTGCGTTAGTGCACTTACATTTGAAACTATGCAGTATGTCAAATTTTTAAAAACTGGATTGTACTTCTCAGTAGTATGAGTAGAAGTCTTAGAATATTATTGATTAAATGGTGTGCTTAATATTTGTGGTTATCAGGCAACACCATATATATGGTAAATGGGGTAGAGATGAAATAACACAATAGTAGAATTCTTTATAAACACATTTAATTATACATAAGAAAAATCAAACCTAGGCAAGATATAGATAGTTATATATAATTATATTACTACTAGCTCATAATATTTCCAGTCAGAAGTCGTAATGACGCTGAAAGTACTGGGAAATATGGATTTGGTGGGCTTTGCTGCCATCTATGGTCTTTTTAATATAATTGCATCAACCTTTGTTCAAGCAAAATAAAAGTATATCTGCTGTACAACTAATGTATGCAAAACCATTACCCAAAGAAAAACATACAATGACAAAGAGAGAATATGCTTACTCCACAAAGGCAATGCTTTAGCCAGCCTTTGAACCTGGTAAGTTTGTTCTGTGCCACTGTATTGCCACTTTTTATGCAGTAAAAATATTTTTTTCTAATTATAAACAGCATTACATTTGCAAAGTTTTAGTCTACTCTACAAAATATCTGCTTGAACAAAAACAACTACAGTTTGGTCAGTTCAACTGATTCAAAGGTGGAACTTTAGAATTATGATAGAAACTTCCAACCACATCAGTTTTTTTCTCTTGGCAAGGGTACACTGCTAATTGAATCCACGTCACTGTGATTATTTTTGGATTTGCTTTTCATTTTGTGTTGACCTGGTCTTCAGGTGGCGTGTTGTTCCAGTGAAGCATGGATCTAAGATCCTAAATCTGATGCAGTATGGAATTTGACAGTCCTCCATGTTTCAGTGTTAAGTGTTTACTTTGAGTACTTCAGCTTTCCTTCCACATCCACAGGACGTGTTAATTGATTGCTTGAGGGTGCCATGTGATGGACTTGCACACCTTTAAGGATGATTCGTGGCTTGCACCAAATACTGCCAAGATTATCCCTTCTTAACATGTCCATGACTTTAAATTAAGATGGCTGGGAAATAAGTGGATGTTTACAACCTTCGAGTAACAATCAGACCTCGTTTAGATGAATCCTGTACAATATTAGTCTTAGTATTGGGTTTTTAAAGGTTATGAATCTTAAATTAGCTTTCGGTGACCTTCAGTGATACTGATATTTCCCTCCTTTTAGTCATTTCTTTGTTTCAATTTACTGCTGGTTGCATTGTGTTTTATTATATTTTATTCTATTTATTTATGTTTACTGTATGCTTTAATGTAAATCACTTTGACTACAGTATTATTGATGTTGTTTTAAATGTGCTCTATAAATAAATTGATATTGACATTAAATAAATTGGTGATTCTAAACAGCTTGTGTATGTGTGAGTCACTTTGCAATAACTGGATCCTAACCATGGGTGATTCCAGCTTTGCAGCCATAAAGACTCATTTGAGAATGTCATGTCCTCAGTGACACTGTGCATCTCTAGATGCCATCCAGATTATCTATCTCATTAATAAGTGATAATAGCTACTTCCAAAATTCCAATACTTCTTTACTCATATTATTGTGCTACAGTTAGTTAACATTTTTGGATCGAAGTTTTTACTTTTTCAGTTAAGCTCAGGGTGAGGCTTCCATTTTAAATTACAATCAGGCCCCACTGTAGCATTGTGTTCACTGTTAGGTTAAGCTGTAAAGCTGAGCAGAAGATGTTGTACAAGTAACTACAGAGTCACAACACCACACTATATGATATTTAAATTTGAAATACAAGCAACTTAAAAAGCAAGCAAAACCAATAGAAAGTCCAACAAATACTAAATAATAATGCACACCAAAATAGGAGACTTTCATAAAAAAGCAAAATAATAAATTAGAGAAAGCAAAGGTCCTCAGTCACAGTCCTGTAGGGCTGCAGGTTTTCCTTCCAACTAGTTTCCTAATTAGAAGACAGTCCTTGCTGATAATGGAACTTGCTATTTAACTATTTGGCTTGCTAGTGCTTTCATTCATCCAAGAGAAATTTCAATTGCACTCTAGAGTGTCCATCTCTGAGAACATTATCCATGTGTTTTGTTGACAAGAAAAGATTTAAACTTAACAGACTTCCAATTCTCCTCTCATTTATTTGTAAACATTTTTTAATACAGTGTAACAGAACCACTAGGAGCATACCAGCCACCCAACTCGACACAGACAGATGTTGGAGGCACACTTTCAAAAGCACAAATATTTTTATTTTCTTCACCTAGTGGGAAACACCTTCCTTATTTCCCACAGGCGCAACACAGTCCTTATACACAGAATACTGCACAATACTCTTC
The DNA here is from genome assembly GCF_016835505.1 of Polypterus senegalus. Taxonomy (NCBI): domain Eukaryota; kingdom Metazoa; phylum Chordata; class Cladistia; order Polypteriformes; family Polypteridae; genus Polypterus; species Polypterus senegalus. The sequence goes on from NC_053162.1 coordinate 94,166,309, forward strand.
CTTCTCTATTTTTCTCCTCAACTCCTCCTCAGCAAGCTTTGTCTCCCTCCTCCCGCCTCTGGCTCACCTGGTTCCTTTTATAAGGCACCCGGAAGTTCTCCAGGTGCTCGTTGACCTAATTTTGGCAGCACTTCCAGGAGTGGCAGAAGAGTTGCTCTCCAAGGCTCAGCAGCAGAGGCAGCAGCCCCTGGCGGCACCCCAGGATCCCAACAGGACTGTATCCAACTCCATCTCCCATGAAGCCCTGCTGGAGTACGAGGCACCACTGCAACCCATGGAGGCCGCCATCTGTTGCCCCTGGGGAGGAACTGTTCTGGCCACGCTTGCTTCCTCTCAATGAAGAGGTGTACCAGCCGGACAAGGACCCCAGCCACCTGCGATAACAGATACTTCATGATGCATATGCACAGGTTTAAAAGTAAGCACATTAGCTAGAGAGCTGCTGGTTTATTGGTTATCTGTATTTCATTATTAACTAATGTTTGTTTTACGAAAACAGGCTACAATTAATATTTAAATGCAGCTGCTAAAAACTAAAACAGGCAGTTCAGGGTTCTGAATTGTAACAGGCAAGATAACTAAAATTAAGCCCAAAAATGTATGGCTTAAACAGTAAACAAATAGGTTCTAATTAAGAAATTGGTTGAAGTGAAAACCTGCAGCCACTGCTGATTTCCAGGATTGTAATAGAGGACCTCTGATTTACAATGTAACTAAAATTTGTCTTTACTGAATGAAAGCACTAACAAGGTATATAGTTAAATAGCAAGTTTCATTATCAGTAAGGACTGAGTTCTAATTAGGAGACTGGCTGGAATGAAAACCTATAGCCACTGTGGCCCTCCAGAGTACAAAGTATCAGGGATATAGGCATATATTCAGGTATAATTATATATTCAACTTATTTTTTTATATAAGAGGTTATAATAAAAGAAAACAATGAAGAGATGTCATAGTCCATGAGCCATTTGCAGTGGGAGTAAAACTGCATTGAGCAAAGAGAATGTGGCTTGACTACCCAGCGAAAGCATGATATGTATATGAAGTTGGAAATTTTTGTACTCAAACTTTCTCCTTGACTGTCTTAGTATGAGAGTAGTGTCTTTCCACTGGAGTTAAGCAAATCTGACAAAAAAATATAACTTCTGTTTCTAAGAATAGCACCTGTAAGTTTTATTGAATACACAAAACAGGTTATATGTTTGAACAGCTTTTTATAGTGATCTGATAATTTATTTGACTGTTCTACTGTATATTTCCTGGTTCCTTCCCATTGTATACTTCATCATGTTTAAAGGTCTGGTTCATTTTATGCTAAAATTACATTCTCTCTTCTCAGGGCATAACAGTTGCTTAGCATGAGACTCCAAAAGTACATAAACAAGCAAGTCCAAAAGACATCTGGAATATCTTCCACGGCATCAGGAATTTTAACAAGTCTCACCAGCTATTCCAGGTGACTCCACTGGACCCTAAATGGTTTAAAGTGACCTACAATAGACAGGATCAAGTAATACTGCATGCTGAGGACAGCAGATAAGAATAGGCGATAGACCAAGCTCATAAATCAAAGACAACTTCAGTATAGCCACTAGATCAAACACATCTGAAGATGCAAAGCATATTAAGTGAATTAGCTTCTCTGAACTGGTCCAGTGTGAGTGGCTATGGATATTTGATTGAAGAGCAATAAAAATTACATGAGCCAAAACAAAAGTTATCAGGGAACTTATTTCATTTTAGATGCAATTCAGAAGTGAAGGTTTCAGTTTTAAAAACATATCTGGCAATGAGTTCAAAACAATTGTCCTTTATTTCTTTTTTATATGTAACATTTCCAAACATTACTGACTTGAAATCTCCCAAAATTAATACTTCAGATTCTACATATTTAATTTTTTTTTCAAGCTTAAACATTGTCACACTCAGGCCTCTAAAACATAAAATCTATTTTGTGACAGTCACAAAGTCTGCTTTGCAAATCAAGTATACTAGGAAGGAAAGCAAAATTCATGTTGCAAACCAAGCTGTGAAACATGTGCCGAGTGTTGATTTGGATAGGTAATGTTATGATTCTTCTGAGCTTCACCAAAATTGAAGGTTCTGGCTTACCCAAACCAAGGCCACAATGCTCCAAATTCGATCATATAACAAGAAACAGCCTGGCCTCAAACTCAAGAAATGGGCTTCTCAACCTGTATGAGTGAAAACATGGCCAGACTGAAGAAAAATGCTTAGATGCAATTTTCAAAATGTTAACATCTGACTCAAAGCTCTAAGTGCATTTCCCATGTCTGTAAAGGCAGTTATTACAACACTGTATCACAAGTGCAAAAGAACCAAAAATGTCCAAACATTTACCAAAACACAAAAAATAAGTCATTGATAAAATACTCCACATAAAGAAAGCACACTTGACCAAGGCATAGGTAAACCCCCAAAAAATGCTATGTACTTGAGCCAAAGCTAGGCACACCATTTATTCTGTTGTCAATGTAAAATAGACACAGATATATGCAATAAAAATCCAATATACATTCAAATATAACTCCTAAATGACATGAAACAAAATCTGTTTTTTTTTTACAGTAGGAGAAAAAAACATTAAGATACATACAGTGATGCCCTGTATTGTAAATATAATGCAACTATAATTTCAAACCTCATTATTCAGCCTGTCTTCTGCTTGGCCACAACATTTCATCAACATTACATCTAATCTCTTTGTCTTCCAAGGCAGAGGGAGAGAACTTTCTTGAATGTCGCATCCATGGTGATGTCTTCACAAGCAGCACCCATTGCCCCCTGTAAACAGAACTGGTTGTGGGGACAATGGTCATATGCTTGTCCCTCCCAGGCTGAGAAGGATTCTTCTATTGTGTTGAGGAAGGGTGAATAAAGTGGTAAGACCTCCACTTTGCAGTAAACCATTCCCTGACAAGATAGGAGTGTCGAAAACTGACATTGTCCCAAATAACTACATATTGTGGCATATCAGGTATCACCACTCACCTGTCTTTCTCATAAATAAGAGCATTGTATAGCCTACCTAAGAATTCAAGGAGACGAGCTGTATTATAAGATGAGATGGTGGAAACATGGTGGAATACACCATCCTCTAAAATTGCTGCACACATTGTTATGTTACCACCATGATGCCCTGTCACAGCCACTGTAGCTCAATGGCCTTTTATGTTTCTGACACATTGCCTGACTTTGTTCAGGTTGACTCCTGCTTCATCCACATACACTAATGTGTATATGGTGTCACTCACTTCCAGCACCATCACTATCTACAAAGCAAAAATCATCATATATCAAATTGAAAAATGAACATCCAATAATGTAACAATACTCAAAGAAAAAATGACAAAACTGTATATTTAAAGTATGGTCCCTAATTACATTGACACACTGAGGGGAAACACATTACTGTACCTGCACATACAGGGACCTTTGCTCCTTCACCTACTCATTATTTCTGGAAAAAGGAACCCTGTAGAGCTGTTTCAATATGTCTATGCAGCATCCTATCCATGGTAAAGAGACTGACAAAAGTGATGTTCTGAAAGGTGGTGTCATCTTGTAGAATGGCTCTCTGTATGTCACAAAGTCTAACTGAATTGGTGGCTCTCACCATGTCACAATTGATATCTCTTGTTTTGATATATATAATGGACCTCTGTTACCAAAATGGGGAAGTGTTACAATCTGAAATGGCACAAACATGAATCCATGAATTCAACAGTACAAATATCTGTTGCAGTATGCCATTACCGAGTTTGCACAGAAACAGTAAAATATATATGCAATGTGCAGGATTTTGGTCATATACCCATTTTCATTTCTGAACGTTCATATTATGGATGCCACAGAGGTGCAGCTGGGCCTTTCACTCAGCCTCATCCATGCTTAGGCCATGGTTTATTATTACATTGTCAACAACAGCAGCCCTGATCTCATTTGATGTGTTTAGTCACCTTTAATGTTCCCAGCCCCTTCCTCATCCTCCCTGCACTCCTCTTATCTCTGCACCATGCATTCTGACTGCTCTTGCTTCATTGTTTTCCTGCATCATCGCTGAGGTAGACCTTATAAAGGTTTGTAATTAGTAATTGTTTACAATTAGCCATGATTTGCACATGTAGAATGGGGTGGGAGAGCTCATTATTCTTACTTACCTTCTAACAAATTGCCAAATGAATACACTGCTCATTGTACATTATATTTCAATCAATCAATCAATCAACATTTATTTATATAGCACATATTCATAGAAAAAAAATGTAGCTCAAAGTGCTTTACAAAATGAATAGAAAAATAGAAGACACAAAAAATAAACATAAGTCAACATTAATTAACATAGAATAAGAGTAAGGTCCGATGGCCAGGATGGACAGAAAAAACAAAAAAAAACTCCAAAGGCTGGAGAAAAAAATAAAATCTGTAGGGGTTCCAGACCAAGAGACCGCCCAGTCTCCTCTGGGCAATCTACCTAACATTAGTCAAACAGTCCTCTTTGTATTTAGGGTTTTCATGGAAGGACCTGATGATGATGGTCACGTAGACTTCTGGCTTTCAGTCCATCAATGTTGGTGCATCATGATGCTTTGAGTAGGTGGTGGTGGCGCAGGCAGAGAGTAGCAGTATTAAGTTAAAGTGAAGTTATAAAAAGGCCATGTTAAAGTAATGTGTTTTCAGCAGTGTTTTAAAGTGCTCCACTGTATTTGCCTGGCGAATTCCCATTGGCAGGCTATTCCAGATTTTAGGTGCATAACAGCAGAAGGCCGCCTCACCACTTCTTTTAAGTTTAGCTTTTGGAATTATAAGGAGACACTCATTTGAAGATCTAAGGTTACGATTTGGAATATAACGTGTCAGGCATTCCGATATATAAGATGGAGCGAGATTATTTAAGGCTTTGTAAACCATAAGCAGTATTTTAAAGTCAATCCTGAATGACACAGGCAACCAGTGTAGTGACATCAAAACTGGAGAAATGTGTTCGGATTTTTTTTTCCCAGTTAGGATTCTAGCAGCTGCATTTTGCACTCGTTGCAAGTGATTGATGTCTTTTTTGCGTAGTCCTGAGAGGAGTGCGTTACAGTAATCTAGTCTACTGAAAACAAAAGCGTGAATTAATTTCTCCGCATCTTTCAATGATATAAGAGGTCTAACTTTAGCTATGTTTCTTAAGTGAAAAAATGCTGTCCTAGTGGTCTGATGAATATGCGATTTAAAATTCAGATTACAGTCAACGGTTACCCCTAAATTTTTTACTTCCGTCTTAACTTTTAATCCTAGTGCATCAAGTTTATTTCTGATAACCTCATTGAGTCCATTATTGCCAATTACTAAAATTTCAGTTTTCTCTTTATTTAGTTTGAGAAAATTACTATTCATCCATTCAGAAATACCAGTAAGACATTGTGTTAGTGTATCGAAAGAGTCGGAGTCATCAGGTGCTATTGATAAGTACAGCTGTGTGTCATCAGCATAGCTGTGGTAACTCACGTTGTGCCCTGAGATAATCTGACCTAACGGAAGCATGTAGCATATTTAGCATACAACGATTTATACAATGACCCATTGTGCTGATATGAATAAGAAATGTATATTCCTAAATGATAAAAGGACAATCTGTTCTGATTGGCTTATCAGAGTCAGTTGAGAAGTGTATCTATACAATGCAAGTGGTGTCTATGCAATGATGCATGTACTTAATAACTTGCAAATTGTGCTTTACTAATTTCCACTTAGTCCGTACACATTAAGAAATTAAACAGTGCTTTGGCCACGGTGGTGGAGTTTTGAGGCTATGTTACAGGAAGGAGGTTAGTGCTTTGAGAACTGTATTTATGAAATTGAAAAAAACTGTATTATACATGGAATTTTAGTGGATTTAATATGGCTTTTTTTAACACTAATCAACAGAAAATACTTTTTATTATCAAAGTGAAAACAAATCACTGCAAAGTGGTCAAAATGGTAACAAATATAAAATATACAGTAGCTGATCGCATAAGTATTCAGTATTTTTTCTAAGTTCCTTTCTCTTTCATGTGTTCTGTATGTCAAGGGGTGGGGCCTAAGGAAACAAATGGAACAAGAAGAGAGGGGGACATTTTTATAGAGTTTCCTTGTTGGGTAGATGCAACTCAGTATGACATAATGTTCAATCAACACAGTAGAGTTTTAATTGAGAACAAACCCATCCATCCATTATCCAATCTGCTATATCCTAACTACAGGGTAACGGGGGTCTGCTGGAACCAATCCCATCCAACACAAGGCACAAGGCAGGAAACAAACCCCGAGCGGGGCACACACACCAACCACACACTATGGACAATTTAGAATCGCCAATGCACCTAGCCTGCATGTCTTTGGACTGTGGGAGGAAACTGGAGCACCCGGAGGAAACCCACGCAGACACGGGGATAACATGCAAGCTCCATGCAGGGAGGACATGGGATGCACTTAATTATAAAGGTGAACAATGTTATTACTTGTATTGATATTAATTCCATCTTTTATTGCCAATCGTGTATTATTATTTTTCATATTTTTATGTATTTTCTATTAGGTTTGTAACTATGTTCTGTGACTTTAAATGTTCTGTACTTTGTGGGTGGAGCTGCGAGAGGTGGGGCCACCCTGACATCACTACTGCTGTGTCCTCATTCTGGCTTGATATTGTGCCAAGAAGAAAAAATTTAGCAGTGGAACATTGAGCTTGTATTTGGAGTTAAGTGAGTATTGTTATTTCTTGATCTTTCTAGATTCATGGATTTTTTGTTCTTCTGATAATTGGATTTAATCACAGATTGTGTATTTGGATTTTTTTGCCTTGGACTGCCTTTTTATTCAACTCCTTCTTGTCCTTTTGAAAATTTTTTGTAATTTTTTAGATTTTGTTAATAAATATTTTTTGTTTATAAGGATACCTTGTTTCACTTGTCTTTACAAGCCATAGATTGATGGTTGTATCCCTTATGAGTACATTTTTACTTATATTTTGGGACATTCTTTGTATTTTCAACTTTTAAAGCCAGCTCGCCATTTTTGGGGCCTGTTCCAGCTAAATCCATCAGGTAACACTTAGAATTGAGCTGGTTTGAACTAAGCCTGTTCAGTGCTGGCCAGAAAATACTGCTGGTCTGCTTTATTGTCATTTTGGAGGCCACATACCCATTTTTTGCCAGGTTTTTCCAATTCACAGCAAATGCCTTGTCAGCATGATGGTAGGGATCTGCTTGCATGAAACATTGTGTTTACAGTGAAATTAACAATTAATTTAATGTCTCTAATTTGGCTTTTACTATTGCTTACCTCTTTAGCAGATAGCTTAAAATAAGGCAATTTGAATTATAACATATGATCATTAGAAAAACTGTGACAAAAAGGCCATTTTTCCAATCAAGCTTGTCCATCCTAAACACCTAGATTATCTTAAAGTCAAACTTTTAAGGTCCCTAATGTCCTGCTCTTCACCACACTAATTCTTTATTTGTCCATGTCTCTTTGCATGAAAAAAACCTTTCTAACATGTGTGTGAAATCTGCCCTTGTCAAGTTTTCAACTGTATCTCAATGTTCTTGATACAGAGTTCACTTTAAAGTAACAACCTGCATCTAAAGTACAAATTAATTTTATAATTTTAAACACTCTAGGTATGTCCCTTCTTAATCTCTGCATGCTTAAAAAGAAAAGGTTCAACTCCTTCAAAATCTCCTGTCATTGTTCATACATATCTCTTAGTCCCAGAGTCAGCTTAGTTACTCTCCTCTGTACTTCTTTAGTGCAGCTATGTCAGTTTTGTGGAGACCAAAACTAAACATTGTAATTCTGGTGAGGCCTCCCTAGTGTGTTACATAACTTAAGCATAACCTCCCTTGACTTATACTCACATCATGCCTGAAGAAGGAGCCTGAGTTGCCTCCAAAGCTTGCATATTGTAATCTTTTTAGTTAGCCAATAAAAAGTGTTATTTTGCTTGACTTCTCACTACATTCACACATCATGAAATATAACCAAAAGTTCTAATAGCTTTCTTTATCACTTTTGCATGCTGTCTGGATACAGAGAGTGGCAAATCCACTATGACTCCTTGGTCCTTCTCATAAGGGGTACTTTCAAGTTTCAGACCTCCTTTGAACATTCAAATCAAACTTTTTTACTTCTTATGTACATGTAATTCTTTAGAATTAGTTACATTAAATTTCACCTGCCACAAATCTGACCATGCTTGTATGCAGTCCAAGTCCCGCTGTAACAATTTAGCTGAGTTTACATTTTGTACCCTTCTACCTAGTTTGGTATCATCTGTATATTTAACCAGCATGTTGATTATATTCTTGTCCAGATAATCTGTGTACATTAAGAAAAGCAGCAGCCTCAACACTGATCCCTGAGGGACACCACTTTTAATATGACCTAATTTTGAAAAAGTTTGCTTACTATGTTTGAGCCAATTTTGTACCCATTTACAGACCATGTCCTGAATTCCTACTTGTTTATTACTAGTTATATCACTAACCTTTCATGTGGTACCTTATGAAAACCATTCTAAAAATCAAGATAAATAACAGCATTTACTGAACTCAGCATATTATTAAACATGATCTCCCTCTTCTGAACAAATGTTGAGTTTTACAGATACAGACAAACACTACTCAGTCTTTTCCTTAATAATTGCTTCTATTAATTTACCTATGATGTTTATTAAAATCACTGGCTAATAGTTATTTGGATTAACCTAATGACCCTTTATATACAATAGGATCATTTTTGCTAACCTCAAGTCTTTAGCAATTTCCCTAATGTACAGAGATTTTCAAAACATTTTTGCCAAGGATTTATATATGTACTCACTGACTTCCTTAAGCACTTGAGGATAAATACCCCTGGTTTATTATTAGATTTCAGCCTATTTATGTCGAGCAGTAATATTCATGTCACTAAATACCTCCTTAGTAGTTTCTTTAACATTTGGGAGGTTATCAACCTTTTAACACATATAAACTTAAATAAAGTGCCATTTCAAAGCATTTGCCATTTCACTATCTGTGTAGTCTAGTTTACCTTTACCATTCTTAATACTCTTCACCTCTTCCAAGACTGCTCTTTTACTAAGAAAATATTGAAATCTATGCAATCATGCACACACTTTTAGCCTCTCCCCGTCACCTCCTGCCTTTAACCATATATGACATTAAATTGCCTGTTTTGGGCCATGTTCCTTAATAACGTGCTACAATACACAGGAAAGCACAGAAAACAAAACTTCATTGAATGTGAACTAGAAGTATTACTGACTGAAATCAAGACCGGAAAAATGGTCTTTTTGATGGTCTATCTGCAGGAGTCACAAAAAAAAAATATACAAGATTGGGAGCAAGTGACAGCAGCTGAGTAAGAGAGCAAAATAAAAATAATTTTGCCAAGTAAATGTCAATGTTGCAATACACACAGGTGTGTTTACATTCAGTGTACAACATTCAAAAGTCTTTGAATTGCCATTGCACTGTTTTCCTGAAGAATGGGGTCTGGGCCACTCATGTGCTCATCTTGGCCTTTATTATGATTAGAGTTTTTTAAAGGCAAAATAAGTTGAGACCACCTAAAAGAAGCTAGGTAATGGGCCAGAAACCAACCTGATCAGCTCAGCAGAGACAACCTTGACTTCAGCCAGGCCACTATGGCACCTTCTAGCTTTTAGCTGTAGAAGGCCCAAATATGAGGAGCTAGCAATACAGCTTTAAATATATCAGAGTAAAGCAAAGGTCTCCACGAGGAGGAGGGTCACCATCAACCTAATTCTTAAGCACAAAGAAGGTAACAAAGAATCTATATATATCAAAGATTTGTTACAAGAGTGTCAAAAATACGAGGAAAAGCTCAAAAGAGCAAGATGAGATTCAAAATAGTTGCCTAAAAGGAAATTTAAAGCAACCAAATTCCCAATACAGTACAATCCCTCTTAACCGGCCACCACAGGACTGGACCCATGGCCGGTTGCTGTTTTGGCCGGTTAATCCGACGCATACCTATTTTTATGTAGAAAAATATTTCTAAGGTATGTACTGTATCTCTTCGACGTTCCTGGAGAAACCATATCCACAAGGCTTCATCCACGATTTCGTACACAGGTTTTTTCTCGTACAACGACTGGACAGTGTGGTGTAGCGGGTCCAAAGCTCAAGTCAAAAAGGCCACTTTTTAAATAAATAATCGCCGCACTTGTGGCTTAGCAAGGGGGCATGGTATCTGTGGCCGATTGGTTTCTGGGGAATTCGTGATGCAGGCGATCCTAGCTTAAGTGTACAAGTGAGGAGTTGTCCACGTCCATAATTGTTCCTGGGAACTGCTAATTGCCACATCTGATCCACGTCCCCATGATAAATAGAAGCGCGAGGTGGCTAGGGGGAGAATAGAAAAAAAGTAAAAAGAGGTTAATGGAGAAGGACACAGGTAGAGAAAAGCCGGTGCAGGAAAGTGAGCGAGAGAAAGCAGATTTGATGGAGCAAAGGCAGGCAGCTGGGAGGTGGACCCCTGCAGAATAGTGTTTGGCCGACACTCGGTGGGGCTGAAGAAAGCGTTCGCTCCAGCTGAGCGATCACGGAGCTGGAGTGATCGGTATTGAAGAAGACTGGCCGTCGAAAGGCAGTGGCAGTCGTGGAGGCTTTGGGCTGGTTTATCCCCAGCATGAGCGCCCTGGCCGCTTGGGAAAGAACCCATGTCTCAGTCCGGATGGATCCCGACATAATCGTGGATCGGAGGGCTACTGGACCAGTGTGGAAGGCAGCTGCACCTGCAGGTAGGGCAACTCCCCTGTTGCGAAGCTTGATGGGAGAAGCAGGGGAACCACCAGGTAGAAAGAAGAAGGCACTGTGATTTGGATTTTAAGAGACTGCTTGCAGCCATTGTTTTAACCTTGTTTGCGTTGTTTTTAAAGGACTTGTTTTTTATGGATTTTAACCTCCACTAATTCACTCATTTTAATGGATTATTTATTTAAAGAAGACTTTTGATACACTGCACTTTATTTAATTTGAACAGTCTTGTTGTTTGCTGGTTTTAAAATACCTCTCACATTCCAGGAAAGAAGGAAGTGCATACATATAATATAAAGAAGAATTCAGGATTAAAAAAAAAATATATATATATATATATATATATATATACAGTATTTAATTTTATTTTAATAGGTCGGTTAATCCGTTGACTGGTTAATGCAAGGCCAGTTAAGAGGGATTGTACAGTATACAGTCCAGAAATCAGTATCCTTTAACAAAGCAGAAAAAAATCAAGTAATCCAGAAACCTCAAGACAGAAAATAAAATACAGGAGTGGTGACATCAGGGTGGACCCACCTCGGTGGAAATGAAACATAACTACTTTTAAATGGACAGTACACAATTATCTCTTCAAAACAAACAGAAATTACTTAAAGACATGATAAATGATAATAAAAAATGTATTAAAACAGTAATAAAACTTAAAATACACATAACTTAAAAACAGATACATGATATAACCCTTCCTCTCCAAGGAGTGGCCTCCAGACACCTCTACACATTTTCTCATACACAAAATAGTCAATAAAATTAATTTTAAGCCAGGCTATCAAAGTATGAAGACTTTGGCCAGGCAGGGCAGACTGTGGTAAAGTGAGTTGGTGTATTTTAAATACACAATTAATTGCCACAGTCATGTCTCTGGGTGGGCCGTGGTAGAATGGTGAGAGTGGTTCCTGTGCGTGATGCAGGAGTGGACAGCCCTGCACTTATTGCACAAGTGCAGGGTCATCCATGACACAAATTGGCACCGGGAGCTGCTGAATACTGCAGCTGAGCCACACCCCATCTTAAAAGGGAAGCGTAAGTGCTGGAGGGGGAGAAGGAAAGCAGACTGGAGGAAAAGAGATAAAAGACTGGCCAGTGAGAGGAATGAATGAGTTTGAAAGAAGCAAGAGGACTGAAAAGTGAGACGGGAGATCCAAAGCACATGCGGCAGAATAAAGGCAGGTGGTAAGGATTGGAGCCTTAGGGCAAGAAGGAGACAGGGACTGGAGTAGGGATACACCTACTGTGTGATCACCGAGAAAGTAGGAGTGGCCCAATGGTTAGGTCTCCCACAAGGGCTGAGTGTGAGCTTGTGTGTCATTGCAAAAGGTCTGCGCCTAGAAGCCTGCATAACACTGAATTATCTTTTGTACGTCACTGTTTTGCACAATATCATGTGTGTGTTTCAGTCTCTCCCATAAAGAGTGTAGTTTTGTGCCAAATCCCCCACTTAATGGGGTATCACATGGTTCTCTTGGTTTTCCTATTGCACCGTGTGGAGTATAGCCGGCAGCTTCTCCCGGCCAATACCCCCAAGCCGCCAGGTGGAGTTCTCCCTGCAACATGGATGTTCCCCGAATTCCAGCAGGGCATCATGGACATTGGAGTCTTTATTCACAGCCCTGCTGGATACCGTGGGGGCTGACAGAGGACGCTGCAGGGAGGCTCAAGGACTTCTGTTTTCCTTATAGCCCAGAAGTACTTCCCAGCCAAGGGGACAGAGGAAATGACATACTTCCAGCCTGAAGAAATAGGAGTTTTCACCCAACCCGGAAGTGTTACAAAGTCACATGGACTGAGGGACAGAAACACTTCCGGGTCAAGGACTTTAAAAAGGACTGTGGGAGATCCTAGCATTGAGCTGAGTTGGGAGGAAGGGAACAACGCGTCTGGGAGAGGAGGATTATTGTAGTATTTATTGATTTGTGTATTGATTTATGAGTAAAGTGGAGTGAAGGGTGCTTTGTGCACTATTTTGTCCAAATAAAAATAATTATTGGACTTTTACCTGGTGTCTGGCGTCTGGTCTGAGGGTTCAAGAGGACGACAGCGCCCCCTATCTGTCACAACCGTTATGTCAAAACAAATGTACTCTAGGTGTTTTGTTACTGATCATGGTACAAGAAAGTGGCAACCTGTTATATGATTATTTTCATATGCAAGTAAGAAGCTGATTTATTGTTCTTTATTTAAATACTGTAAATATGTTTTTATTTAATATAAGAAGTTCAATTTGTAAAACTCCAACATGAGATGACAGACTGTTTTAGTTTATTGATTTTAGTTCAGCATTTGCAGTATTTTACCTATATGTATTAATACATTCTGTAAAATACACGCAAAAAGAGTAAAACTTGTCAGGGTTCTTATTTAATAAATTTGTTGTCAGTTAAAAAAGGCTTATTACAGTATCTTGAGGAATTTGTAGGAAAAACAATTTTGTAATATGGCTTAACCAGTAACAGTGCACTGCACAATAAGGGCTCGTTTATACTTCACGCTCAGAACGCGTATGCGCAGGCATCATGGCTGCCACGTGTTCCTAGCGTTCATTTGACGTGTCCTCTGAGCAGGTCCTCAGAAATTAAAGTGACGCGTGCGCGAGTTGCAATACCTGCAAAAATTCGGGGTGAGCAGTGTGATAAAAGCTGGAATGTGACAGAAAGCCTCTATGCAGATCCTACGGGATTGATGTGAGCGCTTCGATGTTTGATACATTCATGGTGATCGTAATGACACGATACATTTTAAAAGTTTCACATACCATCTTGTCTTTTTTTGCAGCTTCACAACTCCAACATAATGTACAGCGCTGTTTTGAGCCACAGAGAAAAAAAATTAAGGACATGGTGAAAACGTGTATTTTGTGATTAAAGTGGAAATTTTGGCTTTAATCTCAAAATGTTCACTTTAACCTCGAAGTTTACTTTATCATTAAAGCAGACTCGTAAACGTAATTCCAGTTTTTAATTGCTACAAGCTTCTTGGACCTGACAGCAGTGGCAAGCAGCAATAGATTACCACACAGAACACATTAAATGTGTGATATTCCAACTCTCTGCAAATTTAGAATCTTTAGATTTTGGGGATTTGATGCAGCTAAAATTACTCCAGTGTATGTGTGTGCTTGTATTCACTTTGAGCTGAGGTCCCGTCCAGGGATTGTTTCTACTTCGTGCCCAATTCTTGCTGGAACTGACACATCCCTGGATTGATGGATTTAATCATTAAAAATCCTTTTCAGAGATATTGTGGTAAGGTGTCATCAGAATTTAATGAGTGTCCCAGGCTATTCACAACACAGAGAAGTCGAATCTGTTCTCACAGTAATAATATCTCACACTGCCACCTGCTGGATTCCTCCAGATTTACGTAAAGTATGCGCGCAAGTATAAACAGTAAAACGCTTGCGTAGCAGGAGTGTCCGCTGCAGCATGCGTCGCATCACGTGAAGTATAAACCCAGCCGAACGTGCAGTGAATACATTTGACCTGAGCATTCATAGTTTTCAGATTTTCTCTGTACGTTTAGCATTCATTTGCTGAGAGGTTGATGCGCTTGCTGCTTCCTGAGCAGCTCTTCTTTTCTGTCCCATAGCAGCCTGCTTCTTCTCTTCTTTCATCTGCATCTTTTTGCATTAAAACTGATTAAGTCAGCGTTTGTGTTGCAATTGCTTAGCACTTTTTCCTTAATTTTTCACTTAAGCTGGCACTTAAGTCTTTAATCTGCCTCAAGAATAACTTGAGATATTAAGAGGTAGGGAATGTGAAAGCGAAGGTGGTAGGGAATGAGAATGGCGCCCGTACGCATACATCGCACGGCCACCCTGCTGCCCGCTGCCGAGAGATGATTCTACAATAAAATAAAATAAAAAGAAAAAGATGAATAATTCCCAAACTCTTCGATTTTAATAATAAGCTGTAGTGCAAAGTTTGACCTTGGAGGTCAATCATCATCCTGAAAGCGGATAGTAGATATCACATAGTATATGTGTACCAAATTTCAGGTGAAGAGGTCAAGCGGTTTGAGATCTACAGGTGGTTTAAAATCCTGGACAGACAAACAGACAGCCACGGTAGCATATTATATAAGAAGATATGGCCGAAATAAATCTATCAGACGTTATCAACTATGTTTGTACTTGGGTAATTCTAAATGAACACGTTTTTCAGCTAAATGTAGGAAAATACTTTAAAGACTCATCATGCATTAATTCATTCAATTTGATCTCTTGTTTCGTTTATTTGCTTGAAACATGGCAGACTAACCTCATGTTTTTACTAAACACACCCAACCTCTCTACATTTTGGTCTCTTTCTTTCTTGCATTTATACAGACATGATTCTACGCACCACATTTTTGTAACATAGACATATTCATGCTAAGGGGTAAGGGAAAGAGAAAAGAGAAAGGGGTGGGGGTTGAATTATGATTTGTTAAGTCTGACATGATTGTATGGAATGTTCTTTTTTCAAATAAAATCAAGAAGAAAAAAAAAACCCTACTCCTCAACCAAAAACCTGGTTACAGCTTAGCATGTCATGATACAGAACCTGAACATGATTGAAGTTGTCATTCAGTTGCATAGTCACATTTATGAAACATAGGAGACACAATGGTATGAAAAACATTCTTACCTCCACTGATAAAAGGGTTGATAAAATTCCCACTTCATATTTTCCGGAGGAACATATATACAAACAAAGCGTGCTTTATTTCTCTCTCTCTCTTTCTTTCTCGCTCTCTCTTGATGTGCAGCTTAATCGACAATAATGTTTTTATTGCAGAGCTTCGAGGTTTTTCAAGGATCAGTGCCCTAAGGTATCACTCAAGAGTTGTAGTCACTATTCTGAAACAATGCTGAACTCTGCTCCCTCAAAATTAATCTCAAGTTCCCTGAAGAAACAGGCAATAGCACTGAAAACATATACAGGACAACCACAAAGATGTTAAATATTTCTTGCCCATAAATTAAAAATAAACACGTGGAAATCTTGTTTGCTTCACTAAATTTTTAATATTGTTTTTAATGAAAGCTTACAATAAGAATTCATTACTCAGAACAGGAAATCTCATCTATTGTAATTACAGTATAGTTAATAATATATGTCCAAAAAAAGTAACAATAAAAGAAAGCTATTTTAAATAATTCACAAGGTTTTTATTATAATGCCTTTAGTAATTATGCTATCTGCTCTGGCATACAGTAATTTGGAGTAAATTAGTTGTCAATGTAATTGAGCACAAAAATCTGAGACGTGAAAGGTACTTTGATATCTGTATGAGATAAATAAAGTTACACCTTTAAATAGGAATTTGTTCATAGAGAGTAGGCTGTTAGAGAAGGAGATGCAGCAGCAGATTGTAGTTATCGCATGTCAAACACTTTGAATTTTAAAGTATCTTAGCTTATCTTTAACTGAAATAAATTTGGCAATATACTTCTGTAAAATGTATTAGGCAACAAAGACAAACTGTACTTGTGGCATTTAGACATGTGCAAGGCATGGATGTTGAATTAAGCAACAGAGTTTTTAAAGGACAATTTTCTGTTTTGCGCTAGGCTCCTGCTTTACTTGATTTCCCTTTACTCTGTCTCTGACTACAATAATCATATTTAACAGATGAACAAATGGATTTTTAAAATGTTAGATGACTTTCGTAAGTTTGCTCTATGCTTACTGAAAGACTCCTTTACTTATTTATAATTCGTATTGAATGTTTCTTGATCACTTATGTCTCTGCAATTTACTATAATGCATACACACCCTCATGGAGAAAATGCAACATTTTTATAAAACAATTATATTTTTGGAAAAATAAGACTTTCAAAACGGTGGACACTTTGGGTCAAGGTCAATGCAGTTAATGAAATCATGATTGCTTATCTTCTCAAGCTTACAATATGATGAAAAAGAAATAAAACTAATGTTTAACCACATTTTGCATGGCTTACAATATTATTTGATTTGAATGTCACACACATGTGGAGATTTTATATCCTTTTTATGTTTAGTTGTATAAAACCTTACAACAAATGTAACTGACTTCCCAGCTTCTGACCGCTGCCTTTATTTTAAATTTGATTAAATCTTTTCTCATTCTTCTAACTTTTTGCCTTTGTGGTCTGCCTGTTCCTGCTTAAGCAGTACAGTTAATCTAACTCAATTAAAATTGCCAGCATGACACTCTATTCAATTTAATTTTGTAAAGTTTGCCATCTTATGGTATTTTCCTGGTATGAAGTGATTGCTGAAAAAATCCTTTTACAGAATGATGGGATATATCTTGTCCAATTGGCACGATTTATTTTTTTCTTCTTAAATTTAATTAGCACTCAGTCCTTATAAGAGTAAACACAGAAATTAAGGTAAAGAGTTGGAGTCTCAGGGGTAAACTTCCATTTAATATTTATGCTTTCAATTAAGCCAATTTTAAAAAATGCTAATGCAACATCAGCAGTCAATACGACATGCTGCTTCTTAAAGTCTTCTTAGTGACTGTCTCTTCCACTTCTTGCGTCATCAGATTACCTGGCAATGGATAAGAAACTCTTTTATGGTAACACCTTTGAACAGAGTAAGGCTTGGATCAGTTCTTCTTCCAAGTTTGCAACTTCTGGAATATCGATGAAATAAGCTGACAAATTATACTAACATCCCTTTTCTTTACCCCTTCCTGTGTTTCCTTGAAGTTGTCCCCAAAGGGATGGTAGAATCTACACACTCCAGAGACTCCCAGTAATATACTGTATGAATTATTTAGTATGAACTGACTGAATTTCTTTATGCTTATCTTTTTTTTTCCTCCATGGTGTTCTTGGTATATCATTCCTTCATACTTCTTTCCTTCCTTAAAATTCTTACTACTGCATGGTAAAAAATGTATTGCTCATATAAATGTAAGGCTTACTGTTAATGTTGCCTCTAAGTTTCAGTATTATAAGATTGACTCTGCTTTAGGGTGGCACAATGGTGCAGTGGTAGCACTGCTGCTTCACAGTAAGAAGAACAGGGTTTACATCCTAGGTCCTTCCTGCATGAAGTTTCTTGCACCCTATATTTGCTGGAAAGGGCTCCAGCCCCAAATGCCCATCACCCCCCAAACATCACCCACAATTGCAGAGGGTTAAATGGGTTTCAAAATGACATGAGACTATAGTAGTTAGTAGGTTTTTTGATGCCTTTATTCATTTTTTTATTGTTTCTAGTTTTTCAAATCAAATTATTCTGCATTTTATTGAGAATTCATTTCATCTAGCTACTTCTCATTAAGTGCCTCTAATTTACACCAAAACATTTATCCCAGAAAATGTGCTTGCTGCTTTTGTCAAAAAATGTTTGAATTAAATTTTATACAAAGGTTTTGGCAGTTTGTTCCAAGTTGTCATATTCCCAATATAGCTTAATATTTCAGTAATCTCTATATACTGATTTCTGTGTGATTATTCCATAATATAAAGTCAATACAGGTTACTCCAAAATGCTAAATTATAGTACAATCCATGATTACATTCATGACGTCGACAACTTTTCACTTTAACACTGATTAAGTCAGTGTTTGTGTTGCAATTACTTAATACGTTTTCCCTCATTTTCCACTTAAGCTGTCACTTAAGTTTACAATCTGCCTCAAGAATGATTTAACATATGAAGAGGTAGGGGAAGTGATGGCGAAGGTGGTGGGGATGAGAACGGTGCCCGTACGCATACGCTGCACGGCCGCCCTGCAGATCGCTGCCGAGAGTTGATTCTAAAATACAATATAATAAAAATAAAAAGAGGAATAACCTTGGAGGTCAATCATCATCCTGGATTGCAGACGTCACATTGTATACGTTTACCAAATTTCAGGTCAATTCTGGACAGACAAACGAACAGCCACGGTAGCGTATTATATATAAAGACATGTCAGTCTGCACTATTGGGTCTGGATCACAAACTAGGGGAAAGAGTTTAAGAATGTTATATTCTTTTTTATATCCCCAGGTATAAATCGCAATCAGATTATTTGGGTGGTGATCTACCAGGTAATGTTTGTGGTTGGTCGGTCAGTTGCGAGAAGCAAATCATAGGCATGTTATAGATTACCTGTCAAATAATACAAAGAGTAGTACACAACACATGTTTCTTCTTAATTGGGGCTCATCAGGCATACAAAGCTTTTCTTTCCCTTGTGGGGATTAAACCTCAGACACCAGCACCTAGGGCGAAACCCCAGATGTAGCACCATGGCAGCTGGTTTACTTATTTGATGGGGTGTAGATCAGAGTATTATATCCATAGGTCTGATTCCCAATCTGATTATTTGGGTGGTCTCCTACCGGGTAATGTTTGTGGTTGGTATGCCAGTTGGCAAACATGCACCACTCCCTTTCAGTTGTTAAATCAAAGGCGTGTTATAGAGTACCTGTCAAATAATACAAAGAGTACAATAAACTGTGTATAGTCATTGCATTTTATTTAAGAGTCTTGGATTAACTAAGGAAATTACCCTAAAATCATGAACATTACAAGCAACAAATATGCCTTCAATTTAAAGTAGTAATTGCCCATTTTGGAACATTCCTAAATAATGAGACTTCATAAAATGTTATCTGATAATGTAAAAGAAAGTAGATTGGTTCTAATTTGAAAATTAAAGGAAAGGCTGTACATTCCTCTGAATTTCCAGAATATTTCTCTGGAGGAGGACATGTAGGTTTACATCCAAAAATACCTTAGGTCACCACTGTTATTCATTAATTCTTCCATTTTCATTTACCAGCTTTTGTTATTACTGATTAAATTTTGTTTGCAGGCCCCTAACTGAAAATATTAACTTTTGGAAAATACTGTATATTTTATTTCTTCATTAATTTTTGCAAGGAAATTAAAAATAGATACACTTTCTTTCTCAAAGGAAACATTCAGTCAGGTCAGATCCTATGTCATGGACTTTACTAATTATCTTTGCTCAGAATATTTTTGTTTGTGTTGGGCATTAGATTTCGAAATTGAATGGTTTTCAAAACCTAGCCATACAGGTTTAACATTATAGATTATAGTTACTTTAGGAACCTAGGATATCATAAGTCATTCAACTGAAAAATCCATTATTTCTAACTTTTTACTATTTCATACTGCTCTTAAGAGAGCTTTGTTTAGCTTAAAATCAAACACTAACCAATCTGATAGTGACTGGTCTTTTTTTTAAATTGGCTTGGTGAGTCTGACTCGGTTTGTCCAGGGTCTGTTCCTAACATACGAGTGATTTTGTCAGAATAGGTCTAAGTACCACAGGACCCTCATATTGGATTAAAAGGTTTAGAACCAACAATAATTGAGAGTTAAATGTGCCAATGAAAATCTTACAGTGTACATTCCTAGATAAAACTAGACACTGGTAATTCAGGCACATATAATATGAAGCTAGAAAATATGAATACACTTTATTATAAAATTTTAAAATGAAAACATAAAGAAAGAAATCATGGAATGCTTTTTGTACATCAGAAATAGAAACTATTCTTTCCTAGAATCATAGCCTTATTGTGATACAGTTTTATTGTGGGACATTTCAAGATCAATTTTTTACAGCATTGGTAGGTTTGGAAAATTGCACTAAAGGGGAAGAGTTCAACAAATTCACTCTCATGAATGTTCAAAAAGCAAAATGAAATCTTCCCAGAACTTGGATACTAGGAAACAGTCCTGGAGCAATGGTGTTTTCCAGTGAGTACTTAGTGTCCAGAAAATCTCTTCCTATCAGTTAGGTTAAGCAAGTAAAAGCCACAGGTGATCCAAACAATATTTAAAGTCGTACTCTTTCAAAAGATGTACGTAAGACAAAATAAATCTATTTAAGTAAACACAGCATTTTTCTAGATATTTATGATGCATTTTTAAAACTTTTTAGGAACAAGAATTGATTTTCTCCACTGGTCATTTCCTTTGCAATGGCTAAAATATGTATTTTTTATTTTATAGAGCCATTTTATGGGATTTACACTTAATTATTATTTCTAATGCTATGCTTCATATTAAGTTTTTGACACATTTTAAAATGAAAATGTTTACAATGCTTAAACAAACAATATTTTTGCAAAACAAAAAACAATATAAAAAGCATCTCCCACTCAAGAACTTGAAAAAGCAGATAGGCTATTTTTTCTACCTATTCTACATTTATTGATCTGTATTGAGAGGCAGAGCACAATGATTTGTTGATAATGTTAAAGAAATGATCATGACACAAGAACAACTATGAATTTAAAGCACTGTAATTTATTAAGTTATTATACATTGTAAATCTTAATATACCTCTCGTATGTGTACAGCCTTCAGTAAATTCCAAACTCCTGATTTAAAGCTCTGAAATCATCAAGGCCATTACACATTTTATATATTTTCATCTATATGTTTAAACTGGTATAGCTCCATACATTTCCCTAAAGAAGATATTTATTACTGTTTTAAGTATTTTTTTCACAGTCGAGGTATGCTGTCATTTAGTTCTTCAAGTGAAATTGTATTTCGTAGTATTTCTGTTTAGTGAATTTCAATTGCTACCAATTTGGAACTTGTACAAATATGAAATGACACCCTTCAAACTTACCAAATACATCCACTCTGAGGAGGAATAAGCTTCTGTATATTGATTCATGGTTTGAGGCTTTGCAGATTTTAAAGGTATATTTATTTTTTGTGAGTCAGTTCTGTTATTTAAGAGAGGCTAAAATTTCATAAGCCTATGGATACTGAAAGAAGTCCAACTATTCTCATCATTATATTGTGTGGTTATGAGTAGCTAGCTGCAAGGAAAATAATATGGTAAACTTAATTTGAGAGCATATTTTACACATTAGTTAAAAATTCTGTATCTATACAGTGTGAGCCACTAGGGGGCGTACCGCCCCCCTAACCCAGACACAGACACTATTCAGTCACTTCTGTCACCAGTCCTTCTCCCTCCACTCCTCTTCAGGCTTTGTCCTCTCCTCTGGACTCTGACTACTTATGAAGTGAGTCAGCTCCTTTTTATAAGGCATCTGGATGGACTCCAGGTGCCTAATGAGCTTCTTTTGTCCACACTTCCGGGTGTGGTGGAAGCGTGACCAAGTAAGGCCCTGGAAAGGTCCATTCGTCCCCTGGCGGTGGGGCCCCGGCCAACAGCCACAACAGTAAATATCATATTCATTTTATGTGTCTTTGTGAGGGTCATGACGGGTCAACCAGGTTAACCTATCGCCAGACACTTTCTCCTGTCAGTGATGTTGATTTTTCCAGGTTCTTTCAGCTTATTCAAGAAATGTAATTCCTTCAATGTGCTCTGAGTTTTCTCTCAGTAGGCCATGCCTTATATACTTGCTGAGGGAGGTGCTCAGGGAGCATCTTAGCTACATGTCTAAACCATCTCACTTCTTCCATTCCTCATGGAGAGTGAGTTCAGCAACCATGTACATCGTGACAGATCAGCCATTTTTATACTGAATCTCTTTTAGTCAATGTACAGAACTTCTGACCATAGTTGATGATGGGGTCAATAAAATGGTGAGGGTTGGCTCCACACAACCGGTTTCATCCCAGGAGCCTCTTGAACCCACTACTGCCAATAACGTATCTGAAGGATCAGCCAGCAGATGAGAACACTCACACAAAGCAAAGGGTTGGTTTAAAAGTGCTCCAATGCTTTTAGTTAAACCCAACAGCAAAATAGTATTCAATAAGTGCAGTGTTCAAAATGTTCACTAAATAAAGGTGAAGGTTAAAAACAAATAAATAATCGTTAAAATCAGAGACGATCCACAAAACTTTGCGCTCCGAATATTCCCATTTTAAACCTGGCGCCTCCTCCCCTTATCCTATTTGGAACTCACAGGAGGAGGAGACACCGACCAATAGGTACATTTAACCTTCGTATCCTGGCTCTGTTCTCTACCACCCTTCCATCAGCATCTGCTGGACAACCTGTCGAGACACACCTACCTCTTTCACCACTCACACTTGGCTCTTGTGGGAGATGCCGTTAATCAGGTTAATCCTACTCCCTGGCAATCGCTCAGGAGGAGTGCCCTTTCTTCAGCTTCAGGCTCCTGCAGCCATGAAGCTCAGTCATGACCACCTGCCTCTGTTCCCTGCAGCATGTTGTGCTCTCACTCTCTCTTTGCATCTCTGTCTTCTCTCCTTTTAACCTCTGTCTCTCGCTTGTCTTTCTCTTGCTGGCCAGGTAAATTTTACTTCCTATCTTCCCTTTTTTCTCCCCCTTTTTACTCTGCTGGCTCCATTTTTACCTGCCTCTGTGGGTGCAGCACCCTGTTCGCGAACTGCAAGAAATCTGATGAAGCAATTGCGATACACTGCACCCTCATGTGCAGGTGCATCTAGCCCCAATTACTCCACTAAGCCCCCCACAGCTGTGTGAGTAGGCACACCAACGGAGATTGTGCTGGACAATCAGTTATTTATTTATTAAAAATTAGCCAACTCTTTCTGAGACACAAACCTGCTATACCACAGATATAGACTGACCAGTAAAGTCAAGGCTTCATCTGCGGACTTACTGCAGCTTTTTGTTATCATGGCAACAATCTGTTATGTGATCCATAAAGCTTTTGCCACTGTACCAATTGGCATATGACCACAAGGTACTTGAAATCCTCAAGAGCGGCAGCTGTTTACCCATTGCCTTAATAGAACAAGCCACGATTTTACTGGACTGAACCACAAGGTCAGATCTGTATGTGTTATTTCTCATCCCAACTACATGCCAAAGATCACAGTTAAAAGGAGCCTAGAGGAGAAAACTTTTTGCTCACAACAGAGATGCAATGTACAGTATAAGTTCCAAAACTGTAAACTATCCCAGCTTTGGACAGTATTTCTATTCTAATAACCTATCATTAGCTTTTACAGTGAGGGTGACAAAGTGCAATCCCTCACTAACTGGAGTAACACACCCTCGTGCTCCCCCTCTTTGAAAAATCGTGAGTGGTCTCTCCTAGACTATCTCGTATACTTAAATATGGAGATGGATATTTGAGGAATAAACCACAAGATAATGATTATATTTTTACATTATGTACATTAAAGAACAATCAACAACAAATCAAATTAACAATATATTGAACAATTATTATAACATTAAAGTTGAATAAATCAGACTCTGCGGCTGCAAGAATAAAAGGTAAAGTACCACTTCCAGTTAATGAAAATAGCCCAAAAGTTGGTAAAAATCTACATTCTGTACCTAATACTTATAAACAAAATTTGGTTGACCTAAGTGAAAGTGTACCCAAGTTATCATGGTTACATACACACACAAATACAGACAGACACACAGACATAATTCCAAAAATGGTATTTTCGGACACAGGAAGGTCTAAAACATCGAGATTCATCAAAATCACGACATTGAATCTCTGAACAATTAAAATACTTTCCCTATACTTCATATATGAGAAAGCAAAAAAGAAGATCACCACTCCTGTCTTCTAGTCCTAAGGCACTATCTTTGATATTCACGCAAACAGAAGGGCTATGTGAGGCGAACACCTACACAAATAATATCTAGTACATTCAGCCACCCTTTTAGCCTTGCTACTTTGGAACTTTTTAATCGCCTTGATGACCTCACTCACAGCGCTGGACCCAGTCCCAATCAGTGGTACTCATATAAGCTGGGCACATCTACAGAATACAGGAGTTCTTCAAAGTGTTCTTTAACCTGTCAACAATATCCGTAGTTAAAGTCAGTTGTTGCCCAAGAACAGGTTGTGCAGTTGCCACTCTGACAGTTGCTGCCTATTTTCCTAAAAGTGCAACCTTCATCTTGGAAGATAATTACTTTTTTTACCAATGATTTCAAAATTAACTGTATCTGTAATTTCTACTGTAATGTTAAGGGATATTTCCCAAAGTTGTTTTACAGTAATATCTCTAACTTCTCCATTATACCATTCACTTTAAAGATCAAATGTAAATAACTCCGAGAACAAGGTTGTAAGATTGTGAGGAAGATACAATCTTGGTCACTCATTTTTTTGTTTTAATATTGGCTATACAGGTATTATAAATTTCTTGAGATTATCAATATTGATTTAAAAAATGAACAATAAACAACAAATGTTTTAGACTTTCTTGGAAAAGTTTTGTGAGATGTAGGGTCACCAGAAAGCTGTTTTTGGATAGTAGGCTACTGACTATGATGCACCAATGATCCTTAAAGAGCTAGGACTCATTTTATTCTAAAAGATTCAGGCCCAGCCACACACAGTGGAATGATTATTCCATTATATCCTCCCATTTAACTCTGATACTGACAAATCTAAATTCCTATCCTAAAACATATCTGTTTGGTTTTGTTTGGTTTGGGGAGGGTATAGAATGAGAATGTATGTAAAATGAAGCTATGGTTACTACTGTCACTATTTCAGATTCGCATTGAATGAACATAAAAACTAATTTAAAAACTAATTAGAGGGCTGGCCTGTGTGTGAGCCACCTTTGAACCAGTACTAACAAAACTAAACTTTGCTAAAATTGTTGTTTTTCTTGAGTGTTCAGCTCTTCACTGAGAAAATATCTTCAGATTAGTTAGCAATGCAAGTTGTAGGTGACCTCTGGCTGTGCCAGTTTTCATTCAAATCTATATTAAATGCTTGATAATAAAACAGCAATGCTTGCACGAAAGAGATAAAATGAAAATGATAGTGGCTTAACCCCACTACATGACATGTTAGAAAAATATTATTGCATAGCACTTAGGAAGTCTGACCTGAAAGGATGAAATTATTACAAATGGATGAAAGACTACATGTATTTCTGAAAAAATATGGATGAAGAAGAGTGATTAGGACTAATGCTGCTAGATATGTTTAAATGCAAAGTGTAAAGGTTTAAGCAGCTTATTGAAGCAATGGAAGCACTGGGATGATGATACAGAAAGAGCCAGCAATTTTTTCGTTATTCATCCCAAGTTGAATGGTTTCACCTTCTTTTAAGTGCTACATTATTTTCTACATTAAGTTGATAGAAACTTAAACTAACATGACAATATACACTTACATTTCAATTCATTTAATCCATCCATTTTCTCAACCCGGTTAGTCTTTTACAAGGTTATGGAGAGTGTACCTTAGCAGCTTTGGGTTACAGGAGCCAGATTCAAATGGGACATCAGTGCATCTGAAGGTTTTAAAGAAGCTGATGACTGCAACATGGTAATCTTTGGGACTTGGACAAAACATCAACTGCCAGCAGAAAATGTACAATGATAATGTGGTTAACACATGGATGCTTATGAGACAATCTGGGAACCAAACCCAGGTGTCTGGAACTGTGATGCAGATGTTTTGTTTAGCTTATTTGTTGCATATTACTGAGAACCTCTGCATATATTTACAAGTATAACATAACATAATCTGTTGTGGTATCTCATACTGCATTGCTTGAAGAAGGACTCATTTTGCTAATCAATATTTTATACCTCAGTGTGAAGTGATTTTACTTAAATTATCTTAAATTGAAAAAAATGAAAACTTCTCACCAGTTCAAGATTCTTTACTAGATCTTTATTGATTTAATATTTATGATGAACCACATTTGACTTATTTTTCCCATTATAGTTTTATGATCTGCGGTGGGCTAGTGCTCTGCCTGGGGTTTATTTCCTGCCTTGCGCCCTGTGTTGGCTGGGTTTGGCTCCAGCAGACCCTCGTGACCCTGTAGTTAGGATATAGCGGGTTGGATAATGGATGGATGGATTTTTTTATTTGCTTTTTTATTTCTTTTTTTATTTTTCTATTTTTAGGAGCACAATATTTGTATTTCTGTATTGCTCACATGAAAGTATCTTTAATTGAATTATATATTACTGTATTTATTTTGTTCTATTAAACATGACAAAAAATATCATTGGTGTTGATTGGCCAAATTCACAAAAGCATTTTTTGCACCGAATATGCTGTGTTTACAAATTATTTCCCTGGAAATTTGTTGTGCAGTCAGCTTAAGTTAATATTTTTTTTCTTGAGTAGAAGGCTGCTTGTATTATAAAGGGGATGGGGGAAAGCCCTCTGAAGCCCCATCCCCGGAGAAGTCAAAATTGTCTGAGAGCCAATAGGGTCAGGTGTTACTCGCTGCACGGCAGCACTCAGGTCCCAATTTGAGGCAGCCCATCCGGTTAGGCACGTGGAACATCTTGTCTCTCTGGCATGATGATCATCTTCCTCTGCTGTCAGAGAAGCTGCGTAACTTTGCATTTCAGTGGTGACACTCTTTGAGGTGTGCAGACCTGGGACTGGCGAGATCTCTATAGGTGGGCTACTCATTGTCATAATCAGGGAGTAGCTGTTGCTGTAGCAGATCGGCTTCTTCCGATGGTGTTCGATGTCACTTCTTTCAACGAGCATATTATGAGACTCAGATTATGGCACTCTCTGGGTGCCTTGTCTGTTGTGTCAGTGTATGCTCCGACCGCAGTGATGTCTCGGTGAGAGAGACATTTTATTTGCAGCTTCACACAGTGCTTGATGGGTGCCCATAAGGTGATACTCCTCTGGTCATGGGTGATTTCAGTGCCCAACCACTGCCACTGGCACTGACATGGATGACTGTGAGGATTGTCTTGGTCCTCATGGCTCTGATGACTGTGGTGAAAGATGCTACATGTTCCTTGACTTTGCAAAAGGTCAGGGGCTGTGAATTGCTGGATTTTGGTTCCAGCATCCTAATCCGCATTTTTGGATTTGGTACTCCAGTACTAGTGGTGTGGTGAAGGAGATCAATCACATCCTCGTGGGCAGATGCTGGAGGCTCTTACAAAACAGCAGGGTCTACAGAAGTGGCCAGTTTATGAATTTTTTTTTTTTAATTTTAATTTTTATTAATTTTTTTTACAATCCATACAAATCAATCAAGTTTTTACAAAAAGAAAAATTTAGTTAGAAACAAATCGATCCCCACCCCTGAGAGAGAGAGCAAGCCAAACAGCGTGAAATTTAAGACCTGTAAACATACCTAAATTAAGAAATTATCTGTGCTTTATGAGCTTATTTTAAAATATTACTGATTAGATCCTGCCATGTTTTGAAAAAAGTCTGTACGGATCCTCTAACTGAGTATTTGATTTTTTCCAGTTTCAAATAGTATAACACATCAGTTTCCCACTGACTTAAAAGAGGAGAGTTTGGGTTCTTCCAGTTTAGCAGAATAAGTCTGCGTGCCAAAAGTGTAGTGAATGCAATCACAATTTGTTTGTCTTTCTCCACCTTAAACCTATCTGGAAGAACCCCAAAAACAGCTGTTAATGGGTTTGGAGGAATTGTGAGACCAAGGCTGTCTGAAAGGTAATTAAAAATTTTCCTCCAGAATGATGTTAATTTGGTGCAGGCTCAGAACATGTGACTCAGTGAGTCTGGAACTAGTTTGCAGCGTTTGCAGGTTGGATCATGCCCTGGAAACATTTTGGAGAGTTTTAGTCGAGACAAATGTGCTCGATATATAATTTAGAGTTGTATAATTGTATGCTTTGCGCATATGGAGTTCGAGTGAATTCTCTGCATTGCTACTTTCCACTCTTTTTCTGATATAT
This sequence comes from Polypterus senegalus, assembly GCF_016835505.1. Lineage (NCBI taxonomy): Eukaryota > Metazoa > Chordata > Cladistia > Polypteriformes > Polypteridae > Polypterus > Polypterus senegalus. Next base: position 94,194,727 of record NC_053162.1, read on the forward strand.
TAATTAAGAGATCTTTTTCCCAGTGTCCTCTTGGATCTTTGAAAGGGAGGGATTGTAAAATGATTTTATATATTGTAGAGATGGAGTCTAAGTCCTTGAGATTGAGCAATATTTTTTCCAGCATGGATGTGGGTGCAAGATGAGGAAAATCTGGAAGGTTCTGTTTAACAAAGTTCCTGATTTGAAGATAGTGAAAGAAATGTGTAGCTGGAATGTTAAATTTGGAATGTTATTGTTCATAGGATGCAAAGACGTTGTCTATATAAAGATCTCTAAGCAAGTTAATTCCAATTTTTTTCCAGATATTAAAAACTGCATATGTTTGTGAAGGTTGAAAAAGGTGGTTCTCTTGCAGGGGTGCCACAGATAGAAGCTTCTCCGTCTTAAAATGCTTTCTACATTGGTTCCAAATTCTAAGTGAGTGGAGCACAATTGGGTGATTAGTGTATTGCCGATAGTGTGTTTATTGGAGCACAGAGCAAGGAATACAAAGAAGTACTGCAGGATTTTACTTCTATTGCGGACCAAGCCTGTGTATGTTCTTCTATTTGTGTCCAGGTTCTTATCGCCTGTATATTTGCTGCCCAGTAATAAAACTGGAAGTTAGGTAGAGCCATGCCTCCTTCTCCCTTTTGTCTTTGTAGGGTCGCTCTTTGGATGCGTGGATGTTTTGAATTCCAAATAAATTAGGTTATTGTTGAATCTAATTGCTTAAAGAATGATTTATTAATGTATATAGGAATGTTTTGAAATAAAAAAGGAGCTTAGGAAGAATATTCATCTCAACAGTGCTAATTCTTCCAGCTAGTGTGAGGGTTGACCATCTATGCAAGATTTGCTTGATTTTTCCACGCTGACGGCGAAATTTTGTTGATAAAGAGCTTTATGTTTACTTGTGATTTTTACCCCTAGGTATTTAACACTAGAATTACCAGAGTCGATGAAAAAACTCATAGATCCGGCCCACCTTAAAACCGTTCACACTTCTCCGCCAGCTTCTTTTGTCCTGTAAATGTGCCAATTAAGACGACAGCAAGCAGCTGGCTATTCCATCCCCCACCGTCGAAGAACGTTCACTAAGTTCTCCCAGCTCATGCCTTGATTGATTATCTGGGAGTGAAGTGGAGTTTTAGAGTGGAAATAATAGATTGTTATTTGGAACACATGCATTTCATGTTGGTTCCGTTTCTACAGTAATCTGTGTAAACACATTGTTAAAACAGAAACCTTTTCATATTTTAGTAATAAATGTTACAAAATGTAGGTATAAACTATAGAATGTGTAAAAGCATGAAGTCCAAACATCAAACAAACACTTTCACAAAAGGCTCAAAGATGACAGACTGGCTTCTGTAGCATACCGGTAAGAGTTGCTGACTCTGAAAGACGATGGGCTTGCTGTATCTCAGATACCCTGAGTTCGATTCTCCTCCTTGGGGGAAAGTGTTACCTTTTTTTTCTTTTTAACCTCAAACGGACATACAATTTATAAACTGGTATGCACTTTTTAAGATCCATAACACACAGATAGAGCACTGCGTAATAGAGAGACAGACAGGCAGATAAGTTACAAGCTCATGCGCTCTAGCCCCTCCCCTCCCCCGATCTGACTCTAAGTAAGAGCGCAAGTACAGACGCAAACCAAGTGTATGTGTGTAATGTATAATATTAACACAAAGAGCAGCTTACTACTGAAAACGGCTAATTTAGGAGTGAGTGGGGATTGAACCGGAAACTCTTGATTACGCTCGGTTTGTGTCTGTATTTGCCTTTTCCTATGTATGTATGAGTCTCACTTGGTAGTCTGGCATGTTCTTCATCTATTCTAGTAATTTCGTTTTTTATTTCTGCTACTTTCTTGGCTTCGAGTTTATTTCTGTGGGAAAGATATGATTTAATCTGTCCTTTTAAGAAGGCCTTAAGAGTTTCCCAGAGTATTCCTGCAGAGATCTCGGAGGATGTATTTGTCTCTAGAAAGAACTTGATTTGTTTGCATATAAATTCCGTACAATTCTCGTCTGCTAGTAAAAGCAGGTTGAGACGCCATCTGCGGGGTGAGTGTATGGGGCTTAGTAATTTTAGCTCCAAGATCATAGGTGCATGGTCAATTGAATTCTGACCACAGACCTGTTGTTGCTACTCTGAAGATTCAGCTTAGGTCCAGTAGGTTACAACCTACTAGGAAAATGAGGCCAGACCAGGCTGTTTCTAACGAGTTTACACGCAGTTTGTATGAGGAACTTGGATTTGGGTGCGACAACTAATTCTAATGTGATGTGGGAGACCTTCTATGACAAGACCCTGAAGGTTGCTGAGGGTTGTGTTGGTGTTACTGGTGTTCCCAAAAGGAGGTGTTTCATCTCGTAGGGCACTCTGGATATCATATAGAGGAGTCACAGAGCATGGCTTGATGGCAACTTTGGTTTGTATCGGGAACTGAGAAGGACAGCTGCGAGGGCTTTGAAGGAAGATGAGGTGTTTGTTAGAGGAATCTGTGACAAACCATCTATGGTCTGGTGACCCACGTCCTGCTTACAGAGGAATCGTAGAATTATGTACATCCGAATCAGTTCCTTGGAGGGTCGCAATCAGGGCAGCTAATGGAATGGTCCTTACGGATGACACTGCAGTCCACCTGGGACGTTGGATATCTCTTGGTCCACGGTTACTGAGGCTGATCCTCCAATTAGCTGTGAACCACCCAATGTCAGTGCGATTGCACAGGTGGTGAACCAGCTGAGGGTAGGTAAGGCTGCAGGGATCTGTGGTATCTGGGGTGAACTTCTCTAGGTTGATGGTAAGGCTGTCCTCATGGCAGTGTAATCAATCTTTGTTTCCATTTGGGAGACTAGCGTCATTCCAACTGACTTGAAAATGGGACTTGTTGTCCCTATCAGGAAAGGGAAGGGTGATTGCCTGGATTGCAGCAACTACAGGGGGATAACACTGCTCTTGGTGCCAGGTAAGGTCCTTGCTAGGGTCGTCCTCAATAGAATCCGTGATCACTTGCACACCTACCAGAAACCGGAGCAGTCTTCTTTTATGCCTAAGAAGTCTACCATCAACTGCATCCTGGCACTGCGGGTTCTCATGAAGCGCAAATGCAAATATCGGCAGAGAGGGTTTGCAGCTTTTGTCAATTTTCGTAAAACATTTGAGTCAGTTGATCGATCTGCCCTGTGAGACATCCTGAGACTTTGCAGGATCCCCTCAAGGTTGCTGAATATCATGAACAGCCAGTACACTGGTACTATGAGTGCTGTACAGAGTGGAGCCCGAACCTTAGTGTTTTTTCCAGTTTATTCTGGTGTTCGTCAGGGGTATGTTCTTGCTTCTACTCTGTTCAGTGCTTTCATGGACTGGATGTTGGGCAATGTCGTGGGGTCCAGCGGCTGTTGGGCATCTGTTGTTGAAGAAAGATTCACTGATCTTGACTTTGGATTGGATTAAATGGGTTTGAGAATGTTGTATTTTTATATTAAACTGCATTACATGCAAACCATACATTAACAACAGTACCTGTAACTGTTTATATCACATTTTTTATAAAATTTAACCAATTTCTCTTAATGGTGCAAAGTAACTAAATGTTGCGGGTGTATAAATTAACAGTGCATCTGGGAGGTTGTCTTTATGTTCCAAATTGTAATGCACATTTGTCTTGATACTTTTTAAGATCTTGGGAAATTAAGCCTCTTGTTTGCATGATGTAGTGTTTGTGTGCATCACCATTATATTTCTTTTTTTTTTGTCAAAGCTGAACGTTTCTGTTTTGATTCAATCATAGTTCATTCTTTCTGACCTTTTCACAAAGTCAATTCCAGGCTCCTCTTCACCTTCTGTTCAAGAGATTCCAATTCAGTTATTGGCTATATGTCTGTAATACAGTGGAAAAAAATGAAGTGGCGTGACAAAAGAGTTTAAGCTTGTGTAATGTTGCAGTTAATATGAAAAGAACAAAAAATGACTGGCCATTTCATTTTGTACAAAATAAGCAAAATAAGCAAGTTCCCTTTTTGTAGATAAAAGTTTACTATGACAAATACTATCTATACTGGAATAGCAATGAAAAAAATACTTTTTTGGAAAAAGAAAAATGTTTATGCAGCATTTACACTTGGAGCTGTTCAGAAAAAAACAGCTTGTCATCTCTTTTTTATGTGACACACTATATTGTAAGTACTTGGGAAGACAAATGCCAAATCAGATTTGATGTCAGTAAAGTTATAGTAATATGTGCTTGGCAAAACAATACAGAACACATTCTTTTAATAAAAAGGCTCTGAATTGGTACAAATTCTGTGCTTAAAAATTGCAGCATGTTCTCTTTATCATAATGCGATGCTGGTGAAAAAACAAGACTGGATGGTATAGTATATAAATCAGAGAAGGTGATAATATGATTTGGCTGTATAACTCACTGCTGACACCTTACTTGGAGGACTGTGTGCAATTCTACTATTCACATTATAAACCAGATATGGAGACTTTTAAAAGGCAGAAAAAACAACATATTGCATATGATTTGTGACCTGCAACATACAATAATAAAAAATGAAAACTATAGCTGTTTAGCCTGAAGAAAATATGTAATGGAAATCTAATGGATCACCTCATCAGAAAACTGTGTGACAGGGGTGGGAAATAAATACCAGCATATTGGTTCCAAAAAGTGTGATTGAGAAGACAAATACAGGCTTTGTTCTGGAAGAGTCCTCGTGACCCAGACAATGAGCAATGGCAGGGCTGCATTTATACTGTGGCATTATAAGTAAATGGCAAAAATTACCTTTATGACTCACTCACTCATTGAATTTTCCATATTGGTGTTCAGAAATGGGATTTCATTTGTAAGATGACTAGAATGGAGCAGGCTCTAGAGTATAGATGGATCAAAGAAGCAGGCAATTTCTGGCTGTGAGTGAATTCAAAAAGGCCTTTGTCAAACTTGCTTAGTCATGAGGCTTCTACACAGGAGGGTCATGGAGACACATGTACAATTTTAGCTCATATGAAAATTGAAGACAACTGGAAAAATTAATTTGCATTGTGATAAGTTAGGAGAAAAGATGCTGACACATGTGCAGTGTGTAAGTGGGGGTCATTTTAATGAGTGTCAGGAGAGAGGGACACCCAAATGAAATGAACCTATTTTAATGAGCACTTCATGCATTTAGTAAATGTGAAGAGTAGCTGGACGATTACAAAGCAGTGCCAGCATTTACGTCATATAGATGGAGACGCAGTAAAGGTTCTGGCTGATGGGTTTCACCAAGAGTAATGCTGCCAAACTAAAGTGTTAGCAGGCCAAAGGGATTTTGCCCTGTAGATATAGATGATGACAGTGAGAAAGGTAGTGCCTATGGTGGCTGTGTTAAATATTGTATGCACCCAGCAGGTGAAGCTTTGTCATAGATTGCACAGCATGATGGAAGTGGAGCCCTGTCTACCACAATACAACATTGCTTCAGCATGATGGAAGTGGAGCCCTGTCTACCACAATACAACATTGCTTCAGCATGATTGACTGGGTGAAGTGTGAAGGAGCAAAGAGTGTCATAACTGCATGACTAGAAGGTTAGGCATTGGTCAATATCAAGTACATGTCGGAGAACAAGCTGTTATACACACATTCTGGGGACTGGTTTTGAGCAACACTTTGGCCATGTTGAAGCTGATACTTTATTGAGGCAACACAAGTAAGGGGGAGCTTGCAGAGTTTATTTGCTTCTGATGCAATGTCTCTTGTGGCAAATATATGCCATTTTTCCCAATTAGAGCTGGCAGAACTGACTAAAGCAGACATCTTGTTTGACCATACCACATACCCAGCAGCTCCACCAGCTTTGCTGCCAAACTTAGAGTAAGTGTGGCACAGGAGGCAGAAAACATATTATATATAAAGATGGTTGATAATATCAACCTCCATAAGAATTTGGGCCAACCTGTGAGAAAAATAATATGCATCCTGCAAAGTCAGGCTATAGAGATGGAGCCAGACAGTGAAATATTGCTATTATGACATCTTTTTAGAAATCCATATGCTTACCAAAATAAACCTTTTGCTGTACTTAGCAAGCCTGGGCACTTGCATCAGTAAAACACCCAAGTAAGCATGTTTCTGAAAACATCAAGACTTTTGCTCCAGAGCAAGTCACTAGCAATTGCTAGTTCATGATGGTCAAATGGGACTAGAAGAATACTGCCATATTCACACTTTGATTAAAGGCTGTGTTTCTTAGGCGCTCATTGATAGAAGACCCGCCTTTACCATTGTCGGACCGGATGTACTAGCTACAGACATCCAGTGAACTACCAAGTCAACTGTGTTGATGATAGCCACAAATCAGACAAACCTGATGCTAGGCAGAACAAAAAAGAATATTCATATGTCTGGGAAGTAATAGGAGCTGAACATCTGTATAGCCTATCTCTATAACAGATAGGGATTTTAAACGTTCAGGAAAGGCTAACTTCGTTAGCCAATGCCAAAAACAACAAAGACCACATGTAGAAGCTTTGCCGAGATAGTCGTTTATGATATACTGCTGGGCCCTTAAGAGGGATATTTCTCAGGCCAAGGTCAGCAGAAAACTGTATACTTCTATCTTTCAAGTGAGATGAGTATATATAGTGTAAATATGAATTTATTGTAAATGTTATTCATATATTACTTAAAATCCTTGTGTGATAGAGAGAGTTTGATTAGATGATTGAAGTTAACACAGATAATAATGTAAGATTTACCTATACTGATTTAAAAAAAAGCTGCGGTGGGTTGGCACCCTGCCCGGGATTGGTTCCTGCCTTGTGCCCTGTGTTGGCTGGGATTGGCTCCAGCAGACCCCCGTGACCCTGTATTCGGATTCAGCGGGTTAGAAAATGGTTGGTTGGTTGGTTGGATTTAAAAAAAAGGTTCAATTTTGTTACCAGGTGTAATAGCGTATTTTAAGTTGGTTTGGTATATGTGTCAAGCATTGTTTTAGAACACAGAAGGAACACTGAAAGTTGGAAGTGTAAGCATCCGCCAGCTTGCAGCTCCAATGACATGGGCTTGCAAAGCATTTTATTTTGTACAATTCAGGCCTTGAATACTAAACTCAGGAGAAATCAGGACCAGCAACTATACCCACTTCCTCTAGACTGTCAAAGCAAAAGGCAGGAATTACATAGATATATCCCAGCTGTATTATTGTGGAGTTGAGAACTGAGAGCACCTACTGCATTTGCTTTTGGGATGCCTCTTGAAATTTTATCTTAACCTACAGGACCAAAATATTTTCATAAGCTGATGTACTTTTAATGTAATGCTAAAGTTGACAAAAATGCTTCAGGATAACAATGTCCATATAAAGCACTTTTTTACCCAAAGAGTTGTAGAACTCTGGAACAAACTACTGAGACATAGTTGAAGCAGAAACACTGAAAAGCTTGAAGAAGTATCTGGATGAGATATTAGGACAACTTAGCTATTATCTAAACCAGGGGTTTTCAAACTCGGTCCTGAGGACCCACTGTGGCTGCAGGTTTTTGTTCCAGCCAGATTCATAATCAGTGAAAACAACTGAAAACACTGAACTCCTTTAATTAGCTGGTATTTTCTTCCACTTCTCTTATTCTACAATCAGAAACCACAGTAGCATGATTTTTACATACATAAAACATTTAGAAATATTTCTATTTTTGGTAAAGATTTAAATGCTTAACTTTTTCTTGTTGATATCATTATATTTTACCCTTTCTCTGTGCAGTTTGCTCCCTTCATTGTGTCTTAATAATAACAATTAAAAATGAGCTGAGCAGACACCCAGGCAAACAACACTGAATCACGAAAGGTTACAACTACTTTATAAATAAAAAATAACATTATTCCCATATAACTGCCTAGCCCATTTATATATATATACAGTATATATATATATATATATACAGTATATATATATATATATATATATATATATATATATATATGTATTGTGGTCCCCGGCCGGGACACCTCCTGCAGACCGCGAGAGGCCGTCCGCCCTGGTTATGTTGGGGGCCTCAGGTGAAGCGCTTGGAAGCCCAGCCCGGTAGGGACCCGTGGCCACCGCCAGGCGGTGCCCCAGTGCCTGAATGTCCCAGGAGCCAAGCACTTCCGCCACACCAGGAAGTGCTGGGGGGAAGATGACAGGGGACGGCTTCCGGGTGCGCAGCCGGCACTTCCGCCACACTGGAGTGTGGCTATGGAGGAATGCCGGGAAGCAGCTGGAGCCCATCCGGGTTCCCATTTAAGGGGCGCCTCCCTCCAGTCATCGGCAGAAGTCGGGTGGAAGAGGACGGAGCTGGAGGGAGGACTAGAGGCGGCCAGGAAAAAGGCAGTGGAACTGTGTGGCCTGGACTTTGGGGGAACGGTGCAAGAGGCACTGAGGAGTGCACGTGATAATACTTGTAAATATTATAAATAAACAGTGTGTGGTGGATCCAACAATGTCCGTCTGTGTGTGTCCGGGTTCAAGTTCACAGTATATATATATATATATATATATAGATATAGATATATATATACTAATAAAAGGCAAAGCCCTCACTCACTCACTCACTCACTCACTCACTCATCACTAATTCTCCAACTTCCGTGTAGGTAGAAGGCTGAAATTTGGCAGGCTTATTCCTTACAGCTTACTTACAAAAGTTGGGCAGGTTTCATTTCGAAATTCTACGCATAAGGGTCATAACTGGAAGCTATTTTTCCCCATATAATGTAATGGAGTCTTGAGTTGGAGATGGCGTGGGGCGGAGTTTCGTGTGACATCATCACGCCTCCTACGTAAGTACGTAGAGAACAAGGAAGAACTCCAAACAGCGATGAGCACAAAACGCCATTTCACAATTGAGAAGGCAGAAAAACATTATGAAGCAAATGATGCATACAAGCATATTCATAAGTACAGCTACTGCGAAAAAACAAAGCACGGCGTGAACCGTAAGTTTATATTAAATTAAGTTCATAGACAGGCTGCCACTAGCGTTTGTAATTTAGTGCCTGCCCATATAAGGCCGCCCATCAGCGCAATCCAATACAAACACTGCCGGTAAATGTTCACGGGTGAAGGACTGTGCTTATGCAGAGGAAGATGAGATGGTCAGGGTGGTGTTTGGCACAAACTCATTGAAACTGCGAGAGAAACTTTTAAGTGCCGGGTCTTAGCTGACATTACACGAGATGGCACCAGTACAGCTGGGAACCTTCGATGCAAGAACACCAAGCTGCTCACGTGAACTGACGCAGTGCACAGACAAAAGCAACAGTTCCAAAGAGTGCTGAACAAAACCGAATTACACAATTGAGAAGGCAGCAAAAAATATGAAGCGCCTCATACATACAATCATATTCATAAGTGCAGCTACTGCGGAAACAAAGCACACGGTGGAAAAAGTGAATGTCCTGCTAAAGGAAGACAGTGTAAAAAAACCCGTGCATGCAGTTTGTCACATCACAGATAAAAGGAAGACGAGCTGTTTATTGATGCAGTAAGGAACTAATCGATGAATGAAACCTCTTATCTTTACAACGATTGACAAACACGGAATGTAACTTGAACACATCCTACAAATACGAGCCTGATTGAAAGAAATAATGATAATCAAATCCTTGATGACAGCAACATTCAATAACACTCACAAAACAATTACTGTATATTGACAATCATGTTACGTTATTTTTAAAATGTTCCCTTTTCTTTTCATAACTTCTACTTCTCCACTGTACACGGGTATATATATAAATGTATATATATACCCGATCTACAATACATACTTTAGCATAGACAAGCCACACGCTGTGGCGCAATTGTAGAGTCTTAAGCCTCTAACGCCGACATTCGAGGTTCGATTCGAGAGGGATGTACTGACTATGTATGCAGCGCTACCGATTCATTTTACCTTCGATCTCCTTGGTTTGGGACGTATGAAAAATATTAGGTTAACGCAGAATCATGTTACGTTATTTTTAAAATTTTCCCTTTCTTAGCACAAGCACAGCTGAGAAGCTTCGATGCATGTACTCCATAACGTTAAAAATAACGATTTAATCACACTTTCAATTCCAAGCAAACGGAACTTTTGTCAATGCATGATTTCCTGGTACATCCATTACACTGATGCACACATCACAGCTACAAAAATGTTAGAGTCGGAATAAAGCGCTCCTACGACTGATCATTTCGACTACCCGAGTAAGCCTTGATAAAAGCATGGTTTTGTGCACACTGAAAAGCAAGCAAAATTAGATGCATTACAGAAAGCGGACTTTGTGGCTCTTACTGGGGATCATTGGACTTCCGTGACCGTTAGTAATTCTAAATACATCTAATTACAAAATGTTCAATGATCACACTGTTTTAGCCTAATGTACAAAATAATTTTGGCTAATGTTACTCAGAGTTTAAAGAGTAAGCTGGTCAAATTACCTTTTATGTTTCTGACTTATTTTTTTAAGAAGAAAAACTGCACTTTATGTTGAAATTTTGGTTATTATTATTTAAAGACAATACTATTCTGAAAATGTACTTAAAGTACTTAAACTACCACTTTATTTTTAAGTCTGCCCAATTTTAACCAGGGATGATATTTTTGTTTCTGTTTTGAATTCAAATGCAGTTTAAAAGCTTTTTTTCAGAAATTAAAACAGCTTCAGTTTACAATATTCATGTCCATGTCTATTATTTGATTCTGTAAGCCCACTAAAACCCTTTTAAATTAAAAAAAAACATTTGCGATTTGGGGCAAATTTACGTGTGCGATTACATACGATTAATCAAGATTAATTCTTACACAGCCTCTAATTAATTGGATTAATTTTTTTAATCGAGTCCCACCCCTAATATATATATATATGTAGATATATATATGTAGATTTGTATATATATGTGTATATACAGTATATATGTAGATATGTATATGTTGTATATACAGTATGTATATATGTGTGTGTTTATATACAGTGGGAGCCACGTCAAACAGCCGCCTGGAGCATGACAGGTCCATGACAGGACCATGACAGGACCATGCACGATCCGTGCACGGAATGTGATCCCCCGCGATGACGCAGTTAACGATGCCCCGCCCCATAAACACCCCCATGCGCTTTCTAAAAAGATGGTTGCAATGCTGTATAATCCCGCCAGATGGAGCATTGACTGCTTCAGTTAACTGCAGTGTCCAGGAAGCCCTATACCGTATCTTTAATATACTGTACAGGCAGTTCTTGTATTGTCAACATAGTTTCATAAATAGATGACGTGGTAAAAAAAACAACAACAAACCGATTAATAAAACAGATTTGTTAAATCACTCAATACACAACCCATGATGATTATGCTATTTATTATTAAATAATGAATTAATAAAACTAGTTAGTAAAATATTTTTATTCTAGACTATAAGTGAAGAAAAAATTAAAGCAAGTTACAGTAGGCGGTTGATACGACAGCTTGCGTGGTGCAATGCTAAGAACTGCTGATTTCCGATCCGTGCTGTATAAAATCATCACATTCAAATATTAACAATTCCCACACACCCTTCCTACATTCACGACATGTGTACTTGTTGCAGTGTACACATCTCTATGTGCTATGGTTCCTATTACACTGAATGAGCACCTGACATTGTACTTTCTTCCCTATATAAATAACATTCGAGTATAGCGCGTCTCCAAATAAATCACATTCGAGTATAGCGTCTCCAAATAAATCACATTCGAGCTATAGCGCGTCTCCAAATAAATCACACTCGAGTTATAGCGCATTTTTATGTGAAAACAGCATTGTCAGATTGGGGGTTCGTGAACGACTGAGAAAATGGAACTGAATTTAAAAAAAAAAGCTAACCTTTACAATTATCATGCATTTACATATTCGTTTTCAAATAATATTGCATTATTATATAGGAGCTTCCCTGTCTGCCTATCATATAGTGCCTTTCCTTCCTACCTATCTATATATCTATCCCCTTAGCTGTTTTTTATATATCTATTATACAGTGCCTTCCCTGTTTATTTGTATATCTAGTGCCTTCTCTGCCTGTCTGTCTGTCTGATTGCATATAGCGCTGAACTTACTGCTCAGTACTATTCTGTCCTCTGCATATCCTGGAGTACAAAAGAAACAGCACCATACAGCAACATGTGCGAACTGGCAAGATCGGGGAAAAAACACGCGGTCACTGATTACAAACCGCAAGATGAATGAAAGAGACAATATATGTAAAACATCATCGCACTAATGCAATATTATTTGAAAGCGAATAGCGTCAGATCGGGTTTGAATATGCGCCCGATCCGACGCTGTTCGTTTTCAAATAATATTGCATGTACTGTGCGTTGAAAGTGCTGCACTGAATAAGATGACTCCTTCTGTAACAGCATCAGCGTGTATTCAAACCCGATCTGACGCTGTTCGTTTTCAAATAATATTGCATACATTTGATTTCAGTCAGTCTGTAAGAGCCAGTGTACATTACGGAAGCGTATTAGGGCCACGGTGAAAAAAAAAAATACGGACACAGTGAAGAAAAAAAAAAATCTAAATGTCGAGATTAAAGTCGACATGTTGACTTTATTCTCGACATTTCCACTTTATTGTCGCCAATTATGTTGAGATTAAAGTCGACATTTCCACTTTATTCTAATAGTTTATTTTGTCAGTAGAATGTCGCAAACTAAACTAAATCTTAAAATGAATGTTTAATTTACTAGATTTTCTCAAACCCGTCATTAATTAATGTAGCAGATTAAATGCTTTATATTAAGTGTTCCCGACCCAGTTGTTAATCTCTATGCTTCTTCAACTGACTTCCTCATGCACTGAGAGGCACAGAAATCGATCGCTGCACATTGACTTCATGATATTCCTGCTCAATGAACATTCAGAATACTAAGATAAATACTTGATATCTTCTTCACGATGAAATGCATTAAAGCAGGTATTAAACATGGCTGGCGGGGAGCACGGTGGCGTGGCTATAGAGCTGCTCCCTTGCATTAAGGGGTCCCCAGTTGTATGTTCAGTGTAGTGAACTTTATGGCAGGTGTGACGAGGCTCCAAAAAAACTGGATATATGAATGGGTATCGCACAGGTTTAACTTAAATATTGTGTAAATGTTGGGTTCGTGATGTGGTGATCGGAGACACGAACGCAGAATTCAATGGATGTTCTTCTGAGCGGGCTTTCTTTATAGCATGCGCGTTGTCTCTATCTGACGTACTAAACCTCCTGTTCCTATCCTTGCTTTTTCTTTCTGCACATAACCAATCACCACACGATAAACGTCTTTGTGAAATTAAAACAAGTTATAAACCTAGACCTCAGAGTTTTCAGAACTTAAAATGTATTAAAGCATATGGGGCACGGTGGCGTGGTGGTTGCACTGCTGCTTCGCAGCAAGGGGATCCCGGGTGTTCCCTGCCTTGAGTTCGCATGTTTTTCTGGTGGGTCTACTCGGCGTGTTTCAGTTTCCTTTTAAAGACATGTAGGATGTGGGGTTTTGTTATGTATTGTTGACCCTGCTACTTTATGTGTTGCTTATATTCACCCTGCGATGTGTTGGCCTCATTCAGGATTTACTCCTGCCTCGCACAAGATGTTTGCTGGGATGGGCGCAACCCTGAATGGATGGCATAATTAAACATGTATAATGAAGATTTTTTTTAAATCTCTGAAAACTCTATCCCAGCAAGTTATATTTGGACTTCAGGCTTCATACATTATATAGTTTATGCTTACATTTTGTCATTTACTACTACAATATGAAAACGTTTCTGTTTTAAAATGTGTTTACACGGATTACTGTAGAAATGGAACACATGTGAAAAGCGTGTATTCCAAATAATGATCTATTATTTCCTCTCTAAAACTCCACTTCACTCCCAGATAATCAATCAAGGCATGAGCTGGGAGAAGTTTGTGCACGTTCTAAGTCGGTAGGGGGATGGAATAGCCGGCTACTTGCAACTTTTCTTTTATCAGCACATTTAGATTAACAAAAGACACTGGCGGAGAGGTGAGAACGGTTTTAAGAAGCGATTGACTAGTTTTGGAAGAATACATTTTATTTCTAAAGTCGTGTGCGTGTTTTAATTGTTGGGGATTGTTTGGGTATTTAAAAAAACATTTACTTGAACCAACTACTTACAGTAAATGGGCAAAAAATGGGAGACGCCTTTGTTTTAAATAGTCAGAGTTGGGCTAACAATAATAATTATTATTATTAATATTATTACTGGTCATAGAAACAAATGAAAACAACAGTTAAACACTTGATCATATGTATCTGTGCTAGTTTGTGTTTGTGATTATGTGACCCATAATAATTTTTCTCAGTATAAATAATTTTTGGGTTTTAAGAACTCCATCAAAAGAGCAAAGACAAACTTAGAAGGAGTGGAAGGTGAGAAACCTCAGTGGAGAATCCTGACTATGACATGGTGCTAATTGCTCTGTGTGTGTTTTTGGAGGCGGGGAGGGTTCTTTAGACCTGTCTGCGCAAATGTGTTTGTGTTAAAGCCAACGGAGAAATGCAGGAGCGCACACACACACACACCTCTCATCCACAAATGCTTTAACTGTTATCGTTGATTAAACCTATGAACACAGCTGTTCAGCAGTCCTAAACACAAGCGCATGGTCTATTTTTGTCCTTAATTAAAAGACATCAATACGTTAATAATTAACACAAAGATAACATTGTTTATTTTGCTGAATAAGGTAATAAGCTATATTTAAAATAAAACAAACCAGGAAGTAAGTGTTTTATACATTAAAGTACTCTGTATAACCAAGTGCCCTAACAAACAGCAACAGTGTACAGTACAGACAAAGAGTGTGTGTGCTGGTGGGGATTGGAAGGTGAATTAGGAGACCTCATTTACAAGACAAAAGACGGTCTGAGGTGTGAATGCGCAGCTCCCATTTGCTCTTCGGTGTGTGGGTGTGTTTTTTTAGGTTACTAGGGGTGCATTCTTAAATTCAGTCTGTCTGAATCTTTATAAACGCCAAGTTGGAAAATCATGTTTGAGAAAATGACAACAACAATTCAAATCTTGATCATTTGCGTCTGTGCTATTTCGTGCTTAAGTGACCCAAAATATTTTTCTTAGTTTTCTTAGAACTTCATTAAAAGACAAACTTAGGAGGAGTTGAATGTGAGAAATCTCAACGGAGAATGTACTGACTTCTCCCTTATTACTGACTGTTAGATGGTGCTAAAATGGTTTTTTTCGTCCTGCTGGCGCGCAAATGTGTTTGTGTTAAAGCCAGCTCAGACAAACCTGACGAATGCCGGAGCGCGCACACACACACACACACACACCGGTGGCACTTTGGCCGTTAGTGCTTCAACGTTAAACGAAGCCCCGTAAACTTGATCCTGAACAGCCACGGACTGACTTTAACAATAATAGTTGAATGTTTTTATATTTATGTTTTTGTATAAATTTTTAAATGTTCAAATGAACGTTTCAGAGTATATAATTTGTTGTGTCATCTGTTTACAGTGTTGGCTGATTTTGTGATTGAGACCCATGGGTTACATTGAAATGTTTTTATTATTAGTAGTAAGCCAGGCTTTAACCGTGGACAAATCACAATATAAGCCCTCTCTCGCACACGCTCTCTCTCTCACTCTTTCTTGCACACACACACACACACACACAAATATATGAAATCGCGTAAAACCAAATGAAACTATGGCAAAAATATATAAGCAGTGAAAAATACAGTAGTATCCTGTAGGTGATTCCTGTCCTGCGATAACAGGCGCTAACCCTCTGGAACTGTTTAGTTCTGTTAGTATTGTTTTCAAGTGTAAATGTTTATGGGGATTTAATCTGTCTCTGCTGCCGCATCTATTCACAGTTGTGATAAGTGATTAATGGCCCATCAGATCTTTAATGGGGCAACGTTATGCTGGTTAAATGACTAAAGAAATACTGATCCGTATGGACAGATATTTGTTCCAGATATTATGCGCCATTAATTGATTTGTTATGCCATTTTTTGACTATCAGCGAAAAAAACATCAGCGAAAACATCAAAAATATAACAAAGCCAAACCCAAGTAGTTTAATTAATTAATTAATTAAAAATAGCATGAGCATCATGGGTTGTGTATTGAGTGATTTAAATCTGTTTTATTAATCGTTTTTCCCTTTTTTACCACATCATCTATTTATGAAACTATGTTAACATAAGTTATTTTAATTATTGAACTTAGTAACCGGCTGCTTGGACATTGCTGAACATTACAAAACTGCCATGTCCCACAATACAGTGCATCTTTAATAAGACGTTTACAATAGAACAAACCAGGACATATGTGTTTGATGTATTTCAGTACTCTTTATTAACTGTGTACAAACACAGCTATAGTGTACAGTTTGTGCGCTGGTGGGGATTTGAAGATTGTTCATTTTCCACTGTGCCCCCCATTGTTTTTCACTATCATTCTCAGTACATTATGAAGTCCGGTGATTAATGTACTGCAGAAGTCTTGGGTAACTTTTGTCTCCCAAAATACCTCAATGGCACGAATGAGCTCTTCTTTTGTGCCCGGTTTTGCCTCTTTTCGGATGAAGTCTTTCATGGAGTGCCAGACAAGCTCGATAGGGTTCAAATCTGGTGACTCTGGCGGAGTCTTCACCCAGTTGATTCCCTCTGCCGCAATGCAGGATGCAGCAGCAGTGTGCTTTGGATCGTTATCCTGGAAGAAGCGATGATGCGATCCAAAATATTTTCGTATATATGGTCCTGCAGCTGCTTTGATGATGGAATTTTTGAAAAACGGTCTGTCCATAATTCCTTCAAAAATTACAATAGGCCCTGCTCCATATCTCGAAATCATTCCCCAGACATGGACCTTCAATGGATGTTTAGGCCGTGGTTTGGAAGCAAAATGTCCCTTTTTGTAATACCTGCTTTAATGCATTTCATCGTGAAGAAGATATCAAGTATTTATCTTAGTATTCTGAATGTTCATTGAGCAGGAATATCATGAAGTCAATGTGCAGCGATCGATTTCTGTGCCCCTCAGTGCATGAGGAAGTCAGTTGAAGAAGCGCATAGAGATTAACAACTGGGTCGGGGAACACTTAATATAAAGCATTTAATCTGCTACATTAATTAATGACGGGGTTTGAGAAAATCTAGTAAATTAAACATTCATTTTAAGATTTAGTTTAGTTTGCGACATTCTACTGACAAAATAAACTATTAGAATAAAGTGGAAATGTCGACTTTAATCTCAACATAATTGGCGACAATAAAGTGGAAATGTCGAGAATAAAGTCAACATGTCGACTTTAATCTCGACATTTAGATTTTTTTTTTTCTTCACTGTGTCCGTATTTTTTTTTTTCACCGTGGCCCTAATACGCTTCCGTAATGTACACTGGCTCTTACAGACTGACTGAAATCAAATGTATGCAATATTATTTGAAAACGAACAGCGTCAGATCGGGTTTGAATACGCTGATGCTGTTACAGAAGGAGTCATCTTATTCAGTGCAGCACTTTCAACGCACAGTACATGCAATATTATTTGAAAACGAACAGCGTCGGATCGGGCGCATATTCAAACCCGATCTGACGCTATTGTTTTCAAATAATATTGCATTAATCGATGATGTTTTACATATATTGTCTCTTTCATTCATCTTGCGGTTTGTAATCAGTGACCGCGTGTTTTTCCCGATCTTGCCAGTTGCACATGTTGCTGTATGGTGCTGTTTCTTTTGTACTCCAGGATATGCAGAGGACAGAATAGTACTGAGCAGTAAGTTCAGCGCTATATGCAATCAGACAGACAGACAGGCAGAGAAGGCACTAGATATATAAATAAACAGGGAAGGCATTGTATAATAGATATATAAAAAAACAGCTAAGGGGATAGATATATAGATAGGTAGGTAGGAAGGAAAGGCACTATATGATAGGCAGACAGGGAAGCTCCTATATAATAATATAATATAATATAATGTTATAATTATAATAATAAAATATAATGTTAAAATCACGTGATTGCAACTCAGCGCAGCTAAATTGCTGGCGTGTGTTAGCGTGTTCTTGAGAACAAAGCGCCATCTAGTGGTGGAACCAGGTAAATCAATAAATAGGGCATGAATGGGCGTGTTTACTGTGAAATCTTAACACGCCTTCTGTCAGAAGAGGGAGGGGGGGATCACGGCGTGCATAGGGCAACCGCACGCCATTCGCACGCCATTCACACGGCCGCGGCTATTTGACGTGGCTCCATCTGTATACAGTATGTGTATATATATGTATATGTATATATATGTATGTGTGTATATGTATATATATATAACTGTATATATATGTGTATAGATGTGTATATATATATATATATTTATATATATGTTTATATGTATATATATGTTTATATATGTGCCTGTGTGTGTATATATATATATATATGCCAGCAACACTCATGACAATGACAAAACAATTACATTGTCAATCATGTTACGTTATTATTAAAATGTTTCCTTTTCTTTTTACTTCTCCGCTGCCAATCGCAGGTATTTTGCTATATATATATTGTGAGCTGGTGGGCTGATCGCACCCCAAGAAGATACGGACGCCCCTGGGAAAACCACAGAGCCCGAA
Source organism: Polypterus senegalus (assembly GCF_016835505.1). Classification (NCBI taxonomy): domain Eukaryota; kingdom Metazoa; phylum Chordata; class Cladistia; order Polypteriformes; family Polypteridae; genus Polypterus; species Polypterus senegalus. The sequence goes on from NC_053162.1 coordinate 94,213,387, forward strand.
ACACGGACTACCCCCGCATTGCTCATTAACCTTGCACTATAACGCACAATACAAGCCTTGCGGTACTCCGCCGACTTAAAAGTCGCGCAGCACCTGTCGGTTTTGTTATTGATTTCTTTTGCTTTCTCTCTCTCTCTCAGACTGCCTCTGCTCCTGACGCGTTTACATTCAAAGAAGAAGAAACTCATGTAACCTTTAATTGAAAGACGAAACAGCCATCTTTGTCAAGGAGCAAGTTTGAAGTGACAAATGTTTGTTTGCAGTGCTTGAATAAAATTCCTTCTTTTTTTTTTCCACGATCCCGAGTGTCTTTGTGCAAATCTGTGACCCAAGCGTGACAATATATATATATATATATAATATAAATAGATAGATATGACAACAACACTCATATCAATGACAAAACAATTACATTAACAATCATCTTACGTTATTTTTAAAATGTTTGCTTTTCTTTTTCATAACTTCTTTAACACACTACTTCTCCGCTGCGAAGCGCGGGTATTCTGCTAGTATACAGTATATAAGACAAGCAGCAAGCAGCCTACTATTTCATCCCCACACCATCATAGAACCGTCACAAAGTTTTCCCAGCTCAAGCCTTGATTATCTGGGAGTCAGGTACCTAGAGTTGTCAGTCAGTCATTTTCCAACCCGCTATATCCTAACCCAGGGTCACGGGGGTCTGCTGGAGCCAATCTCAGCCAGCACAGGGCACAAGACAGGAACAAATCCCGGGCAGGGCGCCAGCCCACTGCAGGACACACATGCACACACACACCCACACACTAGGGACAATTTAGGATCGCCAATGCACCTAACATGCATGTCCTTGGACTGTGGGAGGAAACCAGAGCACCTGGAGGAAGCCCATGCAGATATGGAGAGAACATGCAAACTGCATGCAAGGAGGACCTGGGAAGTGAACCCAGGTCTCCTTGCTACAAGGCAGCAGTGCTACCACTGCGCCATCCTGCCGCCCACCTATAGTTCTATAGGGTAATTAATATATCGTTATTTGGAACACATATATGTTCCATTTCTACAATAATTTATGTAAACACATCGTTAAAACAGAAATGATTTTCATATTTTAGTAATAAATGACAAAATGTAGACATAAACTGTATAATGTGTGCAGCCAAAAGTCCAAAGATCAAATAAACACATTCACAAAAGGTTCAAGGATGACATAACAGTTTCCGTGTGCAGCTGTAAGAATTGTTGACTTGTAATCAAGAGTCCTCTGGTTCAATCCTGACTGCCTCGTATATTTACCGTTTTGAGTAGTGAGCTGCTCTTATTGTTAATATTATACAATAAAAACATACATTTGATGTGCGTCTGTAACAGCCGGTGTAAATTTATAATACTTGTAAAAGTTAGCATTTTTTTTTCACTTTTAGTCACGATCACTATGCATATTACCCCCACAGGGATCTGATGCTGTTAGTTTTTATCTGAAACTGGGAATAACTGTAGATGTGAGTGGTGTTTTGAGACAATTGAACTGGAAATTCTCTGATCAGGATGGATGAAAGCTGACACACAAACGTTGGTGAATCTGCCTTACTGGTATCCAATTGTCATTTGATTTTTTTTTATTCAGTTTTCTGGAGTGTTCCTGCTCATGCTGAATTACTGTAGTATGCACCTTATGGTCCATGATGTCAAAGCCGCACTGACAAAAACAGAGGCATACATTAGGAATATATGATATTTGGAATTATTTAGTTTATGACTTGTATAGTACATTTTGGAAAACATTGTGGCACTGATGTAACATTATTCATATTATTCATATTCATTTGCATGCCTTCTTGCGGTTGTAATCAGTGACCTGCTTGGTTTTTTTTTTCAGATCTTGTCCAGTCTCCACATTTTGGTGCAAGGTGGTGTTTCTTTTGTATTCCAGGACAAGCAAAGGAAAGAATAGTACAGAGACATAAATTCCGCGCAATATGCAATCATCAAATTCAAATGTTAACAGTTCTCACACACCCAAGGACCGTTCTTTCTACATTTACGACATGTTTACCTGTTGCAATGTACATACTTCTCTCTTTACTTTGGTTCCTATTACATTGAAGAGGCACCTGACTCAGTTTGCTTTCCTGGGGAAAGCGGCTTTCTTGGAACAGACGCTTGTCGATGTTGCATCCTTCTTTTTTTTTTACCCATCGCCTTTTCTTGTAAGAAGCGACAACGAAGTTCCTCTGCAAGGTGAGCCATTAAAACTCTTCTTTTGTCAGTGGACCCGTGCATGCCCTGTACAGTACATGTGCGTTGATCACCACCAGGTCAAACTTGCTATAGCAAAAGCAATTGGTCACCTGCATGTTCCTGCTTGCACTGAATAAGCTCATGCAGCACCAGAGAAAAAAAGAAAGAGATCAGTTGTAAATTTATGGTTCTTGTAAAAGTTAGCTTGTTTTCAGTTTTATTCTCTCAGTCACATTCACGCTCACCCCACACCCCCCAACCCCCCAATCTGACCCTGCCTGACATAACTAACAACGTCAGCATAAATTTACACCCGATCTGATGCTGTTCATTTTCAAATAAATTTGCATTAGTGTGATGATGTTTTCTAATTCGTACTATTCACGTCATAAAATGATTTCTTCAAAATGTCACATATATTTTGTCTCTTTTTTTTTGCTCCAGTGCTGCATTGACATCAAGCTTATTTAGTGCAATCATTTTGTCATTTATTACTAAAATATGAAAAACGTTTCTGTTTTAACGATGTGTTTGCATAGATTATTGTAGAAACGGAACACACATGAAATGCATTCCAAATAACACTCTATTATTTCCCTATACAGCTGTAGGTACCTGACTCCCAGATAACCAGGGCTTAGGGTGGGAGAACTTTGTGCCCGTTCTGCGGTGGTGAGGGATGGAATAGTAGGCTGCTTGCTACTTGTCTTGATCAGCACATTTACAAGACAAAAGACGCTGACAGAGAGGTGCGAAGGGATTTAAGGTGGGCCGGGTTTACAAGTTTTTTCATAGGCTTTGGTAATTCTAGTGTTAAAAGTAGAAGCTGGTTGGAACAAAAACCTGCAGCCACAGTGGGTCCCCAGGACCAAGTTTGAAAACCCCTGATCCAAACAAACAGGACTGATGTGTCAGAGAGGGACATTTTTTGTACACTGAGTCATTCCATTTTTCTCTTAGGAAAAGAAACATGTTAATATTACATTTAAAACCCAGCAGATGAACAGGTAATAGGCACCCATTGTTGGGACTGGGGGTGAGAAGTTAAAAGGCTGTCTGAGTACCACAAATGTTTCAATGAAGGACAAGAAAATGCAAAAGAGGTTGCTGGGGGGTGGTTCTTCACCAAGAATATGCTCCCGTGTACAATGCTTTTTCCGTAAAGCAGTTTTTGACTGACAAAAACATTCCTGCCCTCAATCATCCTCCCTATTCGCCCGATTTAGCTCCCTGTGATTTTTACTTGTTCCAGAAAATAAAATCAAAAGTGACCTGAAGGGAAAACATTTTTCTTCAATGGATGAAGTGAAGACAGGAACAGAAAGCCTGTTGAAGAGCCTCAAGCAAGAAGACTTCCAGCACTGTTTCAATCAATGGAAGATATGTATGGAGCGGTGTAGAGATCGGGAGGGGGAGTATATAGAAGGTGACAATGTTTAGAATGCTGTACTTTATCAATAAATATTTTTTCTATTTACCAATCTGGCTTTTTTTGTGTCTCACCTCATACATTTCAGAAATTGCTGGATAAGTGGTTTAAAAAATGGATGGATCAGGATGATGAAGTCATGATTATGAAAACAGTAAAATTAGTAAAATTACTCACACACTATTAAGTTTGCAGTGCATCACATCTTATCACTTATTATGCAAGCAAACACTGTATTTTGCTTTTGGAAGTTAATTAAGCTTCTGTCTAAAATGGGTAACTTTCAATATTTTTAATGACTACACAACAATTGATGCACAAATTAAATGCAATATTACACAAGCAGTCATTTACAGATTTGCCAGTTGTCACATGTACAGTAGTTTAAAGGGTGTATGGGGAAGAGCCCACAAACTTTGCACAGCTGAGCAGCACAAAACATATAACAGCAACAGAAATATTTGCACATTTCACACAGTTGACACTAATGGATATAAAATAGAAGATAAAATCAAGCAACTTCAGCAACAGCCTACATTTTTTGGGCCAACTCTCCATTAGGTTATAATTGTACCTTCAATAAATACAAGTAGATTAACATTTATGTTCCAACACATCTTATAGATCTACTTACAGAATTTTATACAATCAAACATAGTAAGTTGTACCTGAAAATATGCCATATTATGAAAATAATTTGGTGTGAGAAGGTTTTTAAATATTTTTCCCTCCATCTCTCCTTTCTCTTTCACTTTCATTCAACATGTATATTTGAAGGAAAGTCCTCTGTTTTAATATTTCATGTGGCATACTCTTTCTAAGGGATCACTTGCTGGTGTTGTGTTGTGCTGTAATGGCTATGAATATTTTAAACATACACATACATGTGCATGTGCATGTGTTGCTCCGAGGTTGATTGGAGTGCTTTGGCTGATCACACATTCACTTACAAATGCAAGCTGGTTGGTCAGGTGTTTCATTCACACCTCGGAGGAGGTGGAGAACTGCACCTGTACCAAGCTGGGGATATAAAGGGAATCTTCACTGTGAGATTGAGGTCAAAAAAAGGCAGAGAAAGAAAAAAAAAGAAAGTTAAAGGGTTTTTAGAGAAGGCAGAATTGGTAGATGAACTGGTATGAAGAGGGGTAGAGGCAGGCACCCAGAAAGTGAGTCCCTTGAGTAAAGCGTTTGGCCATAATTCAAGAGGGAACTGAGCAAACCGGAAAGCAGGAGTGACTGACTGCTCCAGGAGGGCTCCTGCATATGGTCGAGGAGTGATAGCAAGAGTCAGAGAAGCAAAGCTTGGCACAGAACCCTTCTGGGAGTTGTACCTGTATAATTACAAATGTATTCTGCAAATTTACGTGAAAACAAAGCAATTTGGATGGACTCCTCTCTTTAGCTTTAGCTAGACATGCACAAACCTCTGAAAAAGTTGTGCACTGTGGGTCTGTGTAAACCATTTTTACAATGGTCTTCAATTTCTATGCACACACTTGTTAGCATCCATCTGCAGCTTGCAGTTGGAAGTGAGAAGCAAAAATTAAGTTGAAATGTCAATACTGGTCTTTAATATGATGTCTTTTAACTTACACTGAAAACTGAGCATCTTTAATAACTTTAATTTAACGTGCCAGTGAATTGAATTTCATTCACCTGACCTTATACCTAGACAATGCAGCATGGCCAGACTTATGCTTGGGATAAACTGTGCTGTAGGCCAGGGCCCTACAAGCTACAAGGACTGTACAATAAATCAAAATATATAAATACATATTTTTTACTTGTATTTCAGTGAAAATATTCCTGCCACTAGGCTGGCTGATTGAGTCCTCTTTAATCTCTTTACTTTTATCCCTGAGGTAACCAATCTACTGTTAGTCACATGGACATCACCATCCCAGAGTTTATGTGTCTCAAGTAAACATCAGCTAGTGATGAAAGTCAACTATTGTAACAGCATTTGCGACAGCCGAGTAAGTTGAATACAGGCTATCAAATTGTAAACAGTGTTCATTCGCATGATGAGGAAAGTGATTTATCATGTAAAAGTAGTGACAGTTTTTCAGAAATAGAAAGTGACAGCCTGGTAGGTTCAAGTTAGGGGCCTCATATATAAACAGTGTGTACACACATAAATATTGCGCACACCCATTTCCATGCTCACATTGTGATGTATAAAAACTAAACTTGGCATAAAGCCACGCACATTTTCACGCCAGCTCAATCCCTGGTGTACACACATTCTCTGCTCGATTTTGCAAACTGGCAGCACCCAGTGTCAAAGTGTTGGTTTTGTTCCAGTGTGGTTTCTCTTTCTTTTTTAGATCCACATCCCTGGTGCGTCTTTATCAAATACACTGAAATTAACCGCATATCGTTTAAGGCATCTGATTGTAATTAACCTGTAACAATATAATGGTCCACGGAATGGCCAAACTATTCCAAATACTATAACTGTTTTAGCATTGTTACTCTCAATGCACCACTCAGAGTATTTATCCCACCTTATCTGAGTGTGGAATCACATCTCTACAGCAGCTGATCGGAAAGAGTATTATTGGTGTACAGGATCAAGCACACGCTGCCTCAGCCATGCGCACAGTCTATTGAACTGCTCTCATATGACAAACACTTCAGAGCCTTTCATGTAGGGACCTCGGTTCAGAAACAGTTTCATCCCAAGAACTATAAATGCACTCAATCTGTCCATCAAGTGTTACTTGTAGAACGCTTTGTACTTATAAGTACAATTACCTCACTGTAAACTTGCAATACAGTTATAATATTGCACAACCTTAGCCACTTTATAAAGTGCGTATTTACATATGATCACAATATCATTTTTAAGATGAAATGCAGCAAAATATGTTTATCACATTATACAGATAAAATTTTAACATAATTTAAATAATCTATAATTAAAATATAATTAAACATGTGAGGACATGGTGTCGCAGCGCTAGCGACGAGCTGGTACCCCATTCAGGGATTGTTCCTGCCTCACGCTGTATGCCTGCTGGGACTGGCGCAACCCTGGATGGATAGATGGATAGAATAATTAAACACGTACTATGAAAATATTTCAATGTTTCTTAAAGGTTTTGAACAATCAGCATTCTAAGCTTACAGATGGCTTGACATCTATTACAGAGCTGATTCTGTGGCGATTGGGTACTGGGAGAAAGAAAAGTTAGGACAAGAATTGGGGGTTAGTACGTTTGAGAGAGACAGTACTGCAGCAATAAATTATTTCATCGAATGTCATGCACGGCGCAGCAAGCATCTAACAGGAGGCAGGAAAAATCTCTGAACGGGGCGCCAGCTCATCACTATCACTGCACCACCATGTTCCCATGTTTAATAACATGCTTTAATTCCTATCATCATGAAAATAATATCAAGTATACATCTCAGTATTTTAATTATTCAGGGAGCTGTAATGTCACGAATGTAATGGATTCTGTGTCCTATCGGAGGAAGAGAAAGCCTGTTTAAGAAGCATGTAGTGATTCACGCACATAGAGCACATAGAAGAACACATACAATACAAAGCATTTAACGTGCTACTTTAGTTGCGATGGTATTTGAGAAACTAGTAAATTAAACGATTTTAAGATTAAGTTTATGATGTTCTACTTTAATGACAAAATAAACCACATGATTAAAGTGGAAATTTTGAGATTATAGTTGACATTTCAAGCTTTTTTCCCACTGTGTGCCTATTTTATTTTTTTTTCTCAGTACCCTAATAAGCTTCCATGTCACACTCGGTGGGCTATGACTCGCCTTTTCACAGCGACTTTGATATCTGACAGCTTCTTTTTTATTTCGGGCACTGTGCGAATTTGCAAACTTGAACTTTTAAATTTCTCTGACACTCTATGACACTCGATCAGCTTCCTTTCATTGTTTATACCACAATAAATAGTAAATTTTTCCTTGCCTCCACTTGGTATTCGCTGAAATTCTTCTATTTCCCCCCATTTTTTTGCCATTGTCTTTTCAAAGAATGCTGAGCTTAAGGGCTATTTATATTGATTTGCCTATTCAAAGAGACATAATTCTGTGAGGGGTGGCAAGGGCATGCACCCGTGTTACTTTCCATGCTGACCGGGATTTATGGAGCGGAAGAATGTAATAGTTGGCGTACACACAGATTTATGCACCTGGATTTTTTTGTGTTTTTTTTTTGTCTGCATGCCATATTTTAGTGTGAATTCTACGCACAGTGTTATGCATAAGGCCCCTGGTGATAGCAAAGCATACAAATGTGACGATTTTGCTCAAGAGTGCCACTTTTAATGTGTGTCTTTGATAAGACTTTTCAGCAACTTTCAAAGCTGCCATTCATTGGATCTCCAGGCTGCAAGACTGTTGAATCAGATACAGATGATCCCTTACAGGATTTCATGAATGATGTTTTAGACATAATTCTGATTTTAGATGTAAGTCTGACTCAGCCTAACAAACATGCTCAGCAACAGAAATTACAGGGTGCACATTTAGTTTAATGTCAGTTGTCCTAAGCTGCTCACTTTCTTTACACTTGACGTATATCAAGGCATATAGTATTTATAAACCCAAACATTTAAAAGTACATATCAAAGGCTTTACCTGAAACACCTTATGTACAGCACATCAGAAGTAAAAAAATGTTCCAGGTGCTTGCATTTTGTTGACAACTTACCAATCGCTTCACACAGCAGCAAAAAATCTTTTTTAAAAGTAAATCCATACCTTGCGCCACAGATAGAGAGATTCTCTGCAGTTTATACACTCGAACAGAATGTTGTTGTTGAGCAATCACTTGTGCTTTGGAAAGGTCATTTACCAATGAAGCAATACCTTCTGTACCTTGTACAATTACTGAGCTGACAGTTTCTTCACTGAACAAAAAGTGAAGTTTAATAACAGCTGGACAAAAGTGTCTCAAGTCTGCACACTGGTGAACAACTACACCTGCTGACAATTTTTTTTAATTCTTGTTTTCTTTTTTAGAAAATAATTTTTAGAGGACAGTACTCTTGTTTTAAAATTTCATGTGGCATACTCTTTCTGCTAAAGGATCATTTGTTGTGTTGTACTGTAACGGCTATAAATATTTTAAACATACTCATACTCATGTGAATGTGCATGTGTTGCTCCAAAGTTGACTGAAGTTCTTTGGCTGATCACACATTCACTTGCAAATGCGAGCGGATCAGTGAAGTGTTTCATTCACACCGCGGTGGAGCTGGAGGACTGCACCTGCACCAAGTTGGGGCTATAAAGGAAGTCTGCACTGTGAAACTGTGGTCAAAAAAAGGAAGAGAATGAAAAAGAAAAGAAAGTCGGAAGTTAAAGGGTTTTGAGAGAAGGCAGAATTAGGAAAATAGCCGGTATGAAAAGGAATGTAGGCAGGCAGCCAAGAAGTGAGTCCCTGAAGAAAAGCGAGTGGCAACCACTCAAGAAGGGACTAGGAGTCACTCCTGCTGTGTGAACTGGGAAGCAGGAGTGACCAACTGCTCCAGGAGGGCTCCTGCATATGGCTGAGGAGTGACAGCAGGAGTCAGAGATGCGAGGCTTCGTACAGAGCCCTTCTGGGGGTATGTGATGGCAGCAGGGCCTGTGCCTTCTGGAAGGACATATCCTTGGGCTGAAGGATCCCATTCGGGGTAAATGGAGGAGACATTGATTTTTAGAATGCTACACTCGGGCTCATGTTTGTTTTTAAATGAATGGACAGACTCCTGCCATGGTTTTAACCTTGTTTTTATTAGGTTTATTTCTGTGACATTTTAACCTCAACTTTGCACATCATTTTATGGATTATCTAGTTGAAGATATCTGCACTACCCTTTGGACACTGTTTGTTACGTTTTTAAATAAAAGCACCAGGCAATTGCACCACCCCTTGCTGACAGTGTGTATCCTCATTTTCCTGGCTCCTCCTCAGGTATGCAATTGATGGGGTTAAAGTGGCACCCGGAAGCATCCAAGGAGTGTGTAGAGGCTATTTAAGTCTAGGCTACTCCTAAGCTTTCACCTTAAATACTAGTTTATCTGTGCTTTCCTTAGAACAGGAAAATGGGGCACCAAACAATGATTCAAGCCTGTCAACCTCCTTAACCCATTTTGCTGTGCCCTTTGTTACCAGATGTGTGGGTTTTCTGCAAATTGAAAAATATTATTAGTAAACAACTCCTTTTTGATTAATAACATTTAGGCAGTGTTCTTTTTTATGCTTCTTAGAAAACACATCACAGCTGCAAAAAAATCTGAAAGCATAAAAGTAAAATTTAAGTCATTTTAATTGTCAAAGTACTGTATAAGAGGAGGTGGAGGCATGGTGGATGTGACTGAATTGTACCACTCTATGCCTGTGTATATGTTTTACACAGTACACCACCAAGCACAGTAGCAGTGTGTATAGAGAGGATTGCAGAGATAGCTCAACTCATGAGTCATTGTGGAAGGCGTGGAAGTTAACAAAAGATGCTAGGTAAATGCAGAAATACAGTGGAAGTACTGTGAAGACTGAGAGAGAAAAAAGGCATGTGGAATGAATGAGAAACATTGCAGGGAATGATAAGAAGGTGTACCATAAGTATTACACATTCAAACCGAGAGCTCAGCACAGTGATCATGTTGTCCATGCACTGGCAAACACAAGAGGAATGCAGCGACTCTAATGCAAGAGCCCTCTTTGAAGCAGGCAGCAGATTTACTAGAGGGAAGCCCCAGCTAACATGGCAGAATTACAAATTGCTGCTCATATTGTCTTTTATTGCAGCATAACCACTGTAGGCCATTCAGAAGATATTTTAATGAAAGAGAATAGCATCCACAGAAAAAAGGAACAGCACTCAATAATTTGATACCAGGGCCAGCAGCACATGATGAGCTCTATGAAAATGTTTGGAGTGAACCTTACTCTTTGATCACCACTAAAAACAATGGGCATAGTGAAATGATACAATAAGAAGTACCCTTGGACAATTAACACATTTGGAGGAATGGTAAACTTCTCTGCCAAGACAATTACTAATACTCTGCTCAAATGTTTTTGTGATAACAAATTATTCAATGACAAATGCAATGGTTTAACTATAAATAGCTGATGACAAATGCATGCAAAAATATCAAGAAATACAGTATATTCAACCTTAAATGTTAGTTACACACCTCTGATGATATTAAGCCTCTTAGATACCAGATGGCTAGCTATAAATGGATGTGTGAAGTGTGTACTAAATTGCCACTTCCAAATCACAAAAAGTAGTGAGTAAAGCTAGGCTGCAATGTTACCATACCAAATGTATAGTAATCATTGCAACTTTGTCCACCTTAAATTTCCTCTGCCTATTGTGTCAAGTTAAACAGAATTAGCACTACTGCTCTGTTTTCTAGCTGGTGATGTTGCCACAGCATTGGTAAACTCAGAGTGACCTTATGTCATCTGACATAACCAGTAACAATTTTTTTCCTAATGAAGTTGTGGTTCAGGTTCAAGCCAGAGGACTTAATGAGCACATGATACAGGACATGAAAACGAAAGTTGAAGTCAGCTAAGGAGACCAAGATAAATCGTTCAGATAACACAAAACTACTTGAGGTGCTAAAGTTTCTCTGCCCATGAATCAATGCAAACTAGCCATGACTAAATTATCTATCAACCAGTAACGGCACACTGCACAGTTGACTTGAGCATTCATAGTTTTCATATTTTCTCTGAACGTTTAGCATTCGTTTGCTCAGAGGTTGATGTGCTTGCTGCTTCCTGAGCAGCTCTTCTTTTCTCCATCCTAGCAGCCCGCTTCTTTTCTTCTTCCGTCGGCATCTTTTCACGTTAAAACTAGTTAAGTCAGTGTTTGTGTTGCAATTACTTAGTGTGTTTTCCTTTTTCAATTAAGCTGCCACTTAAGTCTTCAAACTGCCTCAAGAATGATTTTAGATATGAAAAGGTAGGGGAAGTGATCGTGAAGGTGTTCGGGATGAGAACAGCACCTGTACGCATCTACCGCAGGGCCGCCCTGCTGACCGCTGCCAAGAGTTGATTCTACAATAAAATAAAATAAAAATAAAAAAAGTAATAACCTTGGGGGTCAATCATCACCCCAAAAGCGGATAGTAGATGTCACATAGTACTGTATAAGTGTACTAAATTTCATGTCAATAGTTCAAATGGTTTGTGAGCTACAGGTGGTTTAAAATCCTGAACCGACAAACGGACAGCCACGTTAGCGTATTACATAAGAAGATATTTCAATTGTTCAAAGAGGACAGCTAAAAGGAGGATTGCTAGGTAGAAGTGGCAAGACAGCAGCAAAAGAAAAAGATTTGGAATAACTGTCCATTCAGTAATGTTGCAACTTTCTTACATATGTTATTCATGAAAACAAAGCTCACAAACAAAATGCAGATGTCTTTGGAGCACATAACATGATTTGGTGGACACATACAAAGAAGCAACATATGCTGTTACAAATTCAAACTGATTTAAAGGATGCTTTCACAGTTCTCAGCTGACACCTGCTCAGCTCATGCTGAGGTAGATGAGGAAGATAGGAGCACAGTATAAAACAAGGAAAAACTGACTAAATTGTTTGGTTTTGTTGTGTTACTGATATGCACAAGAGCATACAAAACAGAAAGAACAAAGGTACACAAGAGAGGAGAAATGGAAAACAAAGTTTCAGCAACTAAATATATTGTGGATTATTCAATAACATATGGCCAGAAAAAACATTTCTGCTATGTGTTTGCTATGTATAATAACAAAATGTGTAATATGCTAATGATAATATATAATACATAGACTACTATACTGTATATCATATAAGTTTATGTATTAATATAATATTATTAACATATATTAATACATAATAGAAACATATAATACTTTAATATGTGTATACAGTGAGCCATTTGGTAATATGAGATGGCAAAAAGCATTTTGTGCCCCAGGTATTGCACCAGGCCGTGTAATAGTGGTACTGTAATGTGTACAGAATACAGTCAGAGATGGGGCCTTAGCAGGTTTAGTGTTTGCCCAGCTACCGGAAATGAGGCATCCTCTACACTTTACCATCCACCACAACTAACACACCAAATTAGTATAACAGTTTCGAAACAGTTTGCCCCTCATTAGTATAGCGGTTGAGAGTTTAATGACTTTGCCCATTCCAGTTCAAAACCATTGCGCTGTCACTGAGCACCTGAGCAATGTGAAATTCTGACTATTTTTTCAACCAATTAATGTGAGCACCAGACAGTAAAGCAGAGTTAGATGGATCCATAGTGTGCTAGATCTACTGAGGTTTGTTTAATCCCAATTTTACAAACTGATTTGTACATCTGTGTATTCTTCTAATTCTATTTTTTTGTTAAGAGCACCTATATTATGGTCAAAAGGGAAGAATCTGCATTTTTCAGGCTAGTTTGCATCACAGTTAGCAAGGTTTTGAGCTGTATTTGGGCAGGAAGTGTTTTCATCACTTTGTAGTTCCTCATGAATCTTGTTGTGTCCTGACACGATACTTCAGACTGTTCTGGCTATAGCACATGAAGGGTGGAACTGATGTTGGCTACATAACATCTTTTAATAAACATTCCTGATAAATTAATCAGCACTTTTAATAACATTGTGATATTAACCAGGGGATTTCTAAACTGAGACAGGTAAACTTGTTGACAGTAACTGATTTGTCACATTACGTGGAGAGACATTAGGAAAACTTCATACTTTATATTCCCCATGGAAGCTGACCAGCATAAAAAACCTCTGTGACATTAAACCTTGTAACTTTAAGCAAGTTTGACTGTAATGTCTATAACATAGCCTACACCCCAATACTGAATTTATAAAGCATTTTTCAGATTCTGCATGGTCAATAACAAAGAATATGCTTTATCCTCTGAACTCTCAACACTGTATTACACAGAATAGTAAAGGATCACTTCCCATGGTAGTTTTGTTTAATACTTCCTAATCACAAAGCCAGGCAGTGTCCTCTGACACTAAAGTAAGGTCTATTGTATTGTAGACATTGAATTACTAGAAACATTAGCTCATATACCCCTTCCATCATTAATGAACACAAATGGTTATCTTTCAAACACTTCTCTAGCACCTTCACATTATTAAAGCTCCACAGTATACTATAAGAATTAAAAGGTACAAACCATACTATCTTGTTTGTTTTGATTCCAGCCACACTATCCAATATTTCAAAAGTCAACCTTTTACAAAATAATATATCACTTTCAAGGTGCTATCCTTATCCCAGACCTCTACTACAATTGACTCAAGTCCTAATGCAATGTCTACAACTCTGATCTAACAAAACTCACTACACCTTCCATTACCCTTAACTCGATTCCTTCTATAACACTATAACCTTGTGTTTCAAAACTTAAACCCAACTGTAACTGTGTTTCTTGAACTCATAATATGTCCTGTAACGTTGGGAAACTATCAATAAATTTTTGAATTCCTGACCATTAGCCAACCAGCCCCTTGCATTCCAATGTAATATAAAAACACTATTAAAAATCCTCCTCAGCACCAAGCATATTCTTTTGTAAACCTTCATTTATAATCATACAGGTCAACTCTTTAATATCCAAATATTCTTCTGCTGCTGATAGCATAATCATAATTTTTTTCCATCTTACTTTTAGCTTGAGTAATAGAATTATTCACATTTGCCATAAATGTAGTTCATTCAGTTAATCCACCATCAACAAAGTCTTTGTAATATAGTTAATTATATGACATTCTGACTCTATCCTTTCTTTATTTTTATCAATAGACCCCCTTAACAATATATTTTTCTAAACATGCCTCTGTATATGACACCCCCCTTCCCACTCAAACACACTGAACCTCTAGTCCCTTCTTAAATAATGAACGGCCTGCTTAAGGTGAGCTAAATTATCCTTCATAATTCATTCATTTAGTCTTAACATCTTCTACACCATTACCTAATCATATTCCCTCCCAACATCAGCTAGAGAGCTTCCTGCTCCTACAAGCATAAAGCAATGTGTCCAAACTTTTGGCATTTAGAACAACAAAGAAAGGGGCAGCACAAACATACAAATAAATCAAATAATCTGAACTAACACGATTTGGTAACTGCTTGTCATTAATCTTAACTAACTGTAATGCACTATCAGTTTTAACTCCTTTATGAAAACCCTTTAAACATTTGGCTTCCACAGCATTTCCTTCCACTAAATTATTTTTAATCTGATCCATGGTCACATCTAAAGGCACATTTGTTATAATCTCCCATAGCCATTGATTTTCTGTACATCTCTTTGGCATCACTCTTCTACCTCTTATAGTTTTTAATCCAAGAGCTTTCACACATTTCTTACTATCTTTACAAAACAACAACAGATCTCCATTTTTAAAGCTCTGATCCCCTTAATATCTCATAATGCTTCCTTCAAATTTTCAGCTAGTTTAATTAGATTAATACCAGGAATTGGGTGTTCTTCAGAACTTAGTATTACTTAATATTCTTCCTTCCTCTTTTTATGTAATTCCTGTCCATGTTCCTTATCAGCAGATGACAAACTACTACAAGTCTTCAAATCTAACTCACAACTCTTCCAACCCAGTCTAATTCCAAATGACCATCTCCTGTCCACTTCCATCTTTCCTTTCAATTCCCTGTCACCTCCACTCCAGTCACATCTCAGTGCTGCCAACCTCAACCTCTGAGCTTTCCACTGTTTTTTTTTACCTAAACAGCCAGAGCAAGGTTTCATGCTAGGTGATGTCAGGGTGGCCCCAACATGGTGGCTCAGACATTTGGGGCTCCACCCACAAGGAACAGGGGAAATAAGTAAACTTAAGGATATAGTACATAATTAATCAATAATAAACAAAATTAACAGAAATACCATTAAAATATGAAAAACTAGCTGTGTAAACCCATGCTGTAAAAAGCTCCTAGAGACTATTGGAATCGTCAGAAAAAAAATTGAAATGCAGAGTCGATGGTTTCATTTTGTGGACATGCTCACCCCCCTTTTCTATCAGTGGCTAAGCAAGTTTCTCTCTTGTTTGTCTTTCCTGGGCAGTTTCACTTTGGCAAAAGAGTCACTTTCTTTCAACTTCATGCTGTAGCCTTGACCTTCTTTCTTCTTCCGACTTGTTAACTTGGGACCATATTGCTGGCTCTTTGAGCTTCATGCTGTAGCCTCACACTTCTGGACTGTACAGACACAAACACTTCCACGTGTAGACATTTATATATAAGATAATACTAGAAAAACAACAAAAATTACAATATAACATCTAACACATAATATAGCTTGTCTCTCTCTATTAGTTCTGTCTCTTCTGCTCACCATACTGGGTTTTTCAGCATAGCCGAGACACAGGCGATAGCAGTCAAACTTCTTTGGCTCTTCTCACTGCCACAATCCTTTCCCTACTGAGTCCTTCTCCCTCATCACCCTACCTTCTTTCAGTGTACATAGAATAACTGTCAGAGCAATTGGTTGCTCCTGCTCCTCACAAAGCCCAACAGGAGCAACCCCATCATGAGGCACCATTCCTCTCATTCTACACAGGATATACCAAATGCCTTACTTCCTTTCCTCTGAACTGGTTCGAATCCAATCCCGACATTCTTTCTCTTTTCATCTCCATCTCAGTTTTACATCCTACTTTCTTTCTTGACTTCTTTCCTTTCTCTTTTGTCCTTCCCCTTTTGTTCTCTACTAAAGCCCTTTTACTCCTCGTGAGTGCATCACACAATCTGTGGAAATGTGCAATTAGCCACTTCCCTCATTAAGTTCTCTGCATCCTCCTGCATATTGACACTCACAGCCTCTGAGCTGCTCCAATATTGTGGATTATGTGAAAGCAGAACACCTGTGGGTGGCCACAAACCCCTGATGTCCTTCACCACAGTGTTTCCTTACATTCTGGCCCAACAACTGCCACAACTCCTTCTCCTGCAGGTTAGACTTAGATACACATCTTCCAGGTGGCCAAAATATTCCCCCCAGATTCCTCTAACTTCCACAATAAGCATTTGAGATGGCCACCTAGATGAACTCACTAAGTAAGAGATCAGCAGGACTGTGTGCTCCCACAGGGACATGTTATGGCATGGGGCACCTTCCTAGAGAGCTGAGTAACAGCAGGGAAGGAAAAATACTGGCACATTGACAATAAAAAGGATAAAAAGATTAAGGTCATTAGGAAAAGTGTTTTCTTTTAAGAAAAGTAACTGGCAGGATAAAGACAGACAGAATCAAGATTTAATTTCCCTATTTGAACATATTGCTTGCAGTATGCTTTTTAAGGTCTGGAGCCACTGAGATTTTATCACAATGGTTGCAGTGTTTCTGCACATTGTGGAGTAGAGATTTGCATGTACGTATTTGGGGCACGTATGTATTGGGATTTTCTATAAAAATAGCCTGGAAATATGGAAAGTGGTCATCTTTTTTGACTAACATTGGACACCATCTTTATGATCTTTTTTTTCCAGCCACCATTGTTAACATTTTCTTCTTTTTTTCCCCATTATGCTCATTGTTGGTGTGAATGTTTGTTATTTTATGTATGCTCCTTGTCATTTCTGAATTCTTTGATTTATAGACTATAACTTGCATGTTTTTTGGATATGAATGGAAGGGTGACCTGACCGTGATGTGAATTGGAGTCTCTGGAGCTGTGAGGTAGCAGTGATTATTAAAGCCCCACAGTACAATTACATGGAGAGATGGGATGTTGGTTCTGTATTTTTTTTTTCCTTTTACACATTTGTAGCTTTAATGGTATACCATTTTTATGTGCATATGTTTTTATATTACAGGCTTTATTTTTCACATACTGTAAGGAAATGTGATCTTCAAAGTATTTTCTGCTTGGTTCTGCACAGACAGATGAACTATACCAGTGGGTATAGCTGATATCTAGTTAAGTCAGACTCCAGAAGCACTCACCTCAAAGAAAATAAGTAATTTCTAGTCAAAGCCATTGTGGGAGTGAGAGAAAACCAGAATAAAGTTTTAGATGGGGGCCCAAACAGAGCAGCTCCATTGACAGAAAGAGTGTGCCTGACCAAATAAAGTACACTTTTCACTAATGTGAGTGACAATGGCAGTCACTGCAACAGTGGTGGTTTGGAATAGCCACCACAGCAACAGGGAAGAATGTTCCATTTGCATAAACAGTTTTCTTTTACTTTGGATTTTCATTTCAAATTGCACACAAGTGGTTTTCAGGCCATCTGAGTCTCACACTGTTAAGAGGGATTAAAGACATGAAAGTTAACTGTGCCTTAAAAAAATCTTTAATTTTTTCTTTTGCAGTATTTGACAGAGTTATGATTACTACTTGGGCACACACTAGTTCAAATATTTACATACTGATATGTTTTTGGGACTACCAGTGTGGAATAAGTATAGAATGTGGTTTAAGAAGTAATTTTATTGGCAAGGTAAGCCTAAAAGTTTAAACTGCATATTTTAATTATTGGAAATTTTGGAGGCATTTTTATTAATAACAAATGAATTATTTTTCTGCCTGTCACTTTTTTGTTGGAAGCTTTGTAATATGGGCATGCATTACTTATTAACAAAATTTTATAAAAATAAAAAAGTTTGGGAAGTTCGACTTAAAAACTGGAAAATGTCATTGTCACTCATTTACAGAGTAATGATTAATTCTGAGGGCAAAATACGGGGGTATGTAATTTTAAAGTCTGATTTATCAAATCAATGTAAAAAATTTATATGCAGTAGTGTCTGTAAATGTTGAACATACTGGTGGGTGATATGCAGAGATTGCCAAATGGCACTGCAGTAAAATTCTAGGGTTTCTTCCGAACTGTGGAATTCAAACAGATCAACCTGCATTATAAAAAAGTTGCTCAAAGAACATGTACAGTGATCCAAAAAGAACCATGTTCTGCTTTCACATAATCGCCCTTCTGTGTGGAGGTGCTTATACAAAAGGTCAGCAGTTTCACATAAGGTATACTGGTTTGTTGCCTCTGCACATAAAATGGTTTGTTTCACAAAATCTTACATTGCTACTATGAAAAGTTACCAAGTTTTTGAACTCACTGATGAGTTCGAGAAGTGGTTGGCAAATGTTTTTAGGCAAAGAACATTTGCAACACAGCATGTTACATTAGACACCAGGTGATAAAAGTATGGCATGCCAACAGTAGTGCAAGAGCTGGTTTATTGGTGTGGAATTTTTTTTTTTAGTTTGGTTTTTTAAGGACTTGTCAGACTGTGTAAAGTTAATTAAGATATAAACTTTTGTAATGTCTTCCTGGGCAGAACTGAAAAATTATATTTTTAATCTCCAAATCTTAAACCATAAATAGTTCATCACAA
The DNA here is from genome assembly GCF_016835505.1 of Polypterus senegalus. NCBI lineage: Eukaryota > Metazoa > Chordata > Cladistia > Polypteriformes > Polypteridae > Polypterus > Polypterus senegalus. The sequence goes on from NC_053162.1 coordinate 94,232,402, forward strand.
GCTTTACCCTTGTAGATGCCACGAGGGCTAGACGGGCATCCCGGCCAGAAGAAAACCCAGAAGGAAGGACCAGAAAGGGTGGACGGACAGCCCATTAAAAAGGAAAGATATGGCTAGGTTTTTTTTATTCCCCCAGAACGCTAGATGGCAGCTGCCCTGGTTCTTGGTGCCCAGTGTGAAGTCAGCATGGCATGTTGGGAAATGTAGTCTGGCAGGGCAGCCATGCTGGGGTCACGGGGTGCCACAAGAGGGTGCTGCAGGGAAACAAGCTCTCTACTATGGTGATGGACTTCCATGTGGCTTGGAAGTACTTCGATCGGGCAATCACCTTGGCACTGGAAGTTCTTCCGGATCTGTAATAAAAGGGACCACATTCCCTTATCTAGGCGAATTGGAGCTGGGTGGTAGAGAGGCAACACTTGACTGGAGGAGGCAGTGCGGTGGTGAGAGAATTTTTGCAGAGAAAAAACAGTGTTTTGTACTTATGTAACACTTTTTGGAGGTGTTTATAATAAAACCCTTCTTTTATTTATACCTGGGTCTGTGTTTGTGTGTCTGTGTCTGGGTTTGGGTCGGTTGACGCCCTGGTTGCCATCACACTCTTTATCAAGTGTAGAATATTTGTCAAAGGAATGGGATATGCTAGCTCTCTGGCATATTAATGCAACATACAGCATACTGTATATTAGGTTACAGCATCCTGTATATTGGATTGCTTACCAATGTTTATGGACAGTTGTCTACACATGTAAAAGTTCTGTGATTGAAACATCACAATAGAATTACAAAATAAGTTGCACAGACTTAAACTGAAAAGCTTTTATGCAGTATGTGAACATTTTTGAAATATTGTATTTCAATTTGGAGCTATAAAAAAAGGAAAAGAAAAATGTATGTAATCATATTTTGAAATACATAAACGAAAGACATTGTGTGTGTTTGTATGTATGTGAATTAAGCAGTCCTCTCTGCTCACGCTCAACCACAACCACTAGATGGTGCATGCATGCACTTTTACATTTTTTTGCCATTTGCATGCACCTCAGTTCTCACTACAAAAAATGTGTGTGTGTGTATGTGTATGAATGTGTGTGTGTGTGTGTGTATGAATGTGTGCGTGTGTGTGTGTACGGAGCAGTCCTCTCTGCTCATGCTTAACCATAGCCATGGGAGTTGGTATGAGTTCTATGGAAGATGTAGAAGCATATACAAGTGTGACTTGCACTTGGTGAGATGGCATATGCATGCACTTTGAAATTTTTTGGGTGCTTTCATGCACCTCAGTTCTCATTGAACCCATGCAGACAAACTCATCTTTGTGGTACTTGCATGTTGTACGTTCACTCAATGTGCTACCATATGTTCCAGCCTGTCCCACTCAATTCATGCCACAGTTGCATTTGACTACACATTCGACTTGGGCAAGATATGACCTGTCCTGGTCCACTTAGCTGACTCCTCTGCAAGTTCACCACTATAGTAAAACTGCTAGGGAGTCTTTGACTTGTTTATTTCCCTGAGGATCACACATAGCTAGTTATATACTAAAGATTAACACTTTCACTACTTTAGTATAACACTAAGAATAGCAGTTTAAACCAAACATAGTCAGAAACTAAAAGCACTATATCAGTTTTCTGTTTTTTCTATTCAGAACTTGTTATTTGTGATATTCTGTTGTTTTTCTGGGAATAAGATCGCAAAAGGCCTTTAGTATTTTCAAGGACATTTCTAAGCACTGGCACACAGAATAAAAAATTCCATTGTAATATTTAAATGTGTGGTCATAAAATATGTTTTTTCTAACCTCACACTGCATAGGGAATGTGTAACTTAGTGTAAGATTTCATAGAGATCAAATAAAAATATGTAAGAGAATTTACTTGTTGCAACTTAATTTGTGTTATATTTCAGCCAGAGTATTTTTTTTCCCTTTTCCTTTTGTTTTTGTTATTGAATAGACATTTTTCATAAATGTTTTGTGGAGGTGATGCCACTCTGACACCACTGCTGAGAGACTGTCCTAAACCTTTATATTTCAAGCTGGAAAATACGTTCTTCAGTTGTTCACTGATGTTAAAAGAGTGTATATTATTGTAAGTATTGATGTTTCTGGTTTCTTGATTTATTGTTTCTGTTTTGTTTTTTATTCATTGATTATGGATTTGTAATAGTTTGCTTTTTTAGACAAATCATGTTGCCTTATTTTTGTCTTTTGCTATTCTTGTTCTTCTCTCTTTTAAATCAAATATGTTTTTCCTTTTATAAAACATCTAGTATTGCTGCTGTGGGTGAGGCCTGGTGAAGGTCATGCCCTGTTTTGTGGGTCGATGTGGACCTTTTCACTATTTTGTGTGCTGCTCATAACAACAGTTAGTTTCTGAATACAATTAAGGGATTTCCCTGTGGTTTAGACATTAAATAAAAAAGGTTTAGGATTTTCCAAACTAACATTAAAATTTGTTTCATAGTTGGTTTCGCAATTGTAAAAAGAAATATTTAAAAGTGTTTTGTAGATTGTAAAGATTTTTTATAAGTGGAAAACAAAGAAAATTGTTTGTTAATGCTTTGCTCACACTTCCATGTTTGCCTGTGTTCTTTTCTGCAGTTGCATAATTCATGTAATCTTTCGCACACCTATAAAATCAAATCTTTTTATGGCCCTTGTTTCTATCTTAACAGAAAAGCTCAGTGCATTTTAAAAAAAAAATGTCACATGCTGCATATTTTCTACATGAAGTCCACCAAAATATCCCACTGTGCATGTTAGTATTTTTCCTCCATAGGAAAATCTCACTACACAGGAAGCCACCACACACTCCCTTCACTCCACCTTGCCATTTCCTGTTTCTTGATGACATTCACTCTACAAGCATTATGGAACTGTAAGTTTCTTTTTTGTCTCTGGTGCATCTATAGGATTATGATTGACAAAACTGTTAGCATATTTACCAAAACGGTAATAATGCTATCAGAATGCATTTGCCAGCTGAATAAAATTTGTAATAAAATGTAATAAAAAATGAATCCGGTGATTTTTTTTTCACTAGAGATTTTAATTCAAATATTAAATAACAGGCAGATATATGCAGAATTAAAGAATGGAAAAGCTTCCAGGAAGGACTAAACATCTTTCTTCTTCCATCAGTTGCAAATTTGTTTGTAATAATGCCACTCTCCTTTGAACAAGAATGGATTTGATTAAAAACTGGAACCAAGAAGCACAGTTTCTTGATTTTTATTATTGGACATGCCTTTGTTTTTGGTATTATTACAAGGAGGAGCATGGCATCTTGATCTGTTGAAGATAATCCAGCAGTGGCATTCATGGGTCATTTGGTGCCCTAGGTGAGTTCTCAGAAAACGTTACACTGCCCACCCCCACCCCCTTTCATTGACACAAACTACCCTTGCAAATGTTGGGACACTGTGCCATTAGCACCACTTTATAGTAACAAAATAACTCTGAACAATAATATTAAATATATTACACCTGCTAGACATCAGTCATAAAATAAATACAAATAATAACATAATGCTGAAATAGGAAAAAAAAAAAAAGAAGTGTAATTTCTTATAACATCCAAAACCTATTTTTAAAACCTGATCCTCCTTGTCTTCTGTGATGCAAAGTCATTTATAACTTCATCATGCGATATTTGTCTAGTAACCACATGGTTGATATTAATCATATCAAGACTAATGAGGTGATACTCATATCCTTAGCTTTGAATATGAGCCAAATTAGCTATCTGCTTATAGACATCAGAGTGAAAACTGTGGATTCCTTCCACTGAATCTGTGTAAACAAAATTGTTTCCCCTTAGCCTTTATGATGCTGCCTGCTGACAATGTTTTTGGAGAAAGTTCACCTGTATAAAATTAAATAATGTTAACTAGCTAGCCCTTGGTTGGGAGCATGCGCTGATTACAGCGTGTTGCTGCACTCACCACTTGACGAACCACCCGGATTGGGATCCGAGTGCAGTCATGCACCAACACCTGGGTTCTCCTTGCAAGTTGGAGGGACCTTTTCATAATCATTATAGTGACGTTCATGGTCCAATTACATTTTTTTCAGTTATCAATAGGCTAGCAGTGCAACCCATCTAAAACTGGTTTAGCTGCATTTGCAGTTTGTCTTCTGTACAGCTTAAAATAATGTATCAGGTTTCTAGGAATGTGACTTAGAAATGGAGAAGGCAGGAGAAAGCAAGTTAAAATGGATACACACACAGAGACATATATATATCTATACTAATAAAAGGCAAAGCCCTCACTGACTCACTCACTCACTAACTGACTCACTCATCACTAATTCTCCAACTTCCCGTGTAGGTAGAAGGCTGAAATTTGGCAGGCTCATTCCTTACAGCTTACTTACAAAAATTGTTTAGGTTTCATTTCGAAATTCTGCGCGTAATGGTCATAACTGGAACGTACACTCACCTAAAGGATTATTAGGAACACCTGTTCAATTTCTCATTAATGCAATTATCTAATCAACCAATCACATGACAGTTGCTTCAATGCATTTAGGGGTGTGGTCCTGGTCAAGACAATCTCCTGAACTCCAAACTGAATGTCAGAATGGGAAAGAAAGGTGATTTAAGCAATTTTTAGCGTGGCATGGTTGTTGGTGCCAGACGGGCCGGTCTGAGTATTTCACAATCTGCTCAGTTACTGGGATTTTCACGCACAACCATTTCTAGGGTTTACAAAGAATGGTGTGAAAAGGAAAAACATCCAGTATGCGGCAGTCCTGTGGGCGAAAATGCCTTGTTGATGCTAGAGGTCAGAGGAGAATGGGCCGACTGATTCAAGCTGATAGAAGAGCAACTTTGACTGAAATAACCACTCGTTACAACCGAGGTATGCAGCAAAGCATTTGTGAAGCCACAACACGCACAACCTTGAGGCGTACTCGGTGTAATCCTCCTTCCATGTTCTAATTTTTTCGCGACTAGCCATAATTAAATGAACGGTAAAAAAGTAAGAGCGAAGCGAGGGTGACTTATCCAGGCAGGCGACAGCTCAATAGCTCGAATTTGGATATAATTAGGTTCTATTTAGTCGACAGAAATATCTTTGGTAGGAATGTAAGTTGAATTTAGTCTTTAACTTTCTATGGTGAAGAAAAATTTATGCAATGATGACTAAATTTAACTTATATTCCTACCAAACATATTTCTGTCGATTAAATAAAAATTACTTATATTTAAAATTTAAATAGAACTTGAACAGATACGATAGTTTATGATACCCACGCAGCACTTCAGTAAGTGCACGTAAGAGCAGGAGTCATCCGTTTTAACAAGCAGCATATTGCACTGATACGAAATAGCCTGCCCATTTAATTATTTAGGAATGGATTGATAAATTAAGATTTTGTACAAGTAATGTTTTTCATTTTTCTTCCTCGATGGATTCTGTCACCCCCGGCAACAGCTGCTCGCACCCCAAAGGAGATATATATATAGATATATTGATATAGATAACAGTGACAAAACAATTACATTGATTACATTGACAACCATGTTACGTTATTTTCAAAATGTTTCCTTTTCTTTTTCATTACTTCTTTAACACACTACTTCTCCGCTGCAAAGCACGGGTATTTTGCTATATATATATATATATATATATATATATATATATATGTGTGCGTATGTATATGTATGCATATATATGTATATGTGTGTGTGTATGTGTATATATATATATGTGTGTGTAAGTATGTAAGTATATGTGTGTGTGTATGTATGTATGTATGTATGTATGTATGTATGTATATGTATATGTTTATCTGTGTGTGTGTGTATATAAATATATATATATATGACAGCAACACTCATAACAGTTACAAAACAATTACACTGACAATCATGTTACGTTTATTTAAAAATGTTTCCTTTTCTTTTTCATAACTTCTTTAACACACTACTTCTCTGCTGCGAAGCGCGGGTATTTTGCTAGTATATATATATACAGTAGCTGTATATATCTCTACTCAGATGGTTTGAAATCTGAGTAATCAACAAAGACATCAGTGTTAATGTTTGTATTGCACTATTCAATGCATCAGTGTCTTCTATTTGCCATTTGGAGTGGGATTTGTAAAAGCAGTGTTTATTATTGTTGACTTACTATCAATTTAAATAAAAAATGCAATGCATTTTATCACTAAGAATGTTTGTGATGCATCATCTTTTGCAATAACAGAGACATAGCAACCAGATTGATGCAAAGACAGACACACAGACACTTATCCTTTTATTAAGTCAGGTAAGTGATCATCCATCCCCCTGCTTCATCAATCAAAGGTTAATCAACATGCTACAAGTGTATATTAATAGTAATAATAATATTTTATTGGTAGTTTTCATTTTTTAAGTATTATTTTATTTATTTTTATAAATCAGGAAAAATAGCAGGCTTTGCTCTGTATTTGCTGGGGTACTATACTACATTCTTCTTTTAAAGGAAACAGGGGTGCATGCTTGCATCTCATTAGATGTCATTTCATGACCTGTACAGTAAGAGAGTTTATAAAGGCACTCCTTGACAGCCAGCTACTTCAAAACTGTAAAAGTGTTATGCAACTACAGCCGCGAACATGAGTGCCTTTTAAATGAAATACTGGAAATTGAGGGGATGGAAGCATATTGTGTGGGAGAGGGGGGTATTTGTATGGCCCTGGTTATTTGTTGTCCTAGGAATGCAGGGAAATGCCACTCAGGTACAGGAATACATTAACAGACAGGATGAGTTTGGATTTCCAAGTGTGAGGAGGATATGAATGTCACCTTCTGTTTTTTTCTTGCTTTGGCATCTTGCTGAGGTAGGTTGTTCCTTACAGATGAATGCAGGGGTATGAAGAGCATAAGATCAGTTTCTTCTTAAGGTGTTAAAGACCTACAAAAGCTCTTTTTGTCTATAGATATGAAGTTTTACATTTTTTATCACAGTTCATTTGATCATTTAAAATCACATTTTCTACATATTAGCACATAACTGCTAAAATGCTAGTAAATACTAGAAGTTAATGCTTAGCAGTTTGATTGTCAAGAAAAAGTGTATCTGTGGGTCATGTAGATATTAGCATAAAAACCAAATGTCTGTTAGCATATAATACATCTGTAAATGTGTAAAAATCTGTTTATGGAATTTTAAATGTGTAATTGTGACATAATTGTATGTGTATGCTATGTAAAATATAGTTATAAAACAAAACATTATTATTCATCGAGTAACACGTGAAAACATGCTTAAGGGGAAATCTTTAATATTGATGCAAAGATGGAGCAATGGATCAGGCAAACGGTGAATAAATGCAATTTGATGTGAGGAGGATTCTCTGGGTTTAAATAGTTAAGTTAAATAGTTAAGTGAACTGAACATGTTTTATCCTTTCCTTGAATCACTCTTTCAAACAACACAACATTTTACTTTTTATCTTGTCTATAAAAGAGCAAAAATTTAAGCTGGCCACTGTCTGCTGCCTCATCTTGCATTGTTACTGTTGTTGCCATGATAAATGAGTTACTGAAGAAGACATTTTTTTTTCAAGACCAAGTGAAAGGAAAAACCTGACCTAGTGAGAACAGCCATTCCCCATACAAACAGTTACTAGGGCCAAGATATGCAAGGTACAGTAGCAGAGCTAGACACTGCACCACGGAACTGCCCAAAAAGTTAAACTGTAAAAGGAATTAAAGTGTAGGGAAATGGAGAAGCATGAATACCACAGAAAAGGAAGAGAAGAAATAAAACTGTGTTTTTATTTATTATTTAAAAATATAAAAAAGAGTAGGAAGATTAAGTTAAAATTAACAGGAGGCCTTATAAAAAAATAGCATTTTAACCAGCACACACAACTAAGTATTTATTTTCTTATTTTGAACAAACAAAAAATGTTGGATCTTAATTTTAATTTGGAACCTAAAAGTGGGGTGTTATGGATTAGAAAGTAGATCTCTGTTTATTCAAAATGGAAAATGATCAACCTTAAACTTAAGATATATTTGCATGAATTAAGAACACAAAAGCTTGAAGATGCTTTTAATTTGAGAAATAACAAGCAAATGAAAAAAGGGACCTTCCTGGATTGGTTCCTGCCTCTACTCGAGAATCCCAGGATAAGGTCCAGGTGCCTCATATATAAATGGTGCGTACGCACAGAAATGTTGCGTAGTAATGTTTCCACGTTCAAATCACGATGTATAAAACCTACACTTGGCGTAAAGCCACGCACTTTTCCACGGTACCTCATACTTTGTCGTATGCAAGTTCTCCGCTCGGTTTTGCAGACTGGCGGCACCCAGCGTCAAAGCAGTGCTACTGTTCCTGTGTGGTTTACCTTTATTTCTAAGAACCACATTCCTGATGCAGCTTTATAAATACACTGAAGCTAACCACATATTGTTTATTAGTGTAACGCATCTGATTGTAATTAACCTGTAACAATATAATGGCCCAGGGAATAGCCATAGTATTCCAAATACCATAACTGCTTTAGCGTTGTTACTCTCACTGCACCATTTTCTTCTTCTTCTTTTTCTTCTTTCAGCTTCTCCCTTTAAGGGTTGCCACAGTGGATCATCTTTTTCCATATTACTCTCACTGCACCACTCAGAGTATTTATATCACTGTATCTGAGTGGGGAATCACAGCAGCAGCTGATTGGAAAGAGAATTATCGGTATAAAGCATCAAGCACACGCTGCCTCAGCCATGACAAAACGTTTCAAAGCCTTTCCTGTATGTACCTCGTGGTTCAGAAACAGTTTCATCCCAAGAACTATAACCGCAATCAATTTTTCCTTGTAGAACTGTTTGTACTTATAAGTATAATTACCCCACTGTAAACTTGCACTAGAGTTATAATATTGCACAACCTGCGCCACTTTATAAAGCACATATTTATATATGATGACGATATCAATTTTAAGATGAAATGTAGCAAAATATGTTGATTATATCATACAGATAAAACTTTAACTTCATTTAAATAATCTGTATTGTTAATAATTAAACATGTGCGGACACGGTGCCGCAGCGCTAGCAAGTTCATGTATTGTTCCTGCTTTGCGCTGTATATTTGCTGAGGCTGCCGCGACTCTGGAAGGATAGACGGATTGAATAATTAAACACGTACTATGAAGATATTTCAGTGTCCCTTGAAAGTTTTGAAGAATCGTTGTTGTAAGCTTACAGATGGCTTAACATCTATTACAGAGCTGATTGTGTGGCGATTGGGCATTTGGGGAAAGAAAAGTAAGGACAGGAATTTGAGGTTAGTACGTTTGAAAGAGACTGTACTCCTGCAATAAATAATTTCATCGAAGGTTGCGCATGGCGCAGAAGCATCTTGTGTGAGACATGAACAATCACTGCGCCATCGTGTTCCCATGTTTAATAACATGCTTTCATTCCAATCATCATGAAAATGATATCACGTATACGTCTTAGTATTTTAATTATTCAGAGAGCTTTAATATCATGAATGTAATAGATTCTTTGTCCTGTTAGAGAAAGAGAAAGAATGGAAGAACGTAGTGATTCACACACATAAAGCACATTGAAGATTAAATACAAAACAAAGCATTTAACATGCTACTTTAGTTACGATGGGATTTGCCAAACTAGTAAATTAAATGATGTTAAGATGAAGTGCATGATATTCTACTTTAATGACAAAATAAACAATGTGATTAAAGTGGAAATTTCGAGATTAAAGTTGACATTTCGTGCTTTTTTTCCAACTGTGTGCCTATTTCTTTTGGTGTGTACCCTAATAAGCTCAGATGGTGGGCTACAACTCGCCTTTTCATTTTGATATGTGACTTCTTTTTTATTTTGGCACTGTGCAACTTTCTGAACTTGAGCTTTCGAGTTTCTCCAACACGCTATGTCACTCAATCAACTTCCTTTTGTTGATTATGCCACTCTTTAAATCAACAAATAATATGTTTTTCCTTTGCCTCCACTTGGTATTCGCTGAAATTCTTATATTTTCCCCCGTGCTTTTCCCATTGTCTTTTCACAGAAAGCTGAGCTTAAGGGCTATTTATATTGATTTGCATATTCAAAGAGGTATAATTCTGGGAGGAGTTGGGGCGGGACAGCAGGCGCGTGCACGTGCGTTACCTTTCACGCTGACCGGGATTTATGGAGCGGAAGAACGTGGAAGTTGGAGTACGCACAGATTCCTGCATCTGGATTTTTCTATGCGTAAGCACAATTCGGCTTTTGTGCTTACATCATGTTATAGTGCGAATTCTACGCACGGCGTTATGCATGAGGCCCCAGGTGCTTGTGACTGTGACTTTGATCAAGTAGGTCTTAGATTGTTATGTAATGTTGGAAACAATATTTCACAAAACGTAATGGTAACCTAGAAAAGAAAACCTAAAAGTAATATTATAAATTATTAAAAGATTTCTCAATAATCTGTAAAGAAATTCAAAGAATGGTATAAATGAGTGGGAAGGGGGAGAACAAGATGTTATAAAATAAAATTTGGATGTTTTTGTTTACAACCAGTATTCTGTTTTGATGGTAACATATTGACAAAAAGGAAGATGATGAAAAGAATTATTTATATGATACCTCCGAAAATAAAACGTGTGAATCCATATTGAGATGTGATGCAATAACTGCATAAATAAATGGGAAGATAAAGAGAAAGAAATATGAGTGTACTGAAAGGTGATGTTTAAAAACAAAGCATGAGGTAGCTGTCATTAGAAAAATCAATCTTTCTTTGAGAATTCTGTGTGAAATACATAAAAACATCACATCATGAGGCATTGTTAATTGTGCAAAAAAATCTGCCAATACAAACCAAATAATGCAAAAACAGCATGAAAAGTATGAAGAATAGAAAGAAAACAAATTAAAACAGTTTTTGAGTGTAGATCATAGAGGGATAGTCAATATTTTATTGTATGAGTGGAAATTAAAGATGAGATATGGAAATACCAACTAGTCAATGGGAAATAATTAATAACGTAAATGAAGATCTGTGGTGAGATATCTTCCCAAATATGTGTAGTAATCATCTGCCTCATATGAGCCACTATGTACCGGATAATGTACAAACAGCAGATTATAATCAGAAGCTTGATAAGAAACAAAGAGACATTAATGAATTGTTACTGCTTTAGACTTATACGGTGTATAATTGCTGAGCCTCATTCAAAAAGCTCCCAAAGGCTTGTCAGATGATAATATACTATTTATCATCAAAACTACAAACAGAATTTGAAAGACTGCAAACCATTAATAAACCTAGGATGAAAGAGACATCTTAAACAGAGGAATAATTGGGACTGTATTTACATGACGCAATGAAATAGGTTTGGAAATACCTGCTGTGATTCGAATGAGCTCATATGGTGACTTCTGTTGTTCATTTTTTAAACTCATGATAATCAGTTTACAGTATCAATCCTAAGATTATCCGACATGACCACTCCATTTCCAGCTGATTCCTCCAGGTTATCTCAGATGATTCTCAGATACCCCCAGTCCTGTTGAGAGATTCCTATAGTGTGCCTTGGAGCTTTTCCAGTAGAAGGCATCCTAATCCATTTGAAAAAGTCTCTTCTTGTGAAGCACTGGTTCTAATTTGAGAATCTCACGATTTACTGAGATCTGTACCTGATCATGGAGTGGGATTCTAGAACCTTTGCTCAGAACTTCACTCATGATCACATTCTTTAAGTCACTGCCCAGAGTTTGTGAGGATGGAAAATGGACCTATTAAAACCTTCACCTGAGGAATCAGCTCACTTTTCTTTACCAGCACCCATAAAAACTGTTGCTGCCACTGTGTTCATTCTTTGGTCAATCTTACAGTCATTTTAATTCTCATTTGTAAAGAAGATCTTGAGATACTGCCTCTACATGGCACGGCTGCTCACTCCTTATATGAATAGAGTAAACCACTCTTTTCTGGAATAGGACCTCAGAGTTTGCAATGCAAAGTCAAACACAACACACTCAGTCGTAAATTGTTCTAGTGTACACCAGAGATTACATCCTGATTGTGTCAAAAGTACAACATCATTTGCAAACAACAGAGATGCAAAGTTCTCAAAACTGAATGTTCTCCATGTGTTTGTAAGCTTCTTGATATCCATGAAAATCATTAAGAAGAGAGGAGCCAAGATGTATCCTTGAAAGAGTCCTGTGTCCACTTTGAATAAACAAAATGTAACAGCAAATATGAAACACAATTTGCATACATTAGTACACCCAGAATCTCATACCCTTGAAGAATGATATACACAGATGCAAGTTATTTCCCAAGTGCACATGTAGGCAAATTTCATGACCCTTAAGACATTTGCAAGAACAAAGAGTTGGTCCATTGTTCCACAGCCTGAATGGAATATACATTTCTCTACATAGAACTAAGTGTTCCACCTCATATCATAGGCTCCTGGGGTCAGATTGATAAAACACAAAAACAATGATAACACCCTTGATCAAATAAAATTAGATTTTGTTTGTCACATACAAATTACAAGTAGTAAAATGCTTAGTTGCTCAACCCCAATAGCTATGCCTTTAACACTAGAATTACTGAAACTTACAAAAAAACTTGTAATCCCAGCCCACCTTAAATATATTTGCACCCTTCCTTCAGCATCTTTTGTGTTGTAAATGTGTCGATCAGCACAAGCAGCAACCAGCCTGCTATCCCATCCCCCTGACCACCGCTGCAGCTCACTCGCAGCTCAGAACAATCTTCTTTTCTCAGCTGGAAATTACAGGGAATTCTCTGATGTGGCTGGATAAAAGCTGACACATAAATGTAGGTTTGAACACACATGCGCTATACAAGACATGCATGGGGTCCACTGAGAAAAGAAGAGTGTTTGTGGCTCACCTTGCAGAGGAACTTCGTTGTGTCTTTTTACAAGAAAAGGTGATAGAAAAAGTAAAGAGAATGCAACATCGACAAGCTTCTGCTCCAAGACCTCCACTTCCCCCAGGAAAGAAAGTTCAATGTCAGGTGCTCCTTCAGTGTAATAGAAACCACAGCATAGAGAAGTGAGTACATTGCAACAAGTACACATGTCGTAAATGTAGGAAGGAC